>NC_142872.1:21665000-22279375 GCF_051225735.1 Oryctolagus cuniculus
AGGTCCTCCATTCACTGCTTCACTCCCCCAAATGGCTATAATGGCCGGGGCTGGACCTATCCAAAGCCAGGAGCTTCTTTCAGGTCTCCCATGTCAGTGCAGGGGCCTCAGCACATGGGCCATCTTCACCGGCTTTCCCAGGCCATGGCAGAGAGCTGGATTGGAAGAGCAGCAGCTGGGACTCGAATATATTACTTTTTAATCTGGGGAGCTTACATACACAGAAATAACATACACCACCACTACCTTTGTAAAACATACTAACCAGCAAATGACTGGCAAATAAAAAGCTTATCTATACATTTTAAGATAAAAAAAGTTGTAAAATGTATAATTTTTTAAGTTCTCACGTCAATTGACTTTTTCTACTAATCTACAAGCCTTAATTGTTTTGGATAAGAGAGATTCTAATAATTAGAGATTCTAATTTTCATTTCCTTTTAATATGTTTACTGTGCTTTAAAGAAAATAATTGCATGGTAAAATATAAGAAATGAAACAGGAGGGAGGGTGGGAGTGTGGATGGGAGGGAAGTGAGGGTGGAAAGTATCACTATGCTCCTAAATTTGTATATATGAAACACCTGAATTTTATTCACTTTATGTAAAATTTTAAAATTATTTTTAAAAAATAATTTCTTGGGACACCTGCCTCCCATATATCAAAGGGCTTGGGTCAGCTCTGTACCATATTCCATAGGTTCTTGATAATGTGCATCCTAGGAGACACCAGGTGATAGCTCAAGTAGCCAGGTCCCTGCCACTCATGTGGGAGACCTGGACTAAGTTCCCCATTTCTGACTGCCCTGGCCCAGCCCTAGCTGTTGTGGACGTTTATGAAGTAATCAGTGAAGGGGATAGCTCTGTCTCTCTGCAGTTCAAAAACAAAGACTTAGGGGCCAGCACTGTGGCCTGATACTGGCCTGAAGCCCGGCATCCCATATGGGCGCCAGTTCGAGACCCAGCTGCTCCACTTCAGATCCAGCTCTCTGCTATGGCGTGGGAAAGCAGTGGAAGATGGCCCAAGTCATTGGGCCCCTGCACCCACATGGGAGACCTGGAAGAAGCTCCTGACTCCTGGCTTTGGACTGGCACAGTTCCGGCCGTTGCAGCCAATTGGAGAGTGAACCATCGGATGGAAGACCTCTCTCTCTCTTCTCTCTCCTCTCTCTGTGTAACTCTGACTTTCAAATAAATAAATAAATCTTTTCCTACTAACCAGAGATTTGCAGCTTATAACACAATAAATACACCCACAACATTCTTCACAGAACCAGAAAAAGCAATCCTAAAATTCATACAGAAGCGCCAAAGCAATCTTGAAGACCAACCAAAAAAAAAAAAAAATCACAAACAGGAGGCATCATAATATCTCAATTTGGGACACACTACCACAGCTACTGTAACCGAAACAGAATGGTACTGGCATAAATACAAACACACAGACCAAAAGAACGTAATAATCAGCAACAAATCCATACATCTACAGTCAGTTGATTCTCAACAAAGACACCAAAAACATACAATGGAAAAGGAACTCTCTTCAACAAATAGTGCTGTAAAAATTGCCAATACATATTTAGAAGACAGAATCTAGGCTCCCTTCCCCCCACAATCTCTGATTAGAAAAAAATTAATTCAAAATGGATCAAAGACCCCCATGTAAGACCTGAAATTATCAAACTACGGGGGGCGGGGGGCCAAAGGCGATGGAATAGGCAACAATTTCTTGCATAAGACCCCCAAAGCACAGGAAACAAAATCGAAAATAGACAAATGGCATCATTTCAAATTAAGAAGCTTCTGGCACAGCAAAGGAAATAACAGAGTTACAAGACAACAACCAAAAGGGGAGAACATATTTGCGAACTATTTGTCTGACAAAGGATTAATATTTAGAATATACAGGGAACTCAAAAATCTCAATAACAACAAAAAACAAGTAATTTGGTTCACAAATGGGTAAGGGAAGGCAGCACTGTAACATAGCAGGTTAAGCCACTGCTTTCCACAGCGTTCCACACCAGAGTACAGGTTCAAGCCCCAGCTGCTCCACTTCCAATCCAGTTCTCTGCTGATGTGCCTGGGAAAAGAAGAATGACCCAAGTACTTGGGTCTATGCCACCAACATGGGAGACCAGGCTCCCAGCTTCAGCCTGGACCAGCCCTGGCTATTGAGGCCATTCGGGCAATGAACCAGTAGATAGAAGATATCACTCTTTCTCCCTCTCTTTCTCTGTCACTGTCAAATGAATAAATAAATCTTTTTTTAAAAAATGGGTAGAGAATCTGAATAAATATTTCACAAAGAAGAAACACACATGGTCAACAAATACAAGAAGAAATTCTCCATATCCCTAGTCATCACAGAAATGCAGATCAAAACCACAATGGGTTATTATGTCACTTTAGTTAGAATGGTTATTATCAATAAGACAACAAATGCTGGCAAGGATGTAAAGAAAAGAAAATACTTATCTACCACTGGTAGGAATGCAAATTAGTTTAACATTATGGAAAACAGTATGGTGATACCTCAAAAAATAAAAATAGATCAACTATATTAGCCAGTTATCACACTTCTGGTTATACATCCAAAGGAAATAAAATCCACATATGAAAGAGATACCTGTACTTTCATGTTCAAATTTTCTAGCACTACTCAAAGCAACAAAGATATCAAAACAACCTATAAGCCTGTGGGTGCATGAATGTATAAAGAAAATGTGGGCTGGTGCCACGGCTCACTAGGCTAATCCTCCACCTGTGGCGCTGGCACACCGGGTTCTAGTACCGGTTGGGGGGCCGGTTCTGTCCCGGTTGCTCCTCTTCCAGTCCAGCTCTCTGCTGTGGCCCGGGAGTGCAGTGGAGGATGGTCCAAGTGTTTGGGCTCTGCACCCACACGGGAGACCAGGAAGAAGCACCTGGCTCCTGGCTTCGGATCAGCGCAGCGTGCTGGCCGTAGTGGCCATTGGGGGTTGAACCAACAGAAGGAAGACCTTTCTCTCTGTCTCTCTCACTTTCTAACTCTGCCTGTCCAAAAAAAAAGAAAGAAAAAGGAAAATGTGGTACATATTTACACAAAGGAATAATATCCAGCCACCATTAAGGAATGAAACACTGACATCTGCAGCAAAATGGAAGGAACTAGATATAGTTCATTATGTTAAGTGAAATACACTAAGCACAAAGACAAATACTGCATTTTCTCATATGTAGAAGTTAACCAAAAAGCTGACCTGAACTTTTAAAATGGAGTTTAGGAAGGGTGGAATGAGTGGGCAGACAGATGGAGGTTGGACAAAGGGACCAAAACACAGGTAAAATAGGTTCTGGTGTTCCACAGCACAGTAAGGTACTCATAGTTCACAATTTCATATTATACATTCCATAGAATTATAAGAGAGGAGCTGATAGGCTCCAAATATAAAGAAAAGAAAGGAATCAGAAATCCTAATTGTCTGATTTGGTCAGTTTTTTGTTTGTTTGCTTGTTTTGCTTTTTTAATGTTGGCAGCGACGAACTTTCCAGCCTAGAACCATGGCCCAGTTCGTCCGTAACCTCACAGAGAAGAGCCCCGCACTGGTGAACACTGCTGTGACTTACTCAAAGTCTCGATTGGCCACATTTTGGCACTACACCAAGGTTGAGATGGTTCCTCCAAACCCTGCCAAGATCCCCACAGCTATTCAAAGCCTGAAAAAAAATAGCCAACAGTGCTCAGACTGGTAGCTTCAAAGAGCTCACAGCTAAGGAAGCTGTGCTGAATGGTTTGGTGGCCACTGAGGTGTGGATGTGGTTCTACATCAGAGATCATAGGCAAGCGTGGCATCGTGCTCTGCGATGTTTAAAGACCAATGTTCAACATCAGATTATATTTGATTTACTATTTGTGTGGTTTTGGACCATGAGTGTTGAGATTGTTATCTGAATAAAATATGTCAAAAATAAATGTTTCTCTCAGATGCTAAAAAAAGAAAGAAAAAGAAAAAGGCAGCTGGCACCACGGCTCACTAGGCTAATCCTCTGCCTGCGGTGCTGGCACACCAGGTTCTAGTCCTGGTCGGGGCGCCAGATTCTGTCCCGGTTGCTCCTCTTCCAGGCCAGCTCTCTGCTGTGGCCCGGGAGTGCAGTGGAGGATGGCCCAAGTGCTTGGGCCCTGCACCTGCATGGGAGACCAGGAGAAGCACCTGCTCCTGGCTTCTCATCAGCACAGCGCGCCAGACATAGCGGCCATTTGGGGGGTGAACCAACGGAAGGAAGACCTTTCTCTCTCTCTCTCTAACTCTGCCTGTCAAAAAAAAAAAAAGAAAAGAAAAAAAAAAAAGAAAAGAAAAAGAAAGGCAGAGAGAGAAAGAGAGGCAGCAGGAAGGAGAGGCAGGATAGACAGAGACAGACAGATCTTCCATGCACTTGATGCCCCCAATGGCTACCACAGCCAGGTCTGGGCCAAGCCAAAGCCAAGAATCTATCCTGGTCTCCCACATACATGGCAGTAGGCCAAGAATTTGGGCCATCTTCTGCTGCCTTCCCAGATGCATCAGCATGGAACTGGACAGTAAAAATAGCCAAGGTTCAAACTGGTACTCCAACATGGGATGAGTCTCCCAAGTGGCTGCTTAACCCACTGACACAGTAACAGCCCCTGATTTGGTCAATTTACACTGTATGCAGGTGTTGAAATATTACTCCATAAAAAAGTTCATAAATTTCATGTTAATTAATTTTTTTAAAAAATTTAAATGCTTGAAACAAATTTTCTTAACAAAGCAGGATTATCAGTGACAAGACACCATTACTGTATCAATTTTCTTATCCATATAATACCAACTGACTTTATAGACAATGGAAATTCCACCCCAGCTAACAACTGTTTTATTGGGGGGGGGGGGGACATGCAGAGTCAGACAGTGAGATAGATAGAGAGAGAGAGAGAAAGGTCTTCCTTTTCCATTGGTTCACTCCCCTAATGGCCTCTACAGCTGGCGCTGTGTCCATCCGAAGCCAGGAGCCGGGTGCCTCCTCCCAGTCTCCTATGTGGGTACAGGGACCCAAGCACTTGGGCCATCCTCCACTACCCTCCCGGGCCACAGCAGAGAGCTAGACTGGAAGAGGAGCAACCGGGACTAGTACCCAGCACCCCACCGGGTGCCGGCACCACAGGCGGAGGACTAGCCAAGTGAACCACGGTGCCAGCCTTTTTTTTTTTAAGATTTATTTATTTATTTGAAAGTCAGAGTTGGCCAGCACCACGGCTCAATAGGCTAATAAAAATAAGTAAATAAAAAATAAATAAAAAGAAAGTCAGAGTTAGAGAGAGGAGAGGCAGAGAGAGGAGAGAGAGAGGTCTTCCATCCGATGGTTCACTCCCCAGTTGGCCGCAATGGCCAGAGCTGCGCCAGTCCAAAGCCAGGAGCTAGGAGCTTCTTCCGGGTCCCCCACTCAGGTGCATCTTCCACTGCTTTCCCACACCATAGCAGAGAGCTAGAACTGAAGTGGAGCAGCTGGGTCTTGAACTGGCGCCCATATGGGATGCAGGTGCTTCAGGCCAGAGCATTCACCTGCTGAGCCACAGTACCAGGTCCCCTAACAACTGTTTAATCACAAATTAACCTAAATACTACAGGGATAAGATATAAGAATAGAACCCTAATTTGCTAAACAACTGGTTTAATGAACAGCTATTTCAAGAGGTATTATTTTAATGCTGGAAGTTTATATGTACATAATCATTTATCTACCCAGACATAAAAATAATTTTTTTAAAAGATTTATTTATTTACTTGAAAGTCAGAGTTACACAGAGAGAGGAGAGGCAGAGAGAGAAAGGTCTTCCATCCGCGGTTTGCGCCCCAGATGGCTGCATCGGTGGCAGCTGTGCCCATGCGGAGCCAGAATCCAGGAGCTTCCGCTGGGTCTCCCACACAGGTGCAGGACCCCAAGTACTTGGGCCATCATCTACTGCTTTTCCAGACCATAGCAGAGAGCTGGATCAGAAGTGGAGAAGCCAGGTCTCAAACCAGCGCCCATATGGGATGCTGGCAGTGCAGGCGGTGACTTACCTGCTATTCCACAGTGCCCGCCCCATGAAAAATAAATTTGTTAATCTCAGTTCCAAATAATTTAGTTATCAATTTAGGACTCGTTCTTATAAAAAAAATATCTAGGTCACTATTTACTTAGTCTTCTTACATTCAATTACCTTTCTCCAAGTACTGGGTTTTTTTTTTTTTTTTTAATTTTAATTTATTTATTTGTGAGAGAGAGAGGTAGGGAGAGAAAGAAACATGTACAAGCATTCCCATCCACTGGTTTACTTCCCAAATGTACGCAGTTGACTGGGGCTGCACTGGGGCTAGAGCTGGAAGCCAGGAACTCAACCCACATCTCCCACTGGGTAGCAGGAATCCAGTTACTGGAACCATCACTGTTTCCTTACAGGGTCTGCATTAGCAGGAATCTGGAAGCTAAGGAGCCAGAGCCAGAAATAAAACCCAGGAACTCCAATGCAGCACATGGGGCTGCTTAAACAATATCGTAACTGCTAGGCTAGATGCCAATCTCTCCAACTATGTTTTAATACACCAAATATTATAATAACACTGAATAATCTTTGATTGCTTAAGTCACAGTAAATTCAATTATACCCAGAATATTAGTGAAATTCTAATGAATATCATTTATCTTTCAATAACAGGCCCTATCAACTGCTTGCCTATAGGATTACCACCATGATTAATCAAATTAAATAATACAGGTGAAAAAAATCTTCTAAAGTAAAAACATTTAAACTATTACCAGTATTAAAGATCTCAAGAAGACATTTAGCTTGGCTGTTAAGAATGCCTGCGTCCCGGGCCGGCATCACGGCTCACTAGGCTAATCCTCCACCTTGCGGCGCCGGCACACCAGGTTCTAGTCCCAGTCGGGGTGCTGGATTCTGTCCCGGTTGCCCCTCTTCCAGTCCAGCTCTCTGCTGTGGCCAGGGAGTGCAGTGGAGGACGGCCCAAGTGCTTGGGCCCTGCACCTGCATGGGAGACCATGAGAAGCACCTGGCTCCTGGCTTTGGATGGGCACAGCGCCAGCCGTAGAGGCCATTAGGGGAGTGAACCAACGGAAAAGGAAGACCTCTCTCTCTCTCTCTCTTTCTCTAAGTCTTAACTCTAACTCTACCTGTCAAATAAAAATTAAAAAAAAAAAAAAAAAAAAAGAATGCCTGCATCCCACACATGATTCCTGGCTCTACCTTCTTAGCAACCCAACCTTGGAGGTAGAGTGGATGGGTTCTTGCCACCTATGTGGGAGACCTGTATTTCATTCTAGCTCGTGGCTCTGGCTCAAGCCCAACCCATCCACTGTGGGCATCTAGGGAGTGAGCCAGGTAAATGAGAGCTCGCTTCCTCATTTTGTCTCTATGGCTCCAAAATAATCACTTTAAAAAAAAAAAAAAAAAAAAAACAACTTAGGCAACAGGCTTTTTGGCCACACTATTAAGATGGCATTTGGAAGGCCTGCAACCCACATCAGCATGGCTGGGTTTGAGTCAGCTCCACTCTTGATTCTGGCTTCCAGTTAATGCACATCTTGGAGGCAGTAGATCATAGTTCAAATACTGGGTCCCTGCCACCCTTGTGATGACACAGCTTGCATTCCTGGCACCTGGCTTTGGCCTGGCCCAGGCCCAGGTGTTGCAGCCATTTGGGGAGTAAACCAGCAAATGAAAGATCTGTCTCTCCCTCTCTCTCTGTTACCCTAACTTTTAACTAAATAAATAAGTCTTTTAAGTAAATATATATTATTTCACTACTAACTCAAATTATTTAATTCAAATGACTAACTGGGGACACACATTTAAGGTGATCACAGAGCATCCAAAATAATACTAGATAAATTCAGATCCATGTCCATAAGCTAAGGAACAATAACTATAAAAATAATTCAATTATGAGCAACACACTAATACAATGTCATTTTTAATTTAAATTTTACGTATAAATATGAACTTGGCATACACACAAAAACACAAAACAAACTGCTTTCAAATACTTGCAGTGTTTCTATGTAAATTTAAGAGTAGTAGTGATAGATTGAAAAGACACATATACAGGGGCCGGCACCGTGGTGCAGGTTAATCCTCCACCTGAGGCGCCAGCATCCCATATGATCACTGGTTCTAGTCCCAGCTGCTCCTCTTCCAATCCAGCGCTCTGCTGTAGCCTGGAAAAGCAGTAGAAGACGGCCCAATTCCTTGGGCCGCTGCACCCGCATGGGAGACCCAGAAGAAGCTCCTGGTTCCTGGTTTCAGATCAGCACAGCTCCAGCCACTGTGGCCATGTGGGGAGTGAACCAACAGAAGGAAGACCTTTCTGTCTCTCCCTCTCATTGTCTGTAACTCTACCTCTCAAATAAATAAATACATAAAATCTTAAAAAAAAAAAAAACAATCTAGTACACTTTAAAAAAAAAGACACACATACCATAAGAACATATAGGTTATAAATTATGTATCCATATTTTATTTATTTACCTGAAAGACTGAGAGACAGATCCTCCATCATCCACCCCACAATGGCTGAGGGGCTAAAGTTAAAGTCAGGAGCTGGGAATGCAATTCAAGGCTCTCACAGGGGTGGTAAGGACCCAACCACCTCCCCACCCCCCCCTAGGATTTATTTTATTTATCTGAAAGGTAGAGTTACAGAGAGAGGTAGAGATAGAGACAGAGAGAGAGGTCTTCCATCCGATGGTTCACTCCCCACATGGCCACAACAGCCAGAGCTGAGCCTATCCAAAGCCAGGAACCAAAGCCTCTTCCAGGTCTCCCATGTGGGTCCAGGGGATTGGAAGTGGAGCAGTCAGGACTCGAACCAGTGCCCATATGGGATGTTGGCACTACAGGCAGGGGTTTTAACCTGCTGCGCCACAGTGCCGGCTCCAAGAGGACCAACCCCTTAAGCCATCAACTACTGCCTCCCAAAGTGTGCATTAGAGGTAAGCTGGAAGGGACACCAGTTTTGGGACTCAAACCCAGACATTGCAACATGAAATGGAATGCGGACATCCCAAGCAGCAGCCCAACTTCTGTGACAAATGCTGACATACATAATGTGTGTGCTCATGTGTGTGTGTGTTTCTAAATTTATTTGAGGCCGGCGCCGCAGCTCACTAGGCTAATCCTCCGCCTTGCGGCACCGGCACACCGGGTTCTAGTCCCGGTTGGGGTGCCGGATTCTGTCCCGGTTGCCCCTCTTCCAGGCCAGCTCTCTGCTGTGGCCAGGGAGTGCAGTGGAGGATGGCCCAAGTCCTTGGGCCCTGCACCCGCATGGGAGACCAGGAGAAGCACCTGGCTCCTGCCATCAGATCAGCGCAGTGCGCCAGCTGCAGCGTGCCAGCCGCGGCGGCCATTGGAGGGTGCACCAACGGCAAAGGAAGACCTTTCTCTCTGTCTCTCTCTCTCACTGTCCACTCTGCCTGTCAAAAAATAAAAAAAAATTAAAAATTAAAAAAAATAAATTTATTTGAGAGGCAGACAGAAAATACTCCCATTTGTTGGTTCATTCCCCTAAATGCCCACACTGGTGGTGGGGAGGGGAGGCTGGGCTGCATTTGGAGTGACTGTGATGTTAACATATTTGAGAAATACTATCTTGTCTTAACCTATTCATTATTTCTCTTACGCAGTTCCACTCTTCAAAATCCCTAAAAACTCCAGTTATGCACAACTGCCACCCAGGTTAATAATAGCTACGAACTACATTCATCTGAAACCACAAGACTGTCAGGTGACATACCAAGAAGTCTGAATTTAACTCAAATAAAAGGCTCTAATGCTGCAATGCAAAAAGGCTTAATCCTAGCAACAGGATCCTGAGGTACTGGAAGCTTTTAAGAAATCAGCTGCCTATGAAAAAACCTATTTTTGCAAAAATGTTTCATCTATCCAGTCCTCCAGTTTCACAAGTAGCATCCTGCTCTTTTGTTTCAGTGAAGAGTCTAGAATTTTTATAGAAGCAAATTATGATTTGCATTTCAATTCCTTTATGTCTTCCGATATAAATGTATGACTAAGAGAAAATCAATCTGTTTTCTGTAAACTAAGTGCTGTCCTGGCAGCTGATACAGATCCAGAATGCCAGCATTATTTCTCTTTTTTTAAATGTGCTTTAACTCCACAGGGGCCAATCCTCAGCAGTAGGCTCAGATACCACGGCTGGAACTCTACTCTTGAACAGTTCATATCTATGACGAACTCAGATTCATCTAGTAAACAATTAAAATATTAGTTTCTTTCCCAATTTCTGCATGTCCCAACCCTGCTATTCCAGACAAGTCCATATTATATATTCTTCTTTTTTTAAAGATTTATCTATGTATTTATTTGAAAGGCAGAGTTACAGAGAGGCAGAGAGACAGAAAGGTCTTCTATCCGCTGGTTCATTCCCCAGATGGCCACATCGGCCGGAGCT
The DNA here is from genome assembly GCF_051225735.1 of Oryctolagus cuniculus. NCBI lineage: Eukaryota > Metazoa > Chordata > Mammalia > Lagomorpha > Leporidae > Oryctolagus > Oryctolagus cuniculus. The sequence continues at coordinate 21,675,466 of NC_142872.1, forward strand.
GTACCAATCCGAAGCCAGGCACCAGGAGCTTCTTCTGTGTCTCCCATGCGGGTACAGGGGCCCAAGGAATTGGGCCATCTTCTACTGTTTTCCCAGGCCATACCAGCGAGCTGGATCTGAAGTGGAGGAGCTGGGACTCGAACAAGTGCCCATATGGGATGCTGGCACTGCAGACCAGGGCTTTAACCCCACATTATATATTCTTAGAAGCTGTAGCAAGCTTGTTTTCTACACAAGTGACAAGCATATGGCAAAACAGGCCCTAAAGGTCACAGGACCAAGGGTGAACAGTAACTGGCTCAGTAATCTCAACTCCTAGGTTGAATTCAAACAGACAAACCTAGCAGAAAACAATGCCCTTGAACTTATAAACTTCAATAGAATTACAGTATTTCATTAGCTGACCATTCATGAAAGAGGCATATTAGCTCACCTTACAAACACTGACTTTCAGTGGTTCTGTATTTTAACATCAGCGTGTTTTTCCAGAAAAAGCAAAGGACTCGCGGCCGGCACTGTGGCATGGCAGGTAAAGCTGCTGTCTACAACGCCGCATCCCGTATGGGCGCCAGTTTGAGTCCTGGCTGCTCCACTTCTGATCCAGCTCTCTGCTAATGGCCTGGGAAAAAGACTTGCAGAGAAATGGCTCAAGTGTTTGGGCTCCTGCTACCCACATGAGAGACCCAGATGAAGCTGCTGGCTTTGGCCAGACCCAAAGCTGGTTGTTACAGCCATCTGGGAATGAGCCAGCAAATGGAAGATTTGTCTGTCTTGTCCTCTCTCTTTCTCTCTCATTCCAACTTTCAAAATAATAAAATAAATCTTAAATTAAAAAAAAGAAGTATTTCATGCCTAGATCATTAGTGTTAAATCTGAAGCAATTTATAGGTTAATTTACCAGAAGTCAAGCACATAAGTGTTCTAAGGCCAAAATCTGGGTTTAAGGTCATTTCATATTCATATACCTAACTAAATTCTCATCCCAGTGCTAGCTACTTCAATCCCTGTATCAGCCCTGGAAGCAATTACAGTTATTTTACATAGAAACACATATAAGGCTACACAACTCATCTGATAGACCTGTGATACAAATCTGGATGTAAACCAAGTATAATCACATATACTACAAACACGTTTACTTAAGCACTAAATGAAGGGGGGAAATCCCAGAAACAAAAATGCCCACCAATTGGAGATTTGATAAACAAAACATGGCACATTCCCTCAGAATTCTATGCAAGCCTCTAAAAGGATGAGACAGCTGGGGGGCTGGCGTTGTGGCGTACCAGGAAAGCCACCGCCTGCAGTGCCAGCATCCCATACAGGATGCAGGTTTGAGTCCTAGTTGCTCTACTTGCAATCCAGCTGCCTCCTAGTGCACCTGGGGAATCAGCAGAAGATGGCCCAAGTGCTTGGGACCCTGCGCTTGGAAGAAGCTCCTGGTTTTGGATTGCTCCAGTTACCGTGGGTGCAACCTCTCAGGGAATGAACTAGTGAATGGAAGATCTCTCTCTCTCTCTCTCTCTCTCTCTCTAACTCTTTCAAATAGATAAGTAAGTCTTTGGTGAGGGGGGATGAGACAGATGGGAAGACCCACAAGGTTAATTATTATGTGAAGAAAAACAAGATTCAGAACAGTATGGACACTGTCAATATGGAGGCAAACAACATATCAGCATGCTTCTATGTATGGTCAAAATCTTCAAGGAAGTTAAACCAGAAACTTAATATGAAAACACAATTAACTGTTCAAAGAAATGACCCCAAGGAAACGAAACTGGGATTAGAAAAGGAAAAGAAGACATTTATACTTTCTGCATTATGGTCTTCTATATATACATCTAGACTGGTACCAAAACTTGTACATTCATTTCAAGAAACATTTCTTTGATTACCCAGGTTCTGGATATCCTCTCCTCCACAGAATACAAAATAACTTGATAACCATCATACTCTTAAAATAGAACATGATCTGTCTTTCCACTGAGAGGTTTCACAATAGAAAAGAACTCGCCCCAAGCTGGAAAACCAACAAAGTGATTAAAAAAAAAGAGAAAACTATGAAAAGGGAAATATTTCAAAACAGGAGAATCAGTAGTTGAATTAAGTAGAAGTATATTTCTCTAATTTAACCTAACTAGTCTGAGTATCTGTGTAACTGGAGACAACTTACTTGTCTTTACTCATCCACTCAAACCAGAAATCAGAAGTCTCCAAGTCCTGTTGCTTCCACCTCCTAAATGCTTTGAGTCGGCCCACCACCACAAATAACACACTACCATAATTGTGGTCTGAGCCACCATAACCTCTCACCACTTAAATCATTCTTCCAGTCTCACCTCCTACTTTCCTCCAATTCTTTCTCCACACTATAGTCAAACACAGTAGCCAAAGTCTGAAAATCTTAATGCGTCATTCACCTACTTTAAATCCCCTTGTTAACCCACACTATTCTCAGCATAAAGCTCCAAGTTTACTCGCCTTTTGCCTACCCGCTTCAACCCATTCCCTGCCCATATCACTTCAATAAGTCTTTCAAAACAAAGTTTTCCTTCATTGCGTTTTTGTTTTTGTCTGCCACATATTCACCTGTTCTCCTGGTAGACTGTTTCATTTTCTCAGCTTACAAGGTTTCACAAAATAAGCCTTCCTAGTCACTCCACTCCCTTCACCAATGCTACATCTGGAAGTTGACTCTATTTGCCCCACTGTCTCTCTCTTTCCTTCCATGAAACTATAAACTGACACTGCAAAACCAACATACTGGCAATTAATAGACTGTTGTCAATAGCCTCCATAAGCAATGCAACTTGTGCACAGCTGCACTCTAGTCTCTAGCACTGTGACTGACACTTAGTAGCCTCTCATGTTAAAACTAATTTCTGAAGGAATGCTGATAAAACGACTTATATCAAAATCAACTTATTAAACTTAAGATTAACAAAATACTAAATAGAATTTATTATGTTTTAATAAATTTTTATGTACTTGAAAGGCAGAGAGAGAATTTTCCTATCCACTGGTTCACTCCTCAAATGTCCACACCAGCTGAGACTGGACCAGAATGAAAGCAGAATCTGGATTTCTATGTGGGTGGCAAGCTCCGAAGTACCTGAGTCACTATCTGCTGCCCACCAGAGTACGTATTAGCAGGAAGTTGGATTCAGAAACAAAGTTGGGACTTGAACCCAGGCCTCTGAAATAGAATGCAGGTGTCCAAAGCAGTGTCTTAACCGCTGTGCCAAACATCTATCCCAGTGCTTTTTTATGTTTGTTTATTTTATGACAAGATACAAATATTTTTCAGTACCTTCTTGCTAATAATTATTTTGAGATAGTATACCACATCTTCAGGGGTACTGCATTCAGTATTCTCTCCAACTTTTTATCAATCACAAGGAAACAAATCATTCTAAACACATAACCTGACCATACAATTCCCTTTTCTCTCTTCCATAAAGATTAAGGAAATTATAAATATTAGGGAAATTTTAAGGAAAGCTTCCAGAACACTTTTCCCCTTTAATTTTCTCTCTCAGCACTGGCCAAATTTAAAGAAATAAATCATTATTTTAAAAGATTACTTAAAATATGTAGAGCTTGAGGCCAGTGCCATGGCACACTAGGTTAATCCTCCACCTGCAGCGCCGCCATCCCATGTGGGCGCTGGTTCTAGTCCCAGCTGCTCCTTTTTCAATCCAGCTCTCTGCTGTGGCCTGGAAAAGCAGTAGAAGGTGGCCCACAAGTGCTTGGGCCCCTGTACCCATGTGGGAGACCCGGAAGAAGCTCCTGGCTCCTGGCTTCGGATTGGCACAGCTCTTGCCGTTGCAGCCAACTGGGGAGTGAACCAAAGGACGGAAGACCTTTCTCTCTGTTTCTCCTTCTCACTGTCTATTAACTCTGCCTCTCAAATAAATAAATAAAATCCTTATAAAAAATAAGTAGAGCTCATGAGACCTGGCATACAACCTTTATTAGCTTTTGTGTAGTGAACATCAGTTAAGCTCCTCAAATCTTTATTTACTCACCTATAAAATGGTTTAAAAAGTTACTTCTGGGATGGCGCTGTGGTGTAGCAGGTAAAGCCATTGCCTGCAGTGCTGGCTTCTCATATTGGTGCCAGTTCAAGTCCTGGGCTCTCCACTTCCCACACAGCTCCCCAGTAATGCACTTCGGAAAGCAGTGGAAAACGGTGCAAGTCCTTGGGCCCCAGCGCATACGTGGAAGACCCAGATGAAGCTCCTGGCACCTGGCTTCCACCTGGTCCAACCCTGATCATTTTAGTCATTTGGGGAGTGAACCAGCAGATGGAAGATATATATCTCTCTCCCTCCTTCCCTCCCTCCCTCCCTCTCTCTCTCTCTCTCTCCTTCTCTGTAATGTAACTCTTTCAAATAAAGAAACAAATCTTTAAAAAAAGTTGTTTCTTCTATCAGTACAAACCACGAAATTGTTAGAGGAATAAAATAATATACATAAAAGCAATCTATAAACTATTCCTTGTGGATTTATCAACGTGGGGACAAGGCATTCAACACAAAACCTAGAAAAACAGCATGAAAGTCAGAGTACAAATGTGTAGACAGGAGTTACTATGGCAGGTCTAAGACTCCTATCCTTAGAAAGGCCTGCTTGTAAGACTGGCCTCTGGCTGGAATTTGAGAACTTGACTGATACACAGTTGCCAGCATCCCGTATGGGAGTGCCTGGGCTCAAGTTCAGGTTCTCCATCCAATTCTGATTTTCTGCTAAAGCACACCCTGGGACACAGCATGTGATGGCCCAGGTACTTGTGTCCCCGCTACCCACATGGGAGACCTGGACTGAGTTCCAGGCTCCTGGCTTGCATGGCCCAGCCTCAACAATTGCAGGAATTTGGGGAGTGAACCAGCAAGTAGAAGTACTTACGTGCTCCCTCTCTCTGACATCCAAAAAAATAAGAAATCACATAAAATAAATGGTAGACACAGCACAAGGTACAAGTCCTAATTTGTTATTTATTAGCTACACTGGTAAATGTTACAACTATTAAGGTAAATACCAATACTTATTTCATATAATTGTTGTAGGGTTTTAAGAGATTAAAAATATATGAAGCACACAGCATAATGCCTGGCATATTTTAGAGATACAATAAAGAGTGACTACCATTAAGTGATTAATTCCATTTTATTCACAACACACACATGTTAGATTCCTACTTTGTGCTAGGCACAACACTAAGCTTAAGACATAAAAGTGCATGTATTTATTCTATGATACAGCATATAAGCATTTTATACTAAAAATCAAAAAAGGCTTTTGTAGAAGTAAAAATAGTCATTCCAGTCTTAGAAGACCCTATATTCTAATTAAGACAGAGAATAGGCAAAAATATTAGTCATTACATAACAGAGTATTACAATATGAGAGATATCTAGAACTTTTTAGAAATTTCTGCACTAGAGGAGACACTGTGACATGGGGAGAGAGGCACAGCACCCACTAGGACATACAAGATAAAAGGAAAATATTAGTAACAGATTCAAAGATACTGAACAAAGAGTTGTGTTCAGATTTAGCTAATAAGGATGGAAAGGTAAAACTCATCCACTGAAATTCTCAAACAAAACAAAAGTTTTCAGATATGAGTAAAAAAAAAAAAAACCAAGAAGGAACATCATAAAATTTTTAGCAATGTAATGCAATATTGGTGCTGTTAATAAAATTTACAGAGAGAACCACCATAAACTTATCAGGACTGAGCCAAAGGATGACAGCAATGGCAATGTGGTAAAAGGATTTGAGAAAGCAAAACAAAAAGATGTGATGAATAATTAAATGTGGTACTGAGGCCAATCTAACAACTCCTCAGAATAACCCAATGAAGAAAGTATTTGCAAACCATGAATCTGATTTAGAGTTCATATCTAAAATATGTAAGGAACTCAACTTAATAACAAGAAAATAATCCAATCAAACATTGAGCAAAGGACCTGAATAGACAGTTTTCAAAAGACAAACAAATGGCCAACGGGTATATGAAAAAAATGCTCCACATCATTACTCATCAGGGAAATGCAAATTAAAGCCAAAATGAGCTATCACCTCACACCTGTTAGAATGGCTATTATTTAAAACTTAAGAGATACACAATAGCAAGGATATACTGAAAAGGGAAGCCCTGCGAATTATTAGTGATAACTTAAATTCAAAACATTGTGGTGGTTCCTCAAAAAATATATATATACAAAACTACCACACAATCCAGCAATCCTACTTCTGGGTATACACGCAAAGTAAATGTAATTAGTACATCAGAGAGATACTGGCATTTCCATGATCACTACAGTATTATCCACAATAGCAAACACACTGAATCAACCTAAGCGTTCATCAATGCATCAATGCAAAGACAAATCTGGTCTATTTACACAATAAAATAGTATTCAGCCTTTAAAAAAATAAAGAAATTCTGTCATTTGCGATAATATGGATGAATCTGGAAGACAATTGTACTGAGTGAAATGTCAGGCACAGAAAGAGAAACAAGACAATCTCACTTGAATGTGACACATAAAAAGGTAGAAAGTAGAGAACAGAAGAGTAGTTACAAGGGAAGAAAATGGGAAGACATGGTGTCAAAAGGTATAGAGTTTCAGTTAAGAGGAGTAAAGTTTCCAGATTTTTTTTTTTAATTTTATTTTTATTTTTTGACAGGCAGAGCAGACAGTGAGAGAGAGAGACAGAGAGAAAGGTCTTCCTTTTCGGTTGGTTCACCCTCCAATGGCCGCTGCAGCCAGCGTGCTGTGGCCGGCGCATCGCACTGATCCAAAGCCAGGAGCCAGGTGCTTCCTCCTGGTCTCCCACGCGGGTGCAGGGCCCAGGCACTTGGGCCATCCTCCACTGCACTCCCTGGCCACAGCAGAAAGCTGGCCTGGAAGAGGAGCGACCGGGACAGAATCCGGCCCCCAAATCGGGACTAGAACCTGGTGTGCCAGCGCCACAGGTGGAGGATTAGCCTAGTGAGCCCCAGATTTTTTTTAAAAAGCAGTTAACATGTTCCCTGGAGAACTGGCATCCGCGGAAGAGCAACTTAAGCCACTCCTTTTGACGCTGGCATTCTCTACCAGGATGCCAGTTTAAGTCCCTAATGTTCCATCCCCAATCCAGCTCCTTGCTAATGTGCCTGGGGAAGCATCCACAGATGGTCTGAGTGGTTGAGCCCTGGCCGTCCACATGGGAGACCCAGATGGAGTCCCTGGATCCGGCCTGGCCCAGTCCTGGCTGTTGAGGACATTTAGGGAATAAACCAGCAGTTGGAAGATTTGTCTGCCTCTGTCACTCTGTCTTTCAAATAAATCTTTTAAAAAAAATATGCCACCAAGGACATCTGCATCCCTGGATGAATCCCAGCTTTGCTCCCTCTCCAGCTTCCTGCTAACACACTCTGGGAGTCAAAGGTGACAGCTCAATTTGTATCTCTGCCACCCATGCGAGAGACCTGGATTGAGTTGCAGGCTCTTGGCGTTTCACTTGGGCCAATCTCTGCTGTTGTAAATGTAGGTTCTTTTTCTGCTTCTCTGTCCCTGTCTTTCAACTAAATAAAAATAAACTTTCTTCAAGATTTCTTTATTTATTTTGAAAAGCAGAGTGACAGAGGGAAAGATCTTCTATCTGCTGGTTCGCTCTCCAAATGGCTGCAACAGCCTGGCCAGGAGCCAGGATTGTACCTTGGTCCCTCAGGTGCTTGGATCATACTTTGCTGATTTCTCAGGCACATTAGCAGGGAGGTGGATTGGAAGCAGAGCAATCAGGACTCAAACTGGTATACCAATATGGGACGCCAGCATTGCAAGGAGCAGCTTAACCTGCTATGCTAGCCCAAATTAAAAAAAAAATTTTTTAATGTTTTCATCACCAAAACACAAGTATGTGAAGTGATGGCATATCAAATAGCTTGACTTGGGGCCGGCGCTGTGGCTCACTTGGTTAATCCTCCACTTGCGGTGTCGGCATCCCATAAGGGCGCCGGGTTCTGGTCCCGGTTGCTCCTCTTCCAGTCCAATTCTCCACTGTGGCCCAGGAGGGCTTGGGCCCCTGCACCCCCATGGGAGACCAGGAAGAAGCACCTGGCTCCTGATCGCGCAGCACTGGCCGTAGCGGCCATTTGGGGAGTGAACCAACAGAAAGAAGACCTTTCTCTCATCTTTCTCTCACTGTCTATAACTCTACCTGTCAAATAAAAAAAAAAAAATAGCTTGACTTATCACTCTGCAATGCAGGTGGCACTTGCAATTCAGTAAACTATAGCAGACTAATGTTAAATTGATAATTTTGCATGTCCCCACTCCTGACCTAAGTATTTAAGACCCTGCCACCCACGCTGGAGACTGATGGAATTCTGGGCTTCCAGCTTGGGCCTGCCCAGCTCTGGCTGATGCAGGCATCTGAGAAGTAAAGTAGCAGATGAAAGTATCTCTCTTGGTCTTTCTCTCTGTTACTCACCTTTCAAATAGTTAAACACATCTTTAAAAAAAAAAAAAAAAAGGATAAGATTTCAAAATTTCTACCTCTAGTCCTAAATGCCTCTGCCTGAATTTCAAGCTCCCCAAATTTCTTAAGTATAACTAAACTTCTTATCTTCCTCACTATGCCTACTGTCTTCCTGCCTGAACTGCTCACCTTGCTTAATGGCATTTCCATCTGTCACTACCACACTCCATGCCCCAGGTTCCCAACAGTCTATTCAGGCCATTAATTCTATATTTTCCTTCCCATCCCATATTAAGCTAAGCACTGAATCCTGTTCTCTCAGATATGACTCTACCTTTAATGTCATTCTGCCTCTGTCATGACCCTGCCCTCTTAGCCTCTGATGACTATAAATGGCCTCTGCTTCCAATCTCTTACCTCTCTGCCCCAGTTGCCAGTAACAATGCTTGATAACTTTCTAGAACACAAAGCTCATCATGTCACACTAGTTCCCAGGTGCCTGGTATACATAAAACTCTCCTTATAATTTGAGACCCAACATTATCTCAACCTGTCACCTCCTGCCATTCCTGACACTCAATAATCACCAAATTAATACTCATTTGGCATCCTCAGGTTACACCCACGATCATGCCTCAATTAGAAGAAATTCTTCCTTACTTCATTAAACCTGAAAAATCTAATATATCATAAATTTAAGATTCAACTCAATGCCATAACCTCTAAGAGAAATCGAGTTACAATCACTAAACGGCAACGGCCTACTATATTCACTCCCAGAATTATTTTATAGCTATTTATTGGGCACTCTGGGATTATAAAAACACAAAGATAAATGAGACAAAACCTCTGCTTGTATTGCAACTATAATGACCTACTGAAGTGTCAGTCTTACAGCCTAAACTAAGAGCTCCTAGAGCAAGGAATCTTAATGTGGAATCTACTGACCCACAAGGAGTGCAGTTCTGCGTGCCAGTGAAGCTGGATGAGGGAAAATGTTATCACTAAGCTCTGACTGCAATTTAGCATTTCCTTCAAATAAAATAGAGCAACAAACATCAGTGGTATTGCCGGTTCTCACATCTTACAACATCAACAGGAATCACAGATGGTTTTATCATACTATAGCTGATGCAGGTATCTAGAAAAATTATTTATGTTCATGTTTATGCTCATCAGTATTCAAAATAACGGTACCTACCAGCCGCTGCTAGGTCTTGTTAAGTAATGAAATTAATAATGTGGTACTTGCTGCAATATCACAAATTTAATATTCTAACAAGTATTTAAATGTGAGTTTCCTTTATGACACTATTTATTCCATTTTAAATGCTTATGAACATTTTTCTTAGATGATGTCTATTGGTTTTACCAGGCTGCCAAAGGTATTTTGCAGGGAAAACAAAATGCTCAAGAATCCCTGCCCTAGACATTTTTTTTAGGCAGGCCCAGCATACTCTCTAGCGTGTTAGAACACTGTGGAGGGTGGGGGCAGAGAGACAGGCTGGTGCCCAAAAACATTCTTACCAAAAGAATAAAATAACTGAAGTAATTTATTTACTTCTTTGCATCTTAAAAACCGAGTCAGAACAGTCTTTATTTTCCAAATAATATGAAGGCAGTGTATGAGATATGACATTTTATGTTATCTCCGAAAAAGTAACACTGAACAAGTCTTAGGTGACAGATTTTTTTTTTTTTTTTGAGTTCTAACATTCAGATCTACCTTCAAAAGTCACACACCTGGTATCTTTTTTTCATTTCATACTTTTCCATCATGTTCTACAAGGTTTTGAGAAATGCATTCACAAAAGCTATTTGTTATTATGAAAGACTAATCAAGCCAACTAATAAAATTCACTCTCAGTATAAAATGAAGCCATCCCAAAGTTTAGATCTACATATTGAATGAGGAAAACAAGCTTAGATAACTGCTAAATACCAAGAAAATAACAGACACACAGCTACCGTTGTCTAATAATACAATTTCTAAACACTTGAAAATTCTTATAGCATTAAAATACTTGGTTTATATCTGAAATTTTTTAATAAACAGTCATGAAACTTGAGATTTCTCCCAATAGAAGCTCTTTTCGTAAGAAAAAGTTATCAGGGAGCTTCTAAAGTCAAACATTCAATACTGACAAGTGTTTCCTCATTCCGTCTTAATATCTGACAATCACGTAATATCTTCAATTAATTTGAAACATTAATGTTGTAACACTTTTATAAATAACATGTAAACAAATCACCACAGTTACAGGTGATACATATTTCTGTACTGAAGTATATAAAAACGGAGAGCATACAAGCAAGCTGCCAGTTTCTCAGAAGTTCCTAGTTTTGTAGAAGTCTATGTATAAGTAAAAATAATTATGATAAAAGTAGGACACTAATGCATAATTAAGCTACTATGAAACATTAGTGTTTGTTTAGCATCTAGTCTCCAGTTCCAAACTACTATAAATAAGATATGAGACAGCAAACAAACCTACGTAATACCAACTGGTACTAGAAGACAACAGGGCTTTTTTCTCCCTGGCAAACAGTTATTTTATTGTGTATGCTATGTTTTCAGAAGGCGGAATAATCTTTCCTCTGAGGTTTTAAAATTTACATGTAAACAGATTGGCATACATTTAACAGAAGATTTTGGCAAGAGGAAAATGCAAAATCCCAGAGCATCTTTTATACACAAATATAAGATAGTAAGGTTAAGAAACAGCTCATTTAGAAAAATATTTAGTAATTAATCATTTACTTATAAAATGGAATACTGAATTACTATTTGAAATGTAAATTTATAAGATACTTGAAGATAGCAATCTTGGTAGTATTCTCTGTTTTCTAGGGAAGCACAAAATTTTATATTAGTAAGTTTATTTAGTTCTTTTTTTTTTTATTTTATTTTTTGACAGGCAGAGTGGACAGTGAGAGAAAGAGACAGAGAGAAAGGTCTTCCTTTGCCGTTGGTTCACCCTCCAATGGCCGCCACGGCCAGTGCACCGCGCTGATCCGAAGCCAGGAGCCAGGTGCTTCTCCTGGTATCCCATGTGGGTGCAGGGCCCAAGCACTTGGGCCATCCTCCACTGCATTCCCGGGCCACAGCAGAGAGCTGGCCTGGAAGAGGGGCAACTGGGACAGAATCCGGCGCCCCAACCAGGACTGGAACCCGGTGTGCCGGCGCCGCAAGGCAGAGGATTAGCCTCGTGAGCTGCAGCGCTGGCCAAAGTTTATTTAGTTCTTAACAAAATTAATATGAAAAAAACAATTTTGCAAATACTCCTATATGAACTATTTCAAATCTGACTTCTGAAACACTGTCCCCAATTCTAAACTGTAACTTCTTCAGAAATCCATTACTTAAATAAGGAAATCCAAACTATACAGTAGTTAAAATACTACTTAAATTTCCTACTGCTACAAAGCCAGAGAAAGGATCAGTGTTTGGCAGCAGTTAGGGTAGATGGACAATCTATCTGACTGCAGAGTAGCAGCAGGAGGGAGCTCTTTGGGGAACTGGAATTTTCAGTATCAGTGGTGGTGGTTGTAACAATCTAGTCACATGTAAAGCTCACAGGACTGTCAGTAAGCATAAATCACAAAAGTCAAAAGGTGAAAAACAGCCCAAATGCTCATCAACAAACAAATATACACACACTACTCACATAATGGAGTATTATTCAACCATGCAAAGAATAAAATACCCATACATACATAGGTAAGATACATGGATGAACATTATACATTAGACTAACTCAAAGAAGCCAGACACAATATAACTGCGTATAAGAAAAATCCAAAATAGGTAAATTCATAAACACTGGCAGTTGCCAGGGAGTTGGGAAGAGAAAAACTTTCAGCTGGCAAAGGATTTTCTATAGAATATCAGAAACATTATGGACTAGACAGGGGATGGTACATAACATTGTGAAAGTACTAAATGCCACTTGTTTACTATTTCCATTTCTATTTTTTGATGAACTACATTTGACATTCCTTTGACCTTGACTCCTGTGTTCTTCTGACATGATCTTAGTGGTTTTTTGAGCACTACCATGTGCTATTCCAGGGTCATTTTCCCAGAAATCCTCATTCGTTTGGTAGGAATGGTATTTACCAACTGCTTTCTGTATTCTAAAGGTCTCCATTGCAACTAATCACCATCATTATTTCTAGGTCTTTTCGAAGAACACAATTAAGAGATACAACATTTTTCTTGTTTAAAGTTAAGGGGCCAGCGCAGTGGTGTAGCAGGTAAAGCCTCTCTGCCTGTGGCGCCAGCATCCCATACAGGCGCCGATTTGACTCCCAGCTGTTCCTCTTCCAGTCCAGCTCTCTGCTATGGCCTGGGAAAGCAGCAGCAGATGACCCAAGTCCTTGGGCCACTGCACCCCCGTGGGAGATCTGAAAGAGGCTCCTGGTTCCTGGCTCTGGATTAGTCCAGCTCCAGTCACTGCAGCCATTTGGGGAGTGAATGAGCAGATGGAAGACCTGTCTCTGCCTTTGGCTCTCTGTAACTCTGCCCTTCAAATAAATAAATAAATCTTTAAAAAAGTTAATACTGGCCGGCACTGCGGCTCACTAGGCTAATCCTCCACCTTGCGGCGCCAGCACACCGGGTTCTAGTCCCGGTCGGGGCACCAGATTCTGTCCCGGTTGCCCCTCTTCCAGGCCAGCTCTCTGCTGTGGCCAGGGAGTGTAGTGGAGGATGGCCCAAGTGCTTGGGCCCTGCACCCGGCATGGGAGACCAGGATAAGTACCTGGCTCCTGTCGCGGCTGACACTGGAGGGTGAACCAATGGCAAAGGAAGATCTTTCTCTCTGTCTCTCTCTCTCACTGTCCACTCTGCCTGTCAAAAATTTAAAAAAAATAAAAAGTTAATACTAATAATTCCAATTCAAATTAAATTTTATAATATTTTCACCTTTAAATTTTTATATTTCTAATACTGAAAATCATACTTCCTAATGCTATGATTATTTGATCAGTTTATTTTGCACATATATAATAGCTCCAAATTAACATTACCAATATTATTACTAACTATAAAATTGAGGGGTTAACGCCCTGGCCTGAAGCACTGGCAACCCATATGGGCGCTGGTTCAAGTCCTGTCTGCTCAACTTCCGATCCAGCTCTCTGCTATGGCCTGGGAAAGCAGTAGAAGATGGTCCCAGTCCTTGGGTCCCTGCACCTGTGTGGGAAACCTGGAAGAAGCTCCTGGTTCCTGGCTTTGGATCAGTGCAGCTCTGGCTGTTGCCAATTGGGGAGTGAACTAGTGGATGGAAGACCTCTCTCTCTCTCTCTCTCTGCCTCTCCTCTCTCTGTGTAACTCTTTCATATAAATAAAAATCTTTTAAAAGACAAAATTTTAAAAAACTACTGAATGCAGTTTAAAGTTTCTTTTCAATTTAAAAATTTATTTTTTACAGAAAATGGAGGAATGACAGAGAGAAAGAGAAACCTCCATTCACTAGTTCACTACCCAAATGGCCCCAACAGCAAGGCTGGTCTAGGCCGAAACCATGAACCTGGAGCTTCTACCAGGTCGTCCATGTAAGTGCAGGGACCCAAATTCTTGGGCCATCCTCTGTCACTTTCCCCAGGCACATTAGCAAGAACAGGATAGAAAGTGGAGCATCTGGAACTCAAATGGCGCTCATAAAGGGATGCCAGAGTCGCAGGTGATGGCTTCACCTGCTAAGCTGCAACATTGCCCTGGCCTCAATGGTTAATTTTTAAAAAAATATTTATTTTCGTCTACATGAAAGGCAGAGTGAGAGGAAGAGCAAAGGAGAGGTAGAGGAAGAAATTTATGTATTTGAAAGGCAGAGTTAGAAAGAGAGGGAGGGAGACAGAGAGAGAATTCTTTCATCTACTGATTCACTCCCCAGATGGCCACAACGCCCAAGGCTGAGCCAGGCAGAAGCTAGAACTTCATTGGGTGGCAGGCACCCAAACACCTGAGCCATATTCCATTGCTTTTCCCAGGGCATTAACATGGAGCTGGATCTTAACTGGAGCAGCCCAGACACGAGTGAGTGCCCATAAGGGATGCCAGCATCACAGGTGGTAGCTTCACCTATTACACCATAATGCTGGCCCCAGAAATACCTTTTAATGCCCTTTTCCTCTATGTAAAATACTTTCAACAGTGTTAGGTTTATTGAACTGTGTGTTAGTTTTTTGTTTTTTGTGATTTCACTATTAAAGCAGAAAGATCAGATTTTTGTAGGGGAGGGGCAGAGTTACAGAGAGAGGGACAGACAAAAAGGTCTTCCATCTGCTGGTTCATTCCCAGAATGTCCCCAGCAGTCAGAGCTGGGCTGATCCAAAGGCAGGTGTCAAGAGCTTCTTTCAGGTCTACCACATAGGTTCAGAGGCTGAAGCACTTGGGCCATCTTCCACTACTTTCACAGGACATTAGCAGAGAGCTAGATCATAAGTGGAGCAGAAGGGTCTCAAACTAGTGCCCATATGGGACACCTGTGTTGCAGGCAGAGGCTTAACCTACTACTCCACAGCGCCAGCACCAGCCCCAGCCCCAACTAATACAGATTTATTTGATAAAATTCAGCTCCTATTATGACTTAAAGTGAATTTAGGAATGGATCCTTCATCTGGGTAATGTTCCGTAGTGAAACGTAACTACCAAAACCAAGGCCAACATAGTTTTGGAAAGAACAGTGCAGTGATATTGGTTTGGCAAAATCCACAGTACAAATAATAATATTTAACAATATTAAATATTAGTATCAAATATTACCAAGAATGTAGAGCAGGGAAAATCTTTGCATGGTCCTCATAGAGTACAAGTAGATTACTTTAGGTAGAAAATGTTAACATCCTATGGCCCTCCAGTTCTAGTCTGTAGCTGTTATTTACTTCTCATACACCCTTTCCACATTTTCCAGCTCTGTAGTCAGACAGGGCCATGTTACTGTTGTGGCCAGTTGGCTGTAAACGGCATTACTTGTGTTGTTACGGGGTTGAAGCTTGGAAGAGGGTATGAGATCTTCACGCTGTCATCTCTTGCTATGGAAACAGCCCATATCCTTAACTCACCTTTTGGAAGGACGCTGCTCTGGAGAGCAACTGGACTCACAGTGGACCTCAAGCCAGAAGCAGACTTTTATCTGGTAAGCTACTATTCGGATTCTTTCCTTTTCTTCTGGTCCTCCCTCCCTTCTTCTCTTACTCCTTTTTCTGTTCCTTCTTCCCTCCCTTTCTTTTGCACAGGACATCCCAGCTTTTTCTAATACACATTTCCTTGTATGTATTCTGTTAGGGAAACTCTTTCATGTATGACCAAGTGATAGATCTGAGAATGTTAATAGGAAGTAATTTAATGGGATTTCTAGACTGCAGAGTGAAGGCTACAGAACAGGATGGAGAGTCACTGTCTCTGAAATCACAGAAACCATTTAGTGGCTGTCATAATGATTCAAGGTAGATAAATAATTTCTTCTTTTCTGATTAATTGGCTGGGAATCTATCACCTGTATTGTGGAAGTATTTTTGCTTTCCTGTTTCTGTAAGAGTTGGAAATTTGGTTTATTATTTTATGACCTGTAGTGTTTTTGTTTCTTTGCTTTGTTTTACCTTTGTAGTGATCTGTGTGAGCTACTGTGCCTTAAAACAGAAAGAAAATGAACAAAGAAATATAGTACTGTACCAGTAGTATTCAGTATAAGTGTTTCCATTATGTATTCTCTATAATTTACCTCAATGTGCTTGCATTAAAATATCTTGTGTTCAAGTGATATTCAAATTAAATTTGATATATATTAGGGTACTAATTCTCCACTCTAGCTATACATTAAAACCACCAGGGGCCGGCGCTGCGGCTCAATAGGCTAATCCCCTGCCTAGCGGCGCCGGCACCCCAGGTTCTAGTCCCGTCGAGGCGCCAGATTCTGTCCCAGTTGCTCCTCTTCCAGGCCAGCTCTCTGCTGTGGCCAGGGAGTGCAGTGGAGGATGGCCCAAGTGCTTGGGCCCTGCACCCCATGGGAGACCAGGATAAGTACCTGGCTCCTGCCATCGGATCAGTGCAGTATGCCGGCCACAGCACACCTACCGTGGCGGCCATTGGAAGGTGAACCAACGGCAAAGGAAGACCTTTCTCTCTGTCTCTCTCTCTCACTGTCCACTCTGCCTGTCAAAAAAAAAAAAAAAAAAAAAAAAAAAAAAAAAAAACACCACCAAGAAAGATTTTTAAAAATCTAATGCCTGGGCTCTCCTACAGTCCAATAATATCAGGTTTTAAGGTTCAACTGAGGTTGGGAATCACTAGAAAAGAAAATAAACTGGAGTGAAGATAGTGCCTTTGACCAAAGAGTCCAGTGGTAGAACATACCTTAGAAAAATAAACAGATTATATCTCTTTAGCCACTTCTGAGTTACTCAGTAACATGCATATTTTAGATTAATTCCAGATTTAGATTATGCTTCCATTATAGAAAATGACAATTGCCTTTGGTTCATTTTTTTTTTTTTTTTTTACTTGACAGGTAGAGTTATAGAAGTGAGAGACAGAGAGAAAGGTCTTCCTTCCATTGGTTCACTCCCTTAATGGCCAATACTGCCAGCGCTGCGCCGATCCGAAGCCAGGAGCTGGGTGCTTCCTCCCGGTCTCCCATGTGGGTGCAGGGACCCAAGCACTTGGGCCATCCACCACTGCACTCCCTGGCCACAGCAGAGAGCTGGACTGGAAGAGGAGCAACCGGGACAGAATCCGGCACCCCAACCGGGGCTAGAACTCGGGGTGCCAGTGCCGCAGGTGGAGGATTAGCCAAGTGAGCCACGGCACTGGCTGGTTCATTTTCTTTTCAACAATTCATTCATTTATTTGAAAAATCAAGAGATACAGAGAAAGAGAGAGAGAGATCCTTCATCCGCTGGTTCAGATGGCCACAATGGCCAGGTATGGGTCAGGCCAAAATCAGAAAGCAAGATCTTCACCTGGATCTCCCACATGGCTGGAAGTTGGGCCATATTTTGCTGCTTTTCGAGGATATTAGCAGGGTGCTGGATTGGAAATGGAGTATCCAGGACTTCAACCAGCTCCCATAAAAGATGCTAGCTCCATAGGTAGAGGCTTTACCCGCTATACCAGATGCTGGACTCACATTCTTTTTTTAAACTAAGTAACAATTTTTGCTGCAGGCAATCTTTTTAGTTGATTAGCCCCTTTGATGTTGTCTTTGTTCATAATTTATTTTTCTTTTAAAGCCAACTTCACTGAAATATGACACATCTAGTAAAATGCGCCATTTAAAGTACATATGTATTAATCATACCTTGTTATTTTCTGTATTTTCTGATGCTTTGACATGTGAGCACTGTTGAAATCTGGGAGGAGTGGGCGTTTCATACCCAAACAAGCAGTTGAGAGGACTACCCTCTATGTCTCTCCTTACACTGTGGGCCAGTATTCTCCTGCTCTAATCATCTCAAGGCCAGAAACCAAGATATCAAGAACAGACCTCATACATGGAGACCATTCAAAGTATTCAGACTAGCCAATTCTAAACCTTGATTACCTTGCTTACCTCTGCCTTGACCGTTCTTCCCATGAAAACCACATTAAAGCTCCTCGCCACATTTTCTTCTTGCTCCCTTGCCTCCTAACACACCCTGATACTTCCCCATGTGGTCGTATCAGTGCTTGGATTCAAGTGCCAGTTCTGTTTCCAGTTCAAGCTTCCTGCTAATACACATCCTGGGTAGGCAGCAGTCGAGGGCTCAAGTACTTGAGTGCCTCCCACACGAGACCTAGACTGCGTTTCTAGACCCTGGCTTCTTGCCTGGCCCAGCCCTGGCTGTCACAGGTGTTTTAAGGAGTGAACCAGTAGATGAGAGATCTCTCTTTGTGCCTTTCAAATAAATTTTCGAAAGATATAGAAATTTGTTTTCACCCCAAAAAGCTCCCTTGTACCTCTCTGTGGTTAGTAGCCAGCTGCACTTCTCCCTGGCCCTAGGCCATCTCTGAAATGCTTACTGTCACCATAGAATGATTTTGTTGATTCTGACATTTTACATAAATGAAACCTGTAATTACATATATACTTTTTGTGTATGGTTTCTTTTCTCTTAGCAGAATGAAGTTTCTGCAATTCATCCATACTCAAGCTTATCTGAGTTCATTACTTTTGATTAAAGATCTGTTTTCCATTATTTTGACACACCAATATTTGTTTCTCCATATATCAGTTTGGATGGCCATTATGTATAAAACTGCTATGACCAGTTTTCATTTTTGTTTTCTTGATGCTTACCTAAATTACTATTTTCTCCAATCCTTGGTGTATGTCTCATTTTTTCATGCTGTCTTTTGAATGCCAGATGTCTTAAATTTTGATCATGTTGTTTATTATTTTTAAAAAATTAGTGTTTTTAGTGTTGTAATAAATTTTTTCACTACCCTATTATTATGACATTTTTCTATTTTCCTTTAGAAACTGTTTTAGTTTTGAACTCGTATGTTTAATTTTCATATGTGAAGGGAGATACAGTTGACTTCATTTTTATTGCATGTGAATATTCAGTTTATTTAGCCCTGACCTGATAAAAAGAGGTTATTTTTGGGGCCGGCACTGTGGTGCAGCAGGTTAAAGCCCTGGCCTGAAGCGCCTGCATCCCATATGGGTGCCAGTTCAAGACCTGGCTGCTCCACTTCCAATCCAGCTTTCTGCTATGGCCTGGGAAAGCAGTAGAAGATGGCCCAAGTCCTTGGGCCCCTGCACCCATGTGGGAGACCCAGAAGAAGCTCCTGGCTCCAGATCAGCACAGCTCCGGCCATTGCGGCCACTTGGGAAGTGAACCGGCAGATGGAAGGCCTCTCTCTTTCTCTCCTCTCTCCTCTCTCCTCTCTTCCTCTCTCTCTCTCTGCCTCTCCTCTCTCTGTGTAACTCTTTCAAATAAATAAATCTTTAAAAAAAGACTTTATTTTTTGATGTTGTATAATTAGAACCCTTTTTGTTTAAAGACTTATTTTCATTTATTTTTAAAGACAGAGTTACAGAGAAAGGTCTTCCATCCGCTGGATCACTCCCCAACAGCTAGGGTTTGGCCAATCTGAACCCAGGAGCCAGGAGCTGCTGCTTCTTCTTAGAGGGGACCAAGCTGTTGGGCCATCCTCTGCTGCTTCCCCAGGTGCATTAGCAGGGAGCTGGATTGGAAACATAGCAGCCAGGACACTAACCAGCACCCATGTGGGATGCCAGCACTGCAGGCTAGGACTTTATACCGCTGTGCCCTAGCACCAGCCCCTAGAATCCTTTTTTTTTTTTCTTTTAAAGATTTGTTAATTTATTTTATTTGAAAGGCAGAGCTACAGAGAGGCAGAGGCAAAGAGAGAGGCCTTCCATCCACTGGTTGACTCCCCAGATGGTGGCAACAGCCAGAGCAGCACTGATTGGAAGCCAGGAGCCAGGAGCTTCTTCCAGGTCTCCACACAGGTACAGGGGTCCAAGGATTTGGGCCACCTTCTACTGCTTTCCCAGGCCATAGCAGAGAGCTGGATCGGAAGAGGAACAGCCTGGACTAGAACCACTGGCCATATGGGATCCTGGCACTGCAGGCGATGGCTTTACCTAATATGCCACAGTGCTTGCTCCAAGAATCCTTTTTTTCAAAAAAAAAAAAAAAAAAAGATTCATTTTTATTTATTTGAAAGGCAGTGAGGGAGGGGGAGAGAGATTGATTGAGTTTAATCGATCTTCCAACCACCAGTTCACTTCCCACATGTTTTTTGGGGACCGGCACCATGGCAGAGAAGGTTAAGCCTCTGCCTGCAATGCAAGCATCCCATAGGGCACCAGTTTGAGTCCCGGCTGCTCCACTTCCGATCCAGGTCCCTGCTAATGCGCCTGGGAAAGCAGTGGAAGATGGTCCAAGAGCTTGGGCATCTGCACTCAAGCTGGCGACCCAGAAAAAGCTCCTGGCTTCCACTCAGATTAGATTCAGCCATTGGGGCCATTTAGGGAATGAACCAGCAGATGGCATACCTCTTTCTCTCCGTCTCTCAAATAAATAAATAAATCTTTAAAAAAAAAATAAAAAAGTATAAATATGGAAAACACAACTTATTCAGGTTTAGTATAATTGGTAAGTGGTAAAGTTAGGATTTCAAATTACCAGATCCTAAGAGAGAAAGAGGCTGACAGATGTATCTTCCATGCACTAGTTCACACCCAAGATGGCCCCAAAAGCCAGAGCTGCGCCAATCCGAGGGAAGCAGCCAGGAGCTTCTTCCGAGTCTCCCACCCTGGTGCAGGGGCCCAAGGACTTGGGCCATCTTCCACTGCTTTCCCAGGCCACAGCAGAGAGCTGGATCAGGAATGGAGAAGCCAGGACTCGAACCAGTGCCCATACAGGATGCCGGCACTGAAGGCAGCAGCTTTACCCGCTACACCACAGTGCCAGCCCTGTCCAACATTATGTTTTAATTTATCCAGATAGTCTGTGTAGTTTATTCATTCTCACTGCTTTATGACAAGAATTTCAAATGGTATTACTGACATTTAGATTGAGTTATCTTTTTCTTTGCGGGAGGCGGGGGGGGGGGAGCTCTTTCTATGTGTTGTAAGATGTTTACCAGCATCCCTGTCATGTACTCACTGGGTGCCTGTAAAACCTCCCAGTTCTGAGAAGCTAAAACATCTCCAGAGATTGCCAGATGTCCTTGGGGGAGGAGAGGGAGGGAGGGATCAAATTAATCCTGGTTGAACTATATAGTACAGTATTCCATTGTGTGACCTTGTCACAATTTATTTATTTGTCTACTACTGATATTATGTTTGAGTCATTTCCAGTTTGGGGCTGTAATGAATAATGCTGCTATAAACATTTTTATACATGTCTTTTGGGGAAGATATACACATTTTTGTTTGAATATGTCCCTAGAATTGGATCTCTAAGATATGTATATGTTCAACTTTATTAGATTCTGCCACCTTATTTTCCAAAGTGGTTATATGAGTTTTCACCCTACCAGCCCTATACGAGAATTTCGTTTGCTTCACATCTTTATAAGGCTTGAATCTGAATTACGAGTTTTTCAAACTGAACCTTATTCTCTTTGGTATCAGCTGCTGAATGATTAAAGGCATAAATTTTGGTCTCTGCTTTAATGTTATACAATCCTTTTGTCATTTTACTCAACTCTGCCACTTGGAAACAGTTGGTTACCCTTCTGGGGCTGTTCTTTCCTTTTCTTTTTGACAGGGTCTCCCTCCCCACCAACTGCAGCAGCTAATGGACTGTGAAGACGAGGTTACATTTTGATTTCTTGATGAGTTTTCTATCTTGACTAGTTGTCAAAGCGAAACCCAAGTAACTCTTATTTCAATGGTTTACTGATCAATTTAAGTTTGTCATACAAATAAAACTTGTCAATCCATTGAGAATCTCAAGGTTGGCATTTGGAACAATGGTGTAAATAATGCTTAGGACACCATATCGGAGGGCCTGCTTTCAATTCGTTTCCCGCTAACACATACGCTGGAGGCAAAGGTGATGTTTCAAGTAGTCCCAGCCACTAACACACAAGACCTGGATTGAGCTCCAGGCTCATGGCTTTGGCCTGACCCAGCCCCAGCTGTTGTGGGCATCTGAGGAATGAACCAGTGGATGGAAGATCTTATCTGTCTCTGTCTCTCTAACTTTCAAATAAAATGCAAAAAATATTTAATAAATAATTCAAGTGACAGTCTCTCTTTTTTTATGTTACAGCTGCATTTTAACCAAGAGATGGAGCTCAATTTCAAGTGAATGTTTAACTAAATCAATGTTCTGCAAACTGCAAATTCTTTAAAGGTTAACACATTGAAGATGGACACACATGCATCATTACCACTACATCATCATAATCATTGTCACCATTATTACAAACCACCAAACTGCTAATTATAATGATATGTATGCACTATATATCTATTTATATATAAAATGACTAAGGTGTAGAATTCATCTAACATTAACCATTTAGGGGCAGGCCTTGTGGTGTAGCAGGTGAAGCCCGCATGCCGTATCAGAACGCCTGGTTGTGTCCCAATACCTCCATTTTTGATCCAGCTTCCTGCTAATGCATCCGGGTAGGCAGCAGATGATGGCTGAAGTGCTTGGGCCCCTGCTACCCATTTAGGAGACACAAATGGAATTAGAGGCTCCTGGCTTTGGTTCAGCCCAATAGTGGCTGTTATAGAGATTTGGGGAGTGAAACAGCAGATGGAAGATATCTGTTCCTCTCCTCCCTCTCCCTCCCCTTCTCCCTTCCCTTCTTCCTCTTCTCCCCTTCACTCTGCCTTTCAAGTAGACCAGAAAAAATATTTTTTAAAATTAACTATTGGGGCCAGTGTTGTGGCACAGCAGATAAAGCCTCCACCGGAGAGCCCAGCATCTAATTATGAGCACCAGTTGAGTCTCAGCTGCTCCACTTTTGATCCAGCTCCCAGTTACTGTACCTGGGAAAAGTGGCAGAGGCTGCCCCAAGTCTTTGCACTCCTGTACCCACATGGGAAACCTGGAAGAACCTCCAGGCTCATGGTTTTAGCCTGGCACAGCCTGGCTGTTGAGGCCATTTGGGGAGTGAACAAGTAGATGTAAGACTGACCTCTCTGGCTGGCGCCACGGCTCAATAGGCTAATCCTCCACCTGCGGCGCCGGCACCCTGGGTTCTAGTCCCGGTTGGGGCGCCAGTTCTGTCCCCGTTGCTCCTCTTCCAGTCCAGCTCTCTGCTGTGGCCCGGGAAGGCAGTGGAGGATGTCCCAGGTACTTGAGCCCTGCACCCGCATGGGAGGCCAGGAGGAGGCACCTGGCTCCTGGCTTTGGATCGGCGCAGTGCACCGGCCGTGGCAGCCATTTGGGGGGTGAACCAATAGAAGGAAGACCTTTCTCTCTGTCTCTCTCGCACTAACCCTGCCTGTCAAAAAAAAAAAAAAAAAAAAAAAAAAAAGACTGACCTTTCTCTCGCTGTCCCTCTCTCCTTTCTCTATAATTCGGCCTTTCAAATAAATAAATTTAAAAAATCTTAAAAACAAAAAGGCTGAAGCTACATTCAATAGTATTATAGCTAGTAATACTGGTAGTGCTAATTTGAAGCTATTATATATGTGTAAAATAAACTGATAAAATAATTATACTTTTAGGAAATGTGATTTTCAGCATAAAATAGAAATAGAAAAATTTAAAAGTAAAAATACAAAATTTAATTTGAATTTGAAATATTAGTATTAACTTACTTTTTAAACAAGAAAAATGCTGTATCTTTTAGTTGTGTCCTTTGAAAAGACTTAGAAATAATGATGATCAGTTGCAATGAAGACCTTTAGAATACAGAAAGCAGTTGGTAAATACCATTCCTATCAAAAGGGGATTTCTAAGAAAATGACCTTGGAAAGGTAGTGCTCCAAAAATCACTAAGATCATGTCAAAAGAACACAGGAGTCAAGCTGGCCAAAGATGGTTCATCAAAATATATAAACAGAAAAGAATGAATCAAATATTAGGAATATTTAGGTTAAAAACTAATTTAAAAAACCTCACTGGTCATCTTTGGAGGTTACTATAACACCAAGTCATTATTTGGAAAGTGAAAAATAAAACATTCATATGATGTTTCCTGCACGAACTAATTTGAAAAGAAATAATTAATAAATCATTTTGCAACTACCAGTGAAATAATGCAGTGGTCATAACAGTGTCCCCACACCATCAACTAACTACAAACTTCTCAGAAATATCAAAAGCACTTCAAAAAATTTATGGAAAATGCACATTATGCATTGCTGTTCAAATTTTTTTACACCATTTTTTCGCAAACAAAAGTGAAGTCCCCTCATATTGATTGTGCTAAGCATTTTGACACGTATAGGGCCAGTGCTGTGGCCTCAGCAGATAAAAGTTGCTGCCTGCAGTGCCGGCATTCCATCAGGGCACTGGTTTGAGTCCTGGATGCTCCACTTCTGATCCAGCTGCCTGCTAACGTACCTGGAAAAGCAGTGGAGGACAGCCCCAGTGTGCGGGACATTGCACCCAAGTAGGAGACCCAGATGAAGCTCCTGGCTCCTGGCTTCGGCCTGGCCCAGCCCCAGCCATTGTGGCCATTTAGGGAGTGAACTAATGGATGTAAGATCAGTCTTCTCTGTCTCTCCCTCTAACTCTGCCTTTCAAATAAATAAATGTTTAAAAAAAAAAAAAGACAGGTATAAATGGAGAACATATTTTGAAAATTCAAAAGAAGTACAACACTAAACAAGATAGAAATTGGGCCCTCATGGAACTTAAAATCTAGTGAAGGCTACAGATTCATAAAAATGTTAACTACAACACAGGGAGTAACTGCCACAAAGGAAAAATATGAAGAGAATCTGAGTTGTTTTGGAGCTTTAAAGAAAAATATGTTGTAGCCACAGTGTTTCAAGTAATGTGCAAACACATGAACCAGACTATTCCCAAGAACTATCGAATAGTCCAAATGGCAGCCCACATCTAAAGGAAAACCCAGAGAAAACTGGAAAGCAAGATAACATTTGAGAGCCTATCACGCTGTTTAATCCTCAAAACCACTCTAAGAAGGCAGATGCAAGTGACACTGAGACGACTGTTCCAACACTGTTTCCTTCCGTCTGGCATTCGGTGTGACCAGCCTCACCACTAGCTCCAGAAGTATTAACACAATCAGCAACTCCATTCCCGTTGCTACTGTAATTGAAATTGGTAGCCAGAGCCTTAGCAATCAGAGGCAATCAATGAAAGAGCGTGAGTAAGTTCAGGGGTAATACAGACTTTAGGGCTTTTGCTGGAAATCCTCCAGTACAGAATCTGTCTCCTAGATGAAGTGAAACGAGAAACCTAGAAGCACTGCTTCCAGAATTTTGCAACGATGAGACACAATGAAGCCTGAGGACCTAGGAAATAAATCAGTTTGTAAACTGAGCAATCTGCTTTCAGAACCAAGAGGCAAAGACACAAATACACAGATCCTCACCGTCAGTTACTACATGACAACGCTTCCCAGGCTTCTTACAGTCCGCGAGGTAGGAGCGGAGCTAAGGCCCATCACATCAATTACAATTCTATGTACAGATTGCAAGCGTGCCAAGTGCAAAAGTCCGAAATTTACTTTTTTTTTTAAGTATAAAGTTTTGAAAGTAGTTTGGAGAAAGGCAAGAACAATAACAAGACAAATTAAAAGGTTGTTACAACAGGTTGAGAATTCTAGCTACAGACAAAGTTCATGTACTAGAAAAATACATATACAACAAAAAATATAAAAATGTCTCTGATCAAAACACGAAACATGTCCTACAGACTTTAAAACAATCTTCATAAATTATTTTCAATTACTTTCTTTTTAAAGCAACCATTTTTATATGTAATACATACAAAAAAATTCTTACTTCCACCAGAAAGTGGACAGAAAACAAAAAGCAGTATCTTCAAGGAAGCTCCTTCTTTCCTACATTCTCTAAATGATGAAAACAAAGTACTGTTTCAGTTCTGTAAATGATGTACAAATATCCTTCAAATTCATCTCTAGCTCAAAAAGCTTTGCTAAGACAAGCACACAAATCTCTGAGTCCTCAGGATGAAGAATGATAGGAAGGAGGTGGTCCCAGGCTATTTTTTCCAGAGATAACTACATGAGACAAAACTGAAACACTCCTAAGACTTTATCAAGTCTCTCCCATTCTAGAGTTCTAGGTAGGATTTATCATCACTTGGGCCTCGTATATTGGTTACTTCAAGAACCACGGCCCCTAAAGACCTAACTACAGGGGCCAAAGGTGTGATGTAGTGGGCAAGGCCACTGCCCGCAGTGTCGGCATCCCATGTAGGACCCAGTTAAGGTCCCAGCTCCTCAACTTCCGATCCAGTTCCTTGCTGGTGTGCCTGGGGAGGCAGTAGTGGATGGCCCATGTGCTTGGGACTCTGCCCCCACACGGGAGACCTAGAGGAATCCTGACTCCCGTCTTCTGACCAGCCCGGCTCTGGTGGCTGCATCCATTTGGGAAGTGGATCAGTGGATAGAGAGAAGATGTATCTCTCCTGCTCTCTCTGTGCAACGCTGTCTTTCATATAAATAAATAAATCTTATTAAAAAAAAAAGACCGAGTTACAGTTAGTTACTGATAGCTAACTGGGCCCATGCCTGCCTTTTCCTTTTTTTTTTTTTTTTTTTTTTAAGATTTGCTTATTTGAAAGGCAGAGGGAGAGAGAGGGAGAGATGGAGCGATCTTCCACTTGCTAGTTCACTCGCCATATGCCTGTAACAACTGGAACTGGGTCAGACCAATGCCAGTAGCCAGAACTGCATCTAGGGCCATCATCTGTGGTTCTCCTGGGCCCATGAGCAGGAAGCTGGGACTGGAAGCAGAGCAGCCAAGACTTCAACTCCAATGTGGTGTCACAAGTGATGGCTTTAACCCCACTGCACCATAATAGCTGTCTCCCAAGTCCAATTTAACAATTTAAGCTGACAAGAACAAAACCAAAAAAGGATTCTAGAAAGGAAAACATGATATACTCAAACGGAAACTAAATTTTAGTCTACTAAAAACTTAGGTTATGGGGCAGGCATTCAGCTTAGTGGTGAAGGGGCCTGAATTCAACAGTGTGGCGTCAGTCTTGCTCCAGCTCCTGACTCAGTGCAGGAATGCTGGAGTCCTGACACCCGTGCTTGAGGTCTAGACTGCACTTCCTGGCTCCCACCTTCACTGTGGTCATTTGGGAAGTGACCCAGTGAATGAAAGCACTTGCTCACTCTCTCATGCATGTTCTCTCTTAAAAAAAAAAAAAAAACCTTAAAAAAATTTTTATTAAAACTTGAGTTACATAAAAAGATGCTATCATCATCATCTTAGGAAATGCAAATTAAAGCCATGAGACACCACTACACCTTTCAAAATGGCTATACTCACAAGATGAAAAAATGTTACACCAGCAAATTTTAGCCTTTTTTCTTAAACACCACAATAAAAATTCATTTAATCAATAAAGAAACAGATAAAGAGTATCAAGCAATGGAAAGACTGTAGAACAACTGTAACCCTGATACACTACTGGGAATACAAAATAGTAAAACTATTTTTAGAAAAGTTTGGCAATTTTTTAAAAAAGTTAAAGCACAATACTTAGCATATGACCCAAAATATTATTCCAAGATAACTACCAAGAGAAATGAAAATACTTATCTGCATAAAGACCTATATAAAACTATTCGCAGCAGGCCAGCGCCGTGGCTCACTTGGCTAATCCTCCACCTGCGGCGCCGGCACCCCAGGTTCTAGTCCCAGTTGGGGCACCGAATTCTGTCCCGGTCGCTCCTCTTCCAGTCCAGCTCTCTGTTGTGGCCCAGGAGGGCAGCAGAGGATGGCCCAAGTGCTTGGGCCCTGCACCCGCATGGGAGACCAGGAGGAAGCACCTGGCTCCTGGCTTCAGATTGGCGCAGTGCGCCGGCCATAGCAGCCATTTGGGGGGTGAACCAACAGAAGGAAGACCTTTCTCTCTGTCTCTGTCTAACTTGTCTAACTCTGTCAAAAAAAAAAAAAAAAAAAAAAAAAACTATTCACAGCAGCACAGTTCACAAAACCCCTATCTGGAAACAACACAAATTTCTTCCAACTAGTGAATGAGTAAATAATTGTGGTGTGTACAACACACACCATTCAGCAATGAAAGGAAGGATTAATGAAACTACTGACAGATGCAACAACACGGCTAAGTCAAAGTCATCATTCTGTGTGAAAATGAGCCAAATACAAGGCTATACAGTGGGACCAGTAGAGTGGTAAAGCCATTGCCTGCAGTGCCGGCATCCCATATGGGTGCTGGTTTAAGCCCCAGCTGCTCCACTTCTGATCCAACACTCTGCTATGGCCTGGGAAAGCAGTAGAAGATGGCCCAAATCCTTGGGCCCCTGCACCCACATGGGAGACCCAGAAGAAGCTCCTGGCTCCTGGCTTTGGATCGGCTCAGCTCTGGCTGCTGTGGCCATTTAAGGAGTGAACCAGCGGATGAAGACCTTTCTCACTCACTCTCTGCTTCTGCCTCTCTGTAACTCTGCCTTTCAAATAAAATAAATAAATCTTAAAAAAAAAAAAAAACTCTATACAGTATGATTTTGTTTATATAAAACTCCAGGAAGGTTAAAAGTATGATGACAGAAAGCAGATCAGTGACGACCCCAGGTGACGAGAAGATACAGACCGACTGCAAAGCGCACAAATCAAATTTTAGGGGGATGGACATGTTCCCAAGCTTCACTGGAATGGTGCACACACAACTGAGTCTATACAAAAGAAAACACAACAGGACATTTAAAATGTAACTTTATTTTGTATAAATTATAATTCAATAAGGTTGTTTAAAAAAATTTGGTTAATGAGATCTGCAAGTTACTAGCTATGTGATGTTAACCAGAGTTTCCATTTTCTCACATGTACACTTGCACACATTTTATTTTCTAAGAAGTTGCTTGGGGTGAATATCTGGTGCACTGGTGAAATCGCTCCTTAGGATGCCAACATCCCACGTCAAAGTGCCCGAGCTGGAGTCCCTGCTCTGCCTCTGATTCCAGCTGCCAGCGTATGCAGACCCTGGGAGGTAGCAGGTGATGGCTCAAGTACTTGGGTCTCCGACACTCATGTGGGAGAACCAGGCTTTCATCTGGTCCAGCCCTGGCTGTTGTGGCCGTTTAGGGAGTGAATCAGTTGATGGAAAACCTGTCTGTGTGTGTGTGTGTGTGTCTGTCAACCTGCTTTACAAATAAATAAAGGAAATGCCTCCCTCGTGCACTGCCCATTACTGGGCTTATACACAATTCTTACTTCCACTGGAAAAAATGATAACAGTTATCTATATTGCCACTTGCCCTATCTCACAAGGTTGTTGTGAAACATCAAACAAGATAACCGATGAGAAAGTTCTTTGGCAACTTTATAGTAGTATTACACAACCATACAGCAGACTTTACATTTTTAGAGAGTAGACAGGAAAATGTGTTCTCACGAGTGACTTGAGACCACTGTAAACTTGGGTGCCCAAAGTCAGCCTTTGCTCAGAAATAGAAAGGTGCTGTCTGTTCAAATGTCACCTTTGAAATATCTTTCCAGAACCTGCTTCCTACTATCTCCTGAGTTACTACGTGTGTCCGTGTAGTATTGACACAGACTGTACTTTCATTTTTCAAAGGAAAAATACTAAAGTAATGTCTAGAAAAAGTCAGATGAGCATGGTAAGACATCTCCCTCACAGTGGAAAAGACCGATACCTAGAAAACTGCCTTTTTTTCCTCTACCAGTTAACTTCTTTCCATTTCCTATTTCAATTCCACATGTATTTACAGAGCGTTTTCTGATGTGACCCGCATTAGCAAGAAAGGCTGAATAACTTTAGATTCAAAACTTCTAAAACTAGTGTGCCACAATCCTTCTCACTTCGGCCTGCTGGAAGATTCGAGATTCTCATTTTTTCCTACAGCTATTGTACAGCCAGGCTCTCTGCTATGTAATAAGTTTGAGGGATATTCGACATGTAGCCAGGTTACATTTGCAAGTTTCCAGGCTACAACAGATAGGAAAGCTGTGTCGAAGACACAACATCTCTTCATATGAAGTTTCACGAGTAATTGTGACCCTGAATCCAGCTTTACATCAAATCTTACAATTCTAAAAAGTTATTCAACCAGCAACAAGTACTGCAACCAAAAATTAACAAAGCTTGTAATGCCACAAAACCTTCTGCCACAGTCTTCAACTTGTGGCCTCCTGTGCAGTAACAGCTCTAAGGGGGAAGATTCTAGGGCCCATCCTAACGCCAGACCTCACGGGATTCGGTCCCGCATCAGCTGGGTGGGCAGTCAGGCTAACCTCTCGGGTTTCCCATTTCTCTTGCGATAACATGAAAGCCGCAAGGTCCGGTATCCGCAAGCCTCCAATTTCAGTCTCCAAGAAGCCTCAAAGAACGGCCCCTAGCCTACTCGCTCCTGCAGCCCTCTGCACACCCAGGAGCTTGGCCAAACGTGCTGCCCTCTCCCCGACGCCAACAGAGCTGGAATGGAGCGCCCAGAGGGCGACTGGTCACGGGGAGGAGGGGAGAAGTTCTGGGCCGGGAGGACCGCGGCTCAGGTCCAAAGCAGCCCGCGCCCTGCCCGCTGCCAGGAGGCGTGTGGACCCCGTGCCTCAGGCCGCGGGGCCACGTCCGGAGGGGCAGAGCCACGCGTGGCCGCGGACGGGACGTAAACAAACCAGCCCGAGGAGGGGGAAGGGGCAACGGCGGGGCGGTGGTGGGGAGAGAAGACTTCGCTCCAAGCCTCCAGCCCGAGTCCGCACCGGCCCCACCCCACCGCGAACCGGGTCCCGGTCCCGGCCGCGCGGGCCTCAACGCCCACGGCCCCACCATCTCTGGAACCCAGAGCCCAAAAGGCCATCGGTTTCGAGCCCCCCTTCCCGCAGCACCCTACCTGAACGCGCAATCCGGGTCCCGGGCGTCTCGGCCCGGCGCGCCCAGCCCGCTCCTCTTGCTGAAGAGCTTCTGGAACAACGTAGGGGCCATGCTGGCCACGGCCAGGCCGGGGTCGCTCCGCTGGGCGCTCGCTAGGCCCCCGCTCCTAGAGCCGCCTCGCCACCCCCATGGGCGCCTCAGTCATATGACAGAAATTAGTCACTTCAAACGGCCACGGCGCGCGGGGCGGGGCGCGAGGCAAACCCCGCGCTTATTGGCTGGCGGGGAGCCGCATCACGTGGCGGCATGCGGAGCAGGGGGCAGGAGGGGGTGCGGGGCGGCGCTGGCTCCCATAGGCTGGCGTCTGGTCCTGTCACGTGGCAGCTCGCGGGGCGGGGCGTGCGCGGAGAAGATGGCCGGGGTGGAAGGGACGTGATCAGGTCCCTGTGCTTGCATGGGAGGCTGTCAGTGGCTGTCTGAGGCTATGGCAGGTGGCGCGGTGACGACACCAGGGACTGTGGGATGCAGAAGCCTTCCGCGCCTCACTTCCACGATAGAGATGTTTGGGGTACCACAGGCAGCGGGCTCACCCGCTGACTCCCCCCGACTTGAGCCGATTCTCCCCTCCAACTCGCGCCTGGCCGAGCCGGCTGCTCCGGCAGCAGAGCAGGCACGCTAATACCTTTGGGGCCGCGACCGTGGCAGCATTGAGAACCCCCGGCCGCGAGACGGGACGGCGCGGAGGCCGGCTCACGGGGTCCACCTGCCTAGACGTCCTCCCGAGACGACCTAGGCAGGGCACCGGGAGTTTCCGCCAGCGCCTGCAACCCTGACACCTGGCATTAGAGCTGGCGACTGCGGTAGGGAGTTCAGCCCCGCTTCCTTGGTAACCGATAAAATCTGAAGTGAAACTGAGAAAGACTGGAAGCCTAGAAAGGGGACACACACCCACAAATACCTGACCCTTTATGCTCAGTGTTTACAATGTTAATAAATCCTATCAATGCATAGGGATGGGGAAGGAAGAAACCGGAATTTTAACCAAAGGATGGGGGGGTGCTTTCTAAAAAAAATACTCATAATTTTTTTAAAGATTTATTTATTTAGTTAGAAGCAGTTACACAGAGAGAGAAGGAGAGGCAGAGAGAAAGAGAGGGGAGAGAGAGAGGTCTTCCATCCGCTGGTTCACTCCCCAATTGGCCACAACGGCCAGAGCTGCACTGATCCGAAGCCAGGAGCCAGGAGTTTCTTCAGGTCTCCCATGCGGGTGTAGGGACCCAAGGACCTGGGCCATCTTCTACTGCTTTCCCAGGGCCTAGCAGAGAGCTGGATAGGAGGTGGAGCAGCCGGGACTCGAACCAGGGCCCATAGGGGAATGCCAGCACTGCAGGGGGCGGCTTTACCCGCGACGCCACAGCACCAACCCCAACTCATAAATTAACAGTCATACAAACCCATGGAATCAAAATACATCAGGGTTTGGATCAAACCAGTATTGTAAATTCTCAGCATCCCCATGCATCCCCCCACTCCACTCCAGGATGAGGAATTTTGTACAGTAGGCTGCAATTCTCAGAAACGTGGACGTCAGGAAATGACTGCTATACGGCTGGAAGACTATATTTAAAAAAATGCAGCCGGCGCCCGGCTCACTAAGCTAATCCTCCATCTAGGGGCGTCGGCACACCCGGTTCTAGTCGCCGGATTCTGTTCCGGTTGCCCCTCTTCCAGGCCAGCTCTCTGCTGTGGCCCGGGAAGGCAGTGGAGGATGGCCCAAGTGCTTGGGCCCTGCACCCCATGGGAGACCAGGAGAAGCACCTGGCTCCTGCCTTTGGATTAGCGCGGTGCGCCGGCCGCAGCGCACCAGCCGTGGCGGCCACTGGAGGGTGAACCAACGGTAAAGGAAGACCTTTCTCTCTCTCTATCCACTCTGCCTGTCAAAAAAAAAAATGCTTATTTGAAAATTTCTTTTAATTAGGCATTAAAACGTTTTCAGAGTGGCTACCAACTCCAACTAAGACAATTTGCAGCTAGAATTTAAACTACAAATAAATGGTACTAACAGAAAAAAGAAAAACAGGCAGAATTTAGAATTTGGCAGTGGTCATTATGTTAAGTTCTGATATTTTTATAATAACTATTTATAGATGATTAAGAAATACATGTATTCATTCCAAACATTTAAGTTCTAGGCACTGGGGATCCAAAGCAGTCAAAAACATAACAGTCTAGGTGAGGAAAGAGTAAAAATTTCAGAAAGTTATGAAAAGGCAATGAAATGACAGTGTGAGAAAGGTCTTTTTGAGGAGGTAACACAAGGTACTTGGGTAAAAATTCATTCGGAGGGGCCGGTGCTGTGGTGTAGCAGGTACAGTCTCCGCCTACAGTGCTGGCATCTCATGTGGGTGCCAGTCCAAGTCCTGCCCGATCCAGCTCTGCTATGGCCTGGGAAAGCAGTGAAAGATGTCCTAAGTCCTTGGGCTCCCGCACCCGTGTGGGAGACCTGGAGGAAGCTCCTGGCTCCTGGCTCCAGATTGAAAGAGCTCTGGCCCTTGCAGTCATCTGGGGAGTGAACCAGTGGACTGAAGACCTCTCTCTCCCTGTGTGTGTGTGTGTGTGTGTGTGTGTGTGTGTGTGTGTGTGTCTCCCCCTCCTCCTCCCACTCTCTCCCTTTGCCCTTCCTCCTGTCCCTTCACCTTCCCCTCTTCCTCCTCTCCCTCTCCCACTCTGTGTACACTGCATAAGCTCCAGAAGTTACTGGCTACTTGAGGCTCAAAGTAGCAGGACGTGTCACCTATAGTTTCAAGTAATTCTCTGGGTTCTGGCCCCAAATGCCTAAAGATTTCTAATAGAGTAAAATGAGCTATTTATAAATGTGAATATTTTCCTCACAAAATATTTGGATTTGAAATGAAGGTGTGATAAACAAAAAGTAGATGCAGTTTTTTAAAAGAAAAAAATATACATCCTACCAGTTAATGAATCACTCATTTGGGGAGGTCTTATTTTTATGCTAGCAATTTACATTAAATGAATGAGTGGAAACAGCTCACGCCTGTCTCTATGGGACCAAGGACACATGGACTAATGCTGGTCTGTAGCTGGTGCACAATAGTTCTAGAGCCCTCAGAAGAAAGTTTCCAAATAAAATAACCTTGGGTGCTTTCATCTTGGGAAAAAATTACTTCATGGGTAATTATAGATATTAATAGTAAGGGAAAGAACGTTACTGCTTGCATACGATATTTTATTTTAGTATTCACTAAGCATGTAATAGCTTCATTTATGTAAACTCATTTATACTTGAGAAGTACAGAGAAAACTAAATTTACTAGTTACCATTTCTCTATATAGCAACATAATATTAAAATCATAGACTCAGCACTGAATTGATATGTTGTAATGACACAACTGTGCTTAATTTTAAGTATTTCCAATGGGCAGACATCTGGCCTATGGTTAAGACCCCAGTTGAGACACCCATATCCCATATCAGAGTGCCTAGATTCCAGTCCTGACTCTGCTCCTAATTCTAGCTTCCTGCTAATGAGCACCCTTGGGGGCAACAGCTATAGATCACATAGCTGGGTCTCTGTCACCCAGGGGGAGTCCTGGATTGAGTTCTGGCTCCTGAGTCCATTATGGGCATTTGGGGAGTGAACCAGTAGATGGAAGCTCTCTATTTGTCTTTATCCTTCTTGAATAAATAAAAATTTAATATCCTCAAGTGCAAAATCAGTATGTTTTTCTTCTTCCACTTATTTGGCACCTCTTGACAAAGACGGTGAAGTGTCTTACAAACAGCTTCTTTGAGTTTGTTTAGGAAGTCAAAAATGAAGGCATGTGAGAAAGAAAATTATCTACTCACTAATGCTATATGAATGTGTAACTTTGGGGTGACAGAGATTATATATAAGGCCCATGTTGTTACTCAGAAGTAGAAGATGGAATCTCCTACAAACCCCAGCAGTGTATGGGGCTCTGAACACCTGCTTCCAAGATTACGCTCCAGGTAACATAAAAGACATAGGCACTTGTTACTAGAGCTGTTTTCTAGTCAGTAGATATAGGAAAAGGTAGCAATAAAACTGGCATCTTGCCCCCTTTAATCATCATGTTAATAATAAGGCCTTAACTGCACTAAACTATCCTGAAAAAAAATTCATTGATAACATCTCAGAACAAGGCATTCAAACTCCAGATAATCAAGTAAAACTGCCTGAATAACAACACTTAGATGGACTCAGGGTCACTCCGTTTTTAAAACTCTTAAACCGACTATTTATGGCTGACTAATAAGGAAATGGGAGTAGTTTGGAGCACCAAAATATATAAACATTTATTTATTTAAAAAATGTTTTGAGGCTGGCGCTGCAGCTCACTAGGCTAATCCTCTGCCTGCGGTGCCGGCACACGAGGTTCTAGTCCTGGTTGGGGAGCTGGTTCTGTCCCAGTTGCTCCACTTCCAGTCCAGCTCTCTGCTGTGGCCAGGGAGTGCAGTGGTGGATGGCCCAAGTGCTTGGGCCCTGCACCCGCATGGGAGACCAGGAGGAAGCACCTGGCTCCTGGCTTCGGATCAGCACAGTGCACCAGCCCATAGCGGCCATTTTGGGGGTGAACCCACAGAAGGAAGACCTTTCTCTCTGTCTCTCTCCCTAACTCTGCCTGTCAAAAAATAAAAATAATAAAATAATAAAAAATAAATTAAAAATGTTTCGAGTCCCTCTAAGTTCTCACAGTCTGTTCTAGGCACCGGAGATATGGTCTTGAACAACTGTCCGTATTTTCGGGAAGTTAATTTGAATAAGAAGAAACTAAATAAACAAAATATAAGTTGTGATAGGAGCTAGGAAAGAATTAGTTGATTGTAAGGATGTGAAGGTGGCCAAATTTAGGCCACAGAAGGCATTTCCAAAGATAAGGTATTTAAACTGAAGTCTAAGGAATGGAAAGGAACCAGCCACAGAAAGAAGTTAGTGAAGAACATTGTGGCAGAGAGAAGAAAAAGTATAAAGCTTTGCGGCAGGAAAAGGTTAGGTCAGTTCAAAGAAGAGAAAAGAAGTTAGAGGAACTGGAGAGTATTCTGGGACAGGAAGATGTTTTGAGAAACAGAAAGAAACAAGGGGCTGGACAATGTCAATTAGATTAAGTGTGATGGGAGTCACTGAGGTGCTTAAAACAGGAAAGGGCATGATTCAATTTACAATTATATCTGGGCTGTTTTATGAAGAAAGGAATATAGAAAAGTAATAATGAAAGGTAAGAAACCAAGTAAGTAATTACTAGTATTTCAGAGGAGAGTTGACACCAGCTAACTGGAGTTAATTTTGGAGATACAACCGACAGAACCTCTAAGTCAGGGAAAGAAAAAAAAAAAATCAAGGATGACTCCTAGGTTTTTTTGCATTGAGCAGCAAACTAGAAGTCATTTGCTGATTAAAAGACTAGGGGAGGGGCTGGCATTGTGGCATTGGCTCCAGTTCTAGTACCAGCTACTCCATTTCTGATCCAGATCCACGCACCTGGGAAAGCAGCAGATGGCCTAAGTACTTAGGCCCCTGCCATCCACGTGGGAGACCCAAATGGAGTTCCAGGCTCCTGACTTCACTTGGCCCAGCCGTGACTGCTATGGCCATTCAGGGAGTGAAGCAATGGATGTAATATCTTTGTCTTTCGCTCTTTCTGTAACTTTGCCTTTGAAATAAATAAATAAATCTAAATAAATAAATAAATAAGACTAAGGAAAGCACAGGTTTGAAGGAGAAAGTCAAATACATTACATTTTAATATATCGGGGCTAGCATTGTGGCTTAGTGGGTAAAGCCACCTCCTGCAGTGCTGGCATCCCATATGGACACTGGTTCGAGTCCAGGTGCTCCACTCCTGATCCAGCTCCTTGCTAATGAGCGGAAGATGGCCCAAGTATTTGGACCCCTACCAACCAGGTGGGAGACTCAGAATAAGCTCCTGTCTCTAGGCTCCTGGCTCCTGGATTCAGCCTGGCCCAGACCTGGCTGTCCCAGCCATCTGGGGAGTTACCCAGCAGATAAAAGATTCTTATTCTTTCTTTCTTTCTTTCTTTCTTTCTTTCTTTCTTTCTCTCTCTCTCTCTCTCTCTCTCTCTCTTTCAGATAAATACTTAAAATTTTTTGAACACATTAAGTTTGATTTACCCATCAGACACCCATGTGGATATTTAGAGAATCCATATACATTCTTTCTCTAATGAAAGAAATTTGGGATGCGTCCAACTCATAGAATTTAAAACAACAGAATGGATAACTTTACTTGGAGACAGGGTAGCTATACAGAAGAGGGTGAAGAACTAAAACCTGAAGCTCTCAAAGAAAAGGACTCAATACAAAGAATAAGATGGAAGATCAGTAAGACAAGAAAATGTTCCCAAAAGGAGTAATGGGGATTGACTGTTGTTGAAAATTTGAGTGTTTATTAGATTTGTTAACTTGGAAATCTTGGCAAGAGCAATTTCAATGGAATAATATGAACAAAAACCTAACTAGAGTGGGTTCAAGAAAGAGCAGAAACAAAATGGTAACTCAAGTGTAGACAGCTTCTCTGTTTTGCTGAGCTGAGAAGGGAGAAAGGAAAACAATTTCTTTAAGATGGGACATACTAGCAAATTTTGTATGCTGATAGCAACAATCTAATAGAGATGTGAGCTTTGGCATCTTCTGTGTTCCAGATGGGAAGAATACAATAACAAGACAGGAATAGCCCTTGTCCTTAAGAAGCCAACAAGTAACAAAAAAGTTATTGCAGAATGTGATAAAGTATTTTAGGGAATTAAATTTTTAACTTACATATAAAATAAACTGACTTGAAATCTTTGCCTTGAATTCTATTAGAAGTACACAAAAGAAGGTCCTTAATAGAACACACATTTCTGTGACAAGTCTTTCAATAAACACCTTTCAAGCATTTATGCTTAGTATGTGTCTGGCAGCTATGCTAGAACCCGTAAATATGATAAGGAACAACATAGTTCCTGCATTTGAGGAGCTTACAGTCTCCTCAAATAGAATCAGCAGCTACAGAACACTGCTAAATGCTATGACATGGGCAATTTAAGAAAGGTCTTTGTTGAGTCCATCAGTCAGAATGGTCTATGTTTTACACGACAAAACCAAAAGTAAACTAACATAAGCAGAGCATGAAACTGATTAGCTCTGATAACCAGATCTAAAGCAGGTGAACAGTGTAGACACAGCTTTATTCAGGGACTACAACAAAGATATCAAAAAGTCAATTTCTTTATTCCATCTCTAATTTCTCTGTGTGGTCTCCATCCCACAGCAAGGTCTCCAATTGTGGATGTAATTTGACTTCTGAAACGTCTACCATTTGTCACTTTTAAAAAAGGTTTATTAATTTACTTGAAAGGCAGAGCAAGAGCAAGAGGAAGAGCAAGAGAGAAATGGCTGCAATGGCTAGAGCTTAGGCAGGTGGAAGCCAAGAGCCTAGAACTCCATCTGGGCCTCCCGGGTGGGTGGCAGGGGCCCAAATATTTGGGCTATTGTCCACTGCTTCCCCAGATGTATTGGTAGCTGGATCAGAAGTGAAGCATCTGGGACTCAAACTGGCAGTTATAAGGGATGCTGGCATCATAAGCATGGGTTTAACTGAGTGAGCCACAGTGCCAGCCACTACAATAAATTCTTTCAGGGAAAAATCCAACAGAAAAAGGAAAAAGTCTGTGTCTCAATATTCCAAGAAAAAGCTCTAATATGTAACATGATAGGATCATTTTAAGTTTGGGACCCATTCCTGAACTAATTAATGACTCTGGCCAGAATTGGGATGCCTAAGGTTAACAGACTGAAGCCATTTAAAGGCCCACCTCTGGTACTCAGGGTTTGATCATATGACTTGTGTGGGGAGCAACTGGGAGCAACTCGGACTAGACTAAGTTACTGGAATTAAGACTTATTCTATGCATCTGCTCTCCCACAATATGGCGCTGGGAGAGGAGGAAACAGCTTCTACACAGCTGCCTCCAGTTCAACCAATAAACAGCAGGACCTGCTCCTGATTGGAGGAGAGCAGCGTACTCAGCGTGTGGGTAGCAGAGTTGGGATTGGTGGAAGAGGACTATAAAGGAGGAGAGAGACAACATGCACGAGGAACATCTGAGGGAACACCTGTGCAGCCCCCGAGAGAGCCGGCCGGCGGTGTGCCGCTCCCCTGCGGAAGTGGGGAAAGTGGCAGGGGGCACCGCCCTTCCACGGAGGTGGAAGGGTCGGTAGCCAACCCAGGAAGAACCAGCAGCAAACCCGGGGAGGGCCGAGCAGACAAAAGAACAGCGCAGGGTCCTGTGTCGTTCCTCCATGAAGAAGGGGAGCGACATAATGGTGCCGTGACTCGGATAGGAAGCCTAGGCAGGGTTTAGTGTCGTTCCTCCACGAAGAGGGGGAGCGACAGACTTGGAAATTTAAAATCTACTTAGGATGGAGTTAGAGGGTAATGGATGTATACAAGGGAATTCATGACACAAGTTCACTACCAATATCCATGACAATTACAAAAATTTGAGGCCAACTGCACAGAAATGGTAACTAAAGTCATGGATAGATGAGGTGTGTTGTATGAGAAGAGGCCCCAGAACAGATCCTTAGGAAATACCAAAACTTAAAGACTAGCCAGAGGAAAAGCAGCCTCTAGAAGAAATGGGAGGACCAGAGATGCAACAAAAGCCCATACAGTAAAGTTTTAGAGAGCTCATTCCTTACTGGAGGCCTTCAGAAAGATAGTATTGTACTAGTCCAAAATATCATTAACTGGGAGAAGTTTGGTGGGATAAAAATTGAAAAATATTCCTTAGATTAGCATCAAGGATGTTTCTGGTAGCCTGGAGGGGATCAGTATCAGCAGAGAAGCAAAGCTGAAGACAGACTTTGTGCGTGTTTGTGTTTTGAAGGGGGTAGGGAACAGTGGAGGGGTCCAGTGAGAAAGCAGAGAGCATTCTTTTTAGTAAAAATACATGTAAATGGGTGAAGAATAATAGGCTGGCAAGAAGAACATATGGAGTCAAGGGAGAATTTAAGATATAAGATGATTAAACATTTTTAATTGCAGGTTAGAAACTGAAAGTCAAGCAGGAGAGGTTGAAGATAACTATCTGGAAAGTCTGGGCATCATATTCTTTATATTGTTTAAATAAACACATATGCGTGTGCACAATATGAGATAATGAGGCTATGCATAACTGAACAAACCATGTTGAACTGCACCTGGGAGTATTGGGGAAAAGCGCTCCAGTTAAAAATGTTAAAATGGAAACGACATCAGGCCTTTTATGCATTTTTAACTGGCTGTTTCAGTACTTATGACCTGCAAAGTTTTTTTAGGTGTAATTTGAAAATATAACTACACTCAAATATGAAGTATAGGGAGTAGACATTTAGCCCAGTGGTTAAGACACCTGCATCCCATATTGGAATGCAGGGTTCAGTACAGCTTTGGCTCCTGACTCCAACTTTCTGCCAATTTGGACCTTGGGTGGGGGCAGGGGGGCCCTAGTGATGGCTCAAGTAATTGAACTCTTGCTACCCACATGGGAGATCTGGATTGAGGTCCCAGTTCCATCCCTAGCCTAGCCCCATCCCTAGCCCAGACCCAGCCATTGTGCATTTGGGTAGTCAACCAGCAAATGAAAGGGCTCCACATACATACAGGACTCATCCTGCCTTCCTGAAAAAAATAAAAATAAAAATAAAATAAAAAACAAGAGTGAGTATATTGGTATTTGGTATAGCAGTTAAGACACTACTTGGGATGCTCATATCCTATATCACAATACTTAGGTTTGAGTCCTGGCTCTGCTCACAATTCTAGATTTTGCTAATGTAGACTCTGAGGGGCAGCAGGTGATGGGGCAAATGGTTAACCCCCTGCCTTCCATGATGGGAGACCTGGACTGAGTCTCTGGTTCCTGGCTTTAGGCTGGCTCATCCCTGTCTGTTGTGGGCATTTGGGTAATGACCCAGTGCATGGGAGATCTCTCCCTCTCTACCTCTCTCCCTCCCTCCTGTCATCCCTCTCCTCCTTCTTTCTCTTCAATAAAAAGTTGTTTAAAATTTTTAATTCAAAAAATGAAGAATAAGTAATTAGATACTAAAGTAGAGGAGTCCAGTTCCACAGTTTACTTTTCTGAGGTCACAGACCACTTTGAAAATGTGATAAAAAAAGAAATAGAGAGACCCTCTCTTTTCAGAAAAAGATGAACTCATTTTCTGTTCATACTCTCTGAAAAAGACTGAAAGACCTCTGAGGTCTGCCCACAGATAAAAGTCAGCACAACCTTCTCCTAGGATTTGCCAATAGGAATTCTCTTAGGCCTTCTCATGTTCACCAACCAGCAGGCTACTTCTACTTTTCTTCCTTGTAATCACCATCAAAACTATGTCTTCTACTACTAAGATTTGAAGGTCAACCTCTACTCCTTCCTCCCTCTGACCTTTTCCTGAGTTCTTGTTTATAAATGAAAAATATTAGACTCAAATAGTCCTGCATTCAGATGATGGCTCCATCACATGCTATTATATTACCTGGTCAAGTATGTAGCTCTCTGAGCTTGCTATATTTTCCTTTTCTGAAATACGAAACTATAAAATGTTTATCTCCTCTAACCCTACCAGGTCCACTCCAAAAACCAAGTACCATTTTTTCTCACAGGAACCTACCACCTGATTAAGAATTGTCAAAGAATTTGTTCTCATTTTCTCCCCTCCCTCTTGGATTATAAACTCCTTGAAGGCAAGGAAAAGGACTTGTGTTTCATTTCTCATTCCCCTGCAGCTTATCACGTTTCTACTTTTAAAACTACCACAAGAGTTGCTGACATAGTTGAGTACTGATTTAGAATTCACATCTAAATTTTGGTCTAGCCGCCATCATTCAGGTTATCCTCTATATTTCCTCAGCATGATTTCATATTTCAGCTCCAGATAAAAATCGCAAACTCACAAAAAGCACTGTTAGCGGCTTAAGGCCTTGTCAAAATATCTATAAAAAATATCTCGTTATGGTTCCTATTTAAAATGAATGTTCTTTAAGTAACATAACCTCAGTTTATAGATTTTATAATTTTCCTTAACAGTTAAGCTGCTTTGAAAGCCTGTGTCTTTTTTACTTTTATGTATAATAATAGTAAAACTATCAGACTTAAGATTTCACCACCAGTTGTATAACTACCTTCTGTTCACTGACATAGGACAGCTGCTTTTTAGGAAGAGTACTGTCAGGTTGCCACAGGTTATATTAAAAAAAAAAACCTTACAGATACTGTTAGCAAAAATAAAGGTTGTTTTGGTATGAGATAACGTATTAAATACCTGGTGTATGATTGATTGTATGTATTACACATTCCCTGCTTCAGCAAATCTTGAGTATAGAGTTTCTTTCAGTCAGACCTGGAATTAGGTCTCTCACTCATGTGGTTTCAATTAAGTTCTGTTAAAAATAGCTTGTAATATAAGCATGTTCATTTTTAGCACTTCAACAACTAATCCATACAAAGGATAAACTTTGAGGAAGAAAGGCAAATCAAAGGAAATTACACCATTACCTAGTGTTGGCTCTTTATAAATAGCAAAACCATCTATTTTAGTATATAGTCTTCTAGTAACGACTCTTCAGTTCTTATTAAATAATACAAATACATATACTTAAGAAGCATATCAAAGATTATTTCATTAATCTTAACTGTTTAAAAGCACATGACAAGAACATCAATAGAAATTCATCACAGATATATCACAAATAGTTGGAGACTTCTGAATTTTAATTTCATATAATTTCAGGCAGACACTTTGCTTTACAGACTTTGACTTCACATCCATATCTTCAAAGTAGTAAAAATTCAGTCACAGTTGTTATGTCTTCCTGTTTGTTTTTGTTATAATATCTGGAGAAAAAATACAACAATACATTGCTTCACACACAAGCAGGTATATGACAGTTATTAAAACCAGTACCTAGCCGGCGCCGTGGCTCAATAGGCTAATCCTCCACCTTGCGGCGCCGGCACACCGGGTTCTAGTCCCGGTTGGGGCGCCGGATTCTGTCCCGGTTGCCCCTCTTCCAGGCCAGCTCTCTGCTATGGCCAGGGAGTGCAGTGGAGGATGGCCCAAGTGCTTGGGCCCTGCACCCCATGGGAGACCAGGAGAAGCACCTGGCTCCTGCCATCGGATCAGCGCGGTGCGCCGGCTGCAGCGGCGGCCATTGGAGGGTGAACCAACGGCAAAGGAAGACCTTTCTCTCTCTGTCTCTCTCTCTCACTGTCCACTCTGCCTGTCAAAAATAAAAAAAATAAAAAATAAAAAAAATAAATAAAACCAGTACCTGTGGGGGACAGAGCTCTTGATGTCCAGAACATTCTAGTTCCCCCATGAGGTCAAGCCTCAGAAAACAAATACAGAGCCGATTTTTTAAAAAGAGGGGAGAATGGCTGGCGCCGTGCCTCAATAGGCTAATCCTCCAGCTGCGGCGCCGGAACACCGGGTTCTAGTCCCGGTCGGGGCACCGGATTCTGTCCCGGTTGCCCCTCTTCCAGGCCAGCTCTCTGCTGTGGCCTGGGAGGGCAGTGGAGGATGGCCCAATGTCCTTGAGCCCTGCACCCACATGGGAGACCAGGAGAAGCACCTGGCTCCTGCCTTTGGATTAGCGCGGTGCACCGGCCGCAGGGTGCAGGCCACAGCGGCCATTGGAGGGTGAACCAATGGTAAAGGAAGACCTTTCTCTCTGTCCCTCTCTCACACTGTCCATCTGCCTGTCAAAAAAAAAAAAAGAGGGGAGAAGATAGCTGGCTCAGCCCTTCTTGGACATGCTGAGGCCAATCTCTCTTGAAATGTAAGGAGACCGGGCCGGCGCCGCGGCTCACTAGGCTAATCCTCCGCCTTGCAGCGCCGGCACACCGGGTTCTAGTCCGGGTCGGGGCGCCGGATTCTGTCCCGGTTGCCCCTCTTCCAGGCCAACTCTCTGCTGTGGCCAGGGAGTGCAGTGGAGGATGGCCCAGGTGCTTGGGCCCTGCACCCCATGGGAGACCAGGAAAAGCACCTGGCTCCTGGCTCCTGCCATCGGATCAGCGCGGTGCACCGGCCGCAGCGCGCCGGCTGCAGCGGCCATTGGAGGGTGAACCAACGGCAAAAGGAAGACCTTTCTCTCTGTCTCTCTCTCTCACTGTCCACTCTGCCTGTCAAAAATAAAAAATAAAATAAAATAAAATAAAATAAAATAAAATAAAATAAAATAAAATAAAATAAAAAGAAATGTAAGGAG
Organism: Oryctolagus cuniculus; assembly: GCF_051225735.1. Classification (NCBI taxonomy): domain Eukaryota; kingdom Metazoa; phylum Chordata; class Mammalia; order Lagomorpha; family Leporidae; genus Oryctolagus; species Oryctolagus cuniculus. The sequence goes on from NC_142872.1 coordinate 21,719,686, forward strand.
ACCTACTTGAGAACATTCCCATGGGAAATCTGACAAAGACTTACCAGTAGTCATGCTAGGGCCTCTGAACTCAGCCTTGTACACCTACAGAAGTCGCTTAGTTGCGCTTCTCACCCTCGTCCTCCTCAGCCACCACTCAGGCCAAAGTCCCTCATGTTCTCCTATTCACCCCTCCCAGGCATTCTCCTACATTTTGTTAGAGCTGAACCCAGGTTCTTCCCAGATACAGTATTCCAGGCACCTTTCTCTCCACATCTTGTACCAGGAGATCCAGAATGGAGCCAGCCTTATCCATTTTCCATTTCCTACTATGAAACACCTCATCTTACCCTTTGGCCTGAACGGCCTACATTAATGTTCTGAAATTCTGTGCTATCATAGAGGTACCAGAGACTTTAAAATCCTGGTATCTAGGCCATACTTCACACCAACTAGGTAAGAATTTTTGAGTGAGGAACCCAAATATCAGACAACAATGAAAGGACAAAGTTTGAGAAGAGGGACCTATATTTTGCTATTCAGAGTCGGTCCGTGGACAAGAAAAAATAGGATTACCTACAAGATTGTTCGAAATCTACAAACACAGGTCCATTTCTAAACCTACCAAATGAAATCTGCATTTTGTCAAGATCCCCAGCAACTCACAAACACATTAAGGTTTCAGAAGCATTGGCTACAGTACTCTCTAGTCCTCCTTGTCTTTACAGACACTGCTTACTCACATGTTACACATTTTGGAAATTACTGCAGTCATCCTCTCCCCACCAACATCTGGGTAACTTTCCAAAGAGGTGATCAGCCCACCCAACCACCTAGTTTCACCTACCCTTCGCCTCCTCAACCTTCACATATAGATCTAAAGCCATGGCATATATTTTTTTCCTGACATTACAGAGAAGTCTTCATTTCTGGAACTTTACAAAACTAGAGACCTGAGAGTCATGATCTAACAATCTTTTTATCTCACCACTCTGTATCAGGGCCTAGTCAATGACTAAATTGTAAATTATAACAATAAAAAAAAATTTGGTTTATATTAGTTCTCAAACTCCAGAACTCCCAAATCAGATTGCAAAGAATGACCTGTATTTACATTATTTATAAATTCCTCAGGTGCTCTGTGCACCAGATTTAATGATATATTGGGAGCCAGCACGGTGGCGTAGTGGGTAAAGCCACCGCAGGCAGCGCCGGCATCCCATATGGGTGCTGGTTCGTGTCTTGGCTGCTCCACTTCTGATCCAGCTCTCTGCTATGGCCTGGGAAAGCATGGAAGATGCCCCAAGTCCTTGGCTTCTGTACCTGCGTGGGAGACCCAGAAGAAGCTCCTGGCTCCTGGCTCCTGGCTTCGATTCGGCACAGCTCCGGCCATTGCGGCCAACTGGGGAGTGAACTAGCAGATGGAAAACCAACCTCTCTCTCTCTCTCTCTCTCTCTCTCTCTCTCTCTCTCTCTCTCTCTGCCTTTCCTTCTGTGTGTAACTCTGACTTTCAAGTAAATAAATAAATCTTTTTAAAAAATAATTTATCAGGTCAGACCCTATTTTTTCAACTTTGTTCATCAGGACTTGTGCAAGATTCTCATCTGGAACTTCTGCTTCTAGGCTCATTTATTTCCACTTCACCTCAATGCTTCTTGCGAAAATGATTAAATGAAAAATAAATCTTACCAGGAGAAAGTTGGTTTAGCAAAGGAGGCTCTACACTATCTGCCTCCCTTTTACTACTCAAGCACGGAGTCCAGTTGTCACTCCAGCCTCATATAACTAGTTCTTTAACTACCTGAGAATGCTTTATGCATCTGTGCCTTTATTTATCCTGGTCCCTATGCATAGAAGGCTTATGATAGGGCGGCACTGTGGCTCAATAGGCTAATCCTCTGCCTAGCTAGTCCCGGTCGGGGCGCCGGATTCTGTCCTGGTCACTCCTCTTCCAGGCCAGCTCTCTGCTGTGGCCCGGGAATGCAGTGGAGGATGGCCCAAGTGCTTGGGCCCTGCACCCCATGGGAGACCAGGAGAAGCACCTGGCTCCTGGCTTCGGATCAGCGCGGTGCACTGGCCGCGGCGGCCATTGGAGGGTGAACCAATGGCAAAAGGAAGACCTTTCTCTCTGTCTCTCTCTGTCCACTCTGTCAAAAAAAAAAAAAAAGGAAGGCTTATGCTCACAATATTCCTGGGGGATTCAGATCACTTCCCACACAATTTCCTACCTTCTCTGTTTACCCACAAACAGGGTCCCACATATATTTCTTTTTTTATCTTTCATTTAATAAATATAAATTTCCAAAGTACAGCTTTGGATTACAATGGCTTTTCCTCCCCATAACTTCCCTCCCACCCACAACCCTCCCATCTCCCGCTCCCTCTCCCATTCCATTCACATCAAGATTCATTTTCAATTATCTTTATATACAGAAGAGCAATTTAGTATATATTAAGTAAAGATTTCAAAAATTTGCACCCACACAGAAACACAAAGTGTAAAGTACTGTTTGAGTACTAGTTATAGCATTAATTTACATTGTACAACACATTAAGGACAGAGACCCTACATGGGGAGTAAGTGCACAGTGACTCCTGTTGTTGACTTAACAATTGACATTCTTGTTTATGGCATCAGTAATCACCCTAGGCTCTGTCATGGGTTGCCAAGGCTATGGAAGCCTTTTGAGTTCACCAACTCTGATCTCATTTAGACAAGGTCATAGTCAAAGTGGAAGTTCTCTCCTCCCTTCAGAGAAAGGCACCTCCTTCTTTGATGGCCCGTTCTTTCCACTGGGATCTCACTTGCAGAGATCTTTCATTTAGTGTTTGTTGTTGTTGTTGTTGTTGTTGTTGTTTTTTGTTTTTGTTTTTGTTTTTTTTTTTGCCAGAGTGTCTTGGCTTTCCATGCCTAAAATACTCTCATGGGCTCTTCAGCCAGATCCGAATGCCTTAAGGGCTGATTCTGAGGCCAGAGTGCTGTTTAGGACATCTGCCATTCTATGAGTCTGATGTTTATCCTGCTTCCCATGTTAGATCGTACTAGGCTAATCTTCCCACACATATTTCTATTAAAGTACTTGTATCTCCATTTGATTTGTCTTACATATCTGATGTCCTCTAGAGAACATACACTTTATAAAGACAATGTCATTATCTCAATACCACCAGCAACTACTTCTCACATCCACACTTAATAAATGTTTGTTGAATGAGTGAGCTGGCCAACAAAAGAACTTCCTCTTTTCATGCAGGAGCCACATGACACCAAAACAACTGGCTTAAAAGGGCTCTCTGATCTCAAACTAGTTGAATTTATTTTTCCCCAAAGAACTCATCTCTGTATTTGTACTAAATTAATGTATCTGTGTCAGAGACCATAACAAACTTCTAATATATTCTTTTTTAAAAACTATTTATTTATTTAAAAGTATGAGTTACAGAGAGAGAAGAAGAAACAGAAAGAGAGAGAGAGATCTTCTACTCGTCGGTACACTGCCCAAATGGTCCCAACATCCAGGGCTGGGTCAGGCTGAAGCCAGAAGCCAGAAGCTTCTTCTTGGTGTCCCACAGTAGGTAGCAGGGGCCCAAGCACTTGGGCCATCTTCTGCCACTTTCCCCAGGCCATTAACAGAGACTGGATCAGAAGCGGAGGAGCCAGGACACAAAACCATTGCCTACATGGGTGACAGTGTTGCAGATGGCAGTTTTACCTGCTACTTGCCATCCATGTGGGCACAATGGCAAGGGCTAGGCCAAGCCAACGCCAGGAGCTTCTTCTGGGTCTCTCTAATGTGGGTAGCAGGGGCTGAAACACTTGGATCATCCTCTGTTGCTTTTCCTAGGGAGGGAGCTGGACTCGAAGTAGAGCAGCTGGGACATGGTTTGGGGCACAAACCGGAGCCTCTATGGGATGCTGGCACCACAGACAGCGCCTTTACCTGCTGCACTACACACAATCTTAAGACTATCAAAAGTAAGCCTTACCCTGTGGTCCTGATTAGATTACTGCCAACCAGCTAAAACTTCAAATGCCAGGACTAAAAATAGCCTGGTGCACACTTAAAATAACATGATCACTAGTTAGTCTGGGGCTTTGCTATTTTTACTAAAGGAAAAGCAGACACAAATGGCCAGAGGTTGAAAGGGAATTTCTTAAATGAGAAGACTGCTGTTACTGTGAGAACCTACAGAGAAGCCAGGAGGTGGCACCATTAGTTCAACTAATGGGAGTGGGATGAATATCTTTGAAACTAAAAACTTTTGGTCTGAACACTGAAAAAAGAACCCCACAGCCACATTTTGGTTTTGATTTGTTATGTACTTAAACCAAAGAATTTTGACAATATCTAATTTAGTAAACTAATAACACAGGCCAAAAAGATCAAATTAAAACTTTTTCTATCTTTATTTTTAACTTTATATTACTGTATAAAATATACAAAGAAAAGTACACACAAGTATACAGCTTGATGAGTTTCGACAGATATAACACACAAGTATATATAGCACCCAGATAATGAAACAGAACTTTACCAGCACCCTAGAATTCCTCCTCGTGACCCCTTCTAGTTAACAGCCCCACTCCAACAAGGGCACCCATTATTGTAATCTCCAAGATTATTTTTTCCTAGTTTTGTACTACATATAAATAATATTAGATGTACTCTATTATATCTGGAATCTCACATGAAATTCAACAATATATGTGTATCTGTATCATGTAACTGTATCTTATAGATTCTCACAGCTATTTAGCACTCCAATGAATTAATATGCCACATTTTTTATATCTATTTTACATGATGGGTATATGGATAGTTTCCAGTTTGGGGATATCATATATAGCCTAGAATACACACACACACACACACACACACACACATACATGCACACACACTATAGTCAGGGATATTCCTAAAAGTGAAATTTCTGGGTCTCTATTGGCCCTCCACCTCAGTGACATTTCTAGGGGTCTAGTGGCATAAGAGACATCCCTTCTAAGGTAAAAGACAGGAGGCAGAATGCCCTGCCCCGTTTGGATTTTAGAGGCAATATATTCCTCATTTGGATGTACTACTCCAGCCTATTTACCAAGTGACCTAAAAAGCTTCTAGATTTGATTAAAGGCCAAGAATAAAAGAAGTCTCTACGAAACATACAGGCTATACTGCAAGATGCTGTGACACTGGGCGCCGTAGACCCTGTAGCCCCAGTGATGCCTGAAGTGTGACAGATGGAGATGCTGTTTGGGTCCTTGGCAGGCCCCTGTACGTGACTCACAGCAAGAACTTAGGACTCTGGAGCCAAGTATTGCCATCCTCTGCAGATGGCTACTCTCCTTCTGAGATACAGCTTTTGGCCATTACTGGGCCTTAGTAGAGACTGAACACTTTAACATAGGCCACCAAGTTACCAAGGAAGCCAAGCTGCACTTAAAAAATTTTGTGTTGTCTGACCCATCAAACCACAAATCTCACGTGAAGAGCAACACTCCATTACCAAACGGAAGTGGTGTACAAGAGACTGTGCTCAAGCAGTCCCTGAAGATAAATGTAAAACAAGAAAGCGCCCAAAGGAGTCTCACTCTCATTACATCATCTCCTCTCCCCCAGCCTGCACTTGGGATGACACTGAGAGCTCTCCACAATCACTTGGCTGGAGAAGACAAGCCCAGGGGTTTCTTTTTTGTTGTTGTTGCTATTTTTTAAAAACAGATTTATTAATAGAGTACAGAGTAACAGAGAGGGAGAGAGTGATCTTCCATTTGCTGGTTCATGCCCCAGATGACTACAACAACCAGGGCTGGGCCAAATTGAAGCCACAAATTCCATCCAGTTCTTCCACATGAGTGCAGGAGCCCAAGGACTTGGATCATCCTCCACTGCTTTCTCATTAGCAGGGAGTTGGATTACAAGTGGAACAGCTGGAGCTCAAAATGGTGCCCAGATGGGATGCTGGTAATGCAGGCAGCAGCTTAACCTGCTGCACCACAGATGGTTCCATTGTAGTCATCTGGGGTGTGAACCAGCAAATGTACATAGGCAGCATTGAAGAGTGGACAGTAACAGCCCTTCCAACTCCTTTCTGGGATATCCCTGGAAAAAAAATGGGGAAATCTTCCCAGTGTGCAAAACTTTGAGCAATGCACCTGATTGCTGGCTTCTTTGAAAAGAAAAATGGTCCGATGTTTGACAAGAAAATTTGGAAAGCAGTAGATATCTTTCTCTGAATGGGCAAAAATGTACATGAAGATATGTTCCATGTAAATTGTCATCAAAAGGTAACCTCAGCAGAGGAGGATTTTAATAATCAAGAGGTAGGCTAACTAATTCAGCAGATGGCAGTGAGACTCTTGCCCTAGCCACCTCTATCAAAACAGGGCTGGGAAAAGAGGGTGACAGATTCCTTTTGTTCTTGGCTGATGAACAAATTGCTCATGGTGTGGCAGGGATGGAGGTTACACACTGGCTCAAGAACAAGGGCTTCTGCTAATCAAAGTTAGCTGGGGTACAAGCACTTTTGAGTGTTCAATATGTCTTCAGCAGGGACCAACACTGAGCTCCCAACATAACAGTATTCCTGGGGGCAATCAGCCAGCTTTCTGGCAGCATGCTGATTACACTGGACCTCTTTATTATGTGTTCTCACTGGAATTGACACCTGACAGAGTTTGTCTTTCCTGTACACAAAGCTTCTGCAAAACTACCATCTATGAAATTCCTTAAGGGAATTCCTTTTCCATGGTCGTGGTACTCTACACAATGCTGCTTTTGATCAAAGAACTCACTTCATAGTAAAACAAGTACAACAATGGGCCTACACTCATGGAATTCCCAGGTCTTGCTGTATTCCCCACCATGCCAAAGCAGCTGCCCTGGTAAGATGATAGAATGGCCTTTTGAAAATTCAGAGAGCATCAGCTAGGCTGCAAAATGCAGAATTCTCTAGAAGGCTGCACATAAGGTAAATCAGTGTCCAATATATGGTACTGTCTCTCCCATAGCCAGGAATAAAGGAGGCAAAAATGGAAATGGTACCACTTGTTATTTTTCCTGGTAACCCAGTAGAAAAATTTTGCTGCCTGTTGCCATGACTTTATTGTTCTGATGGTCTAGAGTTCTCAGTTCCAAAGGCAGAATTATTCCACAAGGGAAAATAACAATTCCACTAGCATGGAAGTTAAGACTCCATCCAGCCACTTTGGGCTATTCATGCCTCAAAATCAACAGGCCAAGAAGGAAGTTATGCTGTTGGTTGTTGGTTCAGGTGCCTCACCCAGACTACTAAGAGGAAACTGGACTATTACTCCACAATACCAGTAAGGAACTGTAAGTGTGTTAAAATTTAGTATCTCTTAGTATTATCAGGTCCTACGATTAAGGTTAATGGAAAACCTTAATAACTCAATCCAGGCAGGCCTACTAACAGCCCAGATCTATCAAGAATGAAGGTTTGGGCCGGCGCCGTGGCTCACTAGGCTAATCCTCTGCCTGCGGTGCCAGCACCCCGGGTTCTAGTCCCAGTTGGGGCGCTGGATTCTGCCCCAGTTGCTCCACATCCAGTCCAGCTCTCTGCTGTGGCCCAGGAAGGCAGTGGAGGATGGTCCAAGTGCTTGGGCCCTGCACCCGCATGGGAGACCAGGAGGAAGCACCTGGCTCCTGGCTTCGGATTGGCGCAGCACGCCGGCCATAGCAGCCATTTGGGGGGTGAACCAACAGAAGGAAGATCTTTCTGTCCCTGTCTCTCTTTTTCTCACTGTCTATAACTCTCTTTGTGTCTCTCTCTCTCACTGTCTAACTCTGTCTGGCAAAAAAAAAAAAAAAAAAGAAGGTTTGAATCATCTACAAAGTAAAGAACCATGACCACCTGAAGAGTATACTTACTGAAGCTACAGGGGATGTGGAATGGGTAGTGGGAGAAAGTAGTTATAAACACAAACTATAATTGTATGATTGGTTAAGCACACTTTCACTTATTCCCTTACCATTTAATATAATATGTATTAATAGTAGTTAACTTTTTAATCATAGTTTTTAAGTTAAAGGACATCAAGAAGGGTGAACATCATATAAGGACCTTGTATCCTCTTCTGGAGAAACTGTCACACATGTTTGGCTTTGTGCAGGGCAACTGTATCATGTTAGACAGATGGAAGACTTTTCTTTATTTGGAAATTAAACATGGCTTAAGGAAAATATATATGATGTATAATTGATAAGGGGTGGATATGATGATTCAGGCCATATTATGTAACTATTCAAACCCTAATCTAAATGTTGCTGTGAAATTATTTTGTAAATGTAATTAACATCTATAATAGTTGACTTTAAGTACAGGAGACTATCCTGGATAATGTGGGCAGACCTCATCAAATTATTTGAAATACGCTAAAAGGAAAATTGATTTTTTCTGAAGAAGAAATCTGCCCATGGACTACATGACCAGCGTCTGCCTGTTTAGTGTTCAGACTTGATCAGCCAAACACTACAATGTGTAAGTTAATTCCCTGAAATAATTTTGTATATACACATATGTGTGTATAAGTATACATTCATACATACATGTGTGTGACATATATGTGTTTGCAGTTTACAAATGGCTTAGTAACAGGAGTATGTGCTGAGAAACATGTCATTAGGCAATTCTATCATTGTGTAAACATCATGGAATATATTTACACAGACTTAGATGGCTACAATGTCACTAGGTAATATGTTCTTATGGGACCACCCTCATAGATGTAGTCCACTGTTGACCAAAATGTCATTATGTGGCATGTGACTGTACACATACACATATCTCCTTCTGGCTCTGTTGCGTTGGCAGGATTCTGTCTGATACAGACAACTGCTATTCCCTAACACTATGCTACTATTATCAGATAGAGATAGAAAGACATTTATTATGTGGTCTTTGCCCTTGCAAATTTCATAGCCCAAGGGTTATGAAACATCAGCAATATACATTATATTAGGTAGCAGTATATTACGATCATAGTTAATTAATTACTTATTCATATAAATTCGAGAAGAGGGGGAGGAGGAAGACGGAGAGAACCCAAGGCACATGGAAATGAAGAAAAGAATCAAGAGTGGGCAGCTTGGTTGAAGTTATACATAATTATTAAATTTTAATGGCTTCATTGGCTTCTTACTCATAAAAAGTTCTAAGGTTCCACTGAGTAATTTGAATGGGCAAAAATGTACATGAAGATATGTTCCATGTAAATGATCATCAAAAGGTGTAAATGATCATCAAAAGGTGTAATTTGATGTTGTTCTTGAAATGCAGTAAGGGGAGCAGCACAAAAAACTAATCTAGGGTCAGCACTATGGTGTAGTAGGTTAAGCATCTACCTATAGTGCTGGCATCCCAATGGGTGTTGGTTCATGTCCCAGCTGCTCCAATCCAGCTCCCTGATAATGGCCTGGGAACGCAGTGGAGAGTGGCTCAAGTGCTTGGGAGACTTGGAAGAAACTCCTGGCTCCTGGCTTCGGATCCACGTAGCTCCAGCCATTGCAGCCATTTGAGGAGTGAACCACTGGAAGGCCTCTCTGTCTCTCCCTCTCTCTGTCTGTAACTCTGCCTCTTAAGTAAATAAATAAAATAGAGGGAAAAAAAAAAAAAAAAACAGGCCACTTGGGGAGTGAACCAGCAGATGGAAGACCTTTTTCTTCGTCTCTGCCTCTCTGTAACTCTCCCTTTCAAATAAATAAATAAATCCTTAAAAAAGAAAAAACTAATGTGGACTTTAAATGCCTTAAGGGATTGAGTTCCCTTCCACTACTTGGTAGGAGTATGACTTCAGACAAAGTACAAATTACTTTAAGTGTGAGTCTTAATATATAAAATGAGGATAACAGTACACATCCTATATATCATAAAATCATATTGAGAAATAAGTGAGGTATGAGAAGGTTCTCAGCACAGTGCCCTTCACAGAGGAAGTGCTCAACCAATGTTGGGTGAACACACAAACAAAAAAATCTACAATTTTAAAAACAAGGCTATTCTAGGGGCTGGCGCCGTGGCACAGTAGGTTAATCCTCCGCTGGCATCCCATATGGGCGCCGGTTCCAGTCCCAGCTGCTCCACTTCCAATCTAGCTCTCTGCTATGGCCTAGGAAAGCAGCAGCAGATGGCCCAAGTCCTTGGGCCCCTGCACCCGCATGAGAGACTGGGAAGAAACACCTGACTCCTGTCTTCAGATTGGCGCAGCTCCAGCCATTGCAGTCATGTGGGGAGTGAACCCATGGAAGGAAGACCTTTTTATCTGTCTCTCCCTCTCACTGTCTGTAACTCTACCTCTCAAATAAATAAATAAAATCTTAAAAAAAAAAAAGGATACTCTAAATGAAACTCAAAAAAAAAAAAAAAAAACCCCACTAAATTTCAAATAGTTATAAGAGGAAATGTGGGGCCGGTACTGTGGCACAGTAGGTAAAGCTGCCATCTGCAGTGCTGGCATCCCATATGGGCACCGGTTCAAGACCTAGCTGCTCCACTTCCAATCCAGCTCTCTGCTATGCCCTGGGAAAGCAGTAGAAGATGGTCCAAATCCTTGGGTCCCTGCACCCACATGGGAGACCTGGAAGAGGCTCCTGGCTCCTGGCTTTGGATCAGCGCAACTCCAGCTCTTGAGGACAATTGGGGAGTGAGGCAGCAGATGGAAGACCTCTCTCTCTCTGTATAACTGACTGTCAAGTAAAGTAAATAAATCTTAAAAAAAAAAAAAGAGGAAATACACTCAACAAATACATTGTATATCAACGACATAAGCTAATATTTTAGAAGTTAATTTTTCAGAAAATGAAGCATTTATCTTTAAAAATAATTATTTTACTCAGATTCTAAAACCTTACCATTTCTACTTTGTACATGGACTCTCAGGATATACTTTAAAACTGAATTTCTTATGTACACAAGGAATTTACAATAAAATCATTTTATATCATTCAAAAAGAATGTTTTGCATTCATAGTACACTACCTTGAGGAATATCTTTGGGAGGAGAATATTTTTTCTTCTTCACAGTAATACCCTTACTTTTCACTTGTCTAGTACCTGGTGATGCCCTAATAATACAACACATTTCTGATGTATTTGAAGGAAACTGAAAAAGAAAGAAAAGCAGCATTGCATGAATCCTCTGGGTACAGTATTTACATCTGCTTCGCTTCAAAAGCAAACAGTTTCAAAAACCATATTTTCTTAAAATATTTTATTTATTTATTTGTGCTCATATGGGACGCTGGCCTTGCAAGTGATGGCTTAACTACTGTGCCTTAACACTGCTCTGCACAGTGTTTTTTTGTTTGTTTGTTTGTTTTTAAGATGTATTCATGTGTTTGAAAGAATTACAGAGATAGAGAAGAGACAGACAGAGAGGTCTTCCATCTACTGGTTCACTCCCCAAATGGCCGCAAGAGACAGGGCTGGGCAGACCAAAGCTAGGGGCCAGGAGTTTCTTTTGGGTCTCCCACGTGGGTACAGGAGCCCAAATACTTGGGCCATCTTCTGCAGCCTTCTCAGGCCATTATTAGGGAACCAGATATGATGCGGAGCTGCCAGGACTCAAATGGGTGCCCACTGCAGGCGTCAGCTTTACCTACTACACCAAAATGCAGCTCCCTGTCCCCCTCCCCATTGTGGTTCTTACAATGGCTTCTCCCCAGCTCAAGCAGAATATTGTAGTATTTTTCCTATGGTTACCTTAGGAAAACAATTAACTCTTTAACGGAAACAGAGAATAAGGACATTTCATGTACAGAGGAACAAACATAAGGATGATGACAAACTTCTTACTAGAAACAACACAAGTGAGCAAAGAGCTAGGCAATATTTTTTGGTATGGAAAGAAAAAAATTGTTACCTAGAATTCTGACTCTAGCAAATTATAAAGAATGAAGGCAAAAGTAAAGGCTTTCTGGGTATAAAAAGCTCAAATAATTAACCATTAATAGATTCAAACTTCAAAAAATACTAGAGGGGCTGGCGCTGTGGTGCAGTGGGTTAACGCCCTGGCCTGAAGCACCAGGATCCCATATGGGCGCTGGTTTGTTTTGTTTGTTTGTTTGTTTGTTTTTTGACAGGCAGAGTCGACAGTGAGAGAGAGAGACAGAGAGAAAGGTCTTCCTTTTGCCATTGGTTCACCCTCCAATGGCCGCCGCGGCCAGTGCACCGCGCTGATCCGAAGCCAGGAGCCAGGTGCTTCTCCTGGTCTCCCATGTGGGTGCAGGGCCCAAGCACTTGGGCCATCTTCCACTGCACTCCCGGGCCATAGCGGAGGGCTGGCCTGGAAGAGGGGCAACTGGGACAGAATCCGGCGCCCCGACCGGGACTAGAACCCTGTGTGCCAGCGCCGCAGGCGGAGGATTAGCCTATTGAGCCATGGCACCAGCCAAGAGCGCTGGTTTGAGACCCGGCTGCTCCACTCCCGATCCAGCTCTCTGCTATGGCCTGGGAAAGCAGTGGAGGATGGCGCAAGTCCCTGGGCCCCTGAACCCGCGTGGGAAACCCAGAAGAAGCTCCTGGCTTCAGATTGGCACAGCTCTGGCCGTTGTGGCCAATTGGGGAGTGAACCATCAGACAGAAGACCCCACACACACACTCCGCCTCTCCTCTCTCTGTGTAACCCTTTCAAATAAATAATAAATACATCTTTAAAAAAATACTAGATAAAGTCCCTTAGGCAGAAGGAAAACAATAGTAGAAGGAAATGTGAATCTAAACAAAGGAATAAATAGCACTGGAAACAGTAACTATTACATTAAATATACAAGATTATTTTTTCATATATAAAACTTTTAATGGGGCTACCCTTCTGACATGGTGGCTTAAGTTGCAGCCTGAGGTGCTAGCATCTCATATGAGTGTCAGTTCAACCCCTGGCTGCTCCACTTCCAATCCAGCCCCCTGCTAATGCACCTGGGAAAAGCAGCAGTAAATGGCCCAAGTGCGTGGGTCCCTACGACCCATGTGGGAGACCCAGGTGGAATTTCAGGATCCTGGTTCAGCCCTGGATGTTGCAGTCATTTGGGAGTCAGCCAGCAGATGGAATCTCTTTCTCTGTCTCTGTCTCTGTCTCTGTCTCTCTGTTCTTCTCTCTCTCTCTCTCTGAACTCTGCCTTTCAAACCAATCAATCAATAAGTCATTTTTAAAAAAGACTTTTAATGATCATTGTTTAAACAGTGTGAGGTTTATAATATATGGGAAAGTAAAATACATGGTTAAAACAGCAAAAAAGATGAGACAGGAGAAAAGGAAGGACTCGACTACCTATAAAGATGAGTACTGTAAACTCCAAAGCAAACATTAAATAACCAATCATTGGAGCCAGCCTTTTTGGGCACAGCAGTTATGCTGTTGTTTGTCATGCAAACATCCCATATGGGAGTGTCAGTTTGAATCCCAGCTGCTCTGCTTTCAATCTAGCTTCCTATTAATATGCCTGTGAAGGTAGCAGATGATGAGCCCCTGCTACCCATGTGGGAGGTGAAAATGCACCTAATTATAGACTTTCAGAATACATGGAACAAACAAAAAAGACAGTACTGAAAGGAGAAATAGACAATTCTTCAGTACGGAAAGAAAATTCAATTTTTTTAATAACTAATAGAAGAGGGAAAAAAAAAAACAAACAGATTCAGTCACTTTGAAATCACTACCAGGACCAGCGTTGTAGCATAGTGGGCTAAGCCTCTGACTGCGGCACTGGATTCCCACATGGGTACCAGTTCAAGTCCCAACAGCTCCTCTTCTGATCCAGCTCTCTGCTATGGCCTGGAAAAGCAGTAGAAGATAGCCAAAGTGCTTGTGCCCCTGCACCTGCATGGGAGACCTGGAAGAGGCTCCTGGCTCTTGGCTTTGAATCAGCAGAGCTCTAGCCACTGTGGCCAATTAGGAAGTAAACTAGCAGATGAAAGATAGCTCGCTCGCTCTCTCTCTCTCTCTCTCTCTCTCTCTGTAACTCTATCTTTCAAATAAATAAAATAAATCTTTTTCAAAAATTCGAAATATTTTGACAGGAAATAACACACTTCTAAATAACCCATGGAGGGCCGGCGCTGTGGCTCACTTGGTTAATCCTCCACCTGCGGCGCTGGCATCCCATATGGGCACTGGGTTCTAGTCCCGGTTGCTCCTCTTCCAGTCCAGCTCTCTGCTGTGGCCCAGGAGGGCAGTGGAGGATGGACCGAGTGCTTGGGCCCCTGCACCCACATGGGAGACTAGGAAGAAGCACCTGGCTCCTGGCTTCGGATCGGCACAGCGCCATTTGGTGAGTGAACCAACAGAAGGAAGACCTGTCTCTCTCTCTCACTGACTATATCTCTACCTGTCAAATAAAAAAAAAAAAAAACACCATGGATCAAAGAATACATAAAGAAGGAAAGTGGACAGCACTTTGAATTTCATGAAAATGAAAATACAGCATGTAAGAAGTTCAGGGAAATGTATAGCATTAAACACCTAACTAGAAAAAAAGAAATACCTAATCAATTACCACAGTTCCTATTTAATAAAGTATAAAATTAAGCCCCAAATAAACAGATAAAAGAAATAATAAAGGTCAGAACAGAAATCAGTGAAATGCAAAATAGAAAAACAACAGAGAAAAATCACTAAAACAAACCTTCTAGCCAGACTGATCACATAAAGAAAAGAAAAGACACAAATTATCCAAACCAAGAATGAGAAAGATTACAGGTTGACAGCATAGCAAAACGCTAACAGAGGAGAGGGGCAGGGGTTTAACTTAATTGTTTTGGCATCTCTTGGGATGCCTTCATCCCATATCAGAGGGCCTGGGACCAAGTCTAATACAGATTTCAGCTTCCTACTAACATGTACCCAGGGAGGCAGCAGGTGATAGCTTAAGTACTTATGCCTTACCACCCTCATGGGAGACTTAAATGGAAATCTCAGCTCACAGCTTCAATTTGGCCTACCCCTGGTTGTTGCATCCATTTGGAAATGGAGCCAGCAGATGGAGCCAGAGATCTTTGTCTTTATATGTATTTTTCTCTCTTCACTACCCTTCAAATAAAATAAATAATTTGTAAAAGAGTAAGAGCCGGCATTGTGGTGCAGCAGGTAAAGCTGCTGCCTGCAATACCAGCATCCCATATGGGTGCTGGTTTGAGTCCCAGCTGCTCCATTTCTGATCCAGCTCCCTGCAGACGCTCCTGGGAAGGCAGCAGAGGATGTCCCAAGTATATAGGTCCCTGCCACCATGTGGGAGACCAAGAAGAAGCTCCTGGCTCTTGGCTGGGTCTGCCCTAGCCATGGCTATTATGGCCTTTTGCAGAGTGAACCAGTGAACAGACACTCTCAGTCTCTCCCTCTATCTGTAACTCTGCCTTTTAAATAAATAAAATAAATCTTTAAACAGAAGAGAAGGAAGGAAATAAAAGAATAATAAAGGAATATTATAAATACATGACAATAAATTGACAACCTATATAAAATGAACAAGTTCCTTGAAATATGTGAACTATCAAAGTGCACTCAAGAAGAAACAGGTAAGCTGAAAAGTTCTAAAGTGACTTTCCATGTTTAAAATTATTTATTGGAAAGTTAGAAGGAGAGAGTGAGTGAGAGAAAGAGAGACAAAAACAGCATGCACTCCCATCCTTTGGTCATTCCCTAAATGCCTGCAATAGCGAGGCTGGGCCAGGATGGAGATGAGAACCAGGAGCTCAATCCAAGTCTCTCAACTACTTGAGCCATCATCTGATGCTTACTACGATGTATGTTAGTAAGAAAATGGAACTGGGAGCAGGGCTAGGTCTCAGACTTCAATATGGAAGTTGGTGTCCAAAGCAGCAGCTTAACCACTATGCCAAATGTCCTCTGCCCTAAAATTATTTTAAATATAAAGTCTCCCAACCAAGAAAACTGCAGCCCTGATGGTGTCACTTGTGAATTCAAGCAATTAAAGCAGAAATAGTACTATACTTTTATTTTTTTCCAGAAAGTTGAGGAGAATCTTTTCCAACTTACTCAGAGGGTAGCATTACTCTGCTACTAAACCCAAAGACATCAGAAGTACAGATCCCAGCCAGCGCCGCGGCTCACTAGGCTAATCCTCCGCCTAGCGGCGCCGGCACACCGGGTTCTAGTCCCGGTCGGGGCACCGGATTCTGTCCCGGTTGCCCCTCTTCCAGGCCAGCTCTCTGCTGTGGCCCAGGAGTGCAGTGGAGGATGGCCCAAGTGCTTGGGCCCTGCACCCACATGGGAGACCAGGATAAGTACCTGGCTCCTGCCATCGGATCAGCACGGTGCGCCGGCCGCAGCGCGCTGGCCGCGGCGGCCATTGGAGGGTGAACCAACGGCAAAGGAAGACCTTTCTCTCTGTCTCTCTCTCTCACTGTCCACTCTGCCTGTCAAAAAAATAAAAAATAAATAAATAAAAATAAAAAAAAGAAGTACAGATCCCACAAAACTGATGTAGATATCCTAAACAAAACTTTTAGCGAATCCAACAATATCCAAAAAGAACAAATAAACTATGACTGAGTGAAGTATATATAAGGAGGTAAAGCTGGGGGCCGGAGCCATGGCTCACTTGGTTAATCCTCCACCTGCGGCGCTGGCATCCCATATGGGCGCTGGGTTCTAGTCCCAGTTGCTCCTCTTCCAGTCCAGCTCTCTGCTGTGGCCCGGGAGGACAGTGGAGGATGGTCCAAGTGCTTGGGCTCCTGCACCCGCATGGGAGACCAGGAGGAAGCACCTGGCTCTTGGCTTCAGATCGGCACAGCGCTGGCTGTAACAGCCATTTGGGGAGTGAACCAATGGAAGGAAGACCTTTCTCTCTGTCTCTGTCTCTCTCACTGTCTATAACTCTACCTGTCTAATAATAATAATAATAAAAGGAGGTAAAGCTGCACTAACAACAGAAAATTTAATAAAATTTATCATGTTGGCAAGCTGAAAGAGAAAAATTACATGATAATCTCACTAAGCACAACATTACATTTAACAAATTCCAACATTCATTCCTAATACAAACTCTATAACGTTTTAGGGATAGGAGGAAACTTCGTCAACTTAACAAAAATATACATCAAATTTAACATCGAATCATCGAGTATTTCTCTCTAAATATAGGAAAAAGGCAAAAATACCCTAGTCATGATGGCTTCAATGCTGAATTCTATCAAACATTTAAAAAACAAATACCAACCCTTCTTAAACTTTGCCAAAAAACTGAAGAGGAGGGAACTTCTCATAATTCATTCAATAAAATCAACATTAAAAAAAAAGTAAACAAAGTCTACAACACTACAAGAAAAGAAAACCACAGGCCAGTATCCCCCTAGGGACACTGATGTACAAATCATCAACATACAAGCAAAGTGAATTCAGTAGCATATTAAAGGATTACAGGCCATGACCAAAAGGGATTAGTTCCTAGAATGTAAGGATAGTTTAACATATAAAAAGTAATCGATATAACACAGCACAAACAGCAGAATAAAGGGGGGGAAAATGAGCATTTCAACTGATGCAGAAACAACATTTAAACAAATTTAACACCTTTTAAAGAAAAAAAAAATCCAACAAAGTAGCAACTGTAGCAAACTAATTCAACAAAAATAAAATTCACATGAAAACTCCACAGTGGACAACACATTCAGCAGTAAGAGACTGAAAGCTTGTTTCTCTAAGATCAAGAAAAAGGAAAGGATGCTTGTTTTTTCAAGACAGTACTAGAAGTTCTAGACAGAGGAATTTATACAAAGAAGAAAGAAAGAAGGCAGGGTTGGGGGAAGATAGGGTACCTGAATAGGCAATGAAGAAGTAAAATTATCTCTGTTAACAGATGATGTGATGTATATGCAGAAAGACTTAATTTTAAAACTGTTGAAATAAATGAATTCATCCACATAGCAAGCTATAAAGTCGACACACAAAAATAATTTTCATTTCCACACACTAAGAATGAACAACCTGAAAGAAAATTGCAAAAACATTTGCACTGGGATATACTTGGCTCCCCACCCAGGAGACAGCGTCTTGAGACGCCATGCCAGTGAAGAGTACCTCCATCACCCCATGTCAGCAGGAAGTAGCTCTAAAGACAGATTATCGTCCCTCTACCCCTCCTGGAATTTTGGGACTAATGTAATCCCATACAAATCCTGCTTTATAAAAAACAAAAGGGGGGAATGTTAGGAAACTGGCGCAGTTTTAGCCAGGTGGCCACATGGCCCAACCTCTGGTCAAGCTCCACCCCCATCCTAATGGGATTCGCTGCTCCTGCTTCCCTGCCCGCCCTCGGGCAAAGTTTTAAAAGGGCCTGTTCCTGAACACGTGCTCTCTTGGTTCCTCTCTCTAGCCTCCTCCTCTGGTCTCTTGGCTCCTTTCTGCTCTCTCCTCTTTCTTGGGTCCTCTCACCTCTCTTCTCTCCTTGCTAGCTCCTCTCCTCTCTGTTTCTCTCTTATACTCTCTTTCTCTCTCCTTCCCTTCGCTGCACCTTCACTCCGGTCTTTCCCTTAAAAAAAATTTTTTTGCACTTATAATAGCATCAAAAACAATACTTAGGAATTAACTTAATCAAAGAAGTGAAAGATTTATATGGTGCCAGCATTGTGGCACAGCAGGTTAAGCTACCTGCAATGCCAGAACAACATGAGCACCAGTTCAAGCCCTGGTTGCTCCACTTCCTATCCAGCTCCACGCCAACACGCCTGGGAAAGCATGGAAGATGGTCCAAGTTCTTGGGACCCAGCTACCCATGTGAGAGACCCAGATGAGGCTCCTGTCTTCGGCCTGGCCCAGCCCCAGCTGTTGACTCCATTTGGGAAATGAAGCAGCAGATGGAAGATCTTTCTGTCTTTCCCTCTCCCTGCAACTCTACCTTTCATTTTTTTTTTTAAAGATTTATTTTATTTATTTGAAAGACAGAGTTACAGAGAGAGGTAGAGACAGAGAGAGAGGTCTTCCACCTGCTGCCTCACTCCCCAGATGGCTGCAATGGCCGGAGCTGTGCCAGTCCGAAGTCAGGAGCCAGGTGCTTCTTCCAGGTCTCCCATGTGGGTGCAGGGGCCCAAGGACTTGGGCCATCCTCTACTGCTATTGCAGGACATAGCAGAAAGCTGGACTGGAAGAGGAGCAGAGAGAAAGGTCTTCCAACTGCTGGTTAACTTCCCAAATGGCTGCAACAGCCAGAGCCGGACTGATCTGAAGCTAGGAGCCAGGAGTTTCTTCTGTGTCTCCCAAGTGGGTGCAGGGGCCCAAGGGCTTGGGCCATCTTCCACTGCTTTCTCAGGCCATAAGCAGAGAGCTGGATTGGAAGAGGAGCAGCTGAGACATAAACTGGTGCCCATATGGGATGCCGGCACTGCAGGTAGAGGCTTAGCCCACTACACAACAGCACCAACCCCTGGAATTTTTAATATTACTAAGACATTATTATAACCCAAAGTGATCTACAGAATGAATGCAATCCTTATAAAACATCCAATGTCATTCTCTTCAGAAATAGAAAATCCCATCCTAAAATTCATATGAAACCACAAAGGACATCAGATGCCAAAAGAATCTTGATCAGAGCTGGAGGACTCACACTTCCTGGTTTCAACATGTACTACAAAGCTACAGTAAGGCACCAGCATAAAGCAAAGCAAATAGATCAAAAGAATGGAGAGCCTAAACATAAACCTGGAACATACGACTATTGACAAGGGTGCCAAGACTATTCAAAGTTGAAATAGTTATGCATCAAAAAATTCCATCAACAGAACAAAAAGGCAATCCACAGAGGGGGAGAAAATATTTTTAGCATCAAAAATCTTATAAGGGATTCTTCTTTATATACAAATAAAAGATGTCAGCTTCAACTATGTTACAGATTTATTAAGGTATCTAACATACCATGTATCTAATATAACAACAATTACTTCCTGCAGCAGTTGAAGGGGTATTTGAAAATACTACCTCATTTGAAGAATTTTCTTGCAAACTTGACACAGGAACAATTTCATTTGAATTAACATAATTGCTGACATTTGGACACAATTCTTCAGAAGATGCTTTTTGCACTGAGGACAAATCAATCTATAAAAGAATATATTGCTCTTTTGTAGAAAAATGTTGCAAAATAATTATTTTTAAGTAATTAAAAGAAAGCTGAAAATAGTATCTCATTGGAATTATTTTCTTGTGGACTTGATATTTGAACAATTTCATCTATATGAATATTATTACTGACATTTGGAAATTATTCTACAAAAGATGTATAGTTAACTATCTACAAACCAATCTATAAAGAAGGTTATAATACTCTTTGCTTTAGTGTTTTTTAAAAGAATTAATTACTTATTTGAAAGGTGGAGTGGTAGAGACAGAGATCTTCCATCCAGCGGTTTACCCCCTAAATGTGCCAACAGCCTAAGCTAGGTCAGGCTGAAGCCAGGATCTCATCCAGGTATCCCATGTTGATGGCAGGAACCCAGGTACTTGGAACATCATCCACTGCCTCCAATGTACATTAAAAGGAAGCTGGATTGGAAATACAGAATAGATGGGACTCAAAGCAGGCCTTCTGATACGGTGTGCAGGCAACCCAAGTGGCAGATTAGATTAACCTGTTGCATAATGCCCATCAGAATATTATTTTTAAGTAGGAATTTTTGTTATACCTCATATTTTTCTATTCATTCATTCAATAAATATTTATCAAATACTTACTAAATCAAAGTCATCTACCCAGCAACCACACTTCCTACCACACTTCCTAGAATAATTTCCCTTGCTTTTTTTTTTTTTTTTTTTAAGATTTATCTATTTATTTGAAAGTCAGAGTTACACAGAGAGAGGAGAGGCAGAGAGAGAGAGAGAAGTCTTCCATCCGATGGTTCACTCCCCAATCCGAAGCCAGGAGCCAGGAGCTTCATCCTGGTCTCCCACGTGGGTGCAGGGGCCCAGGGACTTGGGCCATCTTCCACTGCTTTCCCAGGCTACAGCAGAGAGCTGGATCAGAAGTGGAGCAGACAGGACTCGAATAGGCACATGGAAGGGATGCCAGCACTTCAGGACAGGGCGTTAACCCACTGCACCACAGTGCCGGTCCCTCCCTTGATTTTTTTGTAATGCAAACTTTTCCCACTGTTCTGTGCTTATCTTCTTTTTGCACAACAACCAAACATCAGATTTTAAAATCTCTACCTCTAAAATACAACTCTCTTCTGAGCACCACATCCATACCTCTATTAGGTTACTGAAATCATCACATATTTCTGTATCAAACTGAAAATATCTAAAATTAGACACATGATTCCTACTTCGTAGATGAAGACTCCAAGCATTGAAATACTGACCAGCTATATCTGACTAGGGTAATTTGACTTGCACTTAGGCTAGCCCAAATATATGGATACCTCAACTGGATTCAGATGCACTAGATGGGAGTTTTTTTTTTCTCTCTCTCTCTGTGCCCCTCCCTCCCTCCCTTCGTGTCTCTCTCTCTCTCTCTCTCTCTCTCTCTCTGTGTGTGTGTGTGTGTGTGTGTGTGGAGCAGGGTGCATGTTCTTCCCCTGGTGAGGTCCTCTTCCTCCTGGCAGCACAGAACAACTTCATGTCTATGTATCTGTATCTTAGAATAGTCTTAGAAAGGTCACATTAAAACAAGATACTGGCAAATGAAAATCTCCCAGAAGTCTCTGCTCAATTGGCCTTCTTTAGGATAGCCACCGAAGATGTGAAAGCTCAGAATCGAAGGGAATCCACAGGCCTCCTCTGGTGGCAGCAAGTTGTGGAATGAACCAAAGAGCAATTTGTTTCAAACTGATTCATTAACAAAATTTTGAACTTTAAAATATCAATCCATTAAGTAGTCTCAAAATTATTTTTAGAAGATGCTGGTATTTATCTACTAGATGGGAAAATATTTGCAAATGACCTATCTGATAAGGATCTAGTGTCCAGAAAAAAGATTCCTTATAACTCAATCATTAACTTCATTATAAAATGGGCACAGTATCTTTGAATAGGCATTTCCCCAAAGAAGGAATACAAATAGCAAATAAGATCAAATGTAAAATCACAAAGAGATACCAGTTCACCCCCAAAAGATGGATGGTGACAAGTGTTGGTAAAAATGTAGAGAAATCAGAATATTCATACAGTGTTGGGAACGTGAGCTTATTCAGGCACACTGGAAAATAGTCTCACATTTCCTCAAATAAGTAACCATATAACCCAGGAAATTCTACTCTGGGTATGTAGCTAAGACTAATGAAAACATATGTTCATGGCTGACATTGTGGTATAGCAGGTAAAACTGCCACCTGCCATGCAGCATCCCATATGACTGCTGGCTGGTGTCCCGGATGCTGTGCTTCCAATCCAGCTCCCTGCTATTGGGCCTGGGAAAACAGCATAGGATGGCCCAATTGCTTGGGCCCTTGCATACAGGTTGGAGACCTGGAAGAGGCTCCTGGGTCCAAGGCTTTGGCCCGGCCTCACCCTGGAGAGTGAACCAATGGATGGAAGATCTCTCTTTGTATTTCCCTCTCTCTCTCTGCGTAAATCTGTCTTTCAAGTAAATAAATGAATCGAAAGAAAGAAAGAGAGGGAGGGAGGGAGGGAGGAAGAGTTGTGTCCCAAGGTGGATGAACAAGGGAAAGATATATTGCTTTAGAAGGCGGGGGGGTGGGGGGTAGGTGGAGAAAGTGCATTCCCAGTAGACAGCTGGAGAGAGCAAGTCAGGGTTGCAGTGAAAACTACAGAATGCAGAGGGCACCATGGATCAGACTGGAAGGTGCTGTCATGCAGCAAAGAGTGCGAACACCACACTCCAGAACTGGTGGATACGCCAGCTTTGGAGAGCGAGGTGAGAGCACACTGCAGCAGCTTATGCCACTGGTGATATTGCGGGAGGGAGAGCCTTGCAGACCACACTGTCTTTGAGATCAGCCTGGAGCCCTAAGAGGGGCAGTGTACCTGTTTAACCCAGCAATGGCATCAGCAACTGGTGGGGAGAAAGTGCCATTTTGACAACAGTGGTGCGGTTCTTTTGCATATGATTGGAAGATTTTACCAGAGGGAAAAATCCGCATTCCCCACTGATTTTGAGTCTGGCTGGGAGGGTTGATGGGGACTGGGCATCCACATAGGACTGTGAGGTGCCCCCAGCCTCTCAACATCACAGGCTCTGGGGCTCAAACCGCAAGGTGAAGTGCTCACAGGAAGCTGGCTCTGGAAAGCTCTCTGCTCTCTCTGTGGAGGGGACAGTCTAGCGGGGTGGAATAGATCTTCTGTAGCCTGTAACTGTGGGAGCCTTGTGTGCTAAGTCTGTGTGAACTCTGTGACTGCATGACAGGGATTTTGAATCGCTGTATCTGACACCAGAGGCTCAGAGCTCTCTGACTGTCTTGGGTCACTGCATAGAGATCAGTGCTCACACTGAGGACTGCACACTCTCTGTGCTGTTCATGTGGCAGCGTGGATGAGTGCTGTACCCACTGTGGACTAAACCCAGGCAGTGATGACCTTGGAAAAGAGGAGGTGAGGGAGTGATTACACCAAATGAGGTGATCATATCCTCCTCCTGCCAATAATAAAGAGACCAACCATGTCCAACTTGAGTGTCACCCTGGATACTTGCCCCATCCTGCAACACTGACCAGAGCTCCCTGGCTGCACCCTGCACACACCTCTGGGTATTCATGGAGAGAGCAGACAATCCACTAAGTCACAGAGGCTTAGTTCAAAGATAAATGCCATCAGAGGGAAAAAAACCAACAAGTATTTCTAACAAACACCTAAAATAAATGCAGAAATTCAAGAAACAAGAAAGCATGACTCCCAGAAAGGAACACAACACTAAATACGAGAAAGTGAAGATGAATAGATTGATGAAATGCCTAAAGATGTTCTAAATATTGATCACAGAATTACTCAGAATCAAGGAGAAGCAAACCCACAAGTTACAGAAATTCATATATGACATGGAGGAAAAACTGCCCCATAAGATTGAGATTTTGAACAGAAATCAAACTGAAATATTAGAAATGAAGAATTCAATATGTTAAATAAAACACAGTGGAAAGCCTTAACAACAGAGTTGGTGAGGCAGAAGAAGGAATACTCAAGCTAGAAGGCAAATTGTGGGGAGCAACTCGGACTAGACTGTTACTGGAATTAAGACTTATTCTATGCATCTGCTCTCCCACAATATGGCGCTGGGAGAGGAGGAAACAGCTTCTACACAGCTGCCTCCAGTTCAACCAATAAGCAGCAGGAGCTGACTCTGATTGGAGGAGAGCAGTGTACTCGGTGTGTGGGTAGCAGAGTTGGGATTGGTGGAAGAGGACTATAAAGGAGGAGAGAGACAACATGCACCAGGAACATCTAAGGGGAACATCTATCTGAAGGAACACCTGTGCAGCCCCCGAGACAGCCGGCCGGCGGTGTGCCGCTCCCCCGCGGAAGTGGGGAAAGTGGCCAGGGGGAACCGCCCTTCCACGGAGGTGGAAGGGTCGGTAGCCAACCCGGGAAGAACCAGCAGCAAACCTGGGGAGGGCCGAGCAGACAAAAGAACAGCGCAGGGTCCTGTGTCGTTCCTCCACGAAGACGGGGAGCGACAGCAAATCTTTGGAAATATCTCAGACCAAAATAAAAAAGAAGAAATTAGAAAAATTAAAAAACAATGTTCAAGATTTATGGACTACTATCAAATGACCCCACATATAGGTCTTAGGAGTTCCTGAAGGTATGGAAAAAGATAATGAATTAGAAGGCCTATTCAGTGAAATTATTACAGAAAATTTCTCCAATTTGAAGAAACCAAAGGATGTCAAAGTACACAGCACTTTTTTTTTTCTTAACAGGCAGAGTGGACAGTGAGAGAGAGAGAGACAGAGAGAAAGGTATTCCTTTGCTGTTGGTTCACCCTCCAATGACCGCCGCCACTGCGGCTGGCGCGCTGCGGCTAGTGCACCGTGCTAATCCAAAGGCAGGAGCCAGGTGCTTCTCCTGGTCTCCCATGTGGGTGCAGGGCCCAAGCACTTGGGCCATCCTCCACTGCACTCCCTGGCCACAGCAGAGAGCTGGCCTGGAAGAGGGGCAACTGGGACAGAATCCGGTGCCCTGACCGGGACTAGAACCCGGTGTGCCGGCGCCGCAGGCAGAGGATTAGCCTATTGACCTGCGGCGATGGCTCTCTTAATAGAGATGACCAAAAAAGATCTTTACCATGACACATGGTAGTCAAACTTTCACAACACAAAAAATAAGGAAAGCTTCTAAAATGTGCATGAGAAAAATGGCAGATTACTTTCAGAGGATCTTCAATTAGACTCACAGCTGATTTCTCATCAGAAACTCCATAGGCTAGCAGAGATTAAAGAGACATAGTCCAAGTCTTAAGAGAAAAAAAATTGTCAACCCAGATGACTGTACCCTACAAAGCTCTCATTTGTGAATGAAAGTGAAATAAAGACCTCCCATAACAAATAGAAATTGAAAGAATTTGTCATCACTTATCCAGCCTTACAAATTATGTTTAAGGATACGCTATGGGGCTGGCGCCATGGCACAGTAGGTTGATCTGCCTGCAGCGCCAGCTCCCATATGGGCACCAGTTCTAGTCCTGGCTGCTCCTTTTCCAATCCGGCTCTCTGCTGTGGCCTGGGAAGACAATAGAAGATGGCCTAGGCCCTTGGGCTCCTGCACCCGCATGGGAGACCGGGAAGCACCTGGCTCCTGGCTTCAGGTCAGTGCAGTTCTGGCTGTTGCGGCCATTTGGGGAGTGAACCAGCAGAAGAAAGATCTTTCTCTCTGTCTTTCCCTCTCACTGTCTGTAACTCTACCTCTCAAATAAATAAATAAAAAATAAATAAAAGGGATGTGCTACACACAGAAACATACAAATATGGTCATCATTATGAAAGAATGTGAAGGCATAAAATTTCCTAATAGAAGTACAAAGGAAATCCAATGCAAACAAAATGAATATTTATGGAAAAATGGCAGGGCCAAGTGGTTACTTAGCAATAGTAACCTTGGATGTAAATGCTCTAAATTTTCCAATTAAAAGACAGACTGGCTGAATGGATTAAAAAACAAGATCCATATGTTTGCTGCCTACAAGAAAAGCACCTCACCAACTAGGATATATGCACTCTGAAGGTGCAAAAACAGAAAAAGATACTCCACACTAAGAGAATGCAAAAAAAAAAAAAAAAAAAGGCAGGTGTAACCATCTTAATATCAGACAGAATAGACTTTAACACAAAAACTGCTAAAAAAGACAAAAAAGGGCATTATATAATGATTAAGTGATCAATTCAACAGGAATATGTGACTATAATAAATGTAAATGTACCCAATGCCAGGGCAACTGGCTATTTAAAACAAATATTTATGGATCTAAAGGGAGACATAGACTCCAATACAAGAGTAATGGTAGGGGCCGGCGCCGCGGCTCACTTGGCTAATCCTCCGCCTACAGCGCTGGCACCCCGGGTTCTAGTCCCGGTCGGGGAGCCGGATTCTGTCCCGGCTGCCCCTCTTCCAGGCCGGCTCTCTGCTGTGGCCGAAACAAAAAATATAAAAGAGGGGCCAGTGCTGTGATATAGTGGGCTAAGACTCCACCTGTGGCTCTGGTACCACATATTGGCACCAGTTTGAGTGTTGGCTGCTCCTCTTCCAATCCAACTCTCTTCTATGGTCTGGGAAATAAGTAGAGGAAGGCCCAATTCCTTGGGCCCCTATGCCCACGTGGGAGACCTGAAAGAAGTTCCTGGTTCCTAACTTCAGATGGGCCTGCCTCTGGCTGTTGCGACCATTTGGGGAGTGAGCCAACAGATGGAAGATCTTTCTTTCTGCCTCTTTCTTTTTCTCTGTCTTTAACGCAACTTCTCAAATAAATAAATAAGTCTTTTTTAAAAATACAAAAGATCAGTGAAATGAAGAACTGGGTTTTTGAAAAAATAAACAAAATTGATACATCATTGGCCCAACTAACTAAAAAAGAGGGAGAAAACCCAAATCAACAAATTCAGAAATGAAAAAGGAAATATAATAATAGATACCAAAGAAATAAAAAGAATAATCAGGAATTACTACAAAGGCTGTATAGCAACAAATTGGGAAACTTAAAAGAAATGGGTAGACTCTGGACACATACAGTATAACAAAATTGAGTCATGAAGACATGGAAAACCTAAACAGATCAATGACCAAGACAGAGATTGAATCAGTAATCAGCATCCTCTCCACAAAGAAAAGCCCAGGACTGGATGGCCTTACTGCTGGATTCTATCAGACTTTTAAAGAACTAATTCCAATCTTCTCAATCTATTCAAAGCAATTGAAAGGGAGGGAACCCTCTCAAACTCCTTCTATGAGGTCAGCATCACCTTAATTCTGAAACCAGAAAAAATACAAGTAAAGCCATTGTGGAAGACAGTATGGAGACACCTCAGAAATCAGAAAACATATATACCATATGACCCAGTAATCCCAGTCCTGGGAATTTACCCAAATGAAATGAAATCAGCATATGAAAGATGTATCTGTATCCCCATGTTTATTGCAGTTCAAGTCACAATTGCTAAGATATGGAATCAACCTAGATGTCTATCAACTGATGACTGGATTAAGAAATTATGGTATTTATATATATAAAAATTTATATATAATAATATATATTATATATAACAATATATAATATCTAATAATATATAGTAATATTATATATAATGTATATAAATTTATATATATTATTATATATATATAGTATGGAATAGTAGTATGGAATACTACTCAGCCACAAAAAGAATAAAATCCTGCCTTTTGCAACAAAATGGATGCAAAAGTTCTAAATTTCAGTTATGTATATTTACATACAATAATTAAGAAAACCAAAAAAAGAAGAACCCTGGTTAATACTATAAAATTCTGATTTTCTTTCCCCCTTACATGCATAGCAATATATACAATACTTGCAATGAAAGTATGCTTATGCAACAAAAAAATACAGATATCATTCTCTATAGGCAATATTCCCTAGTATAACAAAAATAGAAGAATGGGGAGAGGAAGAGTCACAAAATAGATAAAAGTTAATACTTACCACAAAAACAGCTGTCGCTGAAGATGGTGTACTTGTTAACAAGTCTGTACTTTTCTTATCAGTAGTAGAAGAATTTATTTTCTACAAATATTTTGTGAAATAGGAGAATGAATAGCAGGAATATACTACTTTAATAGAGTAAAATCACAATTTAAAGTTAGTAGACTAGATTATAATATGTAATATCAGTAAAATCTTTTATCTACTAGTTAAATTTTAAATCATTTGATAGTAAACTAAAGGGTTTTCTTTCTTAGCTATGTCAAACAACTCCCAAGAATTCTCTATGTGGAATAATAACTATGGGGGCCCAGCACTGTGGTATAGCAGGACGCCGGATTCTGTCCCGGTTGCCCCTCTTCCAGACCAGCTCTCTGCTGTGGCCAGGGAGTACAGTGGAGGATGGCCCAAGTCCTTGGGCCCTGCACCCGCATGGGAGACCAGGAGAAGCACCTGGCTCCTGGCTTCGGATCAGCACGATGTGCCGGCCGCAGCGCGTCACCCGTGGCGGCCATTGGAAGGTGAACCAACAGCAAAGGAATACCTTTCTCTCTGTCTCTCTCCCTCTCACTGTCCACTCTGCCTGTCAAAAAAAAAAAAAGAAAGAAAGAAAAAGAAAAAAAATGAATACTTCAGTTGAAATTACTATCAATTTAGGAGAAAAAGCTAATTAGAGTGTTGAATTAGGGAACAGTTATTTGGTTATTTTATTAACTGCTAAGAAAAGTATGTTACTTTCAGCATTGTATAATTCCTAGTATATTATTATATTTTTAATGGAAGTGGATTATAAGTTATTTATGAAGTTGTTAAGATGCATATGTAGCAAAGAGAATTAGTTTGAAATATATATGTCTAAAAATAGGTAGATACTTTCATTAATAGAACATTAACGAAATAAAATAGGATGCAGACTCATTTTTTATTTCTCAGTCAGAGATGGGTGAACAAAGCAAGAAAGAGGAAGAAAAAGAGTAAAGAAAGAAAGAAACAAGGTCCAAGAGCTAAACAGAATGACAAAAAGAGAGGGAGGGAGAGGGAGAGAGCGAGAGAACAAGAGAAAGACAGAGAGATAAGGGAGGGAAGAAGAGGTAGATGGGGGAAAGAGGTGGGGGGAGAGGGAGTGGGAAGAGACAAAAGACTGAGAGGAAAGGAAAAAAGAGAGGAAGATTGAGTAAAGGAGAGAGGGCAGGAGCAGACAGACAAGACACGCACCAACACAGACTGGGAGCAGAAAGACACTGAGAGAATTAGAGGACAGAGGATGACAGCAAGAGACAGAGAACACTGAGAGAAAAAGAGACAGAGACAGGCTGGCGCCGCAGCTCACTAGGCTAATCCTCTGCCTTGCGGCGCCGGCACACCGGGTTCTAGACCCGGTCGGGGTGCCGGATTCTGTCCTGGTTGCCCCTCTTCCAGGCCAGCTCTCTGCTGTGGCCCGGGAGGGCAGTGGAGGATGGCCCAGGTGCTTGGGCCCTGCACCCCATGGGAGACCAGGAGAAGTACCTGGCTCCTGCCATCGGATCAGCACAGTGTGCCGGCCGCAGTGTGCCGGCCTCGGCGGCCATTGGAGGGTGAACCAACGGCAAAAAGGAAGACCTGTCTCTCTATCTGTCTCTCTCACTGTCCACTCTGCCTGTCAAAAAAAAAAAAAAAAAAAAAAAAAAAAAAAAAAAAAAAAGAGACAGAGACAGAAACTGGGAGAAGAAAGAGAGAGAGCCTTGCAACAAGAGAGACAAAATCAGAGACAGTAACACCAGAGAGAGAGAGAGAGAGAGAGAGAAACAGTGATAGTTGAAGAGACAGAGAGAGCCAACTCAAGAAATAAAACTTGAACATCACATGTTTGTGTTAGGTTTCTCTTTTCCTATCTTTCCTTTTTTAAAAAAAGATTTATTTATTTATTTGAAAGTCAGAGTTACACAGAGAGAGGAGAGGCAGAGAGAGAGAGAGAGAGAGAGGTCTTCCACCTGATGGTTCACTCCCCAACAGGCCACAACAGCCAGAGCTGCGCCAATCTGAAACTAGGAGCTAGGAGCTTCTTCTGGGTCTCCCACATGGGTGCAGGGGCCCAAGGACTTGGGCCATATTCTACTGCTTTCCCAGGCCACAGCAGAGAGCTGGATCAGATGTGGAGCAGTTGGGTCTTGAACTGGCGCCCATATGGAAGGCTGGCGCTTTAGGCCAGGGCATTAGTCCACTGCGCCACAGTGCTGGCCCCTTCCTATCTTTTCTTTCACTCTTTCTCTTCCTCTGGATCTGTTAAACTAGTTGTTGGTACAAAGCATAACGTGGAATAGTTTTCTGGGAAACATTTTTTTCAAAACAATTTTACAGGTACATTCATCTGGTATACTATGTCACTTCTCTAACTGATATCCACATAATCTTCTATTCTCTATTCTTCTGAACAATGTGGGTTACTCTAGGCTTAGGGACTGTTGTGAAAGGACTATAAATAACATGTGTAAACAGGACACATGGTGCCTGAAGAATAAGAGACAGGCAGTGATAGCTATTCCTATACCCTCGTGGCAGCATTGGGGGTGCTCTACTCAGACCTCTCTGAACACAGGACTCGCTGTCCTGAGGCAGGGAGTGTGGCTAAGCCAACACCCCCAGCTCCAGCTTCCGCCAAATCTCCTGCTTTCAAGCAGAAGCCACCATATTTCCAGGCAGCTGCCAGCCAATGTCTGGGCTTGGGAGACTGACATCAGACTTTTTAATGGGAAATCTTTCCTCCAGAACACCTCACTGGGAAAGCTTCTGTCAGCTCAGCAGTGAAGAGTGAGGCTATCCCTGCCAACTTTTCTTCTTTCCTGCTTTGTCTCAGATGTTAATCAGTCCCTTCAAAAAACCACTGGAATTTTTAATTCTGCCTCAATATCCACCTTCTTGTGGTTCCAATGACATAGCTGTCAGCTGTCAAATCAATTTTAAAGACTTCAGTCTGGGGGCCGGCACCGTGGCTCACTTGGTTAATCCTCCACCTGTGGCATCGGCATCCCATATGGGCACCGGGTTCTAGTCCCAGTTGCTCCTCTTCCAGTCCAGCTCTCTGCTGTGGCCCAGGAGGATAGTGGAGGATGGCCCAAGTGCTTGGGCCCTGCACCCGCATGGGAGACCAGGAGGAAGCACCTGGCTCCTGGCTTTGGATCAGCGTAGCTCCGGCCGTAGCGGCCATTTGGTGAGTGAACCAACGGAAGAAAGACCTTTCTCTCTGTCTCTCTCACTGTCTAACTTTATCTGTCAAATAAATTAAAAAAAAAAAAGACTTCAGTCTGTATGTAGCTGTAAGTAAACAGCTTTATCTTTTCCTAGATATGTTAAGAAATTATGCATTTAAGTGGAAGCAGCACTAATGTCCATCGATTGATGAATAACAAGTAAAATGTGGTACATCTGTGAAACAGAATATTATTTGGCAATTGAAATGTGTGAAGTTGTGATATATACAACATGAATGGACTTTCAAAACACTGCTAAATAAAGAAAATCACAAACACAAAGAAATTATGCATTCTTAAATATTCTTAGTAAGTAATTTCACTTTTGTAGTATTTTCAAGAATTATCAGTTAATAAAAGACTAGTGCTTACCAATGCAGAGTCCAGGGGCTGAGGCAGCAGAACTTTAGTAAGGGATCTACCTGCATTGCTTTCAAGAGTAGAACTAGGGCAAGATGATGAGTCCTTAATTTCTACATGAGGAGAATTTAATTTTGTTTGAAAATTTGTATCTTTATGTTCAGAATCCTTTTCAGGCTGAAAAAAAATTATAATCATGAAATAGGTTTCACATTGCTATGAAAACATTGCTACTACTTGTCCCATGTTCCAATATTCTTTCAAATAAAAAAAATGACACTTAAAGATGGATGATTTTCCAGGAAAAAAATAACAAGTTCCACACATTTAAGTAAAGTATCTGTGGAAAGACAAAACAGTTTGAAATATTCAGCTTAAACATATTTCCTACTGGTGCTGGCACTGTGGCCTAATAGGTTAAATATCCTCTGGCAGCGCCAGCATCCCTTTTGGGTGCCAGTTCCAATCCTGGCTGCTTCTTTTCTGATCAGGCTCCCTGCTGACGGCCTGGGAAAGCAGTGGAAGACAGCTCAAGTCCTTGGGCCCCTGCACCCATGTGGGAAACTCAGAAGAAGCTTCTGGCTGCTGGCTTCAGATCAGGCCAGCTCCAGCCATTGCGGCCATTTGGGGAGTAAAGCAGCAGATGGAAGACCTTTCTCTCTATCTCTCCTTCTGTGTGTCCATAACTGTGCCTCTCAAATACATAAATCTTTTTTTTTTTTTTTTTTGACAGGCAGAGTTAGACAGTGAGAGAGAGAGACAGAGAGAAAGGTCTTCCTTCCATTGGTTCACCCTCCAGATGGCTGCTACGGCCGGCACGCTGCGCCAATCCGAAGCCAGGAGCCAGATGCTTCCTCCTGGTCTCCCATGCGGGTGCAGGGCCCAAGCACTTGGGCCATCCTCCACTGCCCTCCTGGGCCACAGCAGAGAGCTGGACTAGAAGAGGAGCAACCGGGACAGAATCCGGTGCCCTGACCAGGACTAGAACCCAGGGTGCTGGAGCCGCAGGCAGAGAATTAGCCAAGTGAGCTGCGGCACCAGCCCAAATACATAAATATTTAAAAATAATTTCCTACCAATTTAAAATAACATCTCCCCAAAAGTGTTTTGTGAAAGGAAAACAAATGATGAGATTTATCAATATTTAAAATTTAATCTCAGGACAAACGCTAAATATATTTAACTGTCTTTATTATACAGTAATATGCATGTAAGAAACTAACTGTCCTCTTGACATAGAAACTGGCAACTGTTAAGACAATGTGTTATTTTTCTAACTCATCCCCAACATTGAAAATTGGAGACCATTGAGTGATTGCTTGTCCTAAGTTGTTTAACTCCTCTTATGCTTTCAGGATGTCTTTACAATATTTCCCAAAGTTTAAATATATTCAACATAAACAGGGAGGTGCAGTTGAACTGTGGATAGGGGTATAAAGAGGATGACAGAGAGAGAGAGAGAGAGAGGACTTAGAACAGATATAAGGTATATTCCAAGACAAGGAATGGGAGAACAAACATGGAGCAGAGTGAGGCGTTTACAGTCCCTGAAGACTTTTCTTTCCATGAATATTTCACATCTTTCAAACAGCTTTCTCTCTCACTCCTGCCATCATTCGCAGCAATTTTGAAAACCTACTCAATCGACTGGCCTCTCAGTTCCTTGACTCCTACATTTCCAATAATATTTTACGCTCATGCCATCTCAGTCACTTCATAATCAAATATCAGCCCTTACCTTTAACAGAAACTACATAACCACCAATTCCAGGAGCTTCCTGTATCTTTTCAGTTCTGGCTGAAATATCTTCGTGAAATAAATTCTGCCATTCATTAAAATCTCTAGTTCACTGATCGTACAATTTTAATCTTTATCTATTAACCCTCTTCTTTTTCCTTCCTTGTCTACTCTGTATTCTCTCTCTATCACAGATACCTGACAAATTTCCAGCATTAGATAAACCTTGACATCCATAGCTTTCATGCCTCCAGAGCAAATGAGTACTGAGGAAAACTGTATAGTCTGGCATATCAACACCACCACCAGCTCAAAAGGCAAAGCCATAGACAAGCAACACTGCTACACTTCACCAGCTTCTCAGGACTATTTCACACCTATACGAATTTCCTGAAACTTCTTACTTCTTTCCCTCTACTATTCTCAGCTAACAGTCTGGCCACACACTTCCTTATAACAGTGGCCATCAAACAGGATGCCAACACTCAAAACTCACATTATTTGGGGCAGGGGGTCAGTTTAGAACTTGAGTGCCCGTGTTAAAACAGTACTAAGAATGTCATCACCCCAAAAGCAGAACATTAAGCCAAACATGGAATCTTTCTCAGTGCAAAGCCAGTCTTCCCACAATTACATCCACAAATTTACCACACTGGAAATGAAAAGCCATTTCCTCTACTTGTATATTGCATCCATTCCTCTGCATTTTTTCAGGAACTTCCCTCTTCCAGATAATAGTTTAGGGAACTTTTGTAGTAGTTTTATTAAGGTATAACTTAGATATCATAAAATTTACCCACCTTAAGGATAAAATTCAATTTTTAAACGATATTCACAACATTGTGACCACCACAATCTAATTTTCAAAACGTCTGTCTCTTAAAATAAGGCTTGTATTCATTAGCCGTCATCTGCCTTTTCACTATCACCAGCCCTAAATAATCAGTGAACTATTTCTGTCTTTATAAATTTGCCCATCATGGATATTTCATATAAATGAAATCATTCAGTATGTGTTCTTTTGTGACTTAGCCCTTTGATGTCATACAATATTTTCAAAACTTCATCCATGTTGTGACATGTATCAAAGCTTCTTATATTTCTACTGCCAAATAATATCATATTATATGAATACGCCACATTTTATATATCCTTTAATCATTAGATGGGCATTTGAGTTGTTTCACTTTTTAGCTATGATGATTAATGCTGCTATGAACATCATGTAGAAGTATTTATGAAGATGCATGTTTTCATTTCTGTGGGTGTAAACCTTAGCCTACAATGGCTGGATCTGTGTTTCTTCCTTTCTTCTGCTTACTTTGGATTAAATTTGATCTTCTTTTTCTAGTTTCCTAAGATGGATGCTTATTGATTTTAGATCTTTCTACTTTTCAAATGAACTCATTAAATGCCATTGCTTTTGCCATATCCCACAAATTTTGATAAATTATATTTTCACCTTAAATTATTTTTTTCATTTGCGAGATACTGAAATAGATATAAGAGAAAGAGAAAGCAAGTCCTACATGAGAAACAGAATCGGACCAAGTGCTCACTCCCGTTCACTGGCTCATTCCTTAAGTAGCTGCAGCAGCAGAGGGGATGGAAGAAACCTGATTGAGGTGGGCATCAAACCCAGGCACTTTGATATGAAACATGAGCCTCTTACCTTGCAGATTTACTCCTAGGCCAAACGCTCGCCCCTGTATTTTCATTTTTATTCCGTCCAAAATACAGTCATGATGTAAAGGACAAGAGGGAGGAATTTGCAGCGGGATTGCAGGATAACAGCGAAGTTCTATTTCTAGTTTTTTAAGGAATCTCCGTAGTCACTGTACTAATTTACTTTTCCACTAACAGCATTTAAGAATCCCCCTTTTGGGTAGGCACTATGGCACAGCAGGTTAAGCTAATGTTTGCAAAGCTGGCATCCCACATCAGTGTTCTGGTTGGAGTCCCAACTACTTTGCTTCCAGTCTAGCTTCTTCTTAATGTACCTGACATGATGGTCCAGCTACCTGCACCCCATCACCCATGTGGGAAACCAAGATGGGGTTCAGGCTTCAGCTGCAGCTGTTGTGGCCATTTACGGTAGTGAACCAGTAAATGGAAGTCAGTCAGTCTCTCTCTCTCTCTCTCTCTCTCTCTCTCTTCCCCCTCCCTTTCTCTTTCCCTCTCTCCCTTTCCACTTTGTTGCTCTACCTTTCAAATAAATAATAACTGTTTAAATCAAATGTTCTCCTTTCACCACCTCCTTGCCAGCATTTGTCACTTTTTCTTTTTGGTATATTAGCCATTCTGACAGGGGTGAGGTGATACGTTATTGTGGTTGTGATTTTCACTTCCCTGATTGCTAGTGACATTTAACACCTTTTCATATATTTATTAGCCACTTGTTCTTTTGAGAAATGTCTATTCATGTCCTTTGCCCATTTCTTAACTGGATTGGTTGATTTTGTATTGCTAAGTTTGCTGAATTACTTATATATTCTGGATATTGATCTTTTGTCAGATAAGGAGATTGCAAATATTTTCTCCCATTCCATATGACATTGCATCACTTTGTTGTTTCCTTTCCTGTGCAGAAGCTTCTGAGTTTGGTACAATCCCACTTGTCTGCACTTTTGGGGTCTTATCTAAAAATCACTGCTTATACCAATGTCTTGAAATATTTTCTCTATGTTTTCCTGTAGCAATTTCGCTACTGTATGTTCTTGGCACTTATATCAACAAATTAGTGGGTTGTATGTGTGTGGACTGATTTCTGAGTTTTATATTATTTTCTATTGATTTATGCCAGAGTCACAATGTTTTAATTACTGTAACTTTGTAGTATCCTTTGAAGTCAATATTGTGGTATCTCCAGCTAGCTTGCTTGTTTCCTTACTTCCTTCCTTTTTCTGAATATCATTTTGGCTATTCTGGGTCTTTTATAGTTCCATATGAATTTTAGGGTTTTTTTTTCCTAATTCTGTAAAGAATAGCATTACTTTTGTATCATTTATTAGAATATCCATCTCTCTGCAATCAATTATCCATCTGTTCTTGCATGTTGTCTACTTTTCCCATTAAAGCCTTTAGTGTGTTAATCAATTTTTTAAAAATTGCTGGTCTGACAATTCTAACATTCCCTCCACATCTGACTGTGTTCTGATACTTAGTTTCTTCAAACTGGTGGGGGTTTTTTGTTTGTTTGTTTGTTTTGTTTTGTTTGCCTTGTAATTTTTTTTGAAAGGTGGCCATGATACCAGCCCTCTGCTGTGGCCAGGGAGTGCAGTGGAGGATGGCCCAGGTGCTTGGGCCCTGCACCCCATGGGAGACCAGGAAAAGCACCTGGCTCCTGGCTCCTGCCATCGGATCAGCACGGTGCGCCGGCCGCAGTGCGCCGGCCGCAGCGGCCATTGGAGGGTGAACCAACGGCAAAGGAAGACCTTTCTCTCTGTCTCTCTCTCTCACTGTCCACTCTGCCTGTCAAAAAAAAAAAAAAAAAAAAGAAAGGTGGCCATGATAAACTAGGTAAAAGGAACTATGGTGGATAGGTCTTTATTATTACAGTGATAAGATATGAGACAGGAGATTTTCTATAGCCCTGTGATAAGGTCATAGGATT
Source organism: Oryctolagus cuniculus (assembly GCF_051225735.1). NCBI lineage: Eukaryota > Metazoa > Chordata > Mammalia > Lagomorpha > Leporidae > Oryctolagus > Oryctolagus cuniculus. Next base: position 21,756,692 of record NC_142872.1, read on the forward strand.
TTTGGTGAGTCTGAGCCCCAGGAATGTGATCTTCACAGTGCTTCTGATTTTTTCCCCCCTCCTTAGATGAGATATAGTAGAGGGAACTGAAGTTGTTATTTCCCATCCCATAGGTAGGTTAGGCTCTGATAACAGTACGTTAGATTCTGGAAAAATAGTTTCTCTTGAAGGCAGGTATTGTTAATAAGAGTGCTCTGACTCACTGCAAAATGATTCCTTTCCCCCTCACACTGCAGCAGCATGAGAGGATTAAGTTTCAATAATCACTATGAAGACCTCATAGGGTTCCTGGAGACAAAACTCACAAAAGGAGGAGGGGGAGCCTATGAATGGGTTTCCCTGGAATTTTTTTTTTTTTTTTTTTTTTTTGACAGGCAGAGTGAACAGTGAGAGAGAGAGACAGAGAGAAAAGTCTTCCTTTGCCGTTGGTTCACCCTCCAATGGCCGCCGCGGCCGGCGCGCTGCGGCCGGCACACCGCGCTGATCCAATGGCAGGAGCCAGGAGCCAGGTGCTTTTCCTGGTCTCCCATGGGGTGCAGGGCCCAAGCACCTGGGCCATCCTCCACTGCCCTCCCGGGCCACAGCAGAGAGCTGGCCTGGAAGAGGGGCAACCGGGACAGAATCCGGCGCCCCAACTGGGACTAGAACCCAGTGTGCCGGCGCCGCTAGGCGGAGGATTAGCCTAGTGAGCCGCGGCGCCGGCCCTTCCCTGGATTTTTTATCTCTTAGATTCTTTTTTTTTTTTTTTTTTTTTTGACAGGCAGAGTGGACAGTGAGAGAGAGAGACAGAGAGAAAGGTCTTCCTTTTGCCGTTGGTTCACCCTCCAATGGCCGCCGCGGCCAGCGCGCTGCGGCCGGCGCACCGCGCTGATCCGATGGCAGGAGCCAGGAGCCAGGTGCTTTTCCTGGTCTCCCATGGGGTGCAGGGCCCAAGCACCTGGGCCATCCTCCACTGCACTCCCTGGCCACAGCAGAGGGCTGGCCTGGAAGAGGGGCAACCGGGACAGAATCCGGCGCCCCAACCGGGACTAGAACCCGGTGTGCCGGCGCCGCTAGGCGGAGGATTAGCCTAGTGAGCCGCGGCGCCGGCCTATCTCTTAGATTCTTAATCACATTGAGTCTTCAGAAATTCATAAAAATAGTTTAGGCTTTGATGCCCTGATAAAGTTCCTATGTAGAGTTCTACTTATGGATTTCTATTCTGAGTAGTTGTGATTCTTTCTGTCTTCCTATTTCTTCAATGTCTGGTACAGCAGTTTGCCCTGAAACCTCACTTCTTGAGTGGATATAAGAAGAGTTGATGATTTTTCAGTTTTCTCTGCTTTTAACTTATTGTTGGGACAGAGCAGGAGACTAAGATTCTTAAGACTGGAAAATGGAACTCCTACAATTGTGTTTTTTCCCTTATAATAGCACACCTTCAAGCAGCATTCAATATTGTTGACCACTCTCCCTTCTTCTGGGGAGAAATGCTTTCCCCTCTTGGTCTCCATGACACCATATTCAGTGTATCTTCCTCCTTCTCTCTGGTCACTCTTCCTGTTCTACATAAATGTGACTTTCAAGGATTAATCCTGGACCTTTCTCTCCATCACTATATAAATAATCTTTCCCAGGTGGTTTCATTGACTTCAAAAATATCTGTAACACTTTATACCCCTCTCTTTTTCTACTGACTCCAGATTTACAGCCAATGACCCACTGTCATATATCCTTAGATCTTACCTCTCCTATCATATTAATCAGTATCTTTATCCACCAAAGATGCCCATAGCAGAAACTTAGAAGTCTATTTAAAAAATATTTATGGGACGGTGCTGTGGCATAGCGGGGGAAGCCACTGCCTGCAGTGCCGGTATCCCATATAGTCTCCAGTTCAAGTCCCGGCTGCTCCTCTTCTGATCTAGCTCTGCTCTGGCCTGGGAAGATGGCCCAAGTCCTTGGCACCTGTGCCCATGTGGGAGACCCAGAAGAAGCTCTTGGCTCCTGGCTTCGGACTGGCCCAGCTCCGAATGTGGCAACAATTTGGGGAGTGAACCAGCAGATGGAAGACTCCCCCACCACCACCTCTCTCTCACTCTGTCTCTGCCTCTGCTTCTCTGTGACTCCACCTTTTAAATAAATAAATAATATTAAAAAAAAAAGATTTAAGAGGCTGGCATTGTGGTATAGCAGGTAACGCCACCACCTACAATGCTGGCATCATATATGGGTACTGGTTCAAGTCCCAGCTCCACCATTTCCAATCCAGCTCCCTGATAATGCACCTGGGAAAGCAACAGAAGAGGGCCCAAGAAGTTGGGCCCCTGCATCCACATAGGAGACCCAGAAAAAGCTCCTAGCTCCTGGCTTCAGCCTGGCCCAGTTCTGGCCATTTAGCCATTTGGAGAGTGAACCAGCAGATGAAAACCCTCTCTGTGCCTATCTGTCTGTCTTTCTGACTCTGCCTTTCAAATAAATAACATAAATATTCTAAACAAAAAGATTTGAAAGGCAGTGTTAGAGAAGGAGGAACAGAGCAAGAGATCTTCCACCAAGTAGTTCACACCCCACATGCCTATAACGGTCAAGGATGAACTAGGAGCCAGAACTCCATCTAGGTCTCCCACATCTGTGGCTGGAACCTAAGTAGCTGGGCCATCATCTGCTGCCTCCTGGGCATATTAATAGGAAGATGGATCAGAACAGAGTAGCTAGGCACCCTCCTATGGGATGCAGGCATCCCCACTGGAAGCCTAATCTGCTATGCCACAACACCTGCCCCCCAAGTCTTTCTTAACACTTCTTACTCCTTCCTCTATTCAATACACCAACTCTCCAGGCAAAAATTTCTAGAATCCATTCATATCTCTCTATCTCTCCTACAATACGCCCTGATCAAAACCATCACAATCTCTCACCAGAAATCTTTGAAACTTCCTGCTAATGATTTTCCCTGTTTACCACTCTGTCCTTTTTCAATTTGTTCCCCAATCTAAATATTGACAGAGTGTTGCAACAAAATTAATACAAATTATAGATACAGAAGGGCCTGCTACAAGTGCCTCAAAATACTGGTAAAAATCTAAATCTCCATTTTCTCAGCTATAAAATAGATAACAAAAGACTAACTATTTGGTTTGCTAGAACAATATAAACAAAAGATGTAATTAAGAAAATTCCATCCAAAAGCAACTACTGCTAAATACAAAAAAAAGTTCAAATTCTTCTCCAAAGTTCTGCAGATTTCAAGCCTCACATATTGATTCAGAAATAATCTTCTGCATAAGACACTACTCTGGCTACACAGTGATTCTTATTTTTACCTTAACTTAATGACTAATAGATATCTAATTACTCAAACAGAAGTTGGAAAAAATGTAAATTTTTCATTCTCTTTCATTAACAGTATATCAAGTAGATATTGACGTATATGCTGTATTCATTCTTTTTTACAAGACTGAATGATCTAATTTCTAAACTCCAAAAATGCTTTTAATTATGGACTTAAATAGTTGAAAAGATACTTCTTGTGAAAGTACTGATTAAAGGTATATTCTTTACTATTAAAGTATATGATTCATGTAGTTATTCTTCTTCAATACTTGCTTTTTTCTTTGCTTTTTCAGAGGATGAAGGGCATGTTTTCTCAGCAAGTAAAACCTCACAAGCAGCATTATCTATAAATGAAAGCATAGTTTAATACTCTAATCATTGAACTGTCATTTACTATACATATAGAGGACATAAAATTCAAATTTAACAAAATCAAAATCTTGACCTTCATGACTGTATCTTTATAATGGTTTAAGAAGAAAAAATTATGCTGAATAATCTGACTTGCCTTATATAGAAGAAAATATATTTAAAAATATCTTTACTTCAAGAGCTCCAGGTTTTTACAGAAGTACTTGCCTTTCAATCGTATGTGATTAAAATTCTTCATTATCCTACTATTTCCACTATCCTGTATGGTTAGGCTTTCCATTTCTATCAGTATTGAAAACAAACTCAGTCCTTGCTCATCTTACCAAAAACTTTTTCCATTCCCCATATCCCTCTCCCATTACAGCCTACCTGTTGTCCATAGGCAAGTTTCTTCAAAGATCTGTCAACAAATACTACCTTTACTCCCTCTCATCCAACTTTCAAATCCAAGCAATCCAGCTTTAACTCCCACTGATATCATACAAACCCTTCCTGTCTTCTCTCACTGGACCTCAACTCAACAAGAGGGCACACCCTTCCTCTCTGGTCCCTTTTATGGTTCCTCTTCAGTCTTCAGTCTTTCCTTTTCCTTACTTTGCAGACCTGAACCACAGCAATAGTATTTATAGTGCCTGCTATGTGTCAACTTTACCCATTATATTTACTTAATATCTCATATTTAACTTTTTCTTTATTTATAGCATCACTATCTTGATCTATGGCACCAAAATGTTTTCCTTTAGATTATTTTAATTGCTTTTCAGTCCAGCTCCCTCTGCAGTTCATTCTCTTCCTTGTATATTTAACATGCATATCTACTATCATTTGCTTAAAACTCTTTAAAGGTATTCCACTGACCCCAAATTAAAAATGAAGCTCCAAAATCTGGAATACAAAGTCCTTTTTATGATCTGTGTATTTGCTTACTCATTCCTCACCCTCATTGCATAAGTTAATAGAGTTGGCTAAATAATATACAGGATGACCAGTTAAATTTGAATTTCCAATAAACACCAAGTGTTTTTGCAGCATGAGTACGTCCACTATAATAGTATAACCATGTGCAACATTTGAGACATATCTACATTAAAAATCATTTGCTATTTATCTAAATCCAAATTTAACTGGCTATTCTATAACTTTATTTGCTAAATGTAGAAACCTATAGGTTAATTATTCCTTTTCTACTTCACCTCTTAATGTACAAAGAAGTAAGTGCATTTGAGAGCTCTGTAAGAGATAAAACTAGTAACAAGATTTGACAGTATATTAAGTAGAAAAGTAATAAGAGGGTGCACGTTTGGTCTACTGGTTAAGATGTTAGTTAGGATGCCCATATCCCACATTAGAGTGCCTATGTTAAACTTCTGACTCCATTTTCCTGCTAACGCAGAAACTGGGAAGCCGCAGTGATAGATGATGATGGATGTCTTAAGTATCTGGGTTCCTGCCATGTAGAAGTGAGAGACCAGGATTGAGTTCCCAGTTCACAGCATCTGCCCTTGGCCATTATTGGCATTTGGTGAGTGTGGGATCTTTCCTTTCTGTTTCCATGTGCCTCAAATAAAAAGAAAAAATAAGAAAAGAGTTATTGAGGATGACCCCCTAGTTTCCTGGTTTGCTCAACTACATTTGCTGAGATGGAAGACTCTGGAATAGGATCAGGTCAGGTTTTGGGGACTGTAATTCTCAGTTCTCAAATCTCATTTTATTTGATCTTTTGCTCTTTCTATAGTTGGGATCGCTGCCTCCCCAGCACACTCACATCTCATGACCTCTGAGATGTCATTCTCTCCTGGTTTTTCTACTACTACACTAGCCAGTGAATCTCTGTTTCCTTTGCTGGAGCTCTCTCTACATGCCTACTTCTAAATGTTTGAGTGTCCTATTTATATTCTTTTTACACATCTCTTTTCTATTTATTTCCTGCATGATTTCATGTAATCCTATGGCTTAAAAACATCCATATTCTAGCACCAAATATACATAGACATATCTCTACAGTGAAAGCCTCTACTCTAAACTATAAAATCCTGCATCACAAACTGCCTTTATAATATCTCCACTTGAAAGATAGTAAGTCCCTCCATTTTAAATGTTTTATTAAAGTATACCATATATAGTGGTCACAAATCTTATGTGTATATATATAGATAGATAGATAGATAGATAGATAGATAGATAGATATATTCATCAATATAACCACCAATCAGGTCAAGATATAAAACATTTCCAGTACCCGAGAAGTCTCCTATCTATGTTCAGTTGGTAGTCCCTTTCCAAAGATTACCTCTATTCTGACTTCCATTATCCAGAATAGTCTTGACCACCTATCAACTTTGTATATTTAAAAACTACACAGTGGCCGGCACCGCGGCTCAATAGGCTAATCCTCTGCCTGTGGCGCCGGCACCCTGGGTTCTAGTCCCGGTTGGGGTGCCAGATTCTGTCCCGGTTGCCCCTCTTCCAATCCAGTTCTCTGCTGTGGCCCGGGAAGGCAGTGGAGGATGGCCCAGGTCCTTGGGCCCTGCACCTGCATGGGAGACCAGGAGAAGCACCTGGCTCCTGGCTTCGAATCAGCGAAGTGCGCCGGCTGCAGCGGCCATTGGAGGGTGAACCAACGGTAAAGGAAGACCTTTCTCTCTGTCTCTCTCTCTCTCTCACGGTCCACTCTGCCTGTCAAAAACAAACAAACAAACTACACAGTGTACACATGTGTGTGTCTGTGTTATTTCACGCAACATTACTTGAGCTGGTAGATTAAATGTAATATATTCAAGCCAAAATCTCTGAATCATTCTCCCAATTTTCTCTGCTCTATAGTGCTCCCATATTAATAAATGAATCACCATTCACCTAGTTTTTTTTTTTTTTTTTTTTTTTTGGACAGGCAGAGTGGATAGTGAGAGGGAGAGACAGAGAGAAAGGTCTTCCTTTGCCGTTGGTTCACCCTCCAATGGCCACCACTGCTGGCGCGCTACGGCCGGCGCACTGCGCTGATCCGATGGCAGGAGCCAAGTGCTTCTCCTGGTCTCCCATGGGGTGCAGGGCCCAAGGACTTGGGCCATCCTCCACTGCCTTCCCGGGCCACAGCAGAGAGCTGGCCTGGAAGAGGGGCAGCCGGGACAGAATCCGGTGCCCTGACCTGGACTAGAACCCAGTGTACCGGCGCCGCTAGGTGGAAGATTAGCCTATTGAGCCATGGCGCCGGCCTCACCTAGTTTCTTAAGGCAAAAATTTAACATTCACCCTTGACCTCTATTTCTCTATTACCTAATCAGAAAATTCTGGCACATATACTTATAAAATACATCTCAAATCAGACCATTGTTATCATCTTAGTCTAAGACCCCACTCCAATAGCTAAACCAGTTCTTCTTGCTTCTACTCTTCTCTTCTTAATCTATTCTTTGCATGTGGTAGCCAGAACAATAATTCTAAACTACATCTAAATCTTTAGAACATAGAATACCAACCTAGAATGCTAAGACTATAGAAATATTGGACATAGAGGCCAGCTCTCTGCTGTGGCCAGGGAGTGCAGTGGAGGATGGCCCAAATCCTTGGGCCCTGCACCCCATGGGAGACCAGGATAAGTACCTGGCTCCTGCCATCGGATCAGCGCGGTGCGCCGGCCGCAGCGCGCCAGCCGCGGCGGCCATTGGAGGGTGAACCAACGGCAAAGGAAGACCTTTCTCTCTGTCCCTCTCTCTCTCTCACTGTCCACTCTGTAAAAAAAAAAAAAAAAGAAAGAAAGAAATACTGGACATAGAAGCACAGAACCCATGATCTTTTGGAAGGCTGGAATTATTCCAGTCTGTTGTTTTCTTCCCTGGAGTGATGTTTTCACCACTTAGGAGAGGTGAAACACGGGGGTTTCCCAGGTATTGAGATGACTTTACATCTCACTACAACATACACGAATCCCTTGAAGTGGTGTTGTCCAAGATGGTAGCCACCAACCTCATCAGACTACTTAAATATAATTAAAATGAAATAAAAAACAAAAATTTTTAAATATATACCTGATCATGTCATCTCTCTGCTTTAAGATGCTCTAAAACATTTTTCATCACATTTAGAATAAAATCTCTGGTTGTTGACATGGCATAGAAGATTCTACACATTATACCACCTGAATAGCCCTCTGATCATATTTCAACCATTCATCTTCTTAATCTGCTGCAGCCACACTAACCTCTTTCCTCCTCTTTGAACAGGTCAAGAAGATTTCCATCTCAAGGCCTTTTTATGTGTTCCTTTCACCTGTCATTCCCTGGCTAGTAGCAGTAGATAAGATTGTAAAGGAGCCACAGCAGGAGTTGTTCAGAAATAATTTCCTGTTTATCTGTTACAAGCTATCACATCATTGAGGGCAGGAACACAACCATTTTTTCATTTCTTAATACTTGGTAAATAGCCTGGTATACAACTGGAACACAGTTGGAATTATTAAAGAATATGCAAAAAATATCTCTAGAGCAAGATGTGATTGATCAATGCATACAAGAATGTAAAGACATACATGATTTCAGCATCCTTAGTCCGCCCTTCCTCATGCTTTATAAATAATATTTTCTACATCTAAAGCAAAACTTTTCATTGAGAAAGACCTAGGTAAAATTATGGTTGTTTCGGTGTCTTCACCACTTTTCCTTTCAACACCTCTCTTTTCTTGTTTACAGGTTGCCATACACTTTGATGTGGAAACAAATCTCCCTTCTAACACGCATCCTCTAGTATAGAACATATTACTTCTTCCAATGATCGGTACTTATACAAGTTTAGTTTTTCTATTGCTAGTCTTACTATCAAAATTATCTTAAATCATTTTTATATTCACCATCTGTAACATAATGCCTGGCATTTAGCAATTGATCATTAAGATGATTCCTTAAGTGAAGATTATGCAAATATACATTTTTAGTTCATGTAAACATTTATAACTATCAAGAAGAAAATCAGCAGTTCTTCACATTTATTGCCAAATAGATGCTATAAAATTTTTGCAGAAGATAAAGTAAACAAAAATGTGAGATCCAAGAGAGGTTAACAAGAATGTAAATGTCTTCCGAAGTTTATTCTAATAATAATAAATTAATAGAATGCCAATAATATGAGATAATCTGTTTATTCCATTATTTTCAATCATCAAATATAACAATAATATATCCGATTTCTTTTCTTTCCCTCCTACTACTGAAACCTCTAAGGGCAGGGAAAGTGGATCCTTCCCACTGGTATACAAAATAATGCCTCGTATAGAGTACCAATCCAGTAAATGTTTATTAAATGAATAGTACTCGCTTTGGCAGCACATATATTAAAATTGGAATGATATTAAGTGAACAAAAGATGGGTCCTGAAGGGATAGTTAAGACCTACTTTCCAATACTACATATCTTCATATCTTAACTACAAACAAATGAAAAAGCACTCAGTTTCCTGGGTGATCATTTTTTTTAAATACTGGATGCATAAGAATGCAATATATATATATATATATAATAACAAAAATAATTAGTTTCACTGTTTATTACCTGATTTTGAATCTGAAGTATACTTTGGTTTTGAAGGAATACTTTGGTCTGCTAACATCATCCCTCTATAATAAGAACAAATTTGTGGCATTTTCTTATCCTTTAGTAATTTTAAAGAATCTTCAAACAATACTTAAATCATTCGCATGCAATTAATTATCTTATAGAAATAATCCAATTGCTGGAAAAATATTATCATATCTGTATAAAATAGCTTAATAACAAAAGACAATATATTTATACATTTAGTAGTGTGAGACATTTGGCATAGAATACAAGGCATAGTGTTTACAATCAGAAAGACCAGATTTTAAACCCTAATTCAGCTACCCACACTCGAATGGCATTATGAAAGCTACTTAGCCTATCTTGAGTCTTGTTTACTTACCTCATTAATGCTAAAGGAAGAGCAATTCTGTTTCCTAGGGTTCTCATGGTAACCAGTTCAAGCAACATGACAGAGAAACTTTTGGCGATGGGGGGAATATTCTTTTCTCTTTTTGTACACCTATAAATGAGACTCCTTAAATTTTATCTAAATATGTGGGAGAGAATAAGGATCAAAGCATAGCTTTTGAGCAACAAAATGGATTTCCTAGCAAGGTAATGGAGCTGCAAACCAATGTGAGAAGAGAATTTCTGTTGAACTCAGTAATCAGAAAACAATTTTAAAGGTCCTGCACTGTGGTATAGTGGGTTAAGCCACCGCCTGCAGTGCCAGCATCCCACATGGACATTGGTTTGAGACCTGACTGCTCCACTTCCGATCCAGCTCTCTGCTATGGTCTGGGAAAGCAGTAGAAGATGGCCCAAGGTCTTAGGCCCCTGCACCTGTGTGGGAGACCCAGAAGAAGCTCCTGGCTCCTGGCTTTGGATTGGCGCAGCTCTGGGCATTGCGGCCAATTGGGGAGTGAACCATCGGATGGAAGACCTGTCTCTCTCTCTCTCTCTGCCTCTCCTTCTCTTTGTGTAACTTTAACTTTCAAATAAATAAATAAATCTTGAAAAATTTTATTATTTCATATTTCCATGTAAACTTATTCTATCAAAACAGTACTTTCTTGTTTCTGAGTGAACTTTAGGTGGGTTTATTTTTACAAATGCTCTTCTAGAATTCTCTTGTAATAAAGTTATTTTTAAGTAATAGTCTAGCGGCCAGCACTGTGGCTCACTTGGCTAATCCTCTGCCTGCGGCACCGGCTCCCTGTGTTCTAGTCCCGGTTGGGGCGCCAGATTCTGTGCCAGTTGCTCCTCTTACAGTCCAACTCTCTGCTGTGGCCCAGGAGGGCAGTAGAGGATGGCCCAAGTGCTTGGGCCCTGCACCCACGTAGGAGACCAGGAAGAAGTACCTAGCTCCTGGCTTCGGACTGGCACAGCACACTGGCCATGGCAGCCTTTTGGGGGGTGAACCAATGGAAGGAAGACCTTTCTCTCTGTCTCTCTCTCTAACTCTGCCTGTCACCCCCCAAAAAAAGAGTCTAGCATAATGTTACAACTCTACTATTGAATTTAAATTTAAATTTTTTCTTTTTCCTATCTTGAGCCTGAATCAGACTCCTAAAATAAAGTAGGAAAAACAATCATAGTTTTTTTCTTTTTGGCCTCTCCTATTTGGTAGTTAGTCTTTGGGTTCCTCTGGCATTTGAAAGGGGGAGTTGTAGAAAAAATAGGAAAGGTCCTTCTTGATCTTGATTGGTACTGTTATGTTACTGGTGTCCTGGGATTGACAGACAACCAAGTGCTGACTCTACATCAAAGGACCCTTCAGAGATTTCCCTATCACTAGGTCTCTCTCACTTGCTACTGCTGATTGATGACCTCCACAGTTTTTTTTTAAAGATATATTCATTTTACTTTAAAGGCACAATTACACCAAGGGAGAAGCAGAGGCAGAGAGATCCCCTGTCTGCTGGTTCACTCCCTGAATGGCTGTGACAGCCAGAGCTGGGCCAATCCGAAGCCAGGAGACAGGAGATTCCTCCAAGCCTCCCACATGGGTACAGGGGCCCAAAGACCTGGGCCATCTTCCAATGCACTCCCAGGCACCTTAGCATGGAACTGGGTCAGAGGCGGAGCAGCTGGGACTTGAACCAGAGCCCATAAGGGATGCCAGTGCTTCAGGCAGTGTCTTAACCCACTAAGCCACAGCACTGGCCCCTCAGTTTTTGCATTTGATATAACATCCAGCCTCCTTTGATTGTGATTACTTTGCCCTTTGTAGGAAGTTACACTGGGCATGACCCCTTTCAAGGTAATCCACAATTGCACCCATGCTATGGAATCCATGTCTGATTTGCACATATAATGTACAAATCTTTATTGTGTCAATTTCTGAAATGCCATCCAGATTCCTATTTATTCTGGTATTTTAAATCATCTAACATACTTTAGATTTTTCAGGCTTGAATCAGAAACCTAATTCCAGGGAACATATGGTGTGCCTTTTGAATCATTCTTTTGGAATTTCTCCTCTATGGAGAAATATGAACTCAGGATATGAACAAAGATAAGTTTCCCTCCTCTCTGCCATCTAGCTTGAAGGATTACTTAAAAAGGATGGGTGGGCAGCGCTGTGGCAAAGTATGTTAATCCTCCGACTGTGGTGCCAGAATCCCATATGGGTGCCGGTTCGAGTCCCGGCTGCTCCACTTCTGATCCAGCTGTCTGCTTTGACCTGGGAAAGCAGTAGAAGATGGCCCAAGCACTTGGGCTCCTGCACCCGTGTGGGAAACCCAGAGGAAGCTCCTGGCTTTGGATTGGCTCAACTCCGGCTGTTGCAGCCAATTGGGGAGTGAACCAGCAGGTGTAAGACCTTTCTCTCTGTCTCTCCCTCTACTGTCTGTAACTCTACCTCTCAAATAAATAAATAAAATATTTTTAAAAAACAAAAACAAAAAAAAAGGATAAGGAAGACAGAGAGTTGGGAAACAAGCAGATAATAGGAACTGGCTTCACTTCCTCAAGCCCAAACTCTGGAGATGGCGATAATAGACAGGATGATGATATTAGATGATGTGAAGAGAAAGCCATAGTAGAGGAGGTATATGAAAAATCCCTGTAGAGAGTACTAGCAGGAGATGTCCAAACAACAGGGTGGAAACTCAACATAAAAACAAGAGCTTAGGGGCAGGCGTTGTGGCACAGCAAGTGTACCTGCACCTGTGATGCCAGCATCCAATATGGACGCTGATTCAAGTCCCAGCTGCTCCACTTCCAATCTAGCTCCCTGCTAATGGCCTGGGAAGAAGCAGTAGATGGCCCAAGTCCTTGGGTCCCTGCTACTCACTTGGAAGACCCAGAAGAAGCTCCTGGCTCCTGGCTTTTGCCAGGCCAAGCCCCAGCCATTGTAGCCATCTGGGGAGTCAACGAGAGGATGGAATATTTCTCTCTCTCTAACTCTGAATCTCAAATAAATAAATCTTAAAGGGGGGGGTCTTCCATCTGATGGTTCACTCCCCAATTGGCCACAACGGCCAGAGCTGCGCCGATCCGAGGCCAGGAGCCAGGAGCTTCTTCCAGGTCTCCCATCTGGGTGCAGGGGCCCAAGGACTTGGGCCATCTTCCACTGCTTTCCCAGGCCATAGCAGAAAGCTGGGTTGGAAGAGGAGCAGCCATGACTAGAACTGGTGCTCATATGGGATGCCGGTGCTTCAGGCCAAGGTGTTGACCTGCTGCGCCACAGTAGCAGCCCCTGTACTCAAGAATATTAATCCTCAATCTCACAATCTCATTAGCACAGAATACTGGTAGTTTAGATTTCCACTAAAGAAAGTAACATTGTATTGTTTGCCATTTAATTCTGGTAAAAAATTAGTTTTAAGATAGTAACAACAGATGCCAGCGCTGCAGTGTAGTGGCTAAAGCTGCCTACCATGCTGGCATCCCAGCATGTTTATGGAACACTAGTTCCATAAGACATGGATTACCCTCAGGGCTGAATAATAGCTCATTAAAAAAAAAATGAAGGAACCATGTGGCAAAGTAAGTTCATCCTTTGCCTGCAGCAACAGCATCCCATATGGGCACTGGTTCGAGTCCCAGCAGCTCCACTTCCAATCCACCCCTCTGCTATGGCCTGGGAAAGCAGTAGAAGATGGCCCAAGTCTTTGGGTCCCCTTCCCTCCCTCCCTCCTTCTCCCTCCCTTCCTCCTTCCCTCTTCTTCCTCTCTCCCTCCATCCCTCCCTCTCCTTCCTTTCTTCCTTCCTTCTCACCCTCCCTCCCTCCCTCTCTCCCTCCCTCCCTCCCTCCCTCTCTCCCTCCCTCTCTCCCTCCTTTCCTCCTTCCCTCCCTCCCTTCCTTCCTTCCCTTTTTCTTTCTCAGACTAAAAGGGAGAGGGAAAAGAACAAAGGGTGGGAGAGTGGGTGGGAAGGCAGGTATGGTGGGAAGAATTACTGTGTTCTAAATGTTGTATTTACAGGACACATACAAATAAAAAAAACAGTAATATGTAAAAAAGGAATCAAAGCATATTTTGTGGAAATTCTTAGTGCAATAATTAATACTACAAAGGGAAAGCAGTTCCTCTTTAATAATTCACAATGAACAGGGATTTTTTTCAGACTATCTATAATATTACAATATAAAAAATAGAAGATTATTTCAATTTAGTAATATGAAATAATCACTTGTAATCCACAAATATTATTTTTCTCATGGTACTGCAGTTCATGTGGTACAAATTTAAAATTTTTAGTCTTCTTGCTCAGAAAGGAAACAGAATATTCTGGTAATTGTGTAGGGACCAGAATAGAATACCGATTTTACATAATAGCATGAAGCAACACTTACAGGAACTAAATAATGAAAGAGAGCACAGGGTGAGTGGTGGGTATTTGGCACATTAGTTAAGATGCTGTTTGGGATGCTTGCATACCAATTTGGAGTGCCTGGGTTCAAGTCTCGTCTCCTCTTCCAATGCCAGCTTTCTGCTAATGAGCACACTGGGAAGCATTACCTGATAGCTCAAATACTTGGGTCCCTGCTACTCACATAGAGACCCAAAATTAAGTTCTAGGTGACAGGTTAGCTCACCCTCAGCTGTTATAGCATCTGAGGAATGAGCCAGTGGATGGTTGATCTGTCTGTCTCTATAACTATCTCTGTCTATCAAATAAGTAAATTTTAAAAAATTTAAAGAAACTCTTCAAGTCAGTAGATAAAGGTGAATACCCAAATTTTGTATAGCATTAAGAGTCATTGTGAATTTTTAAAATTTTTTAAAAATATTTATTTTATTTACTTGAAAGGCAGAATGCCAGACAGAGAAGAGGAGACAGAAAGAGGAGATTTTCCATCTGCTGGTTCACTCCCCGAATGACCACAATGGCCTAGGCAGAAGGCAGGAGTCAATGAGCGGATGGAATATTTCTCTCTCTCTCTCTCTCTAACTCTGAATCTCAAATAAATAAATAAATCTTAAAAGGGGGGAGGTCTTCCATTTGATGGTTCACTCCCCAGTTGGCCACAACAGCCAGAGCTGCGCCAATCTGAAGCCAGGAGCCAGGAGCTTCTTCCAGGTCTCCCATGTGGGTGCAGGGGCCCAAAGACTTAGGCCATCTTCCACTGCTTTCCCAGGCCATAGCAGAAATCTGGGTCAGAAGAGGAGCAGCTGGGACTAGAACCTGATAGCAGCCTGAAACTACATCCAGATGTCCCATATGTATGTCAGGGGCCCAAGGACCTGGGCCATCTTCTGCTGCTTTGCCACGCACATTAACAGGGAGCTGGATCAGAAGCGGAGCAGCCTCGACTTGAGCTGGTGCTTTAATATGGATGCTGGTGTTGCAAGTGGCAGCTTAACTCACTGTGACATAACCCTGGGCCTCAGTGTAAATTTGTAAATACTTGACAAAATGAAGCTCAGATATATTAATTCAGATTAAGCCAACTAATTTATATAAGATAAAAATGTCATAAGAGTTTATAAAATGTTATTTTACAGATACATTATTAAGTTAAAACTGTGGAGTCAACTATCTCTCACATCACATCCCACCATTTACTCTACCAGCAGATCTTGTTAATTCTACTCTTAATGTATGTCCAAAATCTGACCATACTCACACTACCACTATTACACCTCTGGTCCACAACCTAGTATCTTTTGCTTAGATTACGGCAACAGTCTCCTAACTATAATCTCCCTTATTCCTTTCCTCCCCATAGTGTACTCTCATCACAGCAGGGAGGTGATTCCTCTAAAATATAAGAAACGTCACGTAATTCCTCAAAGACTTCCCAGCTCACCTAAAGTGTCTTCTAATGCCTTATAGATTTGGCCTCCTGCTTCTCCCAGCCCCATTGACCTTTCTCCTCTCCTCAGGCCCAAGTCTTCTTGCCTCAGGTCTTGTACTGACTGCTCCTTCCACCTGCAATGCTCTTTCTCTGTTGAACTACTCATTTTGCTCTCTTTCTTTAAGTCTCTACTTAAATGCTACCTTTTCAACAAGACTACCCTGACCACACTACTTAAAGCAGCAAACCTCTACCCCAGTACTCCCCAGCCCCTCTCTTGTTCTATTTTTTTCCATGATATTCATTACTGTATAACATGGCATAAGTTTACTTGCTTATTTATTGTTTATTTCTTCCCACTAGAAAATAGACTCAATGAAGGCAGAGATTTTGTTATTTATTTATTTATTTACTTATTTTGACAGGCAGAGTTAGACAGTGAGAGAGAGAGAGAGAGACAGAGAGAAAGGTCTTCCTTTTTCTGTTGGTTCACCCCCAATGGCTGCTAAGGCTGGCACGCTGCGCTGATCTGAAGCCAGGAGCCACTTTCTTCCTCCTGGTCTCCCATGCACGTGCAGGGCCCAAGCATTTGGCCATCCTCCACTTGCCTTCCCGGGCCACAGCAGAGTCCTGGACTGGAAGAGGAGCAACCGGGACAGAATCTGGTGCCCCAACCGGGACTAGAACCCGGGGTGCCGGCGCCGCAGGTGGAGGATTAGCCAAGTGAGCTGCGGCGCTAGCCAGATTTTGTTTTTAATCAGTTTTGTTTATAACTAACAATCCTGACACACAGTGAATCCTTAAGAAATATTGAGTAAATTTGTAGACTTACAATCATATTTGCTATGTAACTATTAGAATACAAGGTTTTCAAAAGCACAACAAATTTAAAATATTCAGTTCTTACTTTTTTATACAGCATTTCTGATAGTCTTCTGAAGAAGTTCCTAGGAAAGGGGAGGAAAACCCTGTAATTCAAAGATAATCCAGAGGATAAAATTAAGTAAAAATCAGTATTTTCCTCAAGATCCATGGCGAAAGTACATTTCATTTTTACAACTTTATTGCTTTAATTTTTATATCTTCCCATTAAATTAAGCAAAAGAATGTCCAAAATATCAAAATAAAACACAAAGTGTTGCAAAATTTTTTTAGATAGAAGAATTTGTCACCTTGTATTTACATAGTTTACACTGTTTGAAGTATTTTTCTATTATCTCACTGATTCTTACAACAATCTCCTCAAACATATCAATTTATTTGCTTATGTAAAAAAGATTTATTTATTTATTTCAAAGGCCAAGTGACGGGGGTGGAGAGGGGAGGGAGGAAGAGGAAGAGGAAGCGGAAGCGAAACAGAGTTCTTCCATCTGTTGGTTCACTCCCCAAATGGCTCAAACAGCCAGGGCTGGGTGAGGCTGAAGCCAGGGACCAGGAATTCCATTATGGTCTCCATGTATGTGGCAGGGGTATAAATACTTGCACCATTTTCTGCTGCCTTCCTATGTGCATTAGTAGAGAGCTGGGTCAGAAGCAGAGGAGCCAGCAGCACTCTGATACAGGATATCAGTGTTGCAAGTGGTGGCTTAACTTGCTGTACCATAATTCCAGTTCCAGCAATATGCCAATTTATTACCCCCATTTTAAATACAAGAAAAAATTAATTGCTCAAGTTACAAACCAATAGCTGGATACTTGGAAGTTTAACTCAGGTCACGTGGTTCTTAGTTCAGTACCAAATATCTAGATGTACATACCAGTAGACCAATTAGTTAACGGAATTTCTCCCAGTAAACATTTGACTACCCCAGGTAGACCAGGATATTGCTAAAAATATAAAAGCTATGAGACTAGTCTTCACAGCTGCACACTTTGATTGCACTAGGTTCAAATTTAACACTCCCAACAGTTAAGGGGAGATAAAGTGAACAGTGCCTCCTAAACATTTCCTTGAGAGGGAAGTTCTGAAACATACAGGACTGCAGTAGACACTTACCATCTAGCATCTGCTCTGTTTTTGCTGTTAACGGTTTCCTGATATTTTTTATGATGATTCAGGCATAGCCTATAATTCAACACCGTGAAAGCCCTGCATCTTCCTGGCCAAACTGGGTTAGAGTAGACATATGAACTAACTGAAGTGAATATGAAAGGCCCAGTGCTTCTATGCAAGTAGTTGGAAAATAGAGACAATGTTCTTACTGGATTTGAGACTGTGAGTACATAAGCCTGGAGACAGAAATAGGTGCTTTATAAAGGGATGTGACTGAGTGTGTAAATGATACAAAAGTGATCCTGAACTAAAAGATGGAGAGGAATTGGGTCTTACTGATATCATTTGAAACCCTGGATTAAGCTGTATGTATACCCTTTACTGTTGGACTTGTCAGGTAAAAGTAGAAATAAAAAGAAGTTTTCAAACTAAACAAAACACAGAATAAAAGGTCTCCAAGTACTGTCAGAAATTACCATTCAGATAGTGATCAACTTTACCATTAAAGACCTCTGATTCAGCATTTAATTCTCTGCTTGATATCTCCTCTGCTTACCAGATGTTAGTGCTCGCTAGGCCACTAGGACAAAAATGGCTAACTCTGCACCTAGTAAAACTGGGAGCAAGAAAAATGACTCTGAAGATAACACTGATGGGTTTTATTGATGTGACTCTACTGATTTGACTCTGCCTTTTACCAGCTCCTTGCTAGGGACATGGGCTGAGAAGACCACACAGTGTACATTGTTGATTCTGATAAACCAAGGCAGCTTTTTCTCATCCATGCCCACTTTCTCATGGTGGATGTTGGCCTCTGAGAGAATACATGGTCCTTTCCCAAACACAGAGCATAAAAAGGACAACTGCCCACAACCTGGGAGCAGGAAGGGGTTTGAAGCATTCATTCAGACCTTCCCATCTGCTGTCCACCTGGGCTAAAATCTTAGTTTACTATGTTGTCCCTTTTACAATAAAAGTATTTTCTATCTTGACTGGTTGTCTCTGAACCTTCTTTGGACCTGTATCTTAGACCTAACAGTGGCAGGCTCTAGTAGAGAGGCTAACAACATCCAATCTTGCCCTGATTTTCCCTTGCCATTTACCACTACAGATGTTAGGAAGGCAGAATACTTCAGTCCTCCACCTCCTTAGTGGTAGGCATAAATATGACCCAGTTCTGGCTAATGGACCTAAATATAGGTCTCTCAGGGAACTTCAGGGAAAGCTTTTGCTCTTCTGATAAAAAGAAACACAAATGGCTACTACTGGCCTTTCACATTCTTTCTTCCAGGAACATGGCTGTGATGCTGAGAGGTTTAGCAGCTATCCTATAACTCTAGGGTAATAAGCCAACACACTTGGCAACCGGAAGATACAAAGACCGAGGATGTTAATGTTAGTAGTGAACTGCTACACTCACTACTGGTGTGGGAGAAAAATAAACCCCATATAAGCAAAAAATTCTTGCATGACAATAATATTACAAACAAAACAAAAAGAACTAAGTAACTGGGAGAAAATTTGTACTCTTTGTGGCATATGTACTACTATAAACCACAGACAAAATGCTAATATTCTTTTTTAAAATATTTATTTATGGCTGGTGCTGTGGCTCACTAGGCTAATCCTCTGCCTGCGGCACCGGCACCGCAGGTTACAGAATCTGGTCTGGGCGCCGGATTCTGTCCCTGTTGCTCCTCTTCCAGTATAGCTCTCTGCTGTGGCCCGGGAAGGCAGTGGAGGATGGCCCAGGTCCTTGGGCCCTGCACCTGCATGGGAGACCAGGAGGAAGCACCTGGCTCCTGGCTTCAGATTCGCACAGCGCACTGGCTATAGCAGCCACCTAGGGGGTGAACCAACGGAAAAAGGAAGACCTTTCTCTCTGTCTCTCTCTCTCACTATCTAACTCTGCCCATCAAAAAAAGATTTTTTATTTATTTGAGGGGCTGGCATGGTGGTGCAGTAAGTTAATCCTCCGCCTGCGGCCCTGGCATCTCATATGGGCACCGGTTCTAGTCCTGGCTGCTCTTCTTCCAATCCAGCTCTCTGCTATGGCGTGGGATAGCAGTAGAGGATAGCTCAAGCCCTTTGGCCCCTGCACCCAAAGAGTGTGTGTGGGAGACCAGAAGAAGCTCCTGGCTCCTGGTTTCAGACTGGCACAGCTCCAGCCATCGCGGCCATCTGGGTAGTGAACCACTAGATGGAAGACTTTTCTCTCTGACTCTTCCACTCACTGTCTAAACTCTACCTCTCAGATAAAACAAATAAAATCTCTAAAAAAATTTTATTTATTTGAAAGGCACAGTTACAGAAGAGAGAGAGAGAAAGAATGAAAGAGAGAGAGAGTCTTCCATCTCTGGTTCAGTCCCCAAATGGCTGCAATGACCAGGGCTGGGCTGATCTGAAGCCAGGAGCCTGGAGCTTCTTCCACATCTCCCAGGCAGGTGCAAGGGCCCAGCCCAAGGACTTGGGCCATCTTCTACTGCTTTCCCAGGCCATGGCAGAGAGCTGGATTAGCAGTGTAACAGCCAGGACTCGAACCAGTGCCCTTATGGGATCCCAGCACTACAGGCGGTGGTTTTACCCAATATGCCACAGACGTTAATATGCTTAACATATAAATAACTCTTAAAAATTGAGGGTCGGGTTGGCATTGTGCTGCAGTGCACTGCCTCTGTAACTCTGCTTCTGACAGTGGCACTCCATATCAGAGAGCTTGTTTGAGTCCCAGCGGCTCTACTTTTGATCCAGTTCCCTGCCAATGTGCCTAGGAAGGCAGAAGCAGATGATAGCCCAAGTCTCTGGCAAGCAAGTGGGAGACCTGATTGGAATTCCTGGATTCTGGCTTCAGTAGGTCCAGCCAAGGCTGCTACAGCTGTTTGGGGAGTGGACCAGTGGATGGAAGATATTCTCTCATTCTCTCTCATTCTTTTTCTCTTTCTCTCTCTGACTCTGACTCTCAAATAAACAAATAAATCTCTAAAAAATATATAAGGAAGCTCTCTGTAAAGCCAGATGGAGCACTGGAATATACAGTACATACTGCTAAGTGGAAATAGCAAAGAGAAAAGAGTAAAATATAGAATAATGTCTTCCATGTAACAAATACAAAAAAGTCAGAGAACACAAGCTATCCGCTCATTTGCACAAAAGAAATACACGAAGAATAAACCAGAAACCAAAGAGATGGTTTCCCTTCATTGCCTCTGATGGCTGCTAAAATTAGTGAGAAGTTCTGATAGAAACATAATTTACAGTCTCAATCTCTTTCTACATATGTATTAATTACAAATGGAAAATAGTAGCTTTACAGTGGAGAAACTCAGCAGACACTATTATAATCAAGTACTGAAATTTAATACCACCAGTAATAAGAAATAATGATATCATAAATCCCTTGATATATGATAGCATACACAAGCAGGTCACATATCATTTCTGTAGCATTCTTTTTTTTAAAAAGAAGATTTATTTATTTATTTATTTATTTGAGAGGTAGAGTTACAGAGAGAGGGAGAGACATAGAGAAAGGTCTTCTATCTATTGGCTCACTCCCCAAATGGCCACAACAGCTGGAGTTGGGCTGATCCAAAGCCAGGAGCCAGGAGCTTCTTCTGGATCTCCTACATGGGTGCAGGAGCCCAAGAACTTGGGCCATCTTCCACTGCTTTGCCAGGCCATAACAGAGAGCTGGATTGGAAGTGGAGCAGCCGAGATTGAGACTGGTGCTCAAATGGGATGCCAGTGCCATAGGTGGAAGCTTAGCCCACTATGCCACAATGCCAGCCCCCCTTGTGGTATTCTTACCAAAGACTGCATAACCTCATTCCAGTTCATGAGAAAACATTAAGACAACTTCACATCAAGGGAAATACTACAACATAATTTATCAGTAATCTTCAAAAGCATCAAGACTATGACAGATTAAGGAATTGTTACAGACTGCAGGAGACTAAGGAGAAGGATGCAACGTGAAATTCTGAGAATGATTTTGAAACATATCAGTGGAAAAACTGACAAAATTTTAATAAGGTTAATAATTTAGTTAATAATTTGTGCCAATATTAATATCTTGGTTTTGATTTAAAGTTACCCAAGATAAAATCAGGGAGTGGGCACTGTGGCACAGTGGATTAAGTGGTTGCTCGGGATGCCCACATGCCATATCTGAGTACCTGGGAAGGAGTCCTACCTCTGCTGTCAATCCTGCTTCCTGATAATGTGCCTGGAAAGCAGCAGGTTACAGTACAAGTGCTAGGGTTCCTGCTACCCTGTGGGAGACCCAGATGGAGTGCGTGGCTCTTGGCTTTGCCTGACTCAGCCCTGTCTGTTGCAGGCATTTGGGGAATGAACCAGAGGATGGGAGACATTTCTGTCTCTCCTCTCTCTGCCTCCTTTCATCCCTCTCTCCCTCTGTCATTCTGCCTTTCAATAGATAGGTAAAATTTAAGATAACAGGGAAAACTGGATGACAGGTATATAGGAACCTTCTGTACTATTTTTGTTTTACAAGTGATTTTATTTGACACACACACACACACACACACACTGCTTCCCCCCGACATTCATTGGTTCAGATCACAAACGCTTGCAACACCCAGGGGTGCCAAAGCCTGGACCTGGGAGCTCAATCTGGGTTTCTCATGTGAGTGGCAGGGACCCAACTACTTGAGCCACCAATGCTGCTTCTCAGGGTCTGTGCATTATCAGGAAGCTGAAGTCAGGAGCCAGAGCTGAGACTCGAACCTAGAAACTCTGATGTGGGACATGGGCATCTTAACAGGTATCCTAACAACCAAGCCAAGCATGTGCCTCTGCAACTTGTCTGTAAGTCTGAAATTAGCTCAAAATAAAAAGTTACAGAAAAGTAAACCCATATTACTTAAACTCCTATTAGATATTTTTTGTAGTCAAAGGCAATCTCAGTTTGCATACTTAGCTTGGAAATAACTCAAGAGAAAAAATATTTTGTTTTTCCAACACAGATGAGGGATTTTGTCCTCATGACATGAAAAAAATGAGCACAAAAACTTACCTAAAATTGCAGAGAGTTCTGAAAAGTGTGGCATCTTCTCTATTGCTACTGCATTACTGGTATCCAGAAGAGTGGAATTCTTGCACAGCATGTGTTCTTCTACCTTGGGACGCTCCCACACTGAAAAAACAGAAATCAAAGGGACTGAAACTCTTTAGAACAGCCTTTAAGTGATAGGTTACTTTCATCCCCTCAACTCAGGCACACAGCTCATACCAACAGTTTAGATGAAAAACAACAGTACAACATGGGTGAGCAGAGTGGAACAGCAAGGTTAAGCTGCTGCTTTAGATGCCCACATCCCGCATCAGAGCGCCTGGTATTGAGTCCTGCCTCTGCTTCTGATACAGCTTCCTTTTAACGTGCCTGGAAGGCAGCAGATGATGGTCCAAGCACTTGGGTCCATTCCACCCGCATGGGAGACCCAGATGGAGTTCCTGTCTCCTGGCTTCAGCATGGCCCCGTGCTGGTTATTGTGGGCATCTGGGGAGTAAACCAATGAATGAATGATTCCTCTCTCTCCCTCACTCTGTCATTCTGCCTTTTAAATAAATAAATAACAAAATGACAACCTTAATGGCACCAAGATAGGAATTAACTGACGGCCTATTCTGTTTCTGTAGCTCTGTCTTCCACCCTAGATTTTTGCTCCATAAAGAGTACTGATCCGGGCTGGAGCCGCGGCTCACTTGGCTAATCCACCTGCGGCGCCAGCACCCTGGATTCTAGTCCTGGTTGCTCCTCTTCCAGTCCAGCACTCTGCTGTGGCCCGGGAGGACAGTGGAGGATGGCCCAAGTGCTTGGGCCCTGCACCTGCATGGAAGACCAGGAGAAGCACCTGGCTCCTGGCTTCGGATCTGCGCAGCACGCTGGCCGTAGCTGCCATTTGGGGGGTGAACCAATGGAAGGAAGACCTTTCTCTCTGTCTCTCTCTCTCACTGTCTAACTATGCCTGTCAAAAAAGAAAAAAAAAGAATATTGATCCAAAGGACTTCCAGCATACATGTGATTGGCTGAATCTCACATTTTGGGGGGTAAGTTATACTTATGTACTATTAAATTACTCAGATACTAATTGTAAGCTTTCTAGTGACTTCTCACTACAAAAGAATAAACTTGCTCCTTTTATATCTTCCTGCTCCCACTTTTCCCATCCCTCCCATATTCAAGTTAGACATTATGATGATAAAATACTTTAAAGATATTATTTAATGTTTCTTTGAAAAATATATTTATGTATTTATTTGAAAAGCAGAGCAGCAGAGGGGGAGAGAGACAGGGAGAGTGAACAACAGAGAATGTCCATCTTCTGGTTAATTCTCCAAATGGCTACACAGCCAGGTGTGGGCCAGGCTTAAGCCAGGAGCCCAAAGCTCTATCAAGGTCTTCCTTCTGTGGCTTTCTCACGCACATTTAGCAGGGAGCCGGATCAGACATGGAGCAGCCAGGGCACTAACCAGCACTCAAAAACAGGATGCCAGAGGTGAAAGCGACATCTTAGATCATCATAGAGAAGATCTATCCTCTTATGTGATCAGGTGAATCACAATACAAATTACACTTGTGGCATATCAAGACTACCTTTTGTTTTTCCTGAAGTCATTAAGTTGATTTTTCTTTCAGCTTTTCTATGTATTTTCCATCTATTTAATCCCACGCTCTACCAAATGTATAAATTCATTCTGTTTACTTCATTCTCTGAAGTTCCAAAGTTTAATAATGCTATACTTTGGAGTTTTTCTCTACTGTATGAGTACAGTGTAGCCTTTTAACCTGGAAACTCATATTCTTTAGCTCTAGAAAATGCTACTGAATTCTTTCTCTGATAATATATTTTTTCCTTTTTCCATGAACTTTTTCTAGAACTCCTATTATTTTATGTTGGATTTCATATACTATTTCTCTAATAGATTTTCCTCTAAATTTTAATCTTTTGATTTCACTTTATGCTATTAATTCATTCCTCCCTGTGAGAAATCACAGTTTTATCCCCAATCCTTCTCCTGAGTTTTACACTGTTACTTCATTTTTTTTTACTTCATTTAATTCTTCTTGAAATATTCCTCTTTTATAGCTTATATTCCCATTTAATAGATGCATTATGTATTTTCTTTACCACAGGTGAATACTTTTTTCCCATTATTTTCTTCTCCTTGCATTGTTTCTGTATCTGCTTCAAAATTTTACAGTAGTTAGAACACTAACATGAGATCTATCCTCTTATTAAAGTTTTAAGTGTACCACATAATATTATTAATTCTAGGCATGGTATTAAATAGCAAAGCTCTAGAATTTTCTCAAGCTGCATAAATGAAACTTAATACCTGTTGAACAGCAACTCCCTATTCACCCTTGCCTTCTAGTTTGTCAACCACTATTCTACTCCCTACTATTTAAGATACTTCATGTAAGTGCTATTGTGCAGAATTTGTCCATCTGTGTCTGGCTTATTTCACCCAGCATGTCTTCACAGTTGATCAGTGTTTGAGCAAACAGCAGGACTTCTTTATTTTTAAGACAAGTATGTAAATGTCACATTTTCTTTATACATTCATTCGTTAATAGACAGTTAGGTTGTTCTCTTGTCTTGGCTATTGTGAATAATGCTGCAATGAACATGAGAATACTAGAACATCTTTGAGGTCCTGATTTCAATGATTTTGGATAAATACCCAAAAGAGGGATGGATGGCTCATTGGCAGTTTTAATTTTTTAGAGAAATCTCCATAGTTTCCACAGATGCGGAACCATTTTACATATCCAGCATTGGTGCAAAAGGGTTCCAATTTATTCACACCCTTGCCAACCCTTATCTTTGTTTCTGTTCTTTGAAAAGTTATCTTAACAGGTATGAGGTGATAGCTCATTGTGGTTCTGAATGTCATTTTCCTAATAATTAATGATGTTAAATATTTTTTCATGGGCCCATCAGCCATCCGCATATCTTCTTTGGAAAAATGTCTATTCAAGTTCTCTGTCCAATTTTAAATCAGTTAATTGGGGGTTTTGTTGCTGCTGTTTCATGTTTTGTTTTGCTATTAAGTTATAGGGGTTCCTTACATATTTTAGGCATCAGTCCCTTTATCAGATATATGATCTGCAAATATTTTCTCCCATTTTATAGGTTGTTTTTCTTTTGCTGTGCAAAATTTTTTTAGTTTGATGTAGTCCCTCTTAGTCTATTTTTGCTTTTGTTGTCCTAGCCAAGAAATCATTGCTTTAAACCTTTACTCACGTTTTCTTACAAAAGTACTGAAGTTTCAAGTCGTATGTTTACTTCAAGTTTATTTTTCTGTATTTTATAGTAGTTCAATTTCATTATTTTGCATATGGATATAGTCTTCTCAGCAGCATTTGTTGAAGAGACTATCCTTTCCTTATTATGTATTCTTGGTACTCTGTTAAAGATCAGTTGATCTTCAAGGATATCTCATTTCATTGCCATGTGCTTTAGTACACTTTACAGCTACTGAATTTTTTACAAATGGAAAGTGTGTGGCAACCCTGCATCAAAGAAATCTATTGATGCCATTTTACTAAAAGCATGTGTTCACGTTATATCCCTGTGTTGCATTTCAGTAATTCTTTAAACATTTAAAGCTCTTCATTATTATTTTATCTGTTATGGTGATCTGTGATCATCAATGTTTGATGTTACCATCATGATTGTTTTAGGCCACTACCAATTGTAAGATGGCATACTTAACCAAGAAATGTTGCATGTTCTGACTAGGTATTCTCCCACTTCTCTCCCTCTTTCTGGGCCTCTGTATCCTGAGACACAGCAACATTGAAATTAGGCCAATTAACCTTCCTACAATGGCCTCAATGTGATCAACTAAAAGGAAGAGTCACATGTCTTTCACTTTAAATCAAAAGTTAGAAATGATTAAGCTTACCAAGGAAGGCTGCTGAAAACCAACCAAGGCTGAAAGCCAGGCCTTTAGTGCCAAACACCCAAGTTGTGAAAGCAAACAAAGTTCTTACAGGAAATTTAAAAGGCTATTCCAGGAGACGTATGAATGATAAGAAACTGAAACAGTCTTACTGTTGATACAGTAAAGGTTTTAGTGGTTTAAATAGAATACCAAAGGAATCACAACATTTTTAAGGCAAAATCTAATCCAGAGACCAATTCTCTTCAATTCTAGAATGACTAAGATGAGAAGGCTAGAGAAGAAAAGTTTGAAGGTAACAGAGGCTGTTTCATGTGGTTTAAGAGGCTGTCTCCACAACATAAAAGTACAAGGTAAAACAGCAAGTGCTTATTGTAGAAGATGCATCAAGTAATCCAGAATATTTAACTAACATAATTGATGAAGGTGGCTATGTTAAACAAGAGACTTTCAACATAGACAAAATAGCCTTATGTAAGAAGTCATTTATGACTTTTATAGCTAAAGAGAAGTCAATATCTGGCTTCAAAGTTTCAAAGTACAGGCTGACTCTCTTGGGAGTGGCTAATGAAACTAGGACTTTGGGGCTGGTGCTGTGGCATAGCAGGTAAAGCTGTCGCCTGCAGTGTTAGCATCCTGTATGGGCGCTAGTTCAGGTCTCAGCTGCTCCAATT
Organism: Oryctolagus cuniculus; assembly: GCF_051225735.1. Classification (NCBI taxonomy): domain Eukaryota; kingdom Metazoa; phylum Chordata; class Mammalia; order Lagomorpha; family Leporidae; genus Oryctolagus; species Oryctolagus cuniculus. Next base: position 21,783,753 of record NC_142872.1, read on the forward strand.
CCGATCCAGCTCCCTGCTATGGCCTGGGAGAACAGAAGATGACCCAAGTCCTTGGGCCCCTGCACCTGTGTGGGAGACCCAGAAGAAGCTCCTGGTTGCTGGCTTCGAATTGGCCCAGCTCCGGCCGTTGCGGCCAATTGGGGAGTGAATCATCAGATAAAAGACCTCTCTCTCTATGCCTCTCCTTCTCTATCTCTGTAACTTTGACTTTCAAGTAAATGAATAAATATTAAAAAAAAAAAAGAAGAAGCTAGGACTTTCAGTGGAAGTCAATGCCCATTTATGGCTCAGAAAATCCTGGAACCCTAACAAATTATATTAAATTTATTCTTCTGTGATTCATAAAGGGATCAACAAAGCCTAGATTACAGTATGACTTTTTATAACATGGTTTACTGAATATTTTAATAGCACTGTTGAGACTGACTTATCAGAAAAAAAGATTATTTTAAAAATATTACTGCTCTGGGGCCAGCGCTGTGGCATAGCAGGTAAAGATGCTGCCTGCAGTGCCAGCATCCTATATGGGCACCTGCTCTAGTCCCGGCTGTTCCACTTCCAATCCAGCTCTCTGCTATGGTCTGGGAAAGCAGTAGAAGATGGCCCAACTCCTTGGGCCCCTGCACCCTTGTGGGAGACCCGGAGGAAGCTCCTGGCTTCAGATTGGCTCAGCTCTGGCTGCTGCAGCCAACTGGGAATGAAGCAGCAGATGGAAGACATCTCTCTCTGTCTCTCCTTTTCTCTGTGTAACTCTGTTAAAGATTTATTTATTTATTTGAAAGTCTGAGTTACATAGAGAAGGACAGGCAGAGAGAGAGAGGTCTTCCATTCAATGGTTCACTCCCCAAATGGCCACAACAGCCAGAGCTGCGCCAAAAGCATTATGGAAAGGATTAACCATTCTATGCAAATAAGAACATTCATGACTCATGGAGGGAGATCAAAATATCAACATTAATAGCAGTTTGGGAGAAGCTGATTCCAACCACCATGGATGACTTTGAGGAGCTCAAGGATTCAGTGAAGGAAGTAACTGTAGATCTGATAGAAACAAGAGAGGAAGCAGAGCCTCGAGATGTGATTGAATTGCTGCAGTCTCATCATAAAACATTAATGGATAGGGAGTTGCTTCTTACAGATCAGCAAAGAAAGAGATGGAATCTATTCCTGATGAACATTCTGTGAAAACTGTTGAAAAGACAATAAAGGATTTATAATATTACACAAGCCTGGTTGAAAAAGCAGCATCAGGATTTGAGAGGACTGACTACAACTTTGAAAGAAGTTCAACTGTGGCTAAAATACCATCAGCCAATATTGCATGCTACAGAGAAATCCCTGTGAATGGAAGAACTAATCACCACAACAGATTTCACAGTGTGTCATTTCTAAAAATGGCCACAACTACTACAACCTTCAGTAACTTTCACCCTGATTGGTCTTCAGTCATCAGCATCAAGGCAAGACTGTTCCACCAGCGAAAAGATTATAACTTGTTTAAGGCTCAGATAATAATTAGCAGGTGTGAACAGAATATTCGATTAAGGTACATACATTGTTTTTTGGACATAAAGATACATAGGAAATATAACTTTTATATGCACTGGAAAGCCAGAATTTCCATGTGCTTCACTTTATTGTAAAAAAAAAAATTTTCACTTTATTGCAGTGGTCTGAAATGGAACCTTCAATATCTCTGGGGTATTCTCATACATTAGTCCATCTGATGGTATACTGCAAGTCCTTGAAGCTTTAACTTTGTTCATTATCTTTTTCTCCTCAGACACAAAATTTTAACTAACCCATCTCTGAGTTCACTGAATTTTTCTCATTTTTGGTCTAATCTGCTATTGAAACTCTATTGGCCAGCACCACGGCTCACTAGGCTAATCCTCCACCTGCAGCGCCAGCACACGGGGCTCTAGTCCCGGTCGGGGCACCGGATTCTGTCCCGGTTGCCCCTCTTCCAGGCCAGCTCTCTGCTGTGGCCAGGGAGCGCAGTGGAGGATGGCCCAAGTCCTTGGGCCCTGCACCCCATGGGAGACCAGAAGAAGTACCTGGCTCCTGCCATTGGATCAGCGCAGTGCGCCGGCCGCAGCGCGCTGGCCGCGGCGGCCATTGGAGGGTGAACCAACAGCAAAGGAAGACCTTTCTCTCTGTTTCTCTCTCTCTCTCTCACTGTCCACTCTGCCTGTCAAAAAAAATTAAAAAAAAAAAAAACTCTATCGAATTTTTCAGTTCCATTACTGTATTCTTCAACTCCAAGATTTCTGTTTAGTTCTTGTTAAAATCTATTTTGAAATTTTCACTTTGTCCATGCATTGTTTTCCTGAGCTTGTTGAGCATCTTTATGATTATTTTGAATTACCTATCAGATAATTCCTGTATCTCCATTTCATCAGTGTTAGTTTCTGGGGCTTTGCCTATGCCTTTGCTTGGACTATTTCCCTGTTTATTTTGACACATAGCTTTGGCATACATACATTAGAAAATATAGCCACCTCTCCCACCCTCATGGACTGGCCTTGCAAGAAGGCACTAATCAGTTCACCCAGATATTTTGCAGACCTTTTAATCTTTCTTTTAATCCAAACCACCAAATTTGTTCATAGTGACTCTCAGACATCAAGAGCATGTCAGGTCCTATCAGTGTTCTGAGACAGGTGAGACAGATGTCAGTCCTATGGGAAGTCCCTAGAAAAGTTGGAGCACTGGACACACAATTCAACTTTTCCTTTTCTAGGAGAAGCTTGGGTCTGGAATGTTTTGACTACTCACTCTCCACTGAGTCACTAGAGAAGCTATAGCGATTGCTTGTGTGCTACACCATCTTTGTTCTCAGCAGGTACTAAGCATCTAGAGTATTCTGGGTCCCATTAACACTCTGAGACAATCAGGAATTCAGGCCCTCAAGTACCCCTCAGAAAATTCAGAATGTTTTATGTTTTAGTCCTTTCTCTTTCCATTCTCCTTTGGAAGAAGCTGGGAACCGTGGGCTCCCCCCAAATCGTACATTGCTGTGCTAATTATAGAAAGAGGATTTTTAAAATTTTCCTACCAGCTTTGATGTAGCTGGTCTCATAGTCACCCAGGGTTCAGAAGCCTCTCAATTAGTTTCTGGATTTCTCAAAAACAGAATTGGTCCATGTAAGCTATTGAATCATATGCAAAGGTAGAAAGAGGGATCCAGGGCTTCCTATTCCAACATCTTACTGATATCATTTATACATTTTGTTTTGATTTCTATTTGTTAGAAACTTTTTTTAGAAATATGGTGATCTTCTGCCCTCTGCCCACATTCAAAAGGGACCCTAAACTCTTAAGAGGAACTCCTATCATCTAAATGTGTCTTATCATATACATATATTGACTCTAAAGGTGTTCTGGCTGGTCAATTTCATTGAAGGATTCCTGAGGTTGGTATCTTTAGATATTTTATTGTGGGCTCTTCAGATTCCTCAGAAAAGAACATTCCAACGTTCTTTCTGGAAAGTTCAAGTCTATATGCCACTATCTGAAAGCTGAGCAGAGAAATGGACCATTGGGTTAGAATGGGAATAGATTAGGATCGACATTTTCATTTAATTCTCACTTCTCTGTGCTCACTGTAGCATTTGTATAGTCAGCTTTTGCTGTATAGTAAACAACCTCTGAACTCAGCGGCAAAAGATAAAAAACATTTATTACTTATTCCCATGTCTGCCAGCTGGCTCTGGTAGCTGTGCTAAAGTTACAGGTCTGCAGACGAACTGGAGCAGTTCTCTACAGTCTGTGCGCTGCCTGGGACTGCTCTGCTCTATACTTCTCATTGTGGGATCCCACAGGCAAGTCAGAGCTAAACAGGATGATACCAAAAGTGCAAGAGAACAAACACAAACGTTGAAGTATGTTTCTTTCTTTTTTTTTTTTTTTGACAGGTAGAGTGGACAGTGAGAGAGAGACAGAGAGAAAGGTCTTCCTTTTACCGTTGGTTCACCCTCCAATGGCCGCCACGGCCGGCGCGCTGCGGCCGGCACACCGCGCTGATCCGATGGCAGGAGCCAGGTGCTTTTCCTGGTCTCCCATGGGGTGCAGGGCCCAAGCACCTGGGCCATCCTCCACTGCACTCCCTGGCCATAGCAGAGAGCTGGCCTGGAAGAGGGGCAACCGGGACAGAATCCGGCGCCCCAACCGGGACTAGAACCCGGTGTGCCGGCGCCGCTAGGCGGAGGATTAGCCTAGTGAGCCGCGGCGCCGGCCTGAAGTATGTTTCAAAGCTTTTCTTAAGTTTAAGTCATGGATAACCCTTCACCCAAAGCAAGTCACATGGTCAATTTCAAAACCAAGAGTAGAAAAGTATACAGAACCTCCTATGAGGTTATGAAAAGGGTACAAATATAAAATATTGCTACAAGAGAATGAATTGGAACCAACATTTCAAAAGAGCTATTAACAGTACCCTGCTATTAACAGTACCTAATGTTCTCCAGTCAAGAGTCTGTTTCAAATGTACTAAAGAAAAAATCTTCAGACTCAATTTGAGTATGTAAAGATCAGTTGCTATATTGTCCATGTTTTTGACTTTTTTTTTTTACAAGTTTTAGTACAACCAAATTGTGAGCTTTTATGAGAAATTAATATAAACTGGCTTGTTTCTGGAGTACTGACATTGTATAAGGACTCAACTCTCTCAAATGTGTGCTGTTTCAAACCATCTGCTCTCTAGCTTTCCAAACTTTTTGCTTTTTCCTGCCCGTTTCTCTTGGTCCTTATGGGTTTATGGCTTTAAACAGAAAAGAAGAAAAAGCCATTTCTGCCAGTGCAGAAAGTTGCAGAAGGCTTGTATTCAGTCTGCTACTTCTAACCAAAGGTTCCATTTATATACATAGTAAATGTGTAAATAACTATTAACTTGTAAAGAAAATTCAAGCAGGGCCTTGGTCTAGTTAATATTTAAGTTATTTTCTGAAAAGTAAGAGAAGTATAGGAAATAAAAGAGAGTTCACAGTTCAAGAGAACAAATAAATGCTCATATGTAAAACTGATAAATAATTACATATATATAACATGAAAGCATTAAATAACATTTCATCCTTCTCTGGGCTGAGAGCTTTTGTGCTACAGTCTTACGTGGCTGAGCATGAAACAGGTGTTGGTGATATTGTCTTAAAAGAAACATTTATTTATCAAAGGATTTGTAGACAAAGGAACAATTTCTACAGTGGAACAATTTAAGTTGCAAACTGTTTTCTCACCTAAATAATCTGATCCTCTGAACAATTCAGGTGATGAGAAGCTACTTAAACTCTCTTCAAAACTCTTGCATTCTTCATAAGATTCGGTGACTGAACAGCTCAGGAGAGAACTGGAACTATCATGCTGTAAATTTAATGCTATAAAATTAAAAAAAAAGAGTAAAATGCTTCAATAGCAAGCAGACTTGATATCCTAAGAATGCAAATTTTTAGAAATGTACATGCAATTATATGAGTATACAAAGAGTTTAAAATTACTTCTATATACAACTGAAAAGGTAAAATACTGTAAACAATTTAAATTTACAAGTTAGGAAATAATTCTGGTTTTGATGTCGAAAAACTACATCACAATCCTTTCCTAAGCTTTTTAAAGTTTTATCTTTATAACTTGTTTCTTTTCTATATGGCTCAATTGTGATTCATGGCTCAAAAATTCATTTTTATATTTAAGAATCTCACTAATTTTAAGCTAACTAGATAAGAAGTGGAAAGAGTGATTCTATTATTCCATCTAAAAAGAATGTGGGATAAGCATTTGGTCTAGTGGGTAAGACACAATTAAGATGGTTGCATCCCACATCTGAGTGTCTGAGTTCAATTCCCAGCTCTGGCCCCCAGCTGCAGCTTCCTGGCAATGCAGATCTTTACAGGAAGCAAGTGATGACTCAAGCAGTTGGGTCTCTGTCATAAATGTGGGAGACCTGGATTGAATTCCTGGTTCCTCCATCTGGTCCTAGCCCAGAGCTCTATATCTGTCTCTTTACATTCCAATTAAATAAACAGCATTAAATAAAATAAAAAAATCAATGAACCTAAACAAACAGATTAAAAAGAAATGAACAGACAACCCAGAAAGAGACTCACACACAGATGAGCAGCTAATTGTTTATCAAGAAGTAAAAGCACTCAGTGGAGTAGCTAGCTTTTTTGGGAAAAACACATTTTTCCTTTCTCTTCCTAAAGTTTTGCTTATTATTAATTTATTTCAAAGGGAGAGAAAGAGAGGAGAGTAAGACAAGAGAGACACACAGAGACAGGGAGAGTGAGTGCTCTTTCATCCTCTGGTTCACACCCCAGATGCCTGCAACAGCCAGGGCTGGGCCAGGCTGATGCCAAGAGCCAAGAGCTCCATCCAGGTTTCCCACTTGGATGGCAGGGACACAAGCACTGAGCCACCACCTGCTGTGTTCCAGGATGTGCACTAGCAGGGAGCTAGACTCGAAGTAGAGCACCAACTTAAACCCAAGCACTCTATCCCAAGACATGGCGTGATGGCTGTGCCACAATGCTTGCCCCAGAATAGCCTTTTGAACAAATTGTACTGGAATAAATGGATATTCATCTGCAAAAAGAAAACAAAATAAAAATGTGTACTCCTACCATCTATCACCTAAAATAATGAACTCTAAATGGATCATAGACTTAGAAGTAAATCCAAAAACTCTAAAACCTCTAGGAAACAAAAAAGAGAACATCACTGTTACATTGAGTTAGGCAACGATTTCTTTGATGAACATTAAAAGGATGATTCCTAAAACAAGTGGACTTAATCAAAACTAAAAATATTTCTGCTAAAGGGATTAAAATGAAACAATGAGCTACAAATAGGGAGAAAACATTTGGAAATGCACCAGGATCCATAATCAAAAGAACTTTGAAAACTCAATAAGAAAACTAACATCTCAAAAAGAAAATGGGCACAACAATATAACAGAGAACCTCAGAATCAGAGGTCTTGAAGTCATTCCTCTAAGACAGGACTAGAATGAAGAGCCTTCTGACACAGGACAGGTACAGAACAGAGCAGCCTTCCCTTGCTGGCCTGCACCTTCGGGCGGGCGGCCTTCTGGCCTCCACCCTGCCTCTGCTCTCCTGCTGCATGCTTGCTCCTCGCGGCACCTGGCCTGCTCTCTGCCTCGTATGGACCCAACTTAGCTTCAGACTTCTTCCTCCCCTAAATAAAGCCCTCATTTTCCTGTGCATTTCTCTCACTGAATAAAATGCTTAAAAACTTAAAACAGAAAATGCATCTTCTTTTCAGTCATTATGTACTAAACACTTTCAAACTGACAAGACAGAAGTCAACACCGACAAACAGACGGCATTGAGGGGTAAGGGGTCAAAGAGAAGCATTGCTGGAAAACCTACTACCCCGGCCTCATCTCTGCTCTTTTATTACCCACCTGAGATAACTTTCTGCCCCTTTTTGACCTCACCACAATTTTCCCCCTATTCCAATATCTGTAAAAGCTAATTCTTTCCTGTCTGGCCACCTGCTCCAGCCACTTCATCACTTAAACTCGCTGATCCAATCTTTCGTCATTCCCCACCTCCTCAGCTGTCAGGGAGGTTATCCGTCTGATCACGCTTTACGTCTCCTAGCCCCACCTCCCTAGAGTGTCCTGTTCCTGTCCTTGCTACTTTTAGTCTTCACCCTTCCCATCCATATGTTGTTAGATCTATCTTGCCTTCCTTCTCTCACTCTGAAAATTTCATGAATGTCATTCACAATAGAGCTATCCCTTCCACCAAGTCCCAGAATGCAAGCTAGGCTTAGACATAAGGAGAGCCCTACACTTATCCTCTGGGGAGCTGATGCTGTATCAGCGGGAGGTCATTGCTGGTATGAAAAATTAGAAAGGTGAGCACATTTACAAGTTAATTTTATCAAATTACACATTTTTAAAAAGCCAAATAGGGGCATCGTGGTATAGCAGGTTAAGCAAAACCAGCTCCATAAATGGGTGCTGGTTCATGTGCCGGCTGCTCCACTTCCAATCCAGCTCCCTGCTAATGGCCTAGTAAAAACAGTAGAAGATGGCCCAAGTGTTTGGGTTCCTGCCACCCATGTGGGAGACCAGCAAGAAGTTCCTAGCTCCTGGCTTTGGGCTGGTCCAGCCCCAGCCATCTGGGGAGTCAATCAGATGGAAGATCTCTGGGTGTCTCTCCCTCTCTCTGCCTTTCAAACAAATCTTTTTTAAAAAAGCCAAAGAGTTATACAAACCTTATAACAAAACTGAAGTCTCTTTCTCAAATATCACCATCATGAAATTCTCTCTAGAGACCATTACTTTCAGTCCTATTAACTGTTTCTTTTGTTAGCCACCTCCTTTATATTTCTAAATTAAATATATTTAACACTTCTATTATTATTCAAATATATTCATATTTGAGTCATGTACTTTGAGCTATATTCATCATTTTTGCTGCAAGTTTTTGTTTTTCCTTTGAGTAATTTATTACCCAATTTTAAACAATTTGAGAAACAAGAGTTCCTGTCTGCACTTCCCAGTGTCTGCATCAGCAGGGCTGGGCTGGGCCCAATACCAGCAGCTGTGAATTCAATCCAGGTCACCCATGCAGGTGGTAAGAACACAATTACTTGAGCCATCATTGCTGCTTCCCAGGGACTGCATTAGCAGGAAGCTGGAGTCAGAAGCCAGAGCCAGGACTTGAATCCAGGTATTCAGATGTGAGACAAAGGTGTCTTCATTGCTAGGCTAAATGTCTGTTCCCTATTACCTAATTTTTTAAAAGATTTATTTATTTATTTTAAAGTCAGAGTTATGGGGTCGCAGGGGGGTCTTCAATCCGCTGGTTCACTTCCCACTTGGCCGTAACAGCAGGAGCTGCAGTGATCCAAAGGCAGGAGCCAGGAACTTCTTCCGGTCTCCCACGTGGGTGCAGGGATCCAACGACTTGGGTCATCTTCCACTGCCTTCCCAGGCCACAGCAGAGAGCTGGATCGGAAATGGAGCAGCTGGGACTCGAACTGGTCCAACATGGGATGCCCGCACTGCAGGTGGCAGCCCCACCTATTACCTAATTTTGTATTAGTTTTCTAAGCACTTGTCACTGTTTCATCCTAACTTTTTACAGAACTTCAAATTTCCACACAATACTTTCAAAATCACTAGGTTATCTATCCATTTATTTTTTCTTTCCCCCTCCCCACTCCCTTCCTCCTTCCCTAGTCTAGAGGAAGTAATGATATTAGAGACCTATATTCACTTGCTCAAATTTGAGTTGATGATCCACTTAGACATGTTGCACAGGTATTTTCTTGGGATTATCCTTTACCATTATCCTAATAAATTCTTTTGCATATTTCCAGTATTGGAGCCTTTGATTTCTGGATCCTGTGATTTCTCTATTGACTTACTGTTTGTTTTTTATTGGAGCACCCCCTTCATTTCCTAAGAAAAGGTCATGGGAGACCTGTCTAAAAACTTCCTTATACTATAGCCACACTTGAGTTAACAGTTTGGCTGGGTATAGAACTCTAGGTTCTCACACTGAAGAGACTACTTCCAGTTTCCGATGTGACAGCATTTAAACTTCACTGTTCTTTGGTTTGTTCTGCCCCACCTCTAGGGTGGCAAGAAATCCCTCGTACTCCATCTTTCACTAACAGTGGCGAGCACAAACCATATGTAAGAAACCTCATTCCTGTCCCACCTTCTGACCACTGTAAAAATCCTGTCCGTCTCCTTTCCTTGCTCACAAACCAGCTTCAGTCCTCTTTGAGAGCTTTTTCTCTAGAAAGCCTCTCTTAGTGTGTGGACAACATCATCAGTCTGGACAGTCAAGTCAAACTTTGGTTGATGATTGGTCCTACTTCTACAAAATCAGTTTTCAGAAGTTAAAATTCATTTTCCTACCATATTCAACCTTCCTGAATTGCTCTTCAGAAGCCCAATGCCATCTGTATTCTAGACTGCTTATCTGGAACTAATTCTTTTTTTTCTATGGAAGACTGTTTTGTTTTGTTTTGTTTTTATTTGAGAGAGACAGAACTCCCACTGCTACTTCACTTCCCAAATGCCCAGCAGTTAGGACTGAAGCCAGGATCCAGGAACTCAGTCCAGGTCTACCACATGGGTGGCATAAATCCAGTTACTTGAGTCATCACTTGCTTCTAGAGTCTGCATTAGTGTGAAACTGGAGTCAGGAGCCAGAGCTGTGAATCAAACCTAGGCACTCTAGTGAGGGATGTGGGCATCTTAACCACTAGGCCAAACACCTGACACCTGAGTATTTTAAAAATTATACAATGTATTTTGGTGTAAGTCTTTTTCTTCTAATTTAATGGATATAATTACTTTGTACCAGGTGAACTCAGCTTTCCATGTATCTATTCATATTTTTCAGAATTTAAAACTCTTTGAATATGTATATTCTATAATTTTTAATGCTATCCAAGTTTCTGGTTCTTTGTGTTTAATAAATTCCTTTCTGTTTACTCTAATGTCTGAACTTCTATTTTTCATGTTCTATTTTTGGATTCATCTCCTAATTATTATTCTTTTTTTAAAAATATTTTATTTATTTATTTGAGAGGCAGAGTTACAGACAGTGAGAGGGAGAGACAGAGAGAAAGGTCTTCCATCCATTAATTCACTCCCCAAATGGCCGCAACGGCTGGAGCTGCGCCGACCCAAAGCCAGGAGCTAGGTGCCTCCTCCAGGTCTCCCATGTGGGTGCAGGGGCCCAAGGACTTGGGCCATTTCCTACTGCTTTCCCAGGCCACAGCAGAGAGCTGGATTGGAAGAGGAACAGATGGGACTAGAACCGGCACCCATATGGGATGCTGGCATCACAAGCGGAAGATTAACCCACTGCGCCACAGCGTCGGCCCCTAATTATTATTCTTTTTAAAATAACGACTTTTGAGATGCAACTCATATGTCATAAAACTCATCCTTTCCAAGTTTATATTTTGTTTTCTATACTCAGAGTTGTATCACCTTTTTTTAAAAAAATTTTCTCTTTAGTATTTGTTTAACTTTCTAGAATATTTCCTTTATCATTCAAGTCTATGGAATACCTTATTTCTGGTTCTATATTTTTATTCGTAATTTTTCAGATTTTTTTGTTCTTTGAAGGCTTTTTTAAAAAAGTAGTCTGTAACTATTTTATGAGCACAAGATTTTTTCACCACTCTGAGGATATTAATGAAACTATGGCTATTAGAAGATTTCTTCTGGGAAAGACATTTGGCCTAGCAGTCAATACACCAGTTAAGATGCCTGTATCCTAATACTCGGCTTCAGGGCCAGTGTCGAGGCACAGTGGGTTAAGCTGCCACCTGTGATGCCAGGAATTCAAGTCCCACCTGCTGCATTTCTGATCCAGCTCCCTGCTAATGTGCCTTGGAAGGCAGAAGATGGCCCAAGCAGTTGTGCCTCTGCCACCCACATAAAAGACCCAGATGAAGTTGCTGGCTCCTGGCTTTGGCCTGGTCCAGTCCTGACTGTTGCAGTCATTAGCAGAGTGAACCAGCAGATGGACGATCTCTTTCTCCCTCTCTGTCATTCTACCTTACCAATAAAAAAATTTTTTTTCCAAAGAAAATAACCGACTTTACTTCCTGACAATGCACATCACAGAAGTTCAAATCACTGGGCCCTTGCCACCCACATGGGAGACCTGGTTTCAGTTCACAGCTCCAAGCCTCACTTTGCCCAGTCCCAGTTGTTGCATGCATTTGGGGAAGGCAATCAACTCTGTCTGGCTCCATTACTGTTTCTGTCTCCCTCTCCTTCTTTTTGTCTGCTTCTCAAATAAATACTTTTAAAATTCTAAAAATGACTTATTTTCCTTTTATTACCTGTACCCTTCAAGTATCATATTTAGTAACTACTTTTCATTTTAAATGTTTTCATCAAACGCCTAATAATTCTTAAATGTTCAAGAACGAGGTACTAAACTTGGGCTTATTCTTGAGCAGGGCTTAGGTAGAGGCAGCATTTCTCTGGGACCTTTAGACTGGAACCAAGCCATTACTGTCAGGACAAAGGTCTTCTCTAGGGTAAAGAAACTTCCAAAAGAAGAATCTTCCTACCTCTTAGTTAGGGTGTATTTGCTCGAGTGGGATAAGGGGTCCAGGCACTTTGGCACTAAGAATACAGATTTTGGCCAGCGCCATGGCTCACTAGGCTAATCCTCCGCCTGTGGCACCAGCACCCTAGGTTCTAGTCCCGGTTGGGGTGCCGGATTCTGTCCCGGTGGCTCCTCTTACAGTCCAGCTCTCTGCTGTGGCCCGGGAAGGCAGTGGAGGATGGCCCAAGTGCTTGGGCCCTGTACCTGCATGGGAGACCGGGAGGAGGCACCTGGCTTCTGGCTTCGGATTGGCACAGTGCACCGGCCGTAGTGGCCATTTTGGGGGGTGAACCAATGGAAAAGGAAGACCTTTCTGTCTAACTCTGTCAAAAAAAAAAAAAAAAATAATACAGACTTTCACTTAATTCCTTTTCTTCTTCTTGACCCTCACTGCTGGTTTTCAGTGCAGCACACCTGCCCTGAACACAAGCAGGAGTCTGAGTGCAGTCCCTCCACTTCAGTGTTTCCATACTGCCAGAGGGTAGCTGCCTGATCATACGGTATTGGGATGGAGATCAAGGCATATACCTGCTACTTTTACATATTTCTAAAATTCTTATTTTTAACACTACACCCATTCCTTCTGGAATATGTGATGCTTCAGATTCCTAAAACGCAGCCTAAGCCAGTTTGCTTCTTGGTTTATCATTACTGTAGGAACCTAGCTTTCAGCTTTTCTACTTTCTTTCTTTATGTTAGGTCAATTAGAAATCATTCATCCACTTCCCAGGTTCCAAGATTTTACTGATTATCTCTTATCAGATAGGGTATCTTGTCTCTCTCTCTGCCTGTGGCTTCACATTCTTTTTATGCTTTTATTGGTATTTTAATGGGATTTCAGAAAGGAGAAAAATGTATATATTCAATCTTCCATATTAAATATTAAAGCTTGTATTACTTTTTCAACGTGTTAAAATGTTACTTTAGAAGATATTTCTTATTATGGTTAAAAGGTTTATTTTTCTCCAGAGTAGAAGACCCATTTGAAACTGTATTTTGGGGGGGCCAGTGCTGTGGCATAGCAGGTAAACTCACCGCCTGCAGTGCCAGCATCCCATATGGGTGCTGGTCCGAGTCCTGGCTGCTCCACTTCCGATCCAGCTCCCTGCTATGGCCTGGGAAAGCAGCAGATGGCACAAGTCCTTGGGCCCCTGCATCCAAGTGGGAGACTTGGAAGAAGCTCCTGGCTCCTGGCTTCAGATCGGTGCAGCTCCAGTCATTGCAGCCAATTGGGGAGTGAACCAGCGGATGGAAGACCTCTCTCTCTCTCTGCCTCTCCTTCTCTCTCTGTGTAACTCTTTCAAATACATACATAAATTTTTAAAAAAATAAAAAAGATACTGTACTGTACTCCAAGCAGGGGGAAGGAAGATAAAAGATCAGGCTAATTCCCAAAGGCTTTAAAGTCAAGAGAAGGAGAGAAGCCAAAACAATTACACTGCAGTTTCCAGTCCTATGGAAGAAGTATACAGAATGCCACTGAACTACCACGATAGAACAAATCATTTAGAAAAAGAGATGACAGAAGAGGCTCCCCAGCAGAAATGGCTTCTGATTTTCTTTTTGAAGAACAAGCAAAGAAGGGAGAGGAAAGAATAAGAGCATTGCTTGAGCACCTTCTAACTTCTTTTGCAGTTTATTTTCAAAAACATTCCTCTAGTCTATTTTCTGGCTCACTAATTCAATGTTCAGCTGAATTCATTCTATGAGGTTCATTTTTTAAAAAAATTGAGTCTTGAAAAAAATTTTTTTTATTTAAAGAGACAACAGGGAGAGCTGAAATCACTGGCTCACTCCTCAGATGCCACAATGGTCCCTGGCTAGGGTTAAAACTGGGAGCCAGTTATGTAATCCTGGTCCCCAACATGAGTGGCAGGAACCCAATTATTTGAGCCACTACTACTACCTCTCAGGGTTTGCATTAGCAGGAAGCTGGAGTCAGGAGGAAAACCCAGGCACTCTGATATGGGATGTGGCTTTCCCAACTGCCAAATGCCTGCCCCTAACTTGTTATTTTTAGTTTGCAGGGAGTATAACTATTTTTTACAGCAAACTGTTTATTATGTATTCAATGATTTCTTATTTCTAAAGAGATAAAGTTTTTCCCATTTCCTCAGATGTTAGTTGTGTTTCTTGCATTTGCTGCCTCTTTTCCGTGGCATTGGTTCTCTTCAAACGTTGGGCTGATCAAATGTTTGCCTTAGCCATATCCCTCTTTGAGAATGACGGCACGAAAGTGAGTATAAATTCTGCAGCAACAACGTGCCTCTAGAGTTTGGAAAAGTGAAAGGCATTCTGGACTCTAGTGTTCTGGATGGTGATGTCCTCCACTTACTGGGTATGGTGGGTTCCTTACAGGAATGCCCTGTGTGACTAGGGGCTCCACTGAAAGTCTCCTGAATCAGAACCTCCACTTCAAAAGAGCCATACTGTATGCTCTTCCTGCAGCTAAGCAGCTTAACAATTGACAGCTTTGACTTTTTTCTCTCTTTGCTATCCTTGTGACAATCTGGAGTTACCTGAGATTCTTCCTCTGCTTCTCAATCCAACCCCAGTAATGACCCTTCGTAGTCAATCCCCACATTATTTGGGAGTGGCTTTACCAAGGCAGCAAGCATTAGTAGTTGCCAGTGTTTCCAATTTAAGGAGAAACGGACCAGGTACTTCAAATGTAGTTCTTAATCCACCACTTTGACAAGTCCTCAAGACTCCTTCTATCACAGTTCTTTAGACTTATTGCTCACGCATTTAGGATCTCTCTAAAGCTACTTACTTTTACCTGTGTTGTGATTTTTCTATGCTCTCAGTACACTTAATCACTCTGATCTCATCTGCTTTTAAGGAGTCCTCTGTATTTCTGGAGTGCTGATGGCACCTTTTTTGTTTTCAAAAATGACTTCAATTATACCAACAGTGGATGGCTCACAAATTTCTATTTCTAGTCCTCCACATCAACTGCCCATCTAACAATGCTACTTAGATTTTTTTTAAAGGCACTTATCATTTAATATATTAAAAATTGAATTCATTATCTTTCCTTCAAACAAGATGTTTTTTTCAGTGAATGAAACCATCTGGTATCCGGTTTTGCAAATCAAAGACAGAAGTCATCTTGGATACTTTTCAGCTCCTTGATTCTTCATTTACCAAATTCTATCAACTGCACTGCCTAAAACAGCCATGAGATCTGCTTTCTCTTTTCCATTTCTAATGTAAGCTTTCTAGTACAAAGTGCCATTCTTTCTCCCCTAAACTACTATCTCCTAACTGGTCTACTTGCCTCCACTCCTGCTTCTTTCCAGTCTTGTGTCCACACTACCACTAAAGTGAGCTTATCATTCCTTATTTAAAAGACTTCAACGGCTTTCTGCTGCTCCAAAGATAAACATCAGTATCTCTGACATGAACTACAAGGCTGCAAAGACCCAACTGGCCGCCCAATCTTGTATCACAATCACAATTCTTCCCATGCTCTGTACTCCAATCGTGCTGATCTTTTAGTTCTCAGAACCACAGTGCTCAGTCTCGTATCAGGGGCTTTGCAATGTTGTTCCCTCGGCCTGGATTTTCCTTTACTTATCTGTTTGCATAGTTAATTTCCAAAGTCCTTCAGATCTCAATTGTCAATCCCTCTTCCTCTTGGAAGTCTTCCCTACTCTGAGTAAAATAAATTACATTCAAGTTAATATCTCTTTTGTAGCAGTTACCACAACTCTAATTTCACTCTGGTGTGTGCCTGAAGGCTTTGAAGACAAAGCTTAGGCCACAGTCAGGAGCATTCACGTTGACTAGAGGAGAGCACCCTACCCACCGAGTTGGGAACACAGGGGCGGACACAAATGGATGTAAGATAGAAAGCTGACAGAGTTCACATCTGACAGTCTTACCTGACATTAGTTCACTACTTGATGAACTACTGTCAACCTGGAGGTCATCAGTTAGTGACTCCTACGTGGAAGAATTAAAGATATGGAACAAATTATGAAATTGAACATTTTTATATCACATTGATTACTTTGAAAATGAAAAGTTAATGTCCACTTTGATTATTGAGTTCATACTTATTAGATTTTTTCAGTTTATTGATTACACATGTAAAGTGACAATATTAAATGTAACAAGAAATACTAAGATATGATACTATGGTTATATCTAGGAAATCAAAAATACATCAGTCAAATAACTTCTGAGGGATACACTAGCATACAAAATATATGGGAAAATATTCTTCTGATCTCCTAGGAAGAACATTTTACCTCCAAAAATAAGGGGAAACAGACAAATCAAAAGAAAAGCTTTCTACTTCTAAAATACTAAAAATAATATTAAAGACAAATATAAGTAAAAACATTTATTAAATATATGCACTGTTATCTCCAATATATAATAAATAGGCATTTCATAAAAAAGAAATACAAATGGCCAATAACTTGAGGGTAAAAAGCAGTGAATTCCCTAGCCTCAAAGAAATGAAAAACAAAACAACATGCTACTTTTCATCTATCAAATATGAATATATGTACCTGGTTTCATGTGAGATGGTGCTAATTTGCCAACATGAACCAAAAAACTGTGAACCTGATCAACCTTTGACCCACTGCAAAATATTTATCTTAGGATAACAATTTGAGGTACAGATGCACACAAAAAAATTCCTTCCATAACATGAAGTCTATCAATATCTACAACAGCAAAACTGGAGTAACAATATGAAACTCTCAATCTCAGAATAGCTTTACATAGTATGTCTATCTATAAGACAAAACATTATGAAAACTCCAGAGGTGCCCGGTGCTGTGCTGAAGCAGGTAAAGCCACCACCTGCAGTGCTGGCATCCCCTGTGGGTTCCAGTTTGAGTCCCAGCTGCTCTGCTTCTGATCCAGCTCTCTGCTATGGTCCAGGAAAGCAGTGGAAAATGGCCCAAATGCTTGGGCCCCTGCACCTGTGTGGGAGACCCAAAAGAAGCTCCTGGCTCTTGGCTTTGGATTGGCCCACCTGGAAGTGAACCAGCAGATGCAAGACCTCTCTCTTTGTCTCTCTCTCTGTCTCTCTATAACTCTGCCTTTCAAATAAAAATAAATCTTAAAAAAAAAAAACAAAAATAGCATTTTTGAAGAATAACAATAAGAAAATACACAAGAAGAACATTTTTGAATTATTTTAAAAGATAAATACATTTTGGGCCAGCGCCGCGGCTCACTAGGCTAATCCTCCGCCTAGCGGCACCGGCACACCGGGTTCTAGTCCCGGTCGGGGCGCCGGATTCTGTCCCGGATTCTGGCCTCTTCCAGGCCAGCTCTCTGCTGTGGCCTGGGAGTGCAGTGGAGGATGGCCCAGGTGCTTGGGCCCTGCACCCCATGGGAGACCAGGATAAGCACCTGGCTCCTGGCTCCTGCCATCGGATCAGCGCGGTGCGCCGGCCGCAGCGCACCGGCCGCGGCGGCCATTGGAGGGTGAACCAACGGCAAAGGAAGACCTTTCTCTGTCTCTCTCTCTCACTGTCCACTCTGCCTGTCAAAAAAAAAAAAAAAAAAGATAAATACATTTTTAAAGGCAACAAAAAGAAATATATAAAAATGTGAAAAATTTTTTAATTACTTGTTTTTTGTAGCGTATAAGACATCTACAAAGAACACTTTACACTGTGAAGCATGGGGTAAACGTCTCTTTAAAAGTGCTTTGTGTTGAAACTGCCCTACTTCAAAAACGTATTACTGAGGAGTGCAAGTTAAAAATCCGGAACTTGACTATCAACTGTATTGCTAACTTCAGACGAGCCCTAAGTTTTAAAATCTGAGTCTCCCCAAGTTACTATCGTGCAGCTTTAAAGTATTTCACAGAGGCCAGCGCCGCGGCTCACTAGGCTAATTCTCCGCCTGCAGCGCCGGCACACAGGGTTCCTGTCCCGGTTGCCCCTCTTCCAAGTCAGCTCTCTGCTGTGGCCAGGGAGTGCAGTGGAGGATGGCCCAAGTGCTTGGGCCCTGCACCTGCATGGGAGACCAGGAGAAGCACCTGGCTTCTGGCTTTGGATCAGCGCGGTGCGCCGGCCACAGCGGCCATTGGAGGGTGAACCAACGATAAAGGAAGACCTTTCTCTCTGTCTCTCTCTCTCTCTCACTGTGCACTCTGCCTGTGAAAAAAAAATTTCACAGAATCCTTATTCTAAATACAGAACATCAAGAAGTTATATAATATTCCGATGAATGAAGACTGGAATGCTCTGTAATGTACTGAACGGTTCATAATGAAGCATAGTTTTAGTTAACAGAAAAATCAAATGGAAAACATAAAAATGGCTTTAAAACGTTAAAGTAGTACCAAAAATAATTCCTTACTAAGGAATATTTTCTTTCACCCAGGAAATCAGCTAATAATCTACATTTCTGTAACACTTGTCAAAGGAAAATCCACCTGAGTCAGAAATTCAAGTCCTGTCATTTATCAGTGCTTATAGAAATACTAGAACGCTATGTAATTTCTCTTGCACAAAGACCCTGTAATCCTGTCTTTCACACGTGAAGTGCTTGTCTCCTTATGAAGAATAACCAAGAACCACAGGAATGACATACATACACCCAACGCAGCAGTCTTCGCCGCCTGTGTCTGCTCACGAGGACTGTCTTCTTGCAGGCTTTGCTCTCCTGTAACTCTTAGCTGAGCGCTAACAAATAAACACCACAGTTAATGCGCACCACATGGACTCGGCTCCGCACATCTCTGTTCATGCTATTCAGGACCTCAAAGTCTCTTCAGGGACATCTTTAGGAAGAAAGGACCAGAGTGGATGAACGACACCAATACCCAAATCCTGGCACGAATACCGTCCTGGGGGGGAGGGTGGGTTAGTGCACTTGATTTTTAGGTAACTTGGCAACAAGTCCAATCTCTAGTCTAGGGGCTGAGAGGCGTGAAATGGGGGTGTGTCACTCATTCTCTTCACTGACTGTTAGAACAAGAGGCTAACAGAAGATAAAGGCTTGGGGTTTTCTGAGGAGGCCAGGCCATGGGGCTGTGAACCCCGCCTACGCACCTGGGCAGCCCAGCGCCACTGCCTCCACGCGGGCTCCCCTCTGCTTTCTCCGCTATCTTCTGCAAACCGCGCAGTTTGCCTTTACCCTTCCGGCCTAAGAGAGGACGGCAGGTGTCAGCCCGCCCACCGGCCTCGGAGCTCCCCGGGGCCAGGGGCCCAGACCTCCCGCCCGCCCCCTGCTCGGGTCCCTCCCCGCAAGGCAGCTCGGCGGGGCTTACGGCAGGCCAACCCTGGGCCAGGACCTGGCGGGGCCTCCGTCTTCGCCGGGGCGCCCAGGTCCGGCGTCGGGGTTACGTTGAGCCTCTGGCCTGCCCGCTTCTTGCGCGTGTAGACCCGCAGGGGCCACATTGCCACCCCCACTCCACTCCCAAGCCTTGAAAGCCTCTGGGCCTTGACAGCCTGTCTCGTCTCCTCCTTGAGGAACGAGCTACGTCAGAGAGAGTCAGCGTCCAGACGCGGCCGGCGGAGCAGCCTGACCAGAACCACGCGAGGAAAAGCATTAACTTCGGGACTACGGCCCTCGGCCGCGCTCCCGCCTTTTTATCCCCCGTGGTGGATTCTGGGAAGACGGAGGAACGCGGCAGCGACTGCGCCCCCTGGCGGCACTGGGAGGTGGGCACAGGCACCCTTGACTGCTGAACGCACGCCTGGAGGTCCCAGTCCCGAAAGTCACTGCTTTGCTTTTCGTTTCCTCATTATTGGGATGGGACCAGCTTCTGCTATCCATGCTGCCCGCTGTGGCTCTCCTCATCAGCACCGCGGAAGGAGGCCTTGGTGGTGGTTTGAGTCTCTGGGCACAGGGAGGGAGTGTAACTGGGGATCATGCAGGAGGGTACCCACCTGAGGAGTCAGCTTCAGCTCTGGGTCCCCCAGATTACTGGGTGGCTATGGTACTTGAGGGCCTAACCAAGCCTTGGAAGATGCTGGGCTCAGGAGGCGTCTCCTCAAGTGCAAGCAGAGTCCATTAGCCTGCACATCTGGGGTATACTTGGGGTCAAAGCAGAGGATGCCACAGGGGCTTCCCTCCTAGTGCCTGGGACTCAACTCTGGGTCTACCAGTTGGAGAGACACAGAAATGACCTCCGCTTCTCTCCACATACCCAGGTTGAACCATTCTGGATGCTTCTGATAGTCATAGCACACACAGAACAATACATAACCATCCTCTTGTTCTAAAAAATGACAACATTTCAGTTAAAAATTGTACAGTTATGAAAAACTCAAAAGATAATAATGTGTGTGGATGTGTGCATCCACAATAATGTCATGGAGTTTTTTTACTTAAAATGTGCTCATAAAAACATGACTATGATTTAATACATAATCATCAAAGTCTGACTTTGTAATGAGCAGAGGGTAGGCATTCATCCATGGTTAGGTATACTAGTACCCTGAGTCAGAGTCAATGGTTATTGAGCTCCTTACTCTCGTGTTTGGCCCTGTGGTGGATGCTGGAGATAACAAAGGTGAACCAGAAAAACCAGCCAAGGAACTCATGGTGTTGCTGTCTAAGGCAATCTCCTATTTCCACTTGCAGATTTCTTTAGTCACATTTATAATGTGCTGCCTGGCAGTCTCCAGTTTACTCTCCCACTGTGGGGGCTGTTCTGAAAAAAACTTGGAGTTCTTAAATGACCTCTGAGAGGTCTGGACCTTGAGATGCCTTAATCCCAGAAGTGAAAGAAATAATGAAAAAATGAGAACAGGTTAAACCAAAAGCTGACCTGCTCTAGGGGTCCTATTCCCTAAAAGTCTATCGCACTACATACTGAACTATATTCCCGAAATGTCATCAAGTAAAGATTTATGGGGTTAATACAGAGGACTTCCAAACTGGAAATAAACTTGGAATGATTTATTTAGCCAAAACTATCCTTAAAAATGATCTAATGGGGGCCAGCGCTGTGGCAAAGTGGATAAAGCCACCATCTTCGGTCCTGGCATCCCATATGGTTGCCAGTTTGAGCCCCAGCTGCCCCACTTCTGATCCAGCTCCCTGCTAATGCACCTGGGAAAGCAGCAGCAGATGGTCCAAGTTCTTGAGCCACTGAACCCACGTGAGAGACCCAGAACAAGCACCTGGCTCCTGACTTTGGACCAGCAGAGCTCTGGCCATTATGGCCATTTGGGGGGTTAACTGGTGGGTGGAAGATTTCTCTCTCCCTCTCTCATCTCTAACTGTTCCTTTCAAATAAATAAATAAATAAATCTTTTTTAAAAAATTAACAAACAGGGCTGGCACTGTGGCATAGTGGGTAAAGTCACCGCCTGCCATGCTGGCATCCCATACTGGTTTGAATCCTGGCTGCTCCACTTTCAATTCAGCTCCCTACTAATGCACCTGGGAAAATAGTGGAGTGTAGCCCAATTGCATGGGCCCCTACACACAAGTCAGAGACCTGGATGCAGCTCCTGGCTCTGGCTTGCCCAGCCCTGGCCATCTGGCCACTTGGGGAGGATCTCTGTCTCTGTCTCTGTCTCTGTCTCTCTCTCTCCCTCTCTGTAACTCTATCAAATAAATAAATTAAACCTGTAATTGAAATGATCCGGTTGCCTCTTCCTTTTGCAGTTGAGGAAACCACAGTCCAGGGAAGCTCATGAAGATGGTCAGCTGGCACAGGTGGCATGGCTCTCTAGCATGGGGCTAGTGTGCTGGTCATTCCTATCCCTCCTGGCACAGGCCTGGGAAAGAGGTAAGGGGTGCAAGGTGAGGCATTTAAAACCCTTGGTAGCAGGGCTGGCACAGTGGGTTAACGCCCTGGCCTGAAGTGCCAGCATCTCATATGGGCACCGGTTCAAGTCCCATCTGCTCCTCTTCCAATTCAGCTCTCTGCTATGGCCTGGGAAGGCAGTGGAGGATGTCCCAGGTCCTTGGGCCCCTGCAACCACATGGGAGACCTAGAAGAAGCTTCTGGCTCCTGGCCTCAGATCGGCACAACTGGGGAGTGAAACAGCAGATGGAAGACCTCTCTCTCTCTCTCTCTCTGCCTTTCCTTCTATGTGTAACTCTGACTTTCAAGTAAATAAATAAATCTTAAAAAAAAAAAAAAAAAAAACAACCTTGGTAGCAAGGGGAGAAGGGACTAGACAGACTCGGGCTGTTTTAAACTTCACCCTGAGTCTGCCTGTAAAAGGGGAAGGAAATGTGCCCCTACAAAACAGTGAGGAAGGGCAGAGACTTCTCAGTGTAATCATCTGTCTTCCCCCACTCCATCCTCAAACATACAAACAGCAGGGCACATATAACCAAACTTCTTCCATCTCCTGGCTGCTGTACTGTTCCCACACCTATACCCAGAACTCTGCCATCAGGGTTTCAGTTCAACATATGATGGGTTTGACTGGGTTCCCAATAATCATTTTCTATGGAAAACCAAATCACAGATTGCAAAGAGATTTCTGAAGGAAACTTTTTGGAAAACAACCATTTTGTGAATTTTGGACTCCCTGAAATGCAAAGGAAACCTTTCTGGATTACATTTTCCTCTGGGTAACCCACCGAACAACTGTGTTTAAACCAGCTGAAAACCAGCGGTTGCTGTTGTTCAGTTGATAAAAGCGGGATAAATCATAGCAATGAATGAATGTACTTTCACATACTGTCATTTTAATGCTATGCAACATACAAAAAAGGACTAAATGCATTTCCTTACAACAGATATTTCTTGAGCATCTACTATGGACCAAATCTGCAGCAAGGCTTAGAGCTCAAACAACTCAGTCTTAAGGAGGGTAGGACAGAGTGACCACCAACCAATCCACCACACGGGAAGCTTCTCAGAGGACACACTGGAAGCTGAGTTTTATGAGATGAATGGAGTAGTCTGACAGGCAGGTCAAGGGAAAGGGTATTCTGGGAAAGGGGACTGTGAAGGCATTAGGACACAGAAAAGCATAATTTTAGCCAACTACAAACGTATTTGGTATCACTGGTGCCAAGGCTCCCTGGGGAAGAGCAGAAGAGTGTGCTGTACCAGGGAGCCTCAACTTTATCCTGGAAGCTATGGGGAGCCATTGAAGGAATATTAAACAGGAAGTGGCATGACTCGATTTTTAATTTAGAAAAATTTCCCTGAGTTGTGGATGTTGCGATTTGAATCAGCTGGGTATAGACATGAAAACTACTTAGGAAAGCACTGTAATACTCCAGACGAGAGATGAAGGTGGCCCCAAATGACACTATTACCTGAGAGGCAGAAGAGTGAGGGACAGCAAATGCATGATGGCAGAATGTGCATAACTTAAGACATGGAAGAATGCACCATTTTCACAGACTGTACCTAAAAAATCTGCATAGGACTAAAAGACATTATGGAAATGCTGTTTTAAAGGCTACCATGATGGAGAATTTCCTTAATTATTAAAAGAATTAAAGTGATTTAAATCCAAGACACATGTAGTGATGGCCAAGAGTTCAGCAGGGTCCCTTTGGAGTCTGGGGAACCCCAGAGCAGACGGAGAGGCCAGGATAGAGATGCAGATCGACAAAATGGCTCTACACCAAGTTTGCTGCGAGTACTACGGTTGATGATTACCAAACATACTGACATCACAGGATGCTATATAAATGTATAAAATAGTAATTATAAGCAACTCTGAGAAATGAAAAATCTTTATTTTTTACAAAAGTTTTCATAAATGCATTCTGTATTTGATATGCATGCTATTATAACAAAGCAACTGAAAATATAATTACAGTTATCTTTATGCATATTTAAAAATTAATATTTTACTCCCCTCAAGTTTTCAAAAATTGAAAGAATAAGCAGTTCTTCAAAAAAATATCCATTTCCCCCCATGCAATCATTGCAGTGATTTAACAAGGAAAATTAAAATAATCAGGCAAATGAATGTTTAAAAGCTACTGTTACTTCATGTACACTGTTTCTGTTTGGGACCAGGTTTAGGAATGCTTGTATCTCAAGTATTTGTCTGTTGCCTCAGCATTACAGCCATTAATGTGTTCTAATTTGTGTTTTGAATTTGGGGTTCAGTCCTCACTTGCATGCTAATCCCATTCTTACTGCAGTTAATTGTAGATTCACAGAAAAGACCAAGTAGCATAGTTAAGAGAAAAGTCAAGCTACTAGGATTCTTTTTCTTTTCATGTAAAGGGTTCCTTGAAAATAAAGATTGGCAAGAAAATATAGCCAACTCATACTTTACCAGCTTTATATGTGATCATTCATTCTTTTTTTTCCTGAGATTTTTAGCAAGTTGGCAAGTAGACTGTTTTCATGCAAAAACACTTTCCCATTCTTTACATTCATTTTATAGTATCACATTTGTGCTTTATTATGCATCTGGAAAATAAAAATTCATTTTCTTTACCATGGAAAATTTAAAGATTATTGGTTCTTCGATGATTTATATAGTCAAATTAAGTGTTTTCCACTTGACAAAATATTACCTGATTATAAAAATCTCAATGCACAGTTCTACTTTTTTTCTCTCATGCTTGTAGTCTTACCAAAATTTAGAACAAAAGAATGACTTGCTTATGTGAGGGACACACAATATGTTTAATCCTTGGACATTTGAGTTTGTGAATTACTAATATGTGGTATATATTTCAGTGGGAGGTCACAATAAAGACTATTTATGGCAAAGGAAAAAATATTTGGTGTGTATTCATTTTATAATACACACAAAATGATGTTTATAAAATTGAGAATTATTTACATATTTGAATGAGAAATGAGTACAAAAGTCAAACATTTAAGAACATATTTATAACTAAGGGACTGATTCTCTGTTAAACCTCTAGATTTATTAAGATCCAATGTCAAATAGCTTTTTCTATATTTGTTAGAAATACAAACTTTTTCCTCCCCCGAAAAAAGCTGGGAAATCTGAAGCAAGGATTTTTTCCACTGATATATACTGTTTCGTTTCTCCTTAATTACAAAATTACGTGGAGTTAAATGTAGGAATAGACATAATATATTTAGGGTTCACTGTTCACTTTTCTCAGCACATCTGCACCAACCCACTCATTTGGCCCAAATGTGATGATTTCCATTTGGATCAGGAAGTCTGGTGGAAATATATTATCTTTTAAGTGAGAAAAAGAAAAAATTTAAGTTACACATGATCAATCATATCTAACTACTATGAGGTATAAACAGACTCAAAAAAATAAGTTTTAAAATAATGGCTTATGTTACTGTTCAAAATTCTTTTGGAATCAAAGCCAACTATGAAATTGTAGTCAAGGGGAAGGACAATGGGAAATAGCATTTTCTTTTCCCCCTGAATGTCCAATTCAGGCAATGATGTTCACTTTTAACTAGTGAAATACATATTAAACCTAAAAAAATTAATGCTACTCAGATGGGACCTGGGACCTTTTAAATACCTGTTTATTCAGAAATGCCTTTAAAACTTAATGTGTATAGAACTAGATCGCTTATTACAATGTCAAATCTGTAAGTGTAAGCAGTGGGTCTTTAGAGAGAATATACCCAAGGAGTATGTAAAAGGTTAAGTACATCAAATGAGCTGTAGTCTACTTTTGACAAGAATAAAATCTGTGTACTCACTGATGCGATATAGCCAACAGAACCGTGTGCTACTGCAGTGTTTAAAAAAGTGTTTATGTACAGTTGGCTGTGAACAGTGAGTACATATATCTTAAATTAACACAAAAATTGCATATAAATTGTTAATATACTCTCACAGTCCTGTCCCTACAGAAGAAAAACACTTTCCCAGGTACTATGCTTTTTTCAGATGCACAGTTCATAGCTTGCAAATTAGTTGTTGTCAATGATATCAGGGCTTTCATTGTATAAATTTATTAGCATCCATGTACAGGGTGTATCTAAATGCATGGTGCAAGAAAGGAGGTTTTTGTGGTTGAATTTAGGAGCATTTAAAGATTTTGAGCACAGCATTAAGCCATCAGCAGATATTTCTCTATTACGAATCTATAGTTTTCCAGGGCCATTTTGAAGAGATTCTTCAAAATTATACTGTTGAAAAAATTATTTTCTTGGAAAAATAACATCCCCTCCTCCTCACATCTTGCCTTGATACTCTTAATGAAAGAAGATGAAATTGTTCAGAATCATAGCCATTCTGGGTTTCCCAGGCCTGGCATGGACATATTGGGAAGGGAAGGTAGGAAGGCCCCAGCGAGAAACAGAGGTACACTGACTCTGCCCACCCTGAGAAAGAACTCTGAGCTTCTTCTCCCAAGTCCTCCCATTCAAAGAAGGGTGCAGCCACTGCCGAGTCCACAGACACCTTTTAGAATTCATTATGGTTAGAAGTCCATGAGCATGTGCATGGTATCCTTGGCTACTTTTACATTACTTTTTTTTCTAGGTAGTTCCTGAATGCCTTTTAATGAAGTTAATAAATGACAAAATGCATTGAAAAGTCTTCGTAAGTTCTTATATAACATTTGCCTTAAGAATATCTGGATTTGCATTTTTCATGAATAAAACTAAAAATCAGAAAAAAAATCATTCACATCAATAGGAATTATCTTTGAAGACTGACGTTTTGCAGAATGATTGATCACATTTTATCATAATTCTGTTTGCCTAGTTTTAGTTCTCAAGTTTGATTTAACTGTGATTTTGACAATCAGTGACTGAATGAGGTAGTCCACATTGCCTAGCTATTTGCTGTATCTGGTTTCTATTCCACAAATAATTAAGTACAATATATCAGTTATGTTTTTGCTTTATGTTTAATAGGAGTTCCGTGAACATAGAATATATTACTTTTAGTGGTACACAGTTCTTGAGAAAATGTCTTGATTTACACATTGCCATTTGTGATATTTTTAGCAGCTTGCTACAATATCGTTTTAATAAAAAATAAAGTGTACTCAGTGATGATAGAGAAAATATTGTTAAAGATCTCTTGGAACAGGTAGAGGCTCAGTCATAAAATCAGGTTCTTAATCATTTTCAGCTGTGTCATTTTCGTGTTCCTTTCAAGAATAACTATAATATTGCTACACAGTCCATTATACTGAGAAGAACTTTCCTTGAACTTCACACGGAGATTGAGTAAAGCTCTTCTATTTGCTTTTTGAAGTACTCCCTCAGCTCGGGTCTCTTAGCCTTTAGTGTTGGTGTCAGCAGGCCATTTTGAACTGAGAACATGTCAGAATGGATGTGAATGGCTTTAACCTAAAAACCAAATGCAGAACACAGCTTTAATAAGAATAAAACACAGCATTTATAGCACACGTGATAAAAGTAAACAAGCATACGAAGGTAGATATATTCATTCACACACAGACACTATGCTAAGTCAAAAATATGTGAACATTTCAGCCCACATCTCATATCCAAAGGTCACCTTTTTTCCTTTCTACTCAGTCAGTTAGCAGCCAACAGAAATGAAGTGGTGCTTCCTCTGGGCCAGACACTGAGGACACAGAGGAATCCTTTGCTCCTGCTCTCCAGAGAGCCCAACGGAAGCCAGGAGAGCATTTGGACAGACACAAGGCCATCACTAGCACGTGGGGCCAAAGGGCAAGGGCACGGGCTCGGTCAGGGGAGGGGAGAGGGAGGAGCAATCACCCCCCATCCTGGCAGGTGAGTGTTAAAAGAATAAGTAGTAGGGCTGGCGCCGCGGCTCACTAGGCTAATCCTCCGCCTAGCGGCGCCGGCACACCGGGTTCTAGTCCCGGTAGGGGCGCCGGATTCTGTCCCGGTTGCCCCTCTTCCAGGCCAGCTCTCTGCTGTGGCCAGGGAGTGCAGTGGAGGATGGCCCAGGTGCTTGGGCCCTGCACCCCATGGGAGACCAGGAAAAGCACCTGGCTCCTGGCTCCTGCCATCGGATCAGCGCGGTGCGCCGGCCGCAGCGCGCCGGCCGCGGCGGCCATTGGAGGGTGAACCAACGGCAAAAGGAAGACCTTTCTCTCTGTCTCTCTCTCTCTCTCACTGTCCACTCTGCCTGTCAAAAAAAAAAAAAAAAAAAAAAAAAAGAATAAGTAGTAGTTAACCAGCAAAGGG
Source organism: Oryctolagus cuniculus (assembly GCF_051225735.1). Classification (NCBI taxonomy): domain Eukaryota; kingdom Metazoa; phylum Chordata; class Mammalia; order Lagomorpha; family Leporidae; genus Oryctolagus; species Oryctolagus cuniculus. The sequence continues at coordinate 21,811,881 of NC_142872.1, forward strand.
GGAAAGGAAGAAGGAGAAGGCCATTACCAGCAGAGACAACCTCAAGAACAAAGCTAAGGGGGTGGGACCTCAAGTTTTACTTTGGAGATGGCAGGAAGGTTCTGGAGGTTCCTACACAGGCCGGTGTTAGGGTTGGATAAATGGAAAGACCACTCTGAAGAGAGGCGGGAAGACAGTTTCTGAGCAGTTATGAAGCAGAGCAAGGCATCTGAAGGATGTGGCCAATTCACAGCACAGCGGGAAGGGATTAGTGACAAAGGCAGGGAAGCTGTTCTGAACAGCGGGCAGATAAAGTGGCAAGATGGAGTAGAGAGGGAGACGGCCTCACAGACTTGCAGGATTCTGCTTTCCATGGCTACTCGGAGACAGTGGTGCCTTTCATAAGAGAGCCATAAAGCCTTGGGAGGAAATGTTGACTCCTAGCTTTTAAAAATGTCCGCCACGCATTGTATCAAATCTATTGGTGGGGCGTGGAGGGATGAGACTCGCTTGTCACATTGCCTATTTGCATGAGGCCACTTCATACAAAGTCTCTTTGCAACATTAAATGGGGACCAAAGAAAACAGTGACCTGGGAGAGCCCAGACAGCTCTTCCCCTTCCGGGCTCCAACAGAAAGGATCAGTGTCAGTTCTCTAAGAAGTTCATAGTCTGGGCTTGGGCTTAACCCTGGAGTAATACTATCTCCAATAAGAACTAACAACTAGGACCAAATTCAAAGACTTTGTTGAGATAATACACCACAGCAGGATTGTGAATCAGTGTAATAGGGACTTTTAAATGCATCCAAAGCAGATGCATTAAATACAAATATACAACCCCTTCTGATATTTATTGAGCAACCACTGTGTCAAGTACTGTGGTAGGCAGCAGAGATGCAAAGAGGAACCTGCCCACAAAGAACCTACAGGCAAATGAGAGATGCTGTGGTATGATGGCTACAGAGACAAGGGGAGACAGTGCTTCCTGTGGCAGGTAGTCAGTTACTTACCCTTCACCCACTTCCTACTTGCATGCTAACAGGACCCTAATTTGGTTTAGAGCCAAATGGTCCACATCAATCATGACAACCCTGCCCCCATCACTGCCCCCTCCCCGCAGCTGTGGGTTTGCCATGAGATCCATTTCTGGTTAGGGAGAAGGGGAAGTTTTTGCTTTCCTAACAGAAGACCCAAACACAGCTCTCTCCACTCATCTCCCTTTTCTTTCCTTGGACAGTGAGTGCCCAAGCTGCAGCAGTCTTGTTGTGACAAGGGGCTGCTAAGCCAGCACACTGAGAATATGGATCAGAAACATAGGAGCCTAGGTTGTTGAAGACCTGCACCTACCTTGACCCACCTATCTTTTGACTTCTTATGCAAGCAGAGCAGGGAATCCAACCCAATGTGTTTCAGACACTGAGTCAGGTTCCTGTTAGAACTAAATGCATTTTTATATACCACCAAACTTTGGTTTGGGCAGGACTCAGTGAAAAGAGTGGCCTGAGTTGAAGTTGTTAAGTAGTCTTTATTTTTACTTTTTAAAAATATTTATTTATTTATTTGAAAGGCAGAATTATAGAGAGGCAGAGGCAGAGAGAGAGGTCTTTCATTCATTGGTTCATTCCCCAAACGGCCACAAAACAGCCAGAGCTATGCCGATCCGAAGCCAGGAGCCAGGAGATTCTTCCATGTCTCCCACAGGGGTGCAGGGGCCCAAGGACTTGGGCCATCTTCTACTGCTTTCCTAGACCATAGCAGAGAGCTGGACAGGAAGTGGAGCAGCCAGGACTCAAACTGGTGCCATATGGGATGCCAGCACTGAGACAGCGGCTTTACCCACTATGCCACAGTGCCGGCCCCTATTAGGTAGTCTTTAGACAGATAAACACAGCAAGGGAGAAGGGTATTGCTATGTGAACTGAGGAGAGGGGGTTGCTCAGGAAAAGGTAAGATGTGCCAAAGTGGGACTGGTATTGTGGCACAGTGGGTTAAGCCAGCACTTGTGACATCCTATAGGAACACAAATTTGAGTCCAAGTTGCTCCACTTCTGATCCAGCTCCCTGCTAATGCACATGGGAAAGCAGCAGGAGATGGCCCAAGTCCTCGGGCCCCTGTACCCGTGGGAGACCTGGATGGAGTTCCAGGCTCCTGGATTCAAAGTGGCCCAGCCTCAACCGTAGTAATCAGTTGGGAAATGAACCAGAGGATAGATGATTCTCTCTATCTCCCTTTCTCTCTCCTCCACCTCCATCTCTCTCTTGCTCTGCCTTTCAAATAAATAAATAAATAAATCTTTTTAATAAAAAGTGCCAAAGCATATGTGGGACAGTAACATTGTAGGCTGAAGCATGTGGAACAAAAGAGATGGGGCTGGAGACACAGGCTGTGGCTAAGACATAAAGAATCGATAAGCCTACAGAGAGTTTAGACGTGAATCTTTAAATGGTTTTTAATGCAGTGAGAAAGAACCGTATGGCTCTTTGGAAGGATTACTGGTTAAGAAGGGAGTGAAGAGGAGCATGGGTAAAAGCCTGAAAATCAACAGAAGAACTGGGTACTGACTGTGGCAATGAAGACAGCTGTGGGGATGGAAACGGACCTTGTGGGTAGTAAGGACAGCACGCAGCAACTGGTGTGGGTAAGAGGTAAGGAAAGTTAGATAATTATGGGTCTAGGTTTCTGCTTGGGCACTATAAAAATGTCCAAGACTGGAGGAGGAGCAGAGAACTTTCTGGGAGGTGGGAAGATCAGGCCGTTCACCCAGAGTGTGAAATACTTCTGAGACACCTGAGTGGTCTTTGGACCTTGGATAAATTAGTTTGGAGGGTAGAGGAGCAACCTGTTCTTGAGACAAAGGAAGAGCCATGTGTGTAGTAGAAAGGAACCAGAATGTGCCTTATAAAGTCAGCAGAGGGGCTGGCCGCTTCACTTCCCATCCAGCTCCCTGCTAATGTGCCTGGGAAAGCAGCGGAAGATGGCCCCAAGTACTTGGGCCCCTGCACTGAGGTGGGAGATCCAGAAGCAGCTCTGGGCTTCTGCCTTCAGCCTTGCTTAGCCCCAGCCATTGCAGCCATGTAGGGAGCGAACCAGCAGATGGAAGATCTCTGTCTCTCCTCCTCTATCTGTAACTCTGCCTTTCAAATAAATAAAAAATAAATCTTGGAAAATAAAAAGTCGGGGGCCAGCGCTGTGGTGCAGTAGGTTAATCCTCTGCCTGTGGTGTCGGCATCCCATATGGGAGTTGGTTCATGTCCCAGATACTTCTCTTCCAAGCCAGCTCTCTGCTATGGCCTGGGAAAGCAGAAGATGGCCCAAGTCCTTGGGCCCCTGCACCCAGATGGGAGACCTGGAAGAAGCTCCTGGCTCCTGGCTTCAGATCTGCTCAGTGCCAGCTGTAGCGACCATTTGAGGAATGAACCAGTAGGTGGAAGAACTTTTTGTCTGTCTCTCTTTCTCACTGTCTGTAACTCTACCTCTCAAATAAATAAATAAAATCTTTAGAAAATAAAAATAAGGGGCAGGCACTGTGGTGCTGCGGGCTAAAGCCCTGGCCTGAAGCACTGGCATCCCATATGGCCGGTTCTAGTCCCGGCTGTTCCTCTTCCGATCCAGTTCTCTGCTGTGGCCTGGGAAAGCAGTGGAAGATGTCCCAAGTCCTTGGGCCCCTGCGCCCGCATGGGAGACATGGAAGAAGTTCCTGGCTCCTGGCTTCCTATCGAGGCAGCTCCGGCTGTTGTGGCCATCTGGGGAGTGAACCAGAGGATGGAAGACCTCTCTCTCTGTCTCTACCTCTCTCCGAAATTGTCTTTCAAATAAATAAAATAAATCTTTAAAAAAATAAATAAAAATAAAAAAATTGGCAGAATGAGAGGTGACTGTCAGGTGCTACTGCTACTGTCACGTGAGAACTGTTTATAAAAATCAATGAGCAGAATCCAGAAATAACTGGATGGTCAGAAACCAATGTGTGTACATCACTGCAAAAATTAAGTACGTCAACGACTGCTTCCAAAAGCTGTGATGCTAGCAGCCTATTATCCTGCTGGGTGGATATATGGAGATGACAGTTCTTTGCTCAGGAATCTCTACATTACATTCACTGATTTTTCACATCAAGAACTTGATTCACAGATAAGACCTCTAAAACAGTTCATACTTCTAATGGTTGTTGAACAAAAAGTTTTAATAAAAATTCTAACAAATTCTGGAATTTTAAACCCATATTTGTAATTTAAAAATGTGAAAGGGGCTGCTATTGTGATGCAGTGGGTTAAGCTGCTGCTTGAGACACCTGTATCTCAAATCGATGTGTCCAGTTTTGAGTCCTGGCTACTCAGTTTCCAATCTAGCTTCTTGTAAAGGAGCCTGGGAGATAGAAGATAATGGCCTAAGTACTTGGAACTCTGATTGATGGCAAAATTAATTATCTTGAAGAAAACAACAGAATCTAAGTCAAATTTAATCATAAACACAGTGATTTAACATAGTATTCACTCATGTTTGCCATCAAAATGAGAAACTTCTAATTTTCTTAGCTTTGTTTTTGCTGTTATTATTTTTTTAAAGTTCTCTTCTGATAGAAATAATATCACTGTGGGACGGAGATGTGGCGTAGCAAGGTAAGCTGCAGTCTGCTCCACTTCTAATGCAGCTCCCTGCCAATGCGCCTGGAGGAAACAGCAGAAGACAGCTCCAGCGTCTGGATAGCTGCCACACATGTGGGAGACCTTGCGGAGTTCCGGGCTTGGGCTCCAGCCTGGCCCAGCTCCAGCAATTTGGGGGAGTGAGCCAGCAGATAGAAGATCTCTTTCTCTCTGTCTCTCCCACTCTTGGTTCTGTTTTTCTCTCTGTCCTTCCCTCTCTGTCTGTAACTCTGCCTTTCAAGTAAATAAAATAAACTTAAAAAAAAAAAAAGTACCACTGATGTAAGGGCAAACCATCTGTCTATCTTCTTTTGTTAGTGAAATTAACAATATAATTTTTAAACGCAGATGCAGATGCCAAGTTAATTTCTACAGTGTCCATACAGCATGGGTTTCTGCTCATCTGCATTCCCAACAGCATGTGGAGACCACTGTGTAGCTGGGACAAGAGTTCCCATTCAGTTTAGCAACTTGGGGTGAACACCTTTGAAAATGCAGCAGTGACAAGGAAAAGCTACAAAAATACAGTACCGGGAAGATGAGTTTTGCAGGGAGAGTTACACAATGCTATCCAGATGGTTAACAGAACAGAAAAGAAATTATTACGAACTGAGGAGGCAAAAGCCGCCTCAACAGTGGATTCTGAACACTGGTCAGCCCAGACCCCTGTAGCAGACATACAGGCTAGTGGGTGCCTGGAGCTCCTGCTGGTGTCTGTAAGGTAGCTCTGCCTCAGAAGAGGCTGTCAGCTACCAGAGCCTTGCAGGCCACACAATAAGGCAGCCTGCACTCGGCTCCCGCTTCGGTCCCCTGGGGAAGCAGGTCAGCACAGCAGGCTGTCAGTCCCTGCTCCAGTCTGACCATCAGCCATGGGGCTGTCAAATTCCCCATGAATATATCTGTATGTCCTGCTTGAGTGGCCACAAGTCTAGTCAGGAAGTAGACAAAAATGAGTCAAAGCAGTTGTTTCACAATGACCTTAACTGTGGGCCACAAATCCATAGCAGTTTTTTTTTTCAGAAGTGAATCAACAATAAAATACTTCAGCATTTTCTATAATTATTACATATATTTCTTTTAAAACCAAATTGTCCTATTGTGAGCTTTTTTTTAAAAAAAGTATGAGAATCCTTATTCTCTCTTTATGCCAAACATACCATGAAACAGGTTTTCTAGTTTTTAATAAGCAAAGAAATAAGCTTCCTGAAACTATACTCTTAACACTGACAAGAGATTCTTTAGGCTTTTTAATTTTTTTGGCAAATTCATAATTATTGTAACATTTAAATATTACACTGGAATAAAATATCTGAAAAGTGCTAATTTATACCAACTCATAAAAGCATGAACTCTTTATAATTTTGAAGAATAGTATTTTCATTTTTCAAGGATGTAACTCAATGAAACACTGTAATACAATACTGCTTGTAGATAATAATTACGGAGTGAATAATTCAGTTGGGCAGAAGAGATAACATAAGGAAAAACAGGACACGGGGAATGATCAATTCATTTTCATTTAAAGCCAAATTTGTTAGGTAAGAATTCATTACAATGAGAGTAAATATAATAAATTGTTTTTAGTAAAGACTTTCATATAATTTAAAAAGCTAACAAATTTAAAACTCTATCTGGTTTACTTCATATTGATTTTACAAACTTTTTTATAATGTGAAACATAAATATCAAGAATATTGCTTAATATGCTCATACATTTCCCAGTCACCTATTTTAATTATTGATATAATTATTATAAATGCTTTCCATCTATTCATTATATCTTCCAAAAACTTCCATACATTTAATAATGGTTGGCCTAGTCCTAGGAATTGTATATTTCTCAAAATTATATTACAGTACATCCATTTTGTCTTCTAATTCAAATTTTAATCCAGATTGACCTAGCTCAGTAAGTTTGAATCCTTAAAGCTTTTGTTGAATTAAATTTTGAGTTTGGATTATTTATTTGTGTGTTTATGTCTAGTTACGGTTAAGCCTTAAATGACCATGTATTTCAAAGGGAGAGGGAAAAGAACAAGCTGACACTGGGTTATGGATTAGCTGAAATAATTTATGTTGCGCTGTGGGTCACAGCTGGGGGCCTACTCTACACAGGCAGGAGCTGGTTTTTACTCGCCTGGGATCAGCTGAGGACAGACACTGGCCATGGGGGTGAGGATACCACAGACTAACAAACAGAATGGGAGCAGAGAAAACCAAGAGGTGACAGCTCTGGCAATAAAACTGAAGGCTTCTGGGATGCCACATGACTTCCTTGTATTTGAGGTCACCATGGTGAGGACAGATTAGAGCAGAAACTCTGCTTAAGGCACGTGGAAAGTCAAGAACACATTTTCTCTCAGGAAAAGCTCTAAGCAGAGGACACTGGAAACTTAACCAAAGGTCTGGTTTAAGCATCATTTTAAGAGCTCTTTTTTTTTTTGCCAAAAGAAATCTGTTAGGATCCTGGGGCAGGTCATACATCCCACCACCAGCAGGGGGCGTGCAGGTGCCATGAACGCACAAGGATGCGCACAGGCACAAGCTTGTCCCTGGTCTATGCAGTGCCTTGCCCTTCAAAGGGAGCCCAGAACCAATGGGCCTGGGAACACTCATTTGTCACTCTTGGACAACAAGATCATGTTGGATCCACTTCCACAACTCCCCAATAAGGAAGGGAAATGAGGTCAGTTCTAGTAAGTCTGGAAATTTAAATAATTATTACTCCAAAACAGAACTTTCATTCAGAAAGATAAATATAATCTGTCCAAGTACCTCAGGCTTTACAATTTTTTAAAATACAGGTCTGTTTATCCAGGACTTAGGTGTCCTAAAAAGTACTGACAAATGAGGGAAAAGCAGTGTTTCTCAAACTACAATACAAAGATGCATTTCCAAAGAAAAACCTGAGGTGTTCTTAGAAGCTGAGGTGTTTAGATTTCCTCAATGTGAAACTTCAGAAATTAAAATTTTAATCTGTGAAAATATGTTTTTTAAATTTCAAATAAAAGCACTGCAAGCATTTTATACTTAAAACTGGTTTTTTAAATGTTCTTAGGTTATCATCAAATAAGCATGTAAAAATTTAAAATCTTCGAGGCCAGTGCTGCGGCATAGTGGGTAAAGCCGTCTCCTGCAGCACCCGCATCACATATGGGTGCTGGTTTGAGTCCCAGCTGCTCCACTCCCAATCCAGCTCCCTGCTAATGCACTTGGGAAAGCAGCAGAGGACGGCCCACGTCCTTGGACCCAGAAGAAGTTCCTGGCCCCCAGCTTCGGATCAGCCTAACTCCAGTCATTGTGGTCATTTGGGGAGTGAACTAGTGGATGGAAGATCTCTCTTTCTGTCTCTGCCTCTATTTCTCTCTGTAACTCTGCCTTTAAAATAAATAAGCCTTTAAAAAGCATTAAATACTCAAAAACCTTACAGACCCCTAACACTGTATTTAGGGAAAAATTTTAGAACAGTTATTTTGATGATGTTTTTATTCTGTAAAAGACAATTATTTGAATGAAGTTTTTATTTTATCCAGAACAATTCTTTTAAAAGGAAGACAAACGGAAAATCAGTACATTAATGTTTTTCTGCTCCAAGAATTTTCCCTCTGCCAAGTTCTGGCTGTGGAGGCTGCAGGGGCAGTGTACATGAGGATGCACCTGCACATGAACTCCATTACAAAGCCCCAGGGCTGCCGTGTCCCCTCCCAGAACATCTCTGCCTGTCTGTAAGGGACACTCTGGACTGATGGACCCCTGGCCTGAGGAAGGAGCCCAAGCTTTCTCATGTCCTCCTAGCAAGTAAGCTAGTCCCCTGCAGCCCTGTAAGATTAAAAAGAAACCAGGACCCTGGTCTTTAGTGCCACAGGCAGCTTGAGAAATGGACTACAAACACATGGTCTACGGAGACCTCGAGGCCAGCATTTCAACCCAGGCGCATTTGTGAGCACAAGGACGAGGAGCGTCGTGTTGCTTGTCCAATGGCCTATTTTGGTTCAGAAGGCAAGCTGCTGGGGGCTCAGCTGCAAACGGGCCTCAGGGGCGTAAGCTGAGGCCACTGCATGCACAATTCACTTTCATCACTGTCTAAAGGGCTGTAACAAGTATGGGGAAGGTAACAGTTACCTGTTCAAAAGAATGGAGTCCACTTTCTTTTCCTAACCTCACCAAATCTTCCAAAATGGCTTTCTTCAGTTCCTGAATTGAACCACAGGAGGAAAATTACAAGATAAGCACACATTTCAAAATGCAGGTAGGGCAAACAACACACTTTGAGGAAAGTACAATGAGCCTTTTGCTGACAGGGGCTCCCCTGTGGCTCCCATCCCCCACACCTGCTCCCCAAAGTAAGCCCAGAACTCCCTGGCAACGTGCCAGTCACCACCTCTCACCAGGCCAGTGTTAGAATGAATGGGCTAAGGGACGACTCAAATGTTTCTAAGCGGTTCTTTGCCAATCTGGTGAGTCCAGGCGCTCCCAGCTGAGCCCAAGGCCTGGTGGGAGAGGTGGGATGTACGGCCGCTGCAGAGAAGGGGCTGAGTCTAAGCACCGCACAGCCATGGTCTTCCAGCGGACCCCGTGAGGCCATGAGGCTTCAGGAAGGTGTGAAGGGATAGAGTGCTCAGCAAGAAGATGGGTGGTACTTTTCAAGTCCATGACCATCTTTCCCAGGCCAGTAGATCCCAAATCCATCGCACATTTGGTGGACTAGAGCCTGGCCAGAACCACCAAAACACTTGGGTCTACTGTGACTCTGCTGTCAACCAGCTATGTGGCCCTGGGCAAGTCAACTCCTTTCCTGGAGTAGAAAAACTTTCTGTGATGTCTCCTGGTTCTAAAACCCAATCACTTACTAAACTTTCTTTCTTTTTTTTTTTTTTTTTTTTTTTTTCCGGACAGGCAGAGTGGACAGTGAGAGAGACAGACAGAGAGAAAGGTCTTCCTTTGCCGTTGGTTCACCCTCCAATGGCCACCGCAGCCGGCGCGCTGCGGCCGGCGCACCGCGCTGATCCGATGGCAGGAGCCAGGAGCCAGGTGCTTTTCCTGGTCTCCCATGGGGTGCAGGGCCCAAGCACCTGGGCCATCCTTCACTGCACTCCTTGGCCACAGCAGAGGGCTGGCCTGGAAGAGGGGCAACCGGGACAGAATCCGGCGCCCCGACCGGGACTAGAACCTGGTGTGCCGGCGCCGCTAGGCGGAGGATTAGCCTAGTGAGCCGCGGCGCCGGCCCCACTTACTAAACTTTCTAAGAAGAAACATGGGTCTTGGGGCTGGCGCTGTGGCGTAGTGGATTAAGCAATGGCCTGTGATGCCAGCATCCTATATGGGTGCTGGTTTGAGACCCAACTGCTCCACTTCTGATCCAGCTCCCTGCTAATGCACTGAGGAAAGCAGCAGAGGATGGCACAAGTGCTTGGGCCCCTGCACCCACGTAGCAGATCTGGAAGAAGCTCTAGGCTCCTGGCTTCGGCCTGGCACAACCCTGGCTGTTGTGGTCATTTGGGGAGTGAACCAGTGGATGGAAGATCTCTCTGTTTCTCTGTCTCTCTCTGTAACTCAGTCTTTCAAATAAATAAACTTTTTTTAAAAGAAGAAATCTGGGTATCTTCAACAACAACAAAAGTGACAAGTCTCTGGCTCACAATTCCTACTATGTATAAAGTTATATCAGAAATTCCCTGTGTTTTTGAATTTCACTGGCCTGCATCTCATTACACACTGTCCTGAAACGTTCAGTAGGCTTTCAGGAAGCAGCCCCAAGATACCAACCTTATTTATGCAGAGCTGTGTATAGGTCCCTTCAATCCCCCTCTTCTGGGCCCAAGTGGGCATCACCTCAGGGTCAGGCACAACAACGCCCACCAAAAAGGCCTGCAACGCCCACCAAAGGGAAAACACGGTCACGACAAAAGCTTTTCAAGTGGCTATTTGTGGCCCAGCATTAAAAATAACCTCCCAGTATTCACAGGCTCCACCCTTTTCTAAAAATAAATATTTGCTTACAAAACACTTGCTCATACGTTATGAAACATTTCCAGCAATGTATCACACATCCTTGTGACTATTCATGTTCTGATATATTCCCCTAAATTTTAAGGGAAAAAGAAAATGTTCAAGGGCATTAAGAATAAGTGAGGTTAATGTGCCAGGCATCTCTGATGCTTATAGGAACCTTATCAGCACATCTCTAAGATGCTAAAGCAGCACTCTAGGATTCAGAGTCTACGGTAAACACGTTTCTCAGGATTCCCAGACCATTTTGAAATTGTTTCACCAACATGATCCTCATTCGTGAAGATATCTATACATCCACTTTATTTTTTAAAGCATTTTCTTCAAAAAAGGGAGTCAATTTTATCTAAGTGCAATGATAGTGTAGAATGTATTTGATATCTTTGATGTAATAGAGCATGCCCGTGATCTTGCTGACATCAAATCTAAACGATGCTGAAAACAAAATAAGTATAAACCCCTCCAAATAATTTATTACTAATAAGCTGAATTATTACTGGTGCCATCATTTGGAATGCTGCACACATTTACCTGTGAAGTTAACTTGCATATTTAAAAATTAAAACAGTAGAAACATTGAATCTTTCTTTAGTATGTTAGCTCAGAAACCTCCTTGGAAGGAGATAGAGCACAGGTTACAAGTAGTGGGGATGTTCAGGAAATGTATTACTGGACCAGACTGTAAGTAATCGAAATTTCTCCCAAGGTTTAAGACACACAGGACACTCGTACTGTCTGACTGGAGAGAAGTGTTCAATCTGATTTCCCAGCAGGCCCACTATGGGCGGAGGGTTGAAGCGTAGGGCCTCACCTTTAAGCTGTCCCCATGGACATAGACCTGTGCCACAGGCTCACTTCGGATGTAGATGTTCTCAATCTTCTCGGGTGCAACATATTCTCCCTGAGCAAGTTTAAATATGTGCTTTTTCCGGTCAATAATTTTAAGAGTTCCTTCCTGTGGAGTTAGACGAATAGCTCTGTAAGAAAGCAGCCCTTCCAACCCTGAACCCTGCCCCACGCCACCCTGCAGACTCTGCCCTCTTCTGCTTCCCCATCTTATATAGCTGCTGTGCAGCTGGAGAGAGCCCGCCAACGCCAAGGGTTGATGACACCCAAGCTGGGCCCTAAGTGCCCCCTGCTCCTTCCTCTCTGCAGTGAGCCCTGTCCCACTCTGCCACCCTCTCCCATGCATGCCTGGCAGGGTGTCCTCACCCCTCCCTCAGAGCAGAGGTGTCCTCAACAGCATCTTCAGATTCACTCCCCTAGACCGCACTGAGTTTTCTCATCCCAGCTGCTGTCCTCATCCCTAGAACAGTCTCTCCAGCTCCCCACATACAGCACAGGTGGCACCAGGAGCTCTGGCCCTCCAGGGCTCCTGTGCACCTCCCTGACTCCCCTCAATCGTCCTGAGTTTCCAAGTGATCAGGTAAGTTCCTCTCTCTGCTCTCCCTGTGCCTTGCTCTTTCCTGCCCCTCTTCATTGGCCACTCCCATGCCTGAGCTTCCAGTCAGACCTCTTCCCTGGGCTTCAAACCCAGCATCTAACGACCCTCAGAAGGCTTCAAAGCCCAGATGGGCTGTCCAGCAGGATGCAACGCACCTCAGAGCAAACTCATCATGGCCCTCCTCCAGCATGTGCCAGACCCCCAGCCCCACGCCCGGAGACGGTGCTGCCGCCTGCCAGGCTCATGGGTCCTTAGCAATCCCTCACCACCAGCTGCTCCTTCCAGCAGGACCACTTCCTCACCAGATGCTGTCTACACTCTGTCCCCACTCCACCTGTGGGGCCCAGCAGAGCCAGAGAAATTTCTCTCAAAGAGGAAAGCAAGCAGGCCCTATTTTACTCAAAACCCAGGCTGGACATAAGGCACTTCCCCAACACCAGCTTCTTTCATTCTCATGTCACTCTGTAAGCTAGGTGTTGTCACCTCCACTTCACAGATGAGGAAACCAATAATCAGAGAGGTTAGCTAGGAGGTAGGGGAACCAAGATTTGAATGCAAGTCTTTCTATATCAGGATACCATACTATTCTTTAATTTCTCCAACACTATTCAAAAAACAATTAATATGCATATGCCTTTGTAGACAATTTTTACTTAACTTTTAAAGATGGGCTGTTCAATATTATACATGCTATTCTGGAACATAGACAAAAAAAGAACCTCAACAATTCATTCAATGAAATGACCCCGGCTGGCGCCATGGCTCACTAGGCTAATCCTCTGCCTTGCGGCGCCGGCACACCGAGTTTTAGTCCCGGTCGGGGCGCTGGATTCTGTCCCGGTTGCCCCTCTTCCAGGCCAGCTCTCTGCTGTGGCCAGGGAGTGCAGTGGAGGATGGCCCAAATACTTGGGCCCTGCACCCCATGGGGGACCAGGATAAGTACCTGGCTCCTGCCATCGGATCAGCGCGGTGCGCCGGCCGCAGCTGGAGGGTGAACCAATGGCAAAGGAAGACCTTTCTCTCTGTCTCTCTCACTGTCCACTCTGCCTGTCAAAAAATAAAAAAAAAATAATAAAAAAAAAAAAAAACAATGAAATGACCCCAACACCATAATGGAGTTGTACATAAAATGGAAACCAGACACCAACTTACTACGAATATAAATGTCAAGCCAAACACAACTTTGTACAAGCAATTTTTAAAAAAAATAACATCGGCCGGCGCCGCAGCTCAATAGGCTAATCCTCCACCTAGCGGCGTCGGCACACCGGGTTCTAGTCCCGGTCGGGGCACCGGATTCTTTCCCAGTTGCCCCTCTTCCAGGCCAGCTCTCTGCTGTGGCCCGGGGAAGGCAGTGGAGGATGGCCCAAGTGCTTGGGCCCTGCACACCATGGGAAACCAGGAGAAGCACCTGGCTCCTGGCTTCGGATCAGCGTGCTGCGCCAGCTGCAGCGCACCAGCGGCCATTGGAGGGTGAACCAACGGCAAAGGAAGACCTTTCTCTCTGTCTCTCTGTCACTATCCACTCTGCCTGTCCGCCCCCCCCAAAAAAAAATCATGGTTAAGCTGACTTTATGCTAGTGTTATGGGTGGAGTGGGCCCTGCCGCCCCCTAACTCATGCAGCTGTTTAAACTTCAATGCTAATGGTTGATAGATTAAGGGTGGCTGCTTGACCTAATGACAGCGGCTGAGAGGTGGGTCTCGGGGAAGGGTTTTGGGTCACTGGGGGCGTGACATCAGAGGATGGTTCTCACAAGAGGGTTGATTATTTGAGTTCAAGTTTGGTCGAGCTGTTCTCCGCTTCCTGGCTCACCTCCCTCCTGACCGGCACCATCGGGCACCAGACTATGGAACCACCTGGTCCTGAACTGTAACCTCTAGACTGTAAGCTCAAAGAAGTCTTCCTTCCCAAGAAGCTCCTCTCAGGTGTTTCAGTTGAAGTGATAAACAGCGGACTAATACAGCCAGGAAGGCACAGTTCACTTTCCATGAGAAATGCAGAAAGGACAAATAGCTCATGGCTGCAGTAACAATTGTCATTAAACCTTGACAATGATTTAAGAGTAATGATAATGCTAAAAACTGCCTCCCACAGATGCCTTCCTGCTGTATGCTCTGGTCTCTGTGCCAGCTTATGTGAATTAATTCATTTGCTTCTCACAAGCCTATGCATGCTGGATGGTTTCATTCCAGGTATGGGAATTAGCAGCAGGGTGTCTAGCTTTAAGGGCCCACTTTGAGAAAAATAATATGAAATGACCTGCAGGGCAGGGAAGGGCTTCCCGGGCTGATGGGACAACCCAACCTCTGTAAGTATCCAAGGCCACCTGGCCTCTCGGGCCACTCTCCCTGACATCTGCAGGAATATTCCCTTGGTATAGCTTGTTTCACACCTCTAGGGTCTCTCTTCAGTACGTGCCATTACCATGCCCCGAGAGTCCTGCTCCCTCTCCCCTCCTGCCTGTCTGTCTGTTCTCCCCGGCCTCACCTCTGGTGAGTATGCTCTCCCTGCCATGTCTATCATGATGGATTGAGAACTAAAGATATATCTTCCCTGAGCCGAGTCCCTGGCTGAGTGCACAAGCCGAGGACACTTACGTGGCTGCCATAAGTGTAAGGGTTTCTCACGGCCAAACACAGAGATCCAAGCAGGGCCAATGGCTCAGCAGCTCACGGGCCCCTGCAAGGGCTCAACATCCTGTGTGCTGGCTAATCGTCAGCCCCTCAAAACGTCCACCTGAGACCTCAGCAACTCCCCAGAGGCAGAGCAAGTGTGCCCAGAGAGGGCTGCACCAGGCGAGGGCTCTTGGATTCAGGGGCACAGCCTTTCCCTGCCCAAAGCATCCACCCAACGTCTCCAGTATGCCAAGCACTGTGCTCCGTGCTGTGCAGGAATCACCTCAGGTGTCCCTCACCACAGTAACTACAGAAGGTAACAACGTTACTACCCCCACCTTAAAAAGAAGAAAAGGAGGCAAACTTGTTTTGGATGAAAGTCAGGGGCTACAGCCAAAGTTGCCATAGAGACTCGCTGTCTTCCATAAGTGAGCCAAGGAGGCACCAAGAGAAGGATGAAGCTGTTTTTACAGGGCTCCTGGAAGATCTGAAGGAACTCGGGCATCCTGCTGCCCAGCTTCAAGCTTTTCCCTTTGCCTGGTGCCACCTCTCAGCTAGGGGCCGAGTCCACACCATTCCCAGAGGGACGCACCCACGACCAGTTCTCCTTCTGGAAACTGCTAAGCATAGAGAGTCCATCTCTATGCTGTCCCCTCCTGAACAGGTTCCTCATCACTCTCACTAGGAAGGGAAGCTCTGGGGGCCAGATACGGAAGAATCTCCCGACCCCAAAAGGTGGGGGTCAGTGCTCTGGCATAGCAGCTAACCGCCACTTATGACGCCGACATCCCACATAGGCATTGGTTTGTGTCCTGGCTATTCCACTTCCATGCCAGCTCCCTACTAGTGGCTTGGGAAAGCATAGAAGATGGCCCACATGCTTGGGCCCCTGCCAACCACATGGGAGACTGGATGAAGCTCCCGGCTCCTGGCTTTGGCCTAGACCAGCCCTGGCCGTTACGGCTGTCTGGGGAGTGAACCAGTGAATGGAAAATCTCTCTCTTCCTTTTTCTGTAACTCTTTCAAATAAATAAATAAGTCTTAAAAAAAAAGGTTAAAAGGTATTCCTGAGTGATAAACTGGGAAGACACAGAGAAGGTGCCTGCCTCAGTGGGACAGACCAGATACACCCCCCTCCACCACCACTGCCAAAACATTTGGAGCTCCACGGTTCCCAGTGTACGCACCGGAAGCCACTTGCCGATGTCTCCAGTGTGAAGCCAGCCGTCACTATCCAGGGCCTCCTTCGTCCTGTTCTGATCTTTCAAGTAGCCTTTGAATACATTTGGTCCTCTCACACATATCTGCGGGGACAAAGGCCACAGCTTCTCTTAACCCTCTTAACCATGGCACAAGGGATGCAACAAAGGGGGACACAGACAGGCCCACAGAGGGTAGGCTGGGAACATTTCCCTTCCACTGGGAAGGCTGCTGGGGACACCGTGGGGATGGACATGGAGGACAGGCAGCAGCTGCCAAAAGTCTGCACTGTCTCTCGTCTTCTCTAAGTGGCACTTTTCTTTCCCCATTTCCTCCCCACTCTGCCTTCTTCCCCTGAGGCCCCCTGGCCTTGGCCACGAGATGCTCTGTGATCCTCAATGTGGTCTCATTACAGATACTGAGGGTTGGCTCATGCCAGCATGAACACCAGGCACTCTCAGGCCATCAGTTTCACACTCACTCCCATGGAATGAGCAAGCATCCCAGCTGGGCTTACGTTTGCTGGGAGTAGCAGCAGGCTATGCCACATTAAGGGGGAAAAATGGAATTTCAAATCTTGGGAACTCTCAAATCCTGATTTAGATCAACTGAGTCCCAGCCTTGCTGGTTGGTTGCTTCATAAACAGGAGAGGAGATGCTGAATTCAGCTGAGTCAAACTGAGTAGTGATTTTTTTTTTTTTTTTTTTTTGACAGGCAGAGTGGACAGTGAGAGAGACAGACAGAGAGAAAGGTCTTCCTTTTGCCGTTGGTTCACCCTCCAATGGCCGCCGCGGCCGGCGCGCTGCGGCCGGCGCACCGCGCTGATCCGATGGCAGGAGCCAGGAGCCAGGTGCTTTTCCTGGTCTCCCATGGGGTGCAGGGCCCAAGCACCTGGGCCATCCTCCACTGCACTCCCTGGCCACAGCAGAGGGCTGGCCTGGAAGAGGGGCAACCGGGACAGAATCCGGCGCCCCGACCGGGACTAGAACCCGGTGTGCCGGCGCCGCTAGGCGGAGCATTAGCCTAGTGAGCCGCGGCGCCGGCCCTGAGTAGTGATTTTTAAAAACGACTTTACATACAAGGTAACAGGAAGAGAGTTCCACTCCCTGTCTTCTTGCTTGCTTGTATTCACTACACGTGGCATCCGCAGACACGAATGGCTAAACCCTGAAATTTACCTCGCCCTCTCCTTTGCAGGTCCAGTAGTTCAGTTCCTCAACGTCGACAAGTTTGATGTGGTTGCAGGGCAGAGGCGCCCCTACGTGCCCTAGGACACCAAGCAAGGTGACATCTGTCAGTGTCACAGCAGCCTCAGCACTGAAGATGCTCCAGGCCCCATACCCACCCCCCTTCCCCGGCCAGCATGGGAAATTATGGACATTATTGCTTTTCCTCTAGTCATCAAAGTGCTGGTTAATGTGCATAGGAATCTTCTGGAAATTGTTAGACTGTAGACTCTGATCTAGTGGGCTGGAACGAGGCATGAGATTCCACATTTGTCATGGGCACCAAGGTGATCTTGCTGTTACACTTGGGTAACAAAGGAACAGAAAAGCGAGACAAGGTAACTTGACCCCCAAAAACAGAACCCCAATTGTTTTATGTACTCTAACCACAAAATTACATCTAAGGCATTCTCTCTAGTCATTGTGGTTATTACATAATTCACTGGCAACTTGGCTGTTTTTTTAAGTAGGTGCTGGCCAAGGTCCTGAAGAAAAGTGAGCCAGGTATATATAAACAATAAGACTGGGACATTTTTGTCACTCTCTTAAAACAGAAGTGGCCAAACCCTTTACAATGATATAAAGAGTTATCTGTCCTTGCATACCCAGTATCATTTGCAAGGATCCATGGTAAAGAAGAGTAAAAAAGGCAAAACCTCAATAGTTTACATAGGAAAACATAGAAGGTGACATCTGAGGGAAGCAAAACAGTATCCAAATGGAAGGGGATACACAAGAATTATTGGTCAATATGACAGTAGTGATAAGGTAAACATTAGGGAGTGATGACTTGCAGAGATGTTACCTGGAGTTTGGTACTGGCAAGTGATAGAATAATTTATTATGGGTCCTCAAAAAGCTCATAGGAAAACGCATATTACAAAAAAAATTTATAGATTTCAAATTTTTTGTACGAACTTATCTTTTCATTCCATTTTCTATCAACTTTTTGAAATTCTCTCCTTTATACAAAATAGGCTCTTTCAGCTAGAGTATAAAGAGAGAGAACTCAGAAAAGAGTTTCAATCCTTGGCCAAATTGATTTCAGTTGAGAATGTACCTACCATGTTTATGCTGTCTCAAGGTACTCTGAAAGCAGCACCGCACTAAGCAGTGTATTTCTTTAGAATGTAGCTTATCCCAATTTTTCCAGTTTAGAGTTGAACAAACATGAGCATAAAGAGTGGCCCCAGGCTCAATGGAAAAGCTGGGATCCTGCAGGCTTTCACAGAGTGGTCTGGTTTTTAGATTCTCCCTGTCTCTGGTATAAATTTGGTGACGAGCAATGCACAGGCTGCCTATAACAAACTTGCCTCCCTCTTGCCCTGAAAGACGCATCTTCTCAGAATGAGGGTGTCGATGGGAGCTGCTCCTTCCTGAGGTTCCCACTGCTTCCTCAACACTAATATCCCAAGAGGTCCTAGTTCCCAGAGGGCTTCTGAAATGACACTTTAAGAAACAGTGCTCAGGCCACTATGAACCTCGTTCTCCCTTATATGTCACATCCAATTCACAGTCTGCTTCCTTAATTCTAAAGTGACTGGCAGCAAAACTCTGGCATCTAAAATCTACAAAATCCAATGTTCTGAAATAGGCATTTTTACAGCTGGAGTTGACTCTTGTGACCTATTGTTTCTCTCTCTCTCTCTTGCTTTAATTTTTTTTTTTTTTTTTGACAGGCAGAGTGGACAGTGAGAGAGAGAGACAGAGAGAAAGGTCTTCCTTTGCCGTTGGTTCACCCTCCAATGGCCGCCATGGCCGGCGCACCGTGCTGATCCAGTGGCAGGAGCCAGGTACTTATCCTGGTCTCCCATGGGGTGCAGGGCCCAAGTACTTGGGCCATCCTCCACTGCACTCCCTGGCCACAGCAGAGAGCTGGCCTGGAAGAGGGGCAACCGGGACAGAATCCGGCACCCCGACTGGGACTAGAACCCCGTGTGCCGGCGCCGTAAGGCGGAGGATTAGCCTAGTGTGCTGTGGCCACGGCCCTCTTGCTTTATTTTTAAAAATACTTCTGTTCATCTATAAAAGAAGCAGGGAAACACTCACAAAAGCAACAAAGAAAACAATAGATCCATAATGTCACAACCCAGACATAACCACCACTGATGTTTTTCTTCTGTTTCTTTTGCTGTTCATGCAGATTTACTTTCCACAAGGGAGCTTTAAGCCTGCTGCTTTTACCTGGCAGTGACCTGTGAACCACTCCCACATCTCCAGCCCATCCTACCTGAGGTCCAGTCCCCAGGTGTGGTGAAGGTGCATCCAGCTGTGCACTCAGTTTGGCCGTAACCTTCATAAACCTTCAAACAAAACATGGGAAACCACACAGTGGATACCCCTCCCTTAGCTGAGCAGCTACCCTTTCCAGCCAGTTATCTTCCCATGGAGCCACTGGTGAGAGGGGAGGTGCCTCGGGGTTTGGTGACTTCAGATGAAGCTGAACACAGACAACAAGCACTGCCACATTTGCTGGGAAGTTTTTTTGTTTGTTTGTTTGTTTGTTTGTTTGTTTTTTACCACAGACACTTAGTAGATAAAATCGTGTAGTCTGGGTAAAGGTATCTGACCAATAACTTTATATTTCATTTGGATGATAGTATTAAATGTAAACACTTAAAAATCCACTCCATGCTTTACTTTTGTCTCTGTTAAGAAATTCCCCCCTCCCACACTCCCGAAAATCAGTTGGGCCATGTTGGTGTGGGACAGGAAGACAGTGTAAGAAATTCAGTGGGTCATAAAGCATAAAAATTTAAGTATGCACAGTCATGAAACATATATGCCTATCTTACTTAAAATCCAAACCCCACAACCATGTTCCAATATGTGGCATAGGCAGGAAATTAATAAGTGTCAGCTGAATGGATAAACGAAGGAATGAGTCTCTGAGAGATGTCAAAACTTACTGAACCAAGTAACAACAAACAAAAGAGCTTTCACTTCCTCCCTTGTGCTCCTTTTATGGGTTGGGAGAGGAAAGACTTGAATTCTGCAGGCTGGTAAACAGGTGTAGCAGGGGTTTTCCAGAACACTGATGACCCATATATAGGTTATCTGACCCCTTTAGCCTCTGCTGAAGATTTGCCAGGGCCAAGGTAAAGTGATTTCCCAGAGTGGACACACCCAGGCTCTCCAGAATGTGGCAAGGACACCCTGGCTTTCACTGGCTTTCCCTCACAGGAGGGAGCTTATATCCCACAGAAATCTTGCCCCCAGAATCTTTCTCTGTACATGAGACGGTGTAATAATTTCCCTGCCCTAACACATCCCCACTGCTCCCAGGGAAGGTCACACAGTGTCAATACCTGGCAGCCCAGAGCGGCCCGGAGGAATCCCAGGACTGTTGGCGACGCGGGGGCTGCTCCAGTAACAATCATCCGCACACACCCACCAAGGCTGGCCTGTGGGGAGAGAGAGGCACTTGCCTAAGTATGAGGCCTGAGATGGCATCCAGCCCATTCTGGTCCCATCCAAGGTCAACCCTCATCAACTGGGCCCTAACTGGATCAGAGAGGACACAGGAGCTCAGGAAATTTCTTCCTCTTCCAAATGATAAACCCAACCTGCTCAGGCACTCACTCCATAATAATGACCAGCTTTTTCAAGAAAACTACCATTCATCTGTTTGACATTCAGACAAAAGGGTTCTTGCTTCCTTGAAATAAACAGCTACTGCTTCACTCTCCCATCATTCACAAGCACCCAAAGCAATTACTTAGGACAATTTCTTCCAACTTCCATTTTAACACTATTGTCTTATTTTGTAAACAAA
Organism: Oryctolagus cuniculus; assembly: GCF_051225735.1. Classification (NCBI taxonomy): domain Eukaryota; kingdom Metazoa; phylum Chordata; class Mammalia; order Lagomorpha; family Leporidae; genus Oryctolagus; species Oryctolagus cuniculus. Next base: position 21,832,777 of record NC_142872.1, read on the forward strand.
TCAATACCATCCTTTATTTACTATGCTGTGCAGAGCACAAAGAACATTTGAAACACTTTGTTTCTGTAAGTTGAGCCAAGAGAGTTTAAATATTAATTTTCATAGCTAAAAATAGAGGAGCAAGAAGAAAAAATGAATAATGCCATCAATTAACTACAGATTCTGTGGGTCATGAGGAGCTTGAAAACTTTAGTGGAAACACAGACATGAGTAATTCATGATCAACCTGGTTCGCAAGAGGTTGAAGGGATAGAAAAATGGCGTAGAAAAGAAGATTCACAGCCACTTGGCTAGAACCTGGTGCTGCCAGGAAGCCACCATGGCTAGGGTTACAGGGAGGGGTGAAAGGGACCTTTAGTCTAACTGAAGCACTGATCTGACCAACAAGGCCAAAGCCACCTGATGCCTGAGGAGCTCAAGGAACTTTTTTTTTTTTTGGACAAGCAGAGTTAGACAGTGAGAGAGAGAGAGAGAGAGAGAGAAAGGTCTTCCCTCCATTGGTTCACCCCCTCAAATGGCCACTATGGCTGGTGTGCTGCGCCGATTTGAAGCCAGGAGCCAGGTGCTTCCTCCTGGTCTCCCATGCGAGTGCAGGGCCCAACCACTAGGGCCATCCTCCACTGCCTTCCTGGGCCACAGCAGAGAGCTGGACTGGAAGAGGAGCAACTGGAACAGAATCTGGCGCCCCAACTGGGACTAGAACCCGGGATGCCAGTGCCGCAGGCGAAGGATTAGCCTAGTGAGCTGTGGCACCTTTTCAGAGGGCCCTTTTTACCAGCTGCCTTTGGCACACATAACATGTCACCAAGGATCACAGGGTATTACTGCAAGGGGGTGAGCCTCTCCGGTTCTCCTGAGAGGTCACTCACTGGACACAGGTGTCCCTCTGGGATCACTTGTTCATTTTCCTACCTGGATCTTTTTAAAGAAGAGCTCATCCCAGATACTGTCATTCCTGACGATCCCACTCCGGACCTCAGCCTGCTTGCGCTTGGCTGCAAACTCCAGGAGCCAGCGCTTTATCGGGCCGTCCGCCTGGCTGAAGATCTGAGCGAGACAGGTGGAGATATTGTCAGCCCCAGGGCCTGACCTCAACGCACCCCCTCAGCCACCCCATCCCTGGAAGAAGGCCCAGCCTGTCTTTCAGAAAAACCACACTCCACCATGCCCCTGCAGGAGGTCCCCAAGCAGGGGACAGCGGGCCCAAAGTTAACAGTGCCAAGGTCCAGGCGTGTTATATGCAGATGGACATTCCTGAAAGACAATCTCCCTAATCAGTGTTTTGAAAAGTAGGAAGAAATGAGAGAAGGGAGCAGGAGAAAGAGTCGGGGGATACAAGAGAGGAAGTAACTTCCTGGAGGTGAGGGAGAGGCAAGCAGAAACCACAGCAGCTGGGCAGTCCCTCAGCCTGGCCAGAGAACTGCAGGGCTCACCTTGTCGTACATCCGGTTCAGCAGTCGTGGCACTACTGGGAAGATGGTGGGGCAGAGAGCCTTCATGTCATCCGAGAGGAGGCGGATATCTCCCTGGAAGAAGCCGACACGCCCTCCATGGCAGTAGACAACAGACTAGAGGGAGAAGACAGGACAGGAGTCCCTTAGGGCAGTCGCTGCCAGCTACAGTCCAGAGCTATCTAAAGTTCTAGCCTACGTGGAGGGCATCCCAGGCCCCTGACCCAGTGTCGGCTGCTGCCATGAGACACAGAAGGCAGCTATCAGAGGCGACCATGGTCCCCATCTTCCCAGGATGTCCTACTTAGGGAGATGATACGGGAGACAGGGTGGAGTCCTGAGCCCTAGGGAGATACCACAGTGGCCATTTTCACTGACACCTGCCCCCACTCATTCCCAGGCCCTGGGCATGGGCCACCCTGGTGACACAGTCTCTGACACAAATTGTATCCTCTTAACATATCACTCTGGGTCTTAGGGAGTCCAAGGGCTTCCCCAGGGACAGTTCACCAACTCTGGGTGTGCCATCCACATAGGCACTGGAGATACTACTACAGCTGCCTGTAGGCAGGTCTGTGGGAAGCCAAGGCTTCCTAATGAGACTAGGGTCACATTAGGGACTGTATATGTGCTCCTTTCTTTAATGCTCCTAGCAATCCTATAAGGGAGGTGGGATTCCTCATCCTATTTTACAGGCAAGGAATGCAAAGCTGAGGGAAGTAAAATGACTTGCCCAGGGTCACAAAACTAGTTTAGGGGCACTGCTGACCCTCCATTCCAGGTCTGTGAAGTGGATCTCTCCTCAAGGCAAAATGGGAAAGGCTTACAGCCACAGCTTATTCATAGGTTAGCTCCTCAAGTGACACAAGCATGGAGAATTCTCTGTCCCCACAGTTGTACATGGATTCTCATCCAACTCTCTTTGTACCCTGACACAAGGCCTGTTTCAGGCTCCATGTAACACCAGCCCCCTCGATGGCCGAGGAACCATGACAGTTGGACTCCTCCACTTGACTGCTTTGCTTTCTTGGTTAGGAGCTGGTGAGTTACGAAAGGAAAGGAAAAGAAGTGCTTTAGCCATGAATGGAGCTGTCCTGTCCCAAGCTTGACAGCAAAGCACTTCTGTAAGGCTGCACTGGGCTCTGAGCACCTGCTGTTAGCTGGGGTGGCCAAGGTCCTCTGACCCCTCTGCATTACCTTTTGAGGACAGGCAGTTTAGACCTACTTCAGGCCACCCATGACAGGTGACACCGAGCTAGGGTTACGGGTTCTAGGCACAGACTGTGCCTCCCTGATGCCAGGGCCTTACCTGCACCATTCGCTCAAACATGTGTGCTAAAGGCAAATAGGAAAAGTGCACATCCGCACAAGTGGGAGCCCACTGACTCTGTAAGAAAACACAGGGAGCCCAGGCAAGTCCCAGTCAGCCAGGTGGGCGGCTTACCTGGATCACTCTCTCAAACATGTGAGCCAGAGGCAGGAAGGAGATGAGCACATCGTCCTGTCTCGGAAAGATCACTTTCTGCAGGTGACGGGCATGGGAGACAGAAAGGAAAGAAACACTGACAGGAAGACAACGAGAGAGTCATAAAACAATAAAGAGAAAACGGTCCTGAAGGGGCAGATGGGAAGAGGGGAGAGGGGAATGGGGGCAAGGAGAGAGAGAGAGAGAGAGAGAGAGAGAGAGAGAGAGAGAGAGAGAGAGATATCAAAAAGAAAAGGAGAGATGCGAAAGAAGAGAGAGGACATGAGAGGAGAGAAGAGGAGAGGAGGAGAAAGGGAAGAAGGGAGAGGTTGGGAGAGGGAGAGGGAGGGAGGAAAGGTACAGAAAGAAGAGACCGAGAGAGAGACAGGGCAGCATAGGAAGCGGAGTGTTAGGTCGCAGTGCCAGTGGGTCTAGGTTATCTGCAGAAGCAAAGAGCCAAATGAAGCACACATAAACCAGCAGAGCCAGCTCTGCAGGAAGTCTGTCGAGAGGACCTGCACCTCACCTGCAGTCACTGATGCCCGCCCTGCTCTCTCTTCCTCCCCACCACTGCAGGGTCTGCTCTAGACCCTATCGCTCCAGTCTCCCTGGCCACTGGGGATTCAGGGAGCCTTGGTTTGTGAGCACTTTCTAGTCCTTCTTCCAGGGAAAGGGGCTCAGAGACCTTAAGTCTATGTCAGATGCAGCTGGTGTACAAGCCCTGGAAAAAGGATACAAGGCCAAGCTCTAAAAAGATAGATGAGAGGCCAGCATCGTGACGTCGTGGGAAAGGCTGCCGCCTGCCATGCCGGCATCCCATACGGGTGCTGCTCCCCTTCCAAACTAGCACCTGCTAATGCGCCTGGGAAAGCAGCAGAGGATGGCCCAAGTCCTCAGGCCCCTGACACCCATGTGGAAGACCTAGAAGAAGCTCCAGGATCAGCCCAGCTCCAGCTGTTGGGGCCACTTGGGGAGTGAACCAGCGAATGTGAGCGTTTGCTCTCTCTCTCTCTCTCTCCCTCTCTCTTTAAATTCTGCCTTTTGAGGAAATAAATAAATATTAAAAAAATAAATAAAAAGAAAAGAAAGATGGTTGAACCTGGCTTCCCAGGTCACCGTCTACAACCAGGACCTTAGAGGGGAAAGCAGAGCAGGGGTCCCCTGTGTTCCATTAGCACAGGGAGGGCCCGGCCCATACCTCAGGGGCTCCTCCTGCCTGGCAGGGCCCTGCACCTTTGGGGGCTCTCCCTGGGCTGGACTTCCCCGTGGCCACCCTTTTGCAGAGGACTTCACTCTCCTGGACTGGTTCTGGACCAGTCTGGATGAACCCTGGGAGCCTGGCCCAGGGCTCTTAACCTTGGCTCAGCCACCAATCATTCCCCACAGGTTGCTGCCAAGAAACTTAACGTGGGGGCACGCACTCCACAGGCCATGGGGCAGGAGGGTGAGAGAGCCTCTCCAGGGTGCAGGAAAAGCCCCGCTCTCCTGAGGAGGTTCATTCCTTCCCGAGGGAAACCGCAGGAAATACTCACGTGTGGGAAAGGCCCTCCTTTCTTAGCTGGTTATAAAACACTAACATGCTTTTGTCAGGCCAAGAGATCAAGCTTTTTTGACTTTAGATTTACCTTTAAGGACAGCCTTATAAATTACCAGTTGCCGTTGTTTCTCAGACCCTAGTAGTCCTTAAACACAAAATGAATGAATTAAACCCTGGCTGACTTGAAAAATGAGGTAATAAGGATTACTTTCTAAGTAAAGAGTACACAACAAAACCACAATTTTCCAAGTCAAAAATGGAAAAAAAAATGGGTTTACATGCTTTTCTTGCTGGGGTCTTAGGTCTTAGCACATTATCAGATAGGGATCATTTTAGTGTTTGGGATAAAAATGGCTATAAAAGTGGGGCTGCTTTCATAAGAACAGAAACTCCAGCCTGTGAATGACTGCCCAGATTATATCAGAAAAACAAACACAAAAAAACAAAGAAAATGCCCCCTGAGGCTTGAGGGTCTCCCCTGGAGACACCTGCAACTGGTCAGTTGACTTTATTCACCTCTGTCACTTTCAGAAAGCCAGAGAAATCAGCCACCACGTTCCCATGGGTGAGCATCGCACCTTTTGGGTTCCCTGGGGGAAAAACAAGAAGATTAGTTAGTTGGGATCTTAAGGGTCACTCCCCAAGAAACAGCACAAGCCAGCAGTTCCAGACACGCAGGCTGCACTGCCAAGCCCCTGGCCTTTGTCCTCGTCACCCTCAGAGTTCTGGGCAGGTGGATGCAGCTTCAGGGATCTCTATCCTGTGGACACTCAAAGCCCACCAGGAGGCCCCCAGCAGCTTGGGATAAGAGGCAGGTGATCTGCTGCACAGGTGCAGTGCTTTAGGGCCTGAAGTGTCACCTGCTTGCGTCCTGTGCCTCATGCTCACCTGCCTCCCTCACTCCCCTCACTTACACCCAGAACTAAATGTTGAATTCAAGGCCTGATCTGCAGGCAGTGGACTTCTGGCAAAGCACCAGGCTAGGCCAGGCTGGAGACCCAAGGGGCTGGGGTAGCCCCTCCTTCCTGCTCATTAGCAGAGATGGGACAGGGATGTCTCAACAGAACTTTCAACACTGCTCAAGAGGCCTGCTCCTTGGGGCACTTCAGGAAGCCACGGGCTGCTAGGATGATCCAGAGATTTAGAGGCTGGCCGGCAGGCTGGGGAGGGAGGCCATCAAGGGCACCATTCACGTTGGGGATAGACACGCCCTGATGTTGCCGCTGGGCAAACCTGGCAGGGTTTAAATCCAAGCCTTGCCACTCACTGCTGGCAAAACGTTGGCCAGCCATTTCTCCTGTTACCTCACCTTAAAAATAGGGACAACAATGCTCAGCCCCACTAGGCTGCTAAAAGGCCTAAAGGATAAAAATCTGTGTACAAAATGTATGGAAAGTTTCCACAGAGGCAGCAAAGGTTTGAAATTAGAAGCTTCCAAGGGAGATAGTGGCTAAAACAGCTGTGAAACTCCAACAGCAAGGGGCCGCTGCAGCAGAATTTGCTCAGGAAATAGCACAGAAACCAATACGTTGACTTTGCGATGCTCGTCCAGAAGGGAAATAAAAGGGCTGAATAGAGATTAAGACAGTATACCGGAAGGGCTGGAGCGTGGGTAGGGTGGGAAGTGCCACTCTGTTCCTAAATCTGTATATATAAAACATATGAAACTTGTATAACTTAAATAAAAATTTTTTTAAAAAGAATGTACTGTACTTAATGTCACTAAATTGCTCACTTTAAAATGATTAATTTTATGTTATGTGAATTTGCCTTGATGACAAAGAGATTGATTGCAAAGAGGATTTGTTTGGAAAGGACTACAAGAGCTACCCCAATACATCAGACATCAAAATATGAGGAAGTCTCCTGTCTTCCAACCCCATCCTGAAGCCCAAGCTAACTCAGACCCCAGTGGGATCACTTAAAGGGCCCAAATGTGCACCCTGAAGCTGGGGGACCAAGCAAGAAAGGCAACCCTTCACCCCAGTGTGAGCACTGCAAAAGTAAAGTCAGCCAGCAGGGTGGTGGGAGATGGGCTGAAGGACCCCACCCACAGGGTCAGGATGCTGGGGCTGAAGGACCCCTCTGCACACCAGAGGCAGAAGCTGCAGTGGAGGGAAGAACAGATGATCCAAGGAAGGGCACGGACTCCATTAGGAGAACTCGGACAAGTGTTCACCCAACAGAAAGCAAGTTTTGAAGTTATTCTCCATCCCCACTTCCCACCCAGCGACCTGTTAACAGGCTGGGGGAGAAGGAGAAATACAGAAATACCAGAGAGGAACAGAGGAAGGGAGGGTGAGGTCCTCATGGCCAGCCCTCCCAGGGGAGGGAAGTCTCAAAAAGCACACCAACGCTTCCTTAGGACTGACACTTGCAATTCTGAATTAAGACCATGCTTGTGACTTGCAACAGCTGTGGGACTTTTTATTACATGCTAGTGAAATGCCTGCATTTTTACCCAGGAGCAAGAAAAAAACTACCCCCACTGAGCAAGTTTGGAGGAGACAAAAATAAAGTTGTTCTGGTAAATATACCCTGTGAGGCCTACTGGCTCAACTCACTGGGGGCCCGTGTGTCCCACAGGAGCATCAAGCACAGTCCCAGGTTTGACCTCATGAGACAGACACATCCCTCTAACCAAGGTGCATGGTGGGAGGGATTTCAATTTGTGCTCCAGCACTCTCACCCATATTATAAATCACAGAGGTGAATCTAAAGACACAGAAGGCTATGTGATTTTGATGAGAATGGCATTTTGATAGGTTGAGCCACTGCTTTGGATGCCTCCGTCCCATATCAGAGTACATCTGATGCTCTGCTTCCAACCCACCTTCTTGCTAATGTGCCTGAGAGGCAGTGGATGACAGGAATGGAGATCCTGGCTCCTGGCTTGGGCCTGACCCAACCTCGGCTGTTGAAGCATTTGGAGAGTGAACCAGCAGATGGAAGACCTCTCTCTCTCCTCTGTGCCTCCCTGTCTTTCTGCCTTTCAATAAATAAATAAATCTTCAAAAAAAAAGTAAAGTGATTTTGAAAGTCACATTTTTCTAAAAGAGAGCAGTTAAAATATCTTCCTTTTGAAAAGATAGAGCCATGGGTTGTTTCACCTCTGCCTCTTCTTTCATCCCAGCATCTGTCCTCCAACCGTGCCCATTGTAAAAAATGTCCTGAATTGTCTCTCTCTTCTTAAAAAGATTTATTTATTTGAAAGTCAGCATTGGCTGGCGCCATGGCTCAATAGGCTAATCCTCTGCCTGTGGCGCTGGCACACCGGGTTCCAGTCCCGGTCGGGGCGCCAGATTCTGTCCCAATTGCTCCTCTTCCAGTCCAGCTCTCTGCTGTGGCCTGGGAAGGCAGTGGGCCCTGCACTCGCATGGGAGGCCAGGAGAAGCACTTGGCTCCTGGCTTCGGATCAGCGCGGTGCGCCAGCTGCAGCGCGCCAGCTGCAGCGGCCATTAGGGGGTGAACCAACAGAAAAGGAAGACCTTTCTGTCTCTCTCTCTCTCTCTGTCCACTCTGCCTGTCCAAATAAATAAATAAATAAATAAAGTCAGCATTATAGAGAGAGAGGGAGGGAGACAGAGAAAGAGAGATCTTCCACCCACAGGTTCACTCCCCAGGAGTTTCTTCCAGGTCTTCCATGTGGGGCTCAAACACTTGGGCCATCTTCTGCTGCTTTCCCTAGGCCATTAGCAGGGAGCTGGATTGGAAGTAGAGCAGCCAGGATATGAATTGACACCCATATAGGATGCTGGCATGCTAAGCACTGGTTTTATCTGCTATACCATAATGCTGACTTATCTCTTAGATACAAATCCCAGAGTCCCTGGGATCACAAAGTATTCTGAATGTCACTTGGTAATTTTCACCTCTGCATTCTTAGCTTCTGGAAGTTTATAAGGAACATTTACAAAGACTAGGTCTGAAATCAGAACTGTCACAAAATATGTAGAGCACTGTGCTGTACAGCTTCAAATCTGCTACCCTGGCTGGCTCATTCTTCAGTGTGATGGGCAAAGTCCAGACCTTTTAGAAACAAGTGTTTTCTTGAGGATACGAACACAATGTCATAGACTTCTAAAGACTTCATGGAGTTTTTAAATATTCCCATGAAGGTTCAAGTAATGGCTGTATGCAGGCCCAGAGGATGGAGAAGAGGTGAATGCCAACCACAGGGTCAGTGCAGACTGCAAGGTCCAGCAGGGAGGTGCGGGAAGACTCTGCTTGCTTCTCAGACCCAAGACAAGCAGATCTCTCCGGCAGCATTGATTTTCGATGTGAGATCCAGATTGCCCACATGGAGTAAAACCCTGAGCACTTCTAGAGAGACCTCTGCGACCAAGGCTGCAGAGTCCAGCTGCAGACTTCCCTCTGGTTCTCTGCAACAGCAGTGAGAGGTGCTCCTCCAAGCCCTGACTCCCTGCGTCTCAGCAGTGTGCGGCCTATTGTGCATTTCCCACTGTCCATTCATAAGCTGGCCATCCATGCATTTCATCTGCTCCCTGGCTACTAAAGCAACTGTCCTCCTTTCAGATCCTGCAAATGGTCTTTTGGCTTCAGCCAGCATCCCTGAGTGGGCCTCCAATGGCTGTTAAGCAGAAAGGCTCTGTGCCGGGTGCATGTCTGCCCTGCGTGGATGTTGGCTCCTCCTGCAGGGGTGAGAACAGGGCTTGGGAATGGTGCCACAGTGCTGAGGGCTCCTCTGCCTCCTGTTTCTGCCTTTACACAACATAAGGTGGGTTGTACCAGATCCCTGTGACCAACATGTTCCGGAAGTGTTACTGCAGGAGGAGAGCTCCCTGCTACAGGCTCCCAAGTCCTTTTTAGGATTGAGTCCGACTTCTCTCAATCCCTTATCCAGCAGTTCTGATACATTTTTTTGTTTTTGTTTTGTGGTTTTTTTTTTTAATATCACACTAGAGGGCCAAAAGGAAGAGAAATCATAACTCTAATAGTTACAGAATACTGATTAAAGTGCTAGGCATTTTATGCACACTATCTCAGTAATTTCTTGAAACAACTTTATGCAGTTGGTATAAAATCCATCTGCTTAATATCCAAGGAAGCTGAGGCTTGGAAGAGGTGAGGTAACTCTAGAGCTGCACAATAGGAGTGCTGAGACGCAGCTCTGTGCGTTGGATTATACCTAAGGGTGCAAAGTAACAGGTGATGGTTAGCATTTGCCCTGAGAGCTCCAAGGCTGTTGGGTGTTTACATGCTCGGGAAGTGAACGCAGTTGGCTGGACTTTATGGTCATCCCTCAATTAGAACAGAAAGGATGCCCCGATCCCAAGCCTCCCGGCCCCGCTGACAATGCAAAAGACCTGTCTGACCAGCTTCTTTTTGCTCTGCGTCCCTTTCCTACGTGCTCTGTCCCTTCTATCTCCTGTCTCCTCCCTCCCTCCAAGACTGATTCCTAAGCCTCTGTCTGCCCAAGCATTTCTGTTCCTAGGCTTCCCTCAAAGCATTCCCCCTCTGAAAACCCCTCCAGGCAAATCCAGCTGCCCCCTTCCTATCCCTTCCACATCACAACCCTGGAGGCTTGTGGCTCCAGTTCCAGAGGGGCGCCCCTCAAGCACCTGACATGGTGGCCCCCTTGTCTCTGACTGGTTCCCACCTACCTCTTCTCCTTTTAAGTGCTCCTTCCTATCCCCCACAGACCAAAGCTGCAGGAGCTTTGCTACCCTCTGAGCATCACCCCTTCTTTCCCCACGTCTAGTGGCAATTCCTCAACTTCAAGAATCACTCTCAGGAATGTCCAGGAAAACGGCCCCACAACTCTTGGCCCTTACAATCTCTCATTCTCACTCTCGGTCATCTCTTCACAGCTCAAAAGAAAACACAACAACTTTCTGTTCCAGCATAGCATACGGATGGGACAGCACCCAAATAAGCATGGTCAGTGGATTTTCTCCAGGTAAGTTCACCTGTGCAACCAGCACCCAGGCCCTAGAGCCCCTCCAAGGCACCACTCACCCTGAATGAAACTGCCACTGGCCTGACTTCTAAAGCTGCACAGTGGTTCAAGTGCTGTATAATTTTATACAAAACAATCATGTCATCTTTTGTGTCTGGGTTCTTCTCTCAGCTTTGTAGTATACTATCCTACTGCAGACAAAGAACACCTACTGCTGATAGGCCTGGGAGCTGGTTCCATAGCTCAACCACGACAAATGCATTACTGTGAACACGACGGAGCTTGGCTTCCAGGATAGGGCCAACTTTGAGGGAACTCTGCACATACTCACACTGGGTCAACAGCCACTCACTGACTGTTCATGCCTCTACCCATTGCAACTGCCAGTTCCGCCACTCCGCTCCCCGTGACCAGCAATTGCTTTTGTGCTAACACCCCTCGGGGACAACTTAGACAATGCTCACAGACTCTGTTCTCTAGCTTCTCCAATGCTCGTGTGCAACAGCCTCTTAGAACTCTGCCCCCTCACCCCCCTCCCATCAGGGCTCCCAGGCCCTGCTCCAGGCCCACTCTTCTCCCCACTCAGCCTCTGTCCTGCTGCCAGTCCCCTGCCCATGCTGTTCCCTCTGCTGGAAACACCCTTCCCTTGCTTCTCCTCCAGCTGTGATCTCCAGGACTCAGACTGACGTCCTCCGAGAACTGTTGCTCCCTGGGCCTTCTGTGGCCAAGCAGCCTGTGTAATCGGTGACCACATCGTACTGTGACTGCCCTGTGAAGTGAGTGGTGAGCCCCAAAGGGCAGGGCTGCGTCTTGTCCACCCCTCTGTACTCAGCCCCCAATGCTAGGCCTGAGGTGCAGCGAGTGAGTGCACATACAGAAGTGAGAAAAGGTGGGCACGCTGAAAATACATGACTGAGGGGAGCTCATCTTTGAAAGCCACTGTGTTTCCTTCTCTAGGAAGAGAGGCTGTGTGAATGCCTGTCATTCAAAGGCCCCAGTTTCCTAAACAGGGCTACGTTACCCCCAAAACCTATCCTTTTTTGTGAGGGGGAGTTGGGTTCAGAGCCCAGCCCAGTAAACTAACAATCTCTTTGCACTGAACAAGCAACCACAGACCCAGCCACCAGATGGAGCATAGGCTCTCCCTTCTTCCCAGGCCTCCTGGGCCTGACCAGGGGCCCTGAAGTATGGGTTTATTCTAGGATTCTCCGCTGAGGTTCCCACAACGTGCCTGGAAGGAAATCTTCCTAGAAAGACTCCATCAGAGCCAAGAGCCAAATGTCAGGTTCAGAATATGCTTTCCATCTTTCCCCACTGAAAGATCGTAGCCCTTGGAGAGGCCAGGAGCCAGGACGCTCAGTGTGTCAGGGGAGCTCTATGTGGGCTACAACACTGAGGACTCACAGGATGATGCACCAACAAGAGGACGTACGCAAGTGGCACAGCACAGGCTTAGCCTAAAGCCAAGGAAGTCCAATGTGAGGCCCACTCACCACCTGCTTCTGCCCTGGTACCAGCTTCCCTCCAGACGGGGAGCCGAAGACACCTAAGCCAACTTGTTTTCCAGGCTCCACCCATTCCACTTCCATCACTCAGTGCCTGACTCTACTTTTGACCTGGAATCATCAGGTTGGAAAGACACTTAGACCTGCCCTCTCCAGATATGGGCAGCATCTGTGGTCCAGTGACCCACAAAAAGCCTGACAAAAACCCTGCAGTCACCTGCTCCTCAAACAATGTCATCAAAAATTCATACTGACACTCATGACAAAAAGACATTGGCAAGCTCTACTGAAAAGGCAACATAGACCTGAAGGGTATGTTTGAATTGTGAGTCAGCCCTGGGTGTCAGCTCCCGCAGACTGAGGGCTGTTATTTTTCCTGGTGGGGATTAGCAGAGTATGGTGGAAGCCATTGAAACCACTTGAGGTAATAGCAAATATCCATCTCGATCCAATGACCATGGACACAGATGATCTTGCTTGTGGTGCTGCTCAAGGTTCTGCCAGGTGCCCTCTAGGCTGCAGCTGCAGAAAGGTGGGGAACCCCAGTTCATTGCCCACCAAGAGTTATCATCAAGGCAGACACGTCCTCAGTCTAGAAAAAGACTGGGAACTGTTCATGTGTCTCAGACAAGGCAGGCGACTTCCTGTGTTGTCAGATGAGATGGAGAGGCAGCAATGGAAGGATTGGGAGTTAAGTGCGAGGGCACAAGTCCTGGTGCTCCCAGCACCATCCCCACCTCACAGGTGGTGTGCACTGGAGCAGAGATGGTGGCCAGCCTGCTCACCTCAGAGGCTATGCTGGGGACCCCATGACAGAGGGAGAGGAAGAATAGGCACAGGAGAATGCAATGTGCTGTGCCTGTGCCATGGTCTTCTTGTGCATCCTGCCTCTCCCAGGAGCCTTCCTTGACTGCTCCTGCTCACGCAGGTGCAGGTGGTCTTCTGTTAGTGCCTGGCAAGGAGAGCTCCATCTCTGTGTCCTTCCCTTGCCAGTCTTGCCCAGGGCTGCCAAGCACCTGCACCCTCACACACTACCAACTCCTACTTGGCACTTTTAACCAACCTCCTCACAGGTGAGAAACAGGGAACAGTGGTGGCAGAGAGGTTGTGACTGGCTTGCAGCCACACCCCACACTCCTCCAGCTCCTGATACAGAGGCCAGGATGGGGGCAGGAAGCTGATGGGGTGACAGCTGTTCCCCATAGAGAAAAGACCCCAGTGAGAAAAGTCGTTTCCCCAGCATGTGACCCACTGCCCAGGTCTCTGCTAGCTCAGCCCTAGACAGTGTCAACACCCAACTCCAGACCTCCCAATCCACACTGTCTCTCTGCATCTGGCCACTGCCTGCTTCTGAGCACTGGCAGTAGCGGGGGAACCCAGTGTGTGGAGACAAGGCTCAGCCCATCTCACAGAGAGGGCACAAGAGACCACTGCTGTCACCAGCCAGGCTGCCAGGGAAGGGTGCAGGTTGCCACGGCTGCCGATCTGGCTGCCTCTGCTTACCTGTCGTGCCACTTGTGAAACACACAATGGAGAGGTCATCAGGCCGTGGGGGCTGCAAGGGTGAGAAGAGGTGTGTGTTAGGGAGGCCCAGTGTGGCTGGCCAGGGCCCCTCCACCAGCCAGCCCCACGTGTGTATTTTATGTGGGAGTGCATTGTGTTAGCAGCGGCTCACACCCTCATGTGATGCAGTCAGAAAGGTGGGAAGGTGAACTCTCAGAAAAGGGTAAAGAAGCTGAAGAAACCCAACAGGGGTGTGGACACAGATCCTTCCCACCACCCACACCTGGCCCTCTGGCTCCCCCTACTAAAGCCTAAGCTGAGTTCCCTTAGAAGGAAATAGGCCACACCTATGCCTCTGCCAAAGCCCTCACCTCTCTAGTGATGTGATTCAGTCCCAGCTTCCTTCCTATTTTCACCCACATATCTGGGAATACAACATGGGGCTCAGGAACTGAGCTGCACACTGTTTCACCAAAACTGCTCAGCATCCAGGCTTGGCCCAGGCTCAGGGCAGACAGTCCCAGGGTCACCAGGCAGAGATCAACAGGCCTCTTGCTCATAGAGAGATGGCTTCCCCAAGGAGGTGACCTATGAGATGGTAGTGCAAGCAAGATTTCTCCAGATAAAACGAGAAGGACATTGTGGGAGAGAGGAACTGGTTTGGGCACAGGTCCACAGACACAAGGGACAGGCTGAGCTGAGTGAGCAGGGGGTTAAGCAGTTCTCTGAGGCGAGAGGCTGGTGCTTGGGAGCAGGCCAAATACCGGGGGCCACCCATGAAGGTCCCCAGGAAGCAGGGCTGTGGCCTACTCAGGCCTGTGTGTGGCAGAGCTCACTAGGAGTGGTGAAGGGAGTGGAAAAGACTGGGCTAGAGGAAGCCTGGAGGTCAGAGGCCTTGGTGGAAAACTGCAAGCCCACCCAACCCATCCCAGGGGGCAGCTACTCTCACTAGAACACAATTGCAGGCAGTATTGCAAGTGGATGACACACAGAATAGTTCACAAAGTAAAGAGGAACCAACAGAGGCAGCCACCAAGCCTCAGGACCCAGGGGCCCGCTCCTGACTTTGTTGCTGCTTCTGCCCATCCCACCTCAAGGGCAGTTCATCACATGTGAAGAGAAGGCATGAGCTTTCCCCAAGACAGAGTGGACCCAGGGTGTCCCTTCCTTTCCTTCCCTGCTCCCTCAGCCCATGGGAGACATGGGCACCCATGCGAGGATTTCCTGGGTGCTCACAGGGCTCTTTCTGAACACAGAGGTGCTTGTCTGGCCTCCTACTGAGCCCCTGCACACAGGAGGGGCTCCTGCAAGGACAGGTCCCAACCACCACCTTGCCAGGGAAGGGCCTGCAGGCAGATCTGCTTACCACAGGAGCACAGTGGTTCTCCTGGCCACAGTCCTGAAAAGAAAAAAGGCTGCTTGTAAAAGCCCTAAAGTTCTCATGAATGAGACGAACCCCAGCACAGGAGATCTTGCTCTTGTACCAAGCCCAGAGCTCAGGATCCCCTGCAGATGTCACCTGTGTAGATAGCACTCAGGGGCCTCTACTGGTGGAAACTGCTTTGAGATCTAGCCCAAAGCCCCTAAGAGAGACATGGGTGGGGGTGGGGGGCAACCTAGAGGTCCCAGGCTCACCCACGCATCACAGATGTAAGCCTAAGGACAGTGAGAGTCTAGGCATTGTGCACGCACCAGTAGGGCAGATGGCACTCAGAGTTTTGGACCTGTTGGGCAAGATACTCACAGGATACCTGAGCACATGCTGCGTGGCCAGTGCTTCCAGGTGAGCACTGAGTGTCAGGGCACACAGTAGGTATCACTGCAGGAGGGGTACAAGTTCACAGATACCACTGATACTATGAGGAGCAGACAAGGGTTCAGGAAGAAAACTGGAAAGCCCAGGGGCCTGCGTCCAGTGGGCATGGTGGGTGGGGGGAGGTTCAGCTGCTCCCAAGCAGGGCCTGAAGCCCTGGAGGCCAGGACATCCTGTGTTGCCACAGCAGGCCACAAGCTGCCATCAACTTGATGCCTCAGAGAGGCCATGTGCAAAAAATTAGCTCCACTGGCTGCTGAGGGTCTGGGTCATGTTTGTAAGAACCTTGCCAAGACTCATGGACCTTATGGCTACACTCCCAGGCACAGATGAGCTGATGCCAGTCGGAAGCGGGGAGGCTACAGAGGCTGTTTGAGTACCTTCAGGGCAGGCTGGCACTACAGTCTACCTGTCAGTCTCGCAGAGGACACATGTGGGCACCGACCCCTCCACCCTGGCTCTACACTAGTCCACCCCGAGGGCCCAAAACCACTGGCCCAGGCACAAGAGGAGCAGAGAACCAGCAGCTCTGAGGCAGTGGTGAGACAGCTGCGGCCCAGCAAAGAGCCGGACATGGGCTCTCACCTCCACAGCCCGCATGGACTTGAGGAGCACCCCACACTTCTTCCCCCGCTCTCTCAGGGCTTCCTCGAACGGCTCCATGAGGATGATCAGCTTGAGCCCTGGAGTCTCCTTCTTCTCCACGTGCTCCAGCAGTAGGCCAGCCTTCTGAGCTTTGTCCACGATCACGGTGCTGATGTCCGCTGTGGGGGCCATCGGAGAGGCAGGCTGTGACTGAGGGCAGCAGCACCTCGGCTGTGTGTACCACAGCTTGTGTGTGAGTATGCAAGACAGGCCACAGGGGTGTGCATCTGCACGCAGGAGTGTGCTGGGAGTCCTGGGCAGAAGACTAGGGCCCATCCTGGAGCAGATGCCAAGCTCTCCTCTGCTCTGCACTCAGCCCTTCTTCCTCCCAGATCTGCTTGAGACAAACACATCCCCCAGCATCTGTTCCCAGCAGCTGTGAACTTCCAAGGCTTGTAGCCCAGATGGAGGCTCCTTAGCACATCAGCCCTGTGGAAAGAGCCTTCAGGTAAAGCCCAAGCGGCTGGGGCTTAGGATGCCAGCTCGGTGGTCCAGGTGTCAGTCCCTACTGTTTCCTGAGAGCAGAAGCAAAGTCTTATTTGGAAGAGTCAGACAATCAGCTTATGGGGAGGGACTGGAGCTGACAACAGTGGGCTCACCTGTATTGATGATGTAGCGGATGGCCCCAGGGCCCAGGGTGTCATAGAGTGGGACCACCACCATAGAATACGTGTAGCAGGCCAGCTCCGCAATGATCCACTGTGGAGACAGGAGGCAGGATGGAGGGAGATGAGGGGAAGAGAAGAGGGCTGTACTGTATTTAGGCGCAAATGACCAGCGTCCTGCTCTAGGCCCCATGCCTGACTCTCTCCAGGTGCCAAGGAGTCCACGAGGCTAACAGACTCTGCCTGCTCACCCACAGTTTTCTGGAGTGTGTTTGCCCCAGTCATTCTGTAACTCCTTGATTACATATGCCAACAGCCCCATGCCCACTTCCAGGGTCTGCCTTGACTTCTGTCCCAGGCCCTTCCTCCCTCTTGGCTCAAGTGCAGCTGTTTGTGGAGCTGGATAGGAGGAGACAGTTCTTGGCTGGAGTGTCTGATCCTGACAGGGAGCAAAGTCAGGGTGTGAAAAGGGTGGTGGCTTGGTAAAGGGTCTCCCTATTTTCTCTCATCCTGGGCTTACAAACAGTGGGAAGACTGTTCCACAGTACCCAATTCCTACTCCACAGACACCTGTAAGGCTAGTTAAAGGGAGATGCTTACCTCTGGCCGGTTTTGTGCAAAAACACCAATAAACTGCTCTGTAGATGCTTTACAATTGTGCCGCAGCAGTCCAGACCCCAGAAACTCAGCTCTGTCCACCACCTGCACATAGACACAGAGAGGTTTCGGGAAAACAAGGTCTTTTTGTCAGGGAACGGAAGAGCTCTAGGCAGGATTCCTGCAGGTCAGAGAGCCCGCCCTGGCCGCCTGCCTGTGCCTGCTCAAAGCTCCTGCAGGCTGTTGCCAGAGGCTGGGAGGCAGGCCAGGCAGGCCAGGGTAATGAAAAATGTTGAGACACAGCAGGATGCCCCCAAGATCCCCACTCCTGAGTGCCAAGAGCACATGGGTGGGCAGGGTGGGGTCTTGCCTCCATCACTCACCTCCTGGTAGGACAGCCACTGGTATGGCTGCTTGGGCTTTCTGAAGCCAAGACAGGGCCCGTTCCCTGCAGAGAGACAAAAGGCCTGTGCCAGGGAGGAAGGCACAGAGGGTGGGATACCTGCACTGCCCATCACATCAGGTACCTTGAGGGACAGCCCATGCTGTGGGGTACCATGGGCTGTGCACGCCACCCCTACCCCAGTTGGCTTTCTAATCTGCTAAGGTCCAAGAGGGCTGAAAGCACACAAGCCTGGCAGCTTCCAGGAACCAGGGAGGCCCAGGAATGGGACCAGTGCAGTGCCTAGGCCATACCATGACTGTGTGATGGTCCCTACTTTAGACCCAAAAGGGCACAGTCAGCTGGAGGGCCTCTGGGAAGAGGTGGCAGGCTGCCTCTCTGACCCCATCCCTTTGCCTGCCATTGCAGAGGCTCAGGTTCAGAACCAGGCCACCAAGTGGCCTGGCAGCTCAAGGCTCACCAAGGGCTGCCAATGGGTATATGGATTATGGACTAAGAGACAGTCTATAGTGAGGCAGCCTAAAGACCTGGAACAAAGCTGAATCTGTGACCACATAATATAGCTGCTTCTCTCACTGCTGGGCCGGGAGTGGCTTCTCTCCAACAAACCTGAGCACTGCTCACTTTCCCTGTCACTGGGCCTAGGCTTGCTTACCTAGCCTTGCACTCACTCATACCCTACACAGCCCCTCCACACTGGCAAAGCCCTTCTCACCTGAGATGCTGAGCCCTCGGCGGAACACCTGGTACATGGTCCGGGCGTCCTCGTAGTAGTGGGTGAGCAGCTGAGGGCCACCACCGATCACAGATCGCCGAGCCCCACCACTGTCCTACAAGCCAAGCACAGACCAGAGAAGCTGACTGGGGCTGTTAGAGGGGCCAGGAGAGGGCCCCAGTAAGCTCAAAGCTGTACACAGCTCAACTGCACACGTGATCCACACCGCTGGGGCTGGATGTGCTCCATGTGCCCTCATGCACACACCTATGCACACCTATACCAAATACACTCAATCTAAATATACACACTCAAGCAGAGCTGGCTTGTGCACACAGGCCCAGGACACCAATGGCTTGTACACACCCATTTGATACATAACAGCATTTATATACCTGGTCAGCATACTGTCCACACACAAACATGCAATGAAATGGGGGTGTTGGCTGGAGGCCAGCCTGCCCCTACCATCACCTATTTCTATACCCCTAAGTGAAGAGTCATTTGGGTATAGTCTTTAGCTAAGAAGGCTGTCATCCACCAGTAACATAACAGGGTGAACTAGGTCAGGTACTGGGACTACGCTGAAGGTATTTTCCCAGGTATTGTGGCCTAGGAAGGCTTGAGAGTGTCTGGGGTGGGGGATAGGGCAGTGAGCTCCTGGGCCCACAGCAGTGCAGACCCAGAGCAGGAAGACAGCAAACACTGCTGCGCAGGTGGCAGGGAAAGGAGCAAGGCTTCTTCCCCCTCCTACCCTGCCAGCCCTCCCCAGGCTCCCCATCCCAGAACTCTCCAGTGCCACAGCTCCACCTCTTCTCTGAGCATTGTTTGGGTTGCCCTTGGCTGGCCCAGAGTCTGCCACTTTTTGGAACATTGGATCGGGGGAAAACGTCTGAGAGTACCACAAGACTAACCCCCAAACTCAGAGTCACAATCAGCTTGCAAAGGCTTCAGAGTGGAACTCTTCCAAGCACCAGGCCCAAGGAAAACCCATGTGGAAAGCTGGGGGCATGTGCAGTCAGACCTGACTAGCAGCAGCCAACAGGCCTGAAACAGCAAGAGACTGTGTCCCAGGAACACAGGAAGCCCAAAGCTGGTGTGTGTGTTAGGAAGTTGCTGCAGAGCTGAAGTTTATAAAGAAAAAAAAAGATTTTTTTATTTGTTTGAAAAGCAGAGTAAAGAGCGAGGAAAGGAAGAGACAGATGGCCACACTAGCCTTGTCTGGGCTAACTTAAAGCCAGGAGCCAGGAGCCAGGAACTCCATCCTGGTCTCCCACATGGAAAGCAAGGACCCAAGTACATAGGCCATCATCTGCAGCTTTCACAAGTGCATTAGCAGGGAGCTGGATCAGAAGCAGAGTGGCTGAGACTCAAACCAGCACTCAAATATGGAATGCTGGCATCACAAATGGTGGCTTAACCTGTTGTACCACAAGGTTGGCCACCTGAGCTGGGTTTTGAAGCACAGGAATTTGCCAGGCAGAATGAATGAGGAGCAGGCAGTTTTAGCATAGGCAAATGTGAATGCATGGGGCAGGAGGCACCAGCACATTTGAGAAACTGCAGCCAATTCACAGAGCTCTAGATGGCCATGGAAAGTAGTGGGGAGAGGCCAGAGAGAATGCAGATCAAGGTAGGGGTCTGAACTTTAGGTTGAGGTAATGGGGAGCCAGGAGAAGGATTCAGACAGGGGAAGTAACATGATCTGAATTCTGCTTCCTACCACAGAGCACAAAGAATAAGTAAGATCTTGGCCCTCTCTCAACTCCCTTCCGACTACTCTCCCCTTCCTGCACTCTGCTACAGCTTCTCTGACCTTCTCCACTGCTTGGGGGTGAGGCCAGGAAGGGAAGCCTTTGCTTCATCTATGCCCTGGCTTCTCAGCCAGGCAACTCAGTCTGTGCGGCCTCCACACACTGAGCCACAGCCAGCCTCTCACCATCCTAACCCCATCCAGGTCACTGTCACTTCCAACACAGACACCCACAGCTGCCTCTTCACACCTGCCACTGCCATAGCACAAATTGTGCAGGTCTCTCCCCACTGAAACCCAAAATAAATCCATGCTGCCCAGTTCACCAGCTCATGGGGCTCTGCTCTTGCTGACCACTGCAGGTGAGTTAGGATTAAAAGCTTACACATGCGCGCACGCACACACACACATACACACATACACACACACACACACACACAAACAAAACAAAACAAAAACACAACAAAACCCCAGTACTCTCAGGGATTTCTGTACACCATTCCCCCAAATCCTTATCCCACCTGGGGAAACAGGCGCTCTTTCATTATCCACTTTACAACCAAGGACACTGAGGCAAAAACAGGTAACAAAATGCTGAGGGCCACAGTGCTCCTTTGAGACACCAGCTGGTTTCCAGGCCACCAACATCAGCTGCTTAAGGCCATTCTCATCACCACCCTGCCATCCAGCACCCAACACAAGTCATCATTTCCCAAAGCCACGCACAGGTGTGTGCTTTATCCCACCTCACCCTTGAGGCTGGAAACATGCCTTTAAGATTCCTGCCCCTATCTTGGCCTACACCCCCCCCCCCCCTTCCAGGCAAAACACCACCATGTTTATCACTGCCACGATATAGTGTCCAGAGCTAAGGATAGTAAAAAGCACGATACACAACAGAGTATATGCAGCACATCATTTAAAAGGAGCAGGATCTCCATACAATTGGCTAGGAGGGAACCATCAATAGGCCGCCCTAAGAGAGGCAAAACAAGAGCTTTTCAGCATATGTCTTTTTGTGTCATTCATACTGTGTGACAATGTGGAAGGGGCAACTTCAAAAGTTCATGGAGGGGCCGGCACTGTGGCATAGTGGATGAAGCCACAGCCTGTGGTGCCAGCATCCCATATGGGCGCTGGTTGGAGTCCCAGCTACTCCGTTTCCGATCCAGCTCTCTGCTATGGCCTGGGAAAATAGTCTTTGGGCCTCTGCACCCACGTGGAAGACCCAGAAAAAGCTCCTGGCTCCTGGCTTTGGATTGGCACAGCTCTGGCTGTTGCAGCCAATTGGGGAGTGAGCCAGCAGATGGAAAAGCTCTCTCTCTCTCTACCTCTCCTTCTCTCTTTGTGTAACTCTGACTTTCAAATAAATAAATAAATCCTTTTTAAAAAAAAAAAAGTTAATGGAAAGCAGAATTTTAAAATAAGCTTATTTTGGTGCAAAAAAAAAAACCCTGAAATCATGCACAATGTTCTCATAATACACATTTTTCCATGAACTTTTTGAAGATGCCTCATATTATCTGTTCAAAATGAATAGAGCTAAAGTTTAGGGGAAAAACCAGCAAATTTTTAGAAGGCAAAACAAATTCCATAAGATTAATAAAGAAACAAACCCACCAGTCCATCCAGGCTCAGCCTGGGCAACCTGCTGGGCCATGGTACCTTCTTCCCCACAGTGCCTCCACCTGTGAGCCCAGTTGCTGCGAGAGGGAAGAACCTGGGGGTGGGCTCAGCTCTGGGTCCCAGCACCAACCAGGCCAAGGCACAGGTAATGTCTGGGAAGCAATTTTCCAGGCAGCCTCTTGAGGATCGGCTTAGGCTTTCTGCCAAGGCACCAATGAACCAAGGACCTTGCCCCAGGCAGCTTCGGACTTGCTGACTGACGGTCAAGTAAGTCACACACTAGGCTTCTACCTTCAAGATACCTGTCTGCTGCCCACGACTTCCCCCATCTGGAGGCTCCCCTGCTCACCTCCACTTCTTCTGACTGCATTAGGAGGTTGCACGGTGGTTGCAAGGCCTTTGGCCGGTGAGTGAACCAGTAGGCGAGGATCGCAGCCAGCGCACCCACACTCACCAGGGTGGTGGCTGAGAGGCTGCGGAAAAACTGGCCCAAGTCACCCAGCTCGGGCAGCCGCAGCATCCTCAGGATCTCCTGTGTCTGCATCTTCTCCAGGAGTGAGAGGACAAACTCTGCAGGAGACAAGAGGCAGATAAGGGAAGAGGCCTGGAGGGCAGGCTGGCCGGGCTCCTAGATCACTGGTGGCCCTGGTCCAGTATCCTGGAGGGCAGCTGGTAAGAGCATCTAGTCTCCCGGGGATAATACAGCATACCCCAGGAGCTGGCCCCTTGGAAGGGCCCTGCCTGAAGAGGCCAGAACCCTCAGCATGTACACCTGGCAGGCGGACATCCAGCCCTGTGCTCCTGAGAACCACAAACGCAGACCCTGGGGACAACCTACAGCAGTCTCCACGACCTCCAGGGACCACAGTGCGCTCAGGCAGCTCTGGAAACACAGCCTCCTGTGCCCAGGGCCTGGCTGCTCGGCCTCTTCTGTGTGACTGTGGTCATAGCATTTTGCTTTATCCTGGCTCCTGAGGTGTGGAGACGACAGAAGTGCCCAGGACACTGGCCAGGATGAGCGGGGAAGAGAGAGGCAGGCTTCCCCCGGCTTCACCTCTAAGCTCCCAACCTGACCTTAAAGGAGACATGGGTGGCAGGGGGAAGGGGCAGCCTCCAGACCTCATGCTGTGAAGACAATGGTCTCTGATTAAATGAGCAGTGAGGCACTGTCCACAGACACTCCTCACAGGCTTGAGGTCCTGGGATCATGGCCGTGGCTTCCCTTCTTGGGAAGCAAGGAGAAACACAACAGTGGCCACTCTGTAGCCATGGGCAGGAGCCAGTGCTTGACCCCTGACAAAGGAAAAAGCTGCTGAAATCTCAACAAATGGGATTTGTGCTAAACTGTGACACGGCCACACCAGAGACGAGGTCAACATCATGCAAAGTCACTGCAGAGAGACGGGAAAGCTCCTTGCTTCACATCCTTTCAAGCTGTGCAAAGCTTCCACTTCTCCATCTTTAAAATGGGTACAGTACCACATAAGCAGGGAAAGCTCTTCACGCTGCATCTGGTGTAGTCTGAGGACCAAAGTGACAGTTAACGGATGTGTTTATCAGATAAATAGATGCTCAGCCCACACAGCGGAAAAGGGGTCAGGGGTAGCCCCACCCAGGCTGATCTAAACACTGCACAGAGGCACCATGGCCCACAGAAATTTCTGCTCTATGGAGGGCACTGCACTGCAAGCTGGGAAAACTTACCAGCCACCCACAGCTTCTGAATGCTCCCGGGGAAGCAGGGAAAGTGAACACCCAGACGAGCAAAACACTCTCACTCAGCTCCCAAACCAGAGATGGTGTCTTCCTGCCGGCTTCCTTAACTAAGGTCAGCTGTGAGGTCACCTCACAGGGATGGCCCACTCCCAGCATGCCCATCAAAGTCAGGGTCTGCAGCACCAAAGCAGAGGCCCAGCTACAGACCACAGTGAATCCACCAAGGGAAGCCGCCCTGGGGAGGACTCTGGACAGCTTGCCAGGCGGCCTTCTGGGACATGTACTTCCCTAAACCACAGATCAGAAGACAAGTCACGTGATGCAAATTCCAGACACACACTGCAGCGCTCGGGTGGGCTCTCAGCTGACTGACATCTCCTTTAAGGAGCTAAACTCAATCAATGGGTACAGAAACCAAGACCCATGAAGTCCCACTTAGACACTGAGGACTCTGTTACACACTCCCAAACTTTCTCTAGAGACAGTCCCGGAAGGTCACCTCTCTGCCAGGAGTCCCTGGCCCTCGGCAGTTGCTCACAGACCCTATGCTGCAGCAGCAAGAGGACTGTTTGTGGCATTTGGTACAATGCTAGAGTTCTCATAGGGCACAACCCAGGGTGGCTAAGCCATCCATCCTCTCACCCACCCACCTTGCAGAGCCTCAAGCGACCCCTGCTTTCACTGAGCTCAGTATTGGGTCACAGGGGAGTGGGCTAGTGTTGTGCAGCATGTGCCAGGCCAGGGCAGCGCCTGAATCAGGTATGGGAAGTCAGGGGAGGCTTCAGGGAGGAAGTGATGGCGATGCTGAGACAGAAGGAAAATGAGGAAAGGGGGCCCAGGCAGAGGGAGGCAACTACACAAAGGCTGAATCGAAAGAGTGCGTGGAGCACTCAGAGAACTGAGGATTCTATTCAGAAAGTGAAGTCCTGAGCCCACGAAATCCTGTACAAAGGTCAGGGGCCTGAGTGTGGGGCTGGCCTCTTGGGTCTGCTGTGCTTTCAGTAGTCACCATGTGACCACCAGTCCTCCCTAGAGGGAAAAAAAGCACTTGTCTCAACTCCCCGCATTCCAGTCGACCGGGAAGCCCTTGCACAGTGCACTGCCTGATCCTCTCAAGAGCCTCGTGAACGGTAACGTGGGGACGCAGAGGGTCCACTGGAGCACTGCCCTTCCTCAGGAAGCAAGGAGTAGAGCCGAGACTCAACCCCGAACCCGTGCCGTGCGGACACCCTACACTGCCTGCCAGCCCTGGACCCACCCCCATAACCCATCGTCTCCTTTGCACTGGTGCTGAACCCACAGAAAACCAGCTCCATCCTGTTCAGAAGAGCCCAGGCTGCATTCTAGGGGTGGGAAAGCACAGGACCCCCAAAGCCTGTGAAGATCAGCCAGTCAGCCGCCTGCCGGGTGTGCTGCACACAGCACAAGGCTCCCTCCTGGCCTCACAGCAAGAGCTCACCATGCTCTCCGGGCTAGGTCCTCTCCTCCTGCCTAGGGTAACGGAGAGCAGTAGGGAAAGGCTTGGCTGCCCACTATACTCAGCACCTCCCTAGCCCCCTACTACCCCATCAAGGAGTTATCTGCAGTACCAGCAGCAGCTCCCTGGCCCTGAAGCTGGGCCTGTACTCCTCAACTGGGCAGCCACCGTGGGGTCTCATTCTTCTAGGTTCAGCAACCTCAGACAGTCAGGACCGCCTGCACTTATCCTGAGAGCCCTTTCAGACCTGTGGGCAGAACTGCAAGTTCAGGTCCTCTAAGGACACTGGCCTCGGAGCCAGCCCCACGCCACCAAGCCCTTGGCAGGGGATGGCACAGCCCAGGCCTGGGAGTCTGTGCTCATCTCTTTACTGCACAGGGCCTTGGCCTCCTCTGACCTCCATGCCTCTCTGCACCTGGGACGATGCTTGGTGGTTCCTGGGGCCCCAGCTGTGGCTTGTCCCCTTCTCTGCCCCAGGAGGCTTCCTGACTGCAGCAGCAGTGTGTGTCTATGTGTGCATGTGCGTGTGTGTGTGTGTGTGCAGACAGCACCCAAGGGAGTCGCTGGTGCTGGTGTTGCCAAGGAAGTGTCTATGAGTGTTTGTAAATATTCACCTGGCAGGAGCTCCCAGTCCTCTGCAGGAACTTGCTTCCTCCTCTACCCCTGGTACATCCCATGCCTTTTCCTCTGGTCTACACCAGTCAGAATACCAAGCAGTGGCACAGGGATGGTGGGCAGGAGAGGGAGTTCTACCTCACCTCATTCCCTGCTGATTCAGGGTTGCATGGAGGCTGGTAGTGAAATCCACTGCTCTTGCAACCATACTGGGTGAGAACACGTTGTGCCCAGGGAGGTGGGTGGCAGAGGAAGGCCCCAGAGCACGGTCTCTGTGGAAATGGCCCTGGGGCCCATGGCTCAGCTCCAAGAACGCTGTGCTGGTCCGCCTCCTAACACCAGCACCTGCTTGGTCAGCAGTACTTCCTAACCACCTCTCAAACTGGACCACTCCTCTCCCACCCCAGTCCAGGCCTGGCCCAGCCACCACTAAGAGCAGCCAGGCCTATGACTGGTCTCCTTGCTCTCGTCCATGCTTATACTGATACTAGCTATTTTCCCACCATGCAGATGGGACCATGTCATCATGCTGTTCAACAAACTTTACCTGGCTCCCTGTTGCCCGAGGACCAAAGTCCAAACTCATCATGCTGGCACTGAGCACCCTCCCTGACCCCTCTGTCCTCCCTCCCACCCTAGTCCCGACTCTGCCACCACCACGGTCCTTAGATTGTTCCTTCCCCTTAGCATCATCCAAGCTCCCCTTGGGGACAGTCTGGATTGGGGGCTCTTGCAGTAGGACTCTGGGCCTCTGCAAACTCTGAAGCCTTCAGAAGAGTGGGGAAGCACAACAAAGCCATCAGCTCATCAGAAAACCTCTTCAACTCCCATGTGAACAGCTCCGTAAAGAAATCTGCAACCTTTCCCAGGGCCCTGCAAACAAGTTGGGGGAAAGGGGAGTCCAGTGCCAGACAGACCTGGATGCACATCCTGACTCAATATCTTGCCAGCTGCATGGCCTTGGGAAAGTCACTTCACCCCTCCAGACTTTGTCTCAGACCAGCTCATGGACAGAGAGGGCGGTGCCAGGCACACGAGAAGGGAGACACTCAGCACAGGGGAGTTAGCAGAAGCAGTTCCCCCACATCTCTGCCAGCCAAGGGGTTCAAAGACAACTTGCGAAAGTAGATGCATTCACACCCTACCTTTCCAGCGGGCTCCTGGCACTGGGGAGGCGACTGAGCTTGTCCCACTAGAACCAGCCTCCCTTTATAGGGCCTGTGGGGCCCAGGGAAAGAGGTTACCACATCTAGATCAATCCACAAAAGTGACTAAGGCCCTGCCCCAAGCCTGCCCTCCTGGGGACAGCTGATGGCAACAGCCGATGGCAACAGCCACCTGCTCTGAGAAGCTGGGTGGTGGTAGAGGCTCCCTGGTGGCTGTGGGAGCAGGTCTGGCAGGGAGCAGGGGCAGAGAGGCTCTGTGAGGAGCTGCCGGCCCTCAAGGCCCCCGCTACCCCCCTTCTTCAGCACATGGGGCGGTGCTGGCTCGGATCAGCTCACAGCCAAGCAACCCAGCCTTAACCCTCACTCTGCCAGCTTATGCGAGCCTCTGCTGACATACCTTGCACCCAACCCGCACTCTTCAGCTTAAGTCCTGGAGGGGAGTTTGCCAAGCACATTTCTGAGGGACAAAGTGTCCTTTATACCTTCATCTGAGATACCGATTAGGGGCCAGGGCCTCAGTCCTGGGCTGGGGACCTAGAGTAAGCAAGACTGGTGGGGAGGTGGGAAGACCCACATGGTCCCTTCTAAAGGAATCTCTGCCTCCAGCCTCTCCCAGACTGCTCCACTCCCCAGCCCTGCAAGGTCACAGCCAGTCTGTTCAGGGAGAGGAAAGGAACTGGGCACATTCCCAAATCAAACATCTGCTGGGAGAAGCTCTGGGGAGTAGGGACACTAGGAACCAAGGATCAGGGTCAGCAGGTAGAAGACAGTGGCTCATCTCTTCCTCAAGGCTCAGGGCCACCCAGGCCCTATTCGTACCAGCTCCGAGCAACGCTGCTTCCTGGCTAGCCCAGCAATGATGGTAACCCAGGGGTGGGATCCATACCCTTTCCTGTTGGAAGCAAAGCTGAGCTCTGGACTCTGGTGGTGCCTCTGCGGGACTGGGACCCTGCAATCCCAGGCAACAGGGTGAGGTTGGCTACTTCTGCAGCCTCTTTACTCCTACCTCTGGGACTCACAGCAGGGCACACAACAGGCATGGAGTGGCAACTGCTAAGTACAAGCCACCTAAGCCCCCATACTGGGCTGCTGTCTACCCCAATCCAACTCATATCCCCCACAGCAAGGATACCCCAAGCCACCTCCAGTTCTGGAGCTCCCTCCCAAGAGGTCTTTGCCCACTCTGACTGCCGACTGTAGAGCCCAGGCTCGCAACACTTCCCCGGGGCTGACAGCAGCTTCCTTGGCTCACCCCACCATTTAACACAGCCAGGAAGAGCACTTCCTGCCCCGCAGCCCTCCCCTGGAAAGTGACCCAGCCTCCCCAGTCTACCCCAATTAGAATGCACCTGCGACCCACGGAGCCCTTTCCCTTTCTTTTCTGGCGGAAGCTCCAGTTTTCTCCTGATATTTTCTGAGATGTCTTTAAATAAGATAAAAGCCGCCTCTCAGACTCCTCAAGTCAGCTTCTCGGGCAGGAGATCCAGTGGCCACAAACCAGGTTTTGGTGAGTGTCAGGGGTACAGAGCTGACGGAGCAACTTTGTCCCAGGAAGTGTGTGGTCCAGGAGCCAGGTTAAAGGACACATAGACGTCACTGTCACACTTCTGTGACCCTGACCCATGAAAGCACACACACAGTAGCCCACACTTGGCCCAACATCCACCCCCGCCCACACAGGGCTCCAACCTCGCCCCTGCTTTGAGACAGGGGCTTTCTGTCCATCTCTTAGGTTTTAATTAGATTCAGAGAACTACAGGTGACTGGGGCACTGATGAGGCTGAGGGCCTCCCTGGCCTGGAAACTGCCAGGTGAGCAACCCACTGCACATCCCCATGAGATAGCAGCCCATGAAATGGGGTTGCTGAGTTAAGGGGTGCCTCACTCACTGAGCCTCTTCAAGGAGTCCCAGGATAGCTCTGAAGATTCAAGTAAGCCCCTAGAATCTAGAAAAGGCCCACCCAAGGCTGGCTGTGCCCCTCCACTTTGCAGAGTCACCTGCTCCAGCTACACAGATGTGTGGCGGACAGGTCTCCCTTTATCAGTGTCAGCCACCCCTTTTCCCCCTGTCTTCAAGACAGCATCTTTCAAGCATTTCACTCACCCTAAGCCTGGTCAGAGAACGTGGACCCACATGCCTGGAACTGGGCAGCCAGCCTCAAAACCACACTTTCAGGAACGTAAAAATATGAAAAGCCTTGAGAATGGAGAAACAAACAGAAACACAGTTTCGCAGGCTCTGAGATAAAGGCCGTCCTTCTCGTGAATCCGACACAACAACATTCACAGGGAAAAGAGCAACAGCAGAGGCTCAACAATGCCAGCGGTCCCTCCAGCAACATTTATAGGGATGGCCAGGACTTAGGGTGTGGGCGCACCTCAGCCCCCCGTCCTTCCTTCCACACCAAGCCCTGGGACAAACCCTAGGGACACTGGTGAGGGCTGTGACCACTGCACAGGAATAACTCCTCTCAAGGCCCCACTCCGCAGGAAACAGAATCCTGTGGCTGCAACATGATCTTTTTCCTCCCAGCCATGTCCCCATTAGCACTGCCAGAGTCTTGGCCTTGGGAGCAGAGATCCTTTTCCATCACAGCCCCAAAGTGAGGACATGCTGCAAACCCTATAGGATCCAGCTCAGGAGAGGGCACATGGGCTATTCCAGGCAGGGCCATGCTCTCAGAGTTCAACTGCTGTGGCCAGGATACAGGTGGGACAGGCTGTGACCTCCTCCTTCTGGGGGGAGGCTCCCCGAGGTAAGGAAGTTCCCTATCAAGATACATGTAGAGGTCAAGGAGCTCAGACAGTGTGGCAGAGACTTGCCTGGTTGCTTACCCACCATGGCATGGGTCATCTTTTGGTACTGTGTTTCGTTTTGTTTGTTGGTTTGTTTTGTAGATTAGATAATGAGTAAGAAAAAAGTTTTGCCTTTGGTCAAGAGTAAAATTTCTAGCAAAAATGATGAATACCTTAATTTTCTGGCTTCTTTGCACTCTGGCAAAATCTTTCTTCTGAATGTCCCAGTAAGAAACAAATCTGAATTTCCCCCAGTTCAGCAAAAGGCTGTGCCGGTCAGCAGGAACCCGGACTGTCTCGAGTCACTCGGCTAGAGGTCAAAGCATCAGAGTAGTTGCCCTCCAGGCGGGTGGGGCCAGGCCTGTTGCTGGTGTCCACAGAGTTAACATCAGGACTCAGGCCTCCTTTTCAAGGCCAGGATGAAAGAGGGATATGCAAACGCCACAGCTTCCCGAGGAGTGGCAGGGGAGGGCCCGCTGCTGCCGGCCAGGCCTACATCACTCCACTCGGGCCTGTCACATGAAAGGGTTTGTGCTCTGCTGCCGGCTCCGGCGCCCAGCCAGGCTGGGGCTGGGGCTGTTCTCACCAGAAAACAAAAATCTCTTTCAGACGGAAGCAAAATGGGGCCCTAGCTGCCCTGAGAAGGCCACTGGACGTTGTTCACGCTGACCCACCGAGGAACCCAGCACTTGGAATCTCGCTCTCCACCCAGCGTGAAGAACCCATCAGCTCGCCAGGGGGAGCTGCGCCTGTGGGGCTGCCGCTGAGAGAAGCACTGTGTGAGGTCGGAGAGGGTGGAGATGCAGACCCTGCCCCTTTGGGAGGCTCCACTGGATTTTTTCTTTTCTAGGAACAGTCCAGGTTGAGTATGGGGGGCGGGGAGGAATGGGGGAGGTTGGAGGGAGAATGGCTTTTTTGTGTAAGAGACCACCGGTAATCCTCACAGAGGTGCTGGTGAGCACGGAGAAAGAAACGGGAAGAACAAAAATGCAGTAAACAAGGAGACCCTGAGGCGCCCAGAGAGGGGGCTCCCACATGCTGCTGCCAGGAGCACCCTGGAGCTGTCTGTGCTGGGTTTCAGGGCAGCCCAGTATGCAGAGGCCCTAGCTTCTGAGACACGCCAAGGCTTAGACTCCTGCTTCAACAGACAGGCCAGGCCATGGTCAGGCTTTCAGCAGCCAGAAGCTGCTTGGATAGTCGAAGGTCCCTGGGAGCTGTCCGGTCACCATGGTGTAGATCTTGTGCCCTATGGCTGCTGAGAGTCTTATTAACAGGACACAAAGACACAGCCAGGTCACCTAGTCTGAGAGGACACTGAGGACAAAACCACTGAGGAGTTGATTCTGAACCGACAGGGGACTGTTTCACTGACCTCCCGCACTGCAAGGGAGGCAGGCCTTGCCCACCTCCCAGCCCCGTGCTGCCTCCTGTCTCAGCCCTCCCACTGCTAGTTAGGGCACACAAAGTGCTTACAAAGCCAAGACGCCAGGCATGTCTCTGAGAGTTCAGGGAGAAGCGGAGGCAGAGGAGGAAAGAGGACTCTGAGGACGAGACCCAAAAAAGCGGCTTCACAGGTCACAGCTTTCACTGCTGGCTGGCATGGATGAGGAGGTCAGGGACACGCGAACAAGGGAGTACTCACGGCCTGCCCTCCCTTTTCCTCCAATCCCTGCACAGGGCCAGGCTTGGTGGGAGGGGGCCTGCAGGCAGGGGGCGGGGCTGAGTACGGGTAAGTAGAAAGGGTCCCCCCCACCACCACATCCAGCCCATGTGCTGGAAGGTGCAGTCACCATCAGCACGGAGGCTGTCTGGCCGCTAAGTATGGTTCTGGTGGGCTTCTTGCAGCCCCAGCTTGAGGGGCCAGAGATGCTGCCCTTCCCAACAGGCCCCAGTAGGGACTCCCTTCTCCATGCTAATAACTGCCTTCTTCAGACTGGCCTGAGGCCCTTGCTGCCCAGCCTCTAGCCAACAACCCTGACCAATCTCACTGGCTGGCCCACATCCCACCTTGCTGTTCTTGGTCCCAGCTCTGACTGTGCTTGCTGTGTGCCTCCAGCTGACTCTGCTATCCAATCTCTGGTTGACTTCACTCTCCCTCTCATGGGCCTCTCTGCCTATTTGGCAGGCCCTGCATCAGTGCCCAGCATGAGCCACATTAAGGTTGGGTTGGGTGAGCAGGAGGTGCTCCACAAGGGAGTCCCAGCCCCTTCGAGGGTCCACAAGGGGGAAAAACAGGGATTTGCAGAGGGCAGAGTCTTCCTGGCCCATTACGATTCATGTCATGCACTGGTGCCTATGCTAGATGTGGGGTGAGGTTCCAGGCACTGGTCATTTGGTCCATCCCAGAGCTGTGCCTCTGACCTGGGCCTGCCTGCCCTCTCTCACTCCTCCCATAGCCTCAATCACTAGGTCTGTTCCAGGCCCCAACAGGTGCCGATCCAGCTTTGCTGATCCAGCAATCCGAGCACTGAGAACAGACTGTTCCCCTATGGCCTGGCTGCGACTCCAAAGCTCCCAGAGGCAGCTCTCTAGGGATGCAGGTCTGAATGAGCAGATGTCAGCTTACCAACCACCCTTTCCATGGACCCCACAGCCAAGTGCCTGGACTAGGCCTGGGGTCAGGAAGGCCATTCTAAAAAGAGCAGGTGGAAAAGGTCAGGTAGGACTTCCTGGACAAATTTTTCAGGCTCTAAGATGACTGGTGGTGTCTCAGAATCAACAGCTCAGAGTGGCTCAGAATTTCTGTCCCAAGTCACTTCCCATTTTCCATTTTCAGTCTGTCACAGATTCCAGGTCCCACATCAATCAGGAGCTACACCAAGGAAGCAGACCCATGGAATAAGCACACTTCCCAGGTGCGGTTGAATAAATGAGAAGGACCCACCCCTGGGCATCCTGAAGGGATGGCACGAAGGGCTTCTCTCCACAGCACTCCCCTCACTCAACAATCCTGGGGTGGGAATGCTGGCCAGGCCAACGCAGGGAAGAGGCCATTATACCAGACCGTCCGTGGGGTGAGCAGATTCCTCTTAGCTATGCTCAGTAGAGTGGCCAGCCCATGGAGAAGCCAGAACCTTGGAGCTCCAAGGAAACAACCGCCTTCAGAAAAGCCCACCTCCCACAAAACCATTCACCCTGAAGTAGTGAGTTCATTCCTATATTCATTTGTGGGCCCTCTTATTCTGTTCCAGGAAGCACTGGTTCTCCACACTTCAGGGTCTCCAGTGACCACTAACCCAGATCTACCTACAAATTCATACCTGCTTTCTCTACTGCTTCCAACACATGATGTCACCTTCCAGCTAGGCACAGAGCCTGGCACCTTAATAGGACAGCACTCAAAGTCTGCTATTTTGCTGACTGACTTGTAGCAAGGAAACAGATAACCATGCTATTATTAAAATAAACTACCCTCAGGAAATTCTTCATCTCATCCATTTATACAGTAAACATTGATGCATAGCGTGTCCCAAGCTGGGGACACAGAAATAAATACTCTGGTCCTGCCCTCAGAGATCTTAGGACTTGTAGAGGAAGCCAACAGAATGTGCATGGGGCTTTAGCAGCATAGGGAGGGCATCACCTTGGCCATCCACATGTCCAGTTCCAGTCACACCTCCTCAATGTGGCCACTACACAGAACAAAGTCAGCACAATGTGGCTTGGCATTCCAAGCCTGAAGAACCCAGCCTTGGCAACCTCATCAGCCAGCAGAGTTTGTGTCCCGACCTCATTCATTTTATCACCCACCTTTCCTCACACCCTTTCCCTTAGTATGGAACACCTACTCCTTTCTGGGCCCCTTCCTGCATGTTGGAAGCCTGAGCCTCCTTTAAGGAAGACCTAGCACGAATTGTTATAATTTGCCCAGCATTTAATGAGCCTTACCCTGTGTACCAGCCCCTGCTGGTACTTTACAGATACCCTCTCTTTAAATATGCCCCTGTTCAAAGACCACTTCTTCACCCATGCCCACTAACCAGCCTGCTGGAGAAGCTCAGGCCTTGGCTGGTGGAAGCCTAAGAATGTGGTCAGACTGATAGCTCTTATGAGGTAGTTCACCACTGAACCTCCCTGGGTCTCAATACCTCATCCAGGAAATGGGGATGACAGGACCAGAGGGACAAAGAATCACAAAACATAGCAACTGGAACACAGCAAGTGCTCGGTGAAACACTAAGTACACATGTTCACAAAATACTACCCCCAGACACACACACACAGAACCCAGTACCTCCTCCACTCAATGAAGATTTGAGTGCCTATGGTATACCAGGTGCTGGCTGGATACACAGTGCAACTTCTGTGATACAGAAGCCTATTAACTTTGGCCTCTTTTTGCAAACAAACCAGAGCCTATGCTCACTCACCCTGTGTAGGGGACAGTCCTGGGTCCTTTCTGGGGCTTCAGCTGAGACAAATTCAGCCTCCTGAAGGTCAACCTGAAAACTGGTGATCACAAGGGACAAACACCAGCTGGATAACAGAAATGCTGGGTTCTACCGCCCCCTGGTGTCAGTGTGCTCTCGCTGGGGCACTGCTCCCCTTCAGGCTCATGAGTGGTAGGAACGTGCTGAAGTCAGAATTCTCCAGCATACTCTGTGCAAATCCAGGCTTGCTTCCTTTGTGAGGCATATCCCCAGATGGCCAGAGAGCTGCCTGTTCTGCCTGGGGCTCCACCATCTGTCCCAATTCCTAACTGCTTTCTTGGGCTCCTTGGGGTAGCCCCAGACCTCATGTTAGCCCTCCACCCTAATGGAAGCTTGAGGGGGGTAAGAGGACGAGGAAGATGAGATGAGCTGAGCTCATTCAAAGCGTGCAAGATCCACAGCCAATGCCTGTCACAGCAGTCCTTGGGCCGGCAGTCCTTCCTACACTGTCAGGGCTGATCACACTTCCCCCTGGCAAGAATGGGGTCTCATCCCTTCCCCTTCCCGGAGTCCTACCTTGACTCAGGCCACCCTTGGGCCACAGCTCTTCTCATTGACAACATCAGAACAGCCTCCCACTGTTCTCCCAGCCTCAGGTTCCACCCCTTGGCTCAGCCAGCCACTGCAGGTAAATGGAGGGTTCCACTGTCCCCAAATAAAGCCCTCTCATTTGAAACCCCCTCTTACCACCCAGGTTCCTCAGGGCACAAGACCTGGAAGACTCACCCCCACGCCCTTCACAGTGCTCCCTGCACACCTTTGCTGGTCTGACTTCCCCTACTCCAAGTTCGGCCTACCTGCCTCTGACAAACGCCCCCGTGTGCTGCAGAAGCCCACTCAGACGTCACCGATGGTCAGGTATACAGTTGAGCAGATTGGACCCTGCACAAGGGCATGGGTCTGCATCAACCTAGAGGAAGGGGGGCCCTTTTAGAAAGGTATTCAATCAGGATGGTGCCTTTTTCCACTAAGCACCACAGTACCATGCAGGCAGGCCTCCAAGGCTGTGTTCCCAGTGTCCTCTGAGAGCCTGTGGCACTGGGAACACGTTTTTCGGTGCCAAGCCTAGCATCTGACTCATGCTGTACCTAATCCATTTGTCTCCTTACTTACTACTCAACACACAGGTGAGATGTGGGCTGGCCCATGACCTTGTACTGTCTTCCCCACTAGAAACAGGACAGACATAGCCCTGAGCACGTGGCTGCCTCTCCCAGACACTCAGTTCCTCCCCCAGGTACTTCGCCTCCTTTTGTCTTTCTCTGAGATCCCTTGAGGGTAAGCTTGGCCTTACCTTGTCTCCCCAGGCCCAGATCAGGTAGCAAAAAGGACATACCTTCACTAACCAATGATATCGCCTCAGGGGTCCCCTCCTGTTTCTGACTGAAGAGAAGGACACGGAGATTACAAGGCAGGTGTGTTCTTAGGTGTGCTTGCTACACTGCAGTTCTTAGCCCAGAAGTCTGCTCTGCCCCCAGGGAAAGGCTGGGATCCCAGTCAAGTCCCCAGGAGAGTTGATATGTGACCTAGGCAGGCACCAATGTGTGTCTGCAGCATGGGGTCCAGTGTGCACCCTACACCAGCCTCAGCCTCGCACTGTGCACTGACACAGTTGGCTTCTGTGGTAGCAGCTGCCACTGCCCTGAGGACAGTCTGCTTGCCCACTCCGAGGCTCTTGCACAGTCCATCAGCAAGCCAGACCCCCAGTTTCCCATTCCAAGCGGCACCTGACTACATTGGGAAATGTTCTATAAGGAAGCAGGACAGAAAGCCAGCTGGGGGTCAGTACCAGCTCAACTCCACTTGCACACAAGGCCCCTGCAGCTATGAGGGGCTCTTCCATTGCTCATCCCTGTCACAAGCAGCCCCGAAGCCACGGAACACCAAGGCCTCAGCCAGCTGCCTTTCCTCCTACTGCTGGTGAGGTCCTCATAGGAAGATTATGGGGGGGTGCGGAGGGATCCCGCCCTTAGCAGCTCAAGGCTGTCATTATTTTGATTATTCCTGTCCCTTAGTCCTATCCTTGCCTGTTGTGTGCATTGGGAGCTGTACAGCCCTGTACAGCCTGTCACCAGACACTGGCAGACAGAAGGAGCTTAGGGAGCTGAGGGGATTAGAGAGGCCCAACCCACTCACTCAGCCTACCTCAGGCAATGGCAGGGGTGGGGGAAGAGACTACTGGCCCACCAACCTCCAGGTTTAAGCCAGGTAGGACCAAGCACTCAGCACTGGCTGATCAGTTAAAACCTCAGATGGACTCCCAGCTTGGCAGGTACTAGCCTTGAGACACTGGGCAAATCAGTTCACCTCTGGACCTCATTTTAGAAAACGAATGGGATCACCATCCTCTCAAGATCTGCTGTGAATATTAAAATAACACCCACACAGTGTCCTCAGGTAAGGATTTCAAAAGGTCAACTTTCTCCCCGTCCTGGGCTCAGAAACAACTTTACTG
This sequence comes from Oryctolagus cuniculus, assembly GCF_051225735.1. Taxonomy (NCBI): domain Eukaryota; kingdom Metazoa; phylum Chordata; class Mammalia; order Lagomorpha; family Leporidae; genus Oryctolagus; species Oryctolagus cuniculus. The sequence goes on from NC_142872.1 coordinate 21,868,970, forward strand.
CCATCTCTGCCCGTGCAGTCTAAATGTGAAACAATAAACACTAACGTTCTGTGCGGCATTTGCTCTGGCCTAGGCCAGGATTAAAGTCATTGTAAAGATCGGGCTCAACCTACACACGCCGGTGGAGACACTTGAGTGGAATTATACCCCTGGGGACATGGCTGGTAATGAACGTGTGGCCTGAGAGCCAGGTGTGGGGCGGGAGGGGGGGGGTGCGTGCTGGGCATGGATCGGGGGACAGGACCTCGCAGCCTCCTTAGAGGGTGAAGTGGCAATGGCTGAGTCTTAAGGAGGAGGCTGGAAGCACTGGAGCTGGCATGAGGTGCCAGGAACGGCCCAGGCTACAGAAATCCTGTAGGGCGGTAGAGGGGTAAGCAGGGAAGGTAATGAGGCTTCCCCCCAACCCCCACCCCGAGACCAGGGGCAGCAAGCTCAGCCCAGCTCATACAGTAGGACGACTTCCTGTGGTCCCAGGAGATAGACAAGGACGAAGTAAGTCTGTCCCGGCCTTGGCTCAGGGCCTAATCTGATGAGCGGATGGATGGTCCTCGCCCTAAGGGGAGGGGGTTGGAGGGTCGCCGAGAACACGGCCCCTAATCCCAGCAGGCCCAGACGCTTCCCAGACCGGGTCCGAAGCCCGCCGGTTCGGGGACCTGCTGGGGAACCTTGAACGGAGGGCTCAGCCGCCAGCCGGGGCTCAGGGGCCCGGAGCTCCAACACCACAGCTTTGGGCCGAGACTCTGTGGCCGTGGGAGCCGTGGGGTCTGCGAGGGGGACGCAACTGGGACTTACCTGCGAACAGCCAGAGGGAGCCCCCGGACACGAGGAAGAAGGTCAGCATGTCGCTGAGCCGGGCCGCCCGGCCCGCCCGGCCCGCCCGGCCTCCGCGGCCCGCAGCCGGCGCCCCGCACCCGCAGCCCGGCACCACCGCGCCGCCGCCGGGTATTTTTAGCCCCCGCCCCGCGGCTCCGCAGCTCCCGCCTCCCCGCGCCGCTGCGGAGACTGCGCGGGCGGGGTTGGGCGCCGCGCGCTCAGCACCGATCCCCACGCCCAGTCCCGCACCCGGCCGGGTCTTGGCGCCGCTCACACTGGCTGCTGAGTCGGAACCGCCGAGCCCGCGCGGGGGAGGGGCCTGACAGCGGCGCGAACCGGCCCCTCCGTCCCCGCCCCCAACGTCAGGACCCGGAGTTCTGGGGAAACGAGCTGGAGGGGGCGCCCACCACCGGCCGCAGTGTCCTGCGCGCGCCCCCTCGCCTCCGCGCGCCCCGCCGCCCAGCTCTAAGGGCTGCGCACGCTCGGGCGGCCGCAGGGTTGCGGACACCTGTCCCAAAAGGTGCACATGCCTGTGAGCCGGTGGCCGCTGACGCCGAATCGTCAAGGACCCGCGCCTGCAGACAATGGGACCTTCGGAGCTGTACTTGGGCCAGCGAGGAGAGGAGGCACTGACGATCTGTCTGGGCTCTGGCAAAGCACCGGACGCTAGACCGGCTGGCGTTCAGATCCACTTGGGATGCACAAGGTCGCCGGAAGCTCCGTGTGGTCTCATGCTGCCATATATGGTCACCAGTGGTCCCAGCAGCCGCAGGGAGTCACAGGTAGGTCTCATGAAGTCACAGACGATCGTGATCTCCGTACACGACCACACGTAGCACGTGCAATGGGAGAAGGCCCTGATAGCCATGGTGAAGGCCACACTATAGGCTGAGAGCTGGACATCTTATGTCTCAGGGGCTGGGATTGAAAGGAGGAAGCCAACGTTGCAAATTTTTCTGAAAGAATGAGTAGGCATCCTGGGCCCCTCTCTCCATGGTTATCTATGCCGGTTTTCAGATCACCTCCTCCACTACCCTCTCCCTGGGATTCAAACACGCAGGGCAGCTTGCCGGGCCTCCAGCACCGAGGACAGCGCTCAGGCAGCCCAGCCCTCTCCCCATGCAGCCCTCTTAGACCAGGCACTGAGACCAGAACCCAGGAAGCAGAGGATGGAAGGGCCACAGGTCTCTTCAGGCCCATCAGAGACCTCCTGCTTGTGTGGGATGCAAGTGCAGGGATCTGTATCTGCAGTATGAGTCCAGCATGTGTGTACCAGTGCAGGTTGGCAAACGTGTGTCACTTGCTGTCTTTACAGTAGGACCATTCTTCCCCATCACAAAATCTACACTTCTAGGAGAGCTGTCCCCACTTGAGCTTAGGCAACACATGACACGGACTTCGCTGGAATCTCAAACTTGGCAAGGCTCCTTCAAGAGGGCATCACAGAGGCTGTGGGGCAGAGCTCTCCTGGCAGGTGGTAGGGATGTCAGAACTCCACCTCCTCCTCCCACTCCCACTGGCAGCACATTAACTGAAGACCTGCTGGTACTCAAAGATCTGGGGGAACCAGAATTCTGTGCAGAAAGAATGTATCTTCCCAGACCAGACTAGCCTAGAGAGATGGGCCAGCCTGCCAACAGAGCATGAACAGGGAGCCCAGGAGCTAGGCATCAAGCCCCAGGCCCCAGCCCTGCTCTGCAGCACTCAGCTGCAGGAGCACTCTGGGTCCCTGTGCTGCTGCTGGCAGCCTCCTCTCTAGAGTGATGTCATGGGACATATTTAGCCTGGCCTCCTGCAGAATGTCGCATCCGGTTACTCTTCCTACAGATGTCTCTGATACTTGGGAACATTTTAATCCAAAACCCTGCCCTGGACCTGTGACTGAGAAGAGCTTAACCAAGTGTTTTTCTGCTTTCCTCCTACCACTGCTTGGCTTCCAGTGACAGAGGGGGACAGGTGGATGAGACCCAGACTGGGTCTCACTCCTCTCTGTGCCTGGTTCCTCCACCAGGTAAGGAGACTTGCTTTGCTGTCCTGGATTACCAGCATCTCCTCCCCCACTCTGTAAGTCTCCATCCATGTTCCATCTGTGGACATGGGCAGCTGTGACTCTGAGGCCCCCAAACTGCATGGATGTGGCAGCCAGGAAATCCAGCAGTAGATAACCCAGGACCCAAGTCAGGCTAGGGGGCCCTTGGACATCCCTCTTGGTAAGCAAAGCCAGGCTCAGTAGTGGGCAGCTCTGTTCACACCTCTCTCCTCCCAGGCAGGATCCTAATCCTGTGTCTTCAGCCCTGGTGCACAGTCTGGCCCAGAGAATGCAGACAACATTATCTCATTTGACAGAGCAGCAGACAGAATTCCTGAGAGGAGGATGTTGGTTCCAGGTCACACAGCAGTTCTAGCCCCTGCCTCCCTTTCATTCATCCTTTCATTCTACGTTCACTTACTCTTTTTTTTTTTTTTTTGACAGGCAGAGTGGACAGTGAGAGAGAGAGAGACGGAGAGAAAGGTCTTCCTTTGCCGTTGGTTCACCCTCCAATGGCCGCCGCGGCCGGCGCGCTGCGGCCGGCGCACCGCGGCCGGCGCACCGCGCTGATCCGATGGCAGGAGCCAGGAGCCAGGTGCTTTTTCCTGGTCTTCCATGGGGTGCAGGGCCCAAGCACCTGGGCCATCCTCCACTGCACTCCCTGGCCACAGCAGAGGGCTGGCCTGGAAGAGAGGCAACCAGGACAGAATCCGGCGCCCCAACCGGGACTAGAACCCGGTGTGTCGGCGCCGCTAGGTGGAGGATTAGCCTAGTGAGCCGCGGCGCCGGCCCCGTTCACTTACTCTTTCAGCTAAGCAAACCAGGGGGCTGGGGAGATAAATAGGAAGTAGCAACGTCTGCAGTTCGTGTGTGATGATAAAGGGTGATCTTAGCCCAACCAGGGAGTGATAACACAGACATCAAAATGACTGCAGCATAGTCAACAATCCTTTTCTAAGTCTTGGAAATTTTACTGACAGGGACAAATCACCATACATCATGTCAGGAACTCAATTTGCCGGAAAGGACAATTTTCCAGACTCTAATGATACCTTGCAAGGTCTAATAAATACTGGAGTGACTCGTTTGTCTCCTGACCTGGACATTCCAGTGGAATTTACAGAATTTATGACCACCCTGAAGTGCTCCAGAATTATCTTGATCCTGCTTATCAACCCTCAAGAATGCTAGGCTGCACATACCCATTTTTTTTATTACAGATCTCAAATTAATCTTCCCTCAATAGAGCACTAAACTTTTCTATGGTCCCAATTTGCCAATCTTTTGTGCACCCAAACAAAACTATATTTGCTCTTATTCTAACCTGTTTTCTGATTTCTTAGTTTATAGGGGAATATATCTTGGAGAAGGAAGTATTCAAGTTAGGCCTTAAACCTTTTGCTAAGAGTCTGCCAGTCATCTAAGTGGGGCAACAGGTACCACTCTCAGTGTTAGCTATGATTATCATGCTGTGAAATCCTAGGTAAGCTTCTTCTCTTTTCTGTGTTCACTGGATATCAGGACTAACTTGATATTACTCTGCTATCTTTTTATGATCAGCCACCCTTGGGCTGCAAGGTCAAATGTCCATTCTGTGTCATCTGCTAATGGCCCAAAGGGCTCAGCTGTTCTGGGGTCAGGTTCTCCTACACTTTGGACATCTGGGCCATGCATCTCTGACAGTGGTGGGCCCACAGTTATTTGTAGCTCCTAACACTTCTGAATGTGTTCCTGTGTTTTGACAGTTTCTTACATAGTAAGTATCTCTTTATGGTAGAGTCCATAAAACTCATTTTTTCAGCCTCCCTTGCAAGCTATGAGTGGATAAGTGACTTAGATCATGACTGTAAGCCCTCATGATCCTTGGATCCAAAAACCAGCAATGAATGAGAGAAAGTCCTGCACATTGCATCCATCTTACTGGTACAAGGGTGGGGGCAGAAGAGTTGGATGGTGAATGGTTCTGGAAGTTGTTTCTGGTAACTGAAATTTGATCTTACTTCTTTTTAAAATTTGTTTTACTTATTTTTTAAGTATTTATTTTCATCTACTTGAAAGGTAGAGCAACAGAGAGAGAGAGAAGAGAAAGAGAGATCCTTCATTTGCTGGTTCACTCCCCAAATGCCTGCAACAACCAGGGCTTGACCAGGCCAAAGACAGGAGCCTAGAACGCCATCTGGGTCTCCCACGTGGGTGGAAGGAGTCCACGTTCCTGAACCATGATGTGCTACTCCCCAAGATGTATTAGCAGAAAGCTGGATCAGAAGCAGAGCAGCCAGGACTCAGACTGTACTGACATGGAATGTAGGCATTCAAAGAAGTGGCTTACTCAACTATACCACAATGCCTGCCCCAAACCCTATTTCTTGAACCTCCCCAAAATGTTGTGTCCCAATATTCTTTGATGTACTCCTTTTCTGCTTAAATAGTATTTTATTAGTTACAACCAAGAACCCAGACTGACCCCACCTCACTGCTGAAGGCCTTTTCAGCCCTCTCAAGTGTATGGCTATGGGGCTGGGATCACAGCAGGATATAGCACTCATCCCCATCACTGCATTAGGTAGGAGACTGTTGCTGTGGATTCGTTTCTGAGAGGAAGAGTGTGGTGAGGGCAAGAGGTGCGGAGTCACCACACAGACTCTGGGAGTCAGGTGAAAGCAGGCTTGAGGCAAGCAGCCTGCAGACTTATTTCAGTTGCTATAGCAGCTTATATAGCCAAGGCAGCAAATCTGGTCAAGGGGCAGTCTATGCCCTAACCAATCACAGCCTGTTGCCAGGCAGTTTCTGAAGCCATCCAATCACAGTCTGTTGTCAGTCAAGCTCCGCTGTCATATGGTTTCCGAAGCCATCCAATCACAGCCTGTTGCCAGGCAGTTTCTGTTGCCAGCGACCATCTTGGCATGGCCTTCTCATTCTACCACAGGAGATGGCTGCTCTAGCTGCTAAGCCACATGAGCTGAGTCAGATCTTTGTTTCTCTTTGCTCTGACAACCACACATCTGGAGTGCAGAGCTAAAAACTTGACACTCAGTAAAGGATCCACTCAGGAGAGCCACCATATTTGGAGCAAAGGCTTTGAACACATGAAGAAATGGAGCTCTAAACTGTTTACCTCATGAATTTTATTGACTAGTATTGTTTTTCCTGCAGGTTGATAAAATTGTTCAATGTAGGGATTTGGGAAAATATAGAAATATAAATAAAAATCACTTCTACTGTCATCCCTCAAAGATAACAACAAACGCAGTTTTTGTGTATTTTGTAAAAATAACACCTAACATTTTATAGTGCTTAATATATGTATTATGGACTCAGTTGTATTCTCTCCTTTCAATCCACATGTTGGAACTCTAACCCTCCATGTGACTGTATTTAAAAATAGGTCCTTGGGGCTGGTGCTGTAGCACAGTAGGTTAAAGCCCCAGCATGCAGCACCAGCATCCCATATGGGCATTGGCTGTTGTACTTCTGATCCAGCTCCCTGCTAATGCACCTGGGAAAGCATCAGAGGATGGACCAAGTGCTTGGGCTCCTGCATGCATGTAGGAGACCTGGAAGAAGCTCCTGGCTCCTAGGTTCATATCGGCCCAACTTCAGCCACTGTGGCCATTTGGGGAGTGAACCAGCAGATGGAAGATCTCTCTCCATCTCCACCTCTCTCTCTCTCTCTCTCTCTCTCTGTAACTCTGCCTTTAAAATAAATAAATAAATATTTTTAGAAAAAGAAATAGGTCCTTAAAGAAATTAATTAAAGCTAAATGAAATGGTAAGGGTAAGGCTCTAATCCAATAGGACAAGTGTCCTTATAAGAAGAGACAGCAGTTGTCTGCAAGCCTGGGAAAAAGGTTTTACAAAAGGAAAGCCACCTCTTTTGTAAGTCAATAAACCATAAACAAGGCTAAAACAAGTGCAAAGGTAGTTCTATGCAGGTACAGAATACGTTTGCAAATTAGGAAAATATGGCTTCAGCTAGAGCTGACCTAACCTGTGAGTAAATAAAAATCTGTTGTCTAAAACACCAAGTCTGCAGTATTTTATTACAGCAAATCTAGCAGACTAATACAAAATGGTAACTCATTTAATCCTTATATCTATCCAGTCTTTCCCTAAGCATAGAACAGTTCAATTAATTCACATATTTGTTAATTGATGAATTAATGAATGATGGATACTATTTATTCAGTACCTTGTAGCTTCAGTATTTTCCCCATGTTATCATATTTTGCATTTAAAAAAATGGATGCATGGGACCAGTGCTGTGGTATAGCAAGTTAAAGACCTGGCCTGCAGCTCCAGCAACCCATAGGGGTGCCGGTTGGAGTCCTGGCTGCTCCACTTCCAGCTCTCTGCTAATGGCCTGGGAAAGCAGTTGGAAGATGGCCCAAGTGTTTGGGCCCCTGCACCCACATGGAAGAAGCTCCTGGCTCCTGGCTTCAGAATAGCTCAGCTACCAGCCATTGTGGCTATTTGGGGGAGTGAACCAGAGGATGGGAAGACCTCTCTGTCTCCACCTCTCTCTGTAATTCTGCCTTTCAAATAAATAAAATGAATCTTTTAAAAAATGGATACATTCATTCATACATTTAACAAGTGTATATTGAGTCATTCACTATGTGCAAGCCATTGTTTCAGATCCTGGGAATGCAGCAAGGAACAGACAAAAGTCCCTACCCACAAGGGAAGTACTAGGTCTATGGAAATGCCATTGTGTAGCTGTCAAACAGGAACTAACCCACTTATAGGGGAAGGTTTCCTTTAACTGAACATTCTCTGATGTTCAGAAGCCAGACAGACAGAACCAATGAGATTCTTTTAAAAAGTCACTACAGGGGCCGGTGCTGTGGCACAGTGGGATAATGCCCTGGCCTGAAGCACCAGCATCTCATATGGGCGCCGGTTCAAGACCCGGCTGCTCCTCTTCCAATCCAGCTCTCTGCTATGGCCTGGGAAAGCAGTAGAAGATGGCCCAAGTACTTGGGCCCCTGCACCCGTGTGGGGGACCCGGAAGAAGCTCCTGGCTCCTGGCTTCGGATTGGCGCAGCTCTGGCCCTTGCAGCCAACTGGGGAGTGATCCATTGGATGGAAGACCTCACTCTCTCTCTCTCTCTCTCTATCTCTGTCTATCTCTGCCTCTCTTCTCTCTGTGTAACTGACTTTCAAATAAATGAATAAATCTTTAAAGAAATAAGTCACTGCAACAACTGAGCAGCTCCTGAGATTTTCAAAGAGCTGCTGAAAGACAAAGATGAAGCCCCTGGAAGTTACCAAGAATCCACAAGTTAGTGGAGCTCAAGCCACTGGCACTTCCCAGCTCCTGAGGAAGGAACTGCATTTTAAAGACTTTGAAAGTGGGCTGGCGCCGCAGCTCAATAGACTAATCCTCCGCCTGCGGCGCTGGCACACCGGATTCTGTCCCGGTTGCCCCTCTTCCAGGCCAGCACTCTGCTATGGCCAGGGAGTGCAGTGGAGGATGGCCCAAGTCCTTGGGCCCTGCACCTACATGGGAGACCAGGAGAAGCACCTGGCTCCTGCTATCGGATCAGCGCGCCGGCCGCATCAGCCATTGGAGGGTGAACCAACGGCAAATGAAGACCTTTCTCTCTGTCTCTCTCTCTCTCACTGTCCACTCTGCCTGTCAAAAAGGAAAAAAAAAAAAAAAGACTTTAAAGTGAAACAAACTCAAAGAAAATATAAATGAATGTTCATAACCTCTGGGGACAAGGAAGGCCCTTTTATACAACAAGGAAGAAAGAAAAAGCCAGGCAGATTTGAAAGTCAGACTACATGCAAATTAACAATGTCTGCATGTTAAAAACTGCCATTTAAAAATCTGAAAGCTAAATAGATAACCTGCCCATCCATGCCATAGTCAATAGACAAAGAGATCAACATGTAATCCACATCACTAAGAAAAAAGTAAATAAATAAATAAATAAATAAAACCCAGAAAGTACGAGCAGGCAGTTCTAAGAAGAAATGCTGCCACCCTAGGTGGAGTGTGAAACTGCTGCCTGATGTCAGCGTCATCTCCACAAGCTATGTCTGGGTGGGGTGTGTGTGTGTGCCCGCTGAATGAAGCCCCACCTCCTGCATCTGGAACCCACCACCACCGCCATACACAGTATATCCATCCACTGAGACTGCAGGCCACCCACGCAGCTCAGCCCCCGCCCCCAGGCCAAGTGATTTCCAATAATAAAAACAGGGCAGAAATGATGATCAAGTATGGGGACCTGAGGTCTAACATCCTGCAAATACCTTTTGGAGGGAAGATTGGCAAGGTGGTGAAACAAACCTCAGAAAGTCCTCACCCTCTGACAACTGGTGGGTTTGCTTTGGAATGAACACAACACGGTGGAAATCAAGAATTAGTTGTTCAAAGGGATCGTCATTGCAAAGTCGTTCACAGCAGTGTCCAGGTGGAAACTGCCCGAATGCCCAGCAGGCACAAGGCTGAATGCATTTCTGTCCACCCATAGGATTGTGCATGCTTAGCTGCCTGTAAAGATGATGATGCAGAAAAGTGCACGGTGATATGGAGATGCTCACGGCCTGTGGCCAACTGAAAACTGCAGGGCAAAAAGCAGTGTATGCAGCAGGATTCCCATCAGCTTTAAAAGTATGTTTACATTCACAGTGGAAAAAAATGGGAGAAAAGCAAATGGTGGTTGTGAGTAGTGGAATGCTGAGTTGTTTTCTTCTCTGAATTTATCTGTATTTTTCTGAATTTTCAACCGTGAATAGACATTTTGGAACAAGGAGAAATCTATTATAAGTGGAGGCCATTTCCAGAGCTTTCTATTGTTTACAAAAGAGCTGGGGTACTGGAGAGGAGAAGCAGATCATGGAAATATCATCCAAGAGAGCAGGCAGGATTTGAGGAGAGGGACAGGGCTACAGGGACCTGCCACCTCCTGACCCTGTGGTCTCTTGGCATCTGCTCCAACCCTCCTGTTCTTTAGCACCATTAGAGGACCACAGTGAGCTGGGGCCAGGAAGAGAGAACGAGGCTGCAGGAGGCCGTAAAGACCTTCAGGGTGGCTCACTGACCAGGAAGGTGTTATAAGGGGTTAGGGGGCAGGGGGAAACAGGGAGGGAATGAGGGAGGCAGAGGCAGATCCTTTTAGAGGTGATGAAAGGAGGGGCTCAGGGAGAGGTCTGGTGCCAGGGAAGTGAGAGGAGAAGAGAATTCCCCAGAGAGGGCCCTGCCCACAGGTACTCAGACCCATGGGAGCAGGAGAGGAGCAGGAACACAACACAGCCCTTCAAAGGGAAGGGAACCCACCCACTAGGGAATCCACTAGAGGGCAGCAGAAAGGTAGATGCAGAGGGGGTTGCTGAGAGAAATGCCCAAGGACCACAGCACACTATTCAGAAAGGCCAGCAAGGTGAGTGCTAGTAAACCACCTGCACCTGCCATCTTGCCCTCCCCAATTCTACAGAGGCCCAGGGAGGTTCAAGAACTTGACCAAGGCTACACACAAAATTAAGACTAAGACCATGAGCCGGCGAGTGGCACAGCAGGTTAACGCCCTGGCCTGAAGCACCGGCATCCCATATGGGCACCAGTTCAAGACTCAGCTGTTCCACTTCCGATCCAGCTCTCTGCTATGGCCTGGGGAAGCAGCAGAAGATGGACCAAGCACTTGGGCCCCTGTGCCCACGTGGCAGACCCAGAAGAAGCTCCTGGCTCCTGGCTTTGGATGGGCACAGCTCCTGCCGTTACAGCCATCTGGAGAGTGAACCAGCAGATGGAAGACCTCTCTCTCTGTCTCTACCTCTCTCTGTGTAACTCTGACTTTCAAATAAATAAATATTTTAAAAAAGAAGACTAAGATCAAATGCAAACTTGGGCATTCTTATTTTTTAAAGATTTACATAGTGCACTATCCACTACACCCTAAAGAGATTTTTTAAGTTCTGAAAAGATAAGTAATCCTTACATAAATTATTTAAGAGTATATGTATTAGTCAACTTTTCATTACTTCAATTAAAGTACCTGAGAGTAACTACTTAGGAAAGAAGGTTTACCTTAGCTTACAGTTGAGGTTCACAGTCTAAAACAGAGAGGTTCCACTGGCTTAGGCATCTGCTAAGGCTGGAGGACAGTAGAGGAGCATTCACGTGGTCACCAGGAAGCAAAGAGAGACAGGAAGCTCACTCTGCTTATGTAAGCAAACCTCACACAAGAGCCACCTTGGGAGGGCAAGCCCCAATAATCTGAAGACCTCCCATTATTCCTACCTGCTAGATGCCATAATTAGACCTAGTCTCCACCCTAAACTCATCAACTGTTAAAATGAATCCACTCAGTGATAATTTAAGTCTTTGGGGCTGAAACACTTACAAGAGTTTGGGGAACCAAATCCCGTACAAATCATAACATTATAGAGAGGCATGATTTGTCATTCAACTTGATTTATGAGGTAAATCACAACTCTAAAACTTGATGTGACATCAAATTTCAAACAATTAAAGATAGGCCAATGCTGACTATAATAAAGGCACAAAAATCCTAAATGAAATTTTAACAGATGGGCTAAACAGATAAACTGGGGCCGGTGCTGTGGCATAGCAGGTAAAGCCACCGCCCGCGGTGCCAGCATCCCATATGGGCGCCAGTTTGAGTCCCGGCTGCTCCACTTCCGATCCAGCTCTCTGCTATGGCCTGGGAAAGCAGCAGAGGGTGGCCCAAGTCCTTGGGTCCCTGCACCCACATGGGAGATCTGGAAGAAGCTCTTGCCTACTGGTTTTGCATCAGCACAGCTCCGGCCATTGCAGCCACCTGGGGAGTGAACCAGCGGATGGAAGACCTCTCTCTCTCTGCCTCTCCTTCTCTCTCTGTGTACCTCTGACTTTCAAGTAAATAAATTAAAAAAAAAAAACAGATAAACTGAATGTACATTAATAAAACAGAATCTCTCTCCAGGGCACCAAGGTGCTAATTTGGAACACGGGGGATTACCTAAAGATTTACTGAATATCATTCAGGGGCAATTGCATGAGGCTGCTAGAATAATCTCTGCAGCAGCTTCTTTAGGACACACATGTCTTCTCTCACAATGTCCTTCACTCCAGTATCAGCTGCCACATTCACACAGTGTGACCCTGTCCTCTGGTCACTGACAACTGGTAAAAGAGATCGTCCCAGCCGGGGCCACAGCTCACTAGGCTAATCCTTCGCCTGCGGCGCCGGCACCCCAGGTTCTAGTCCTGGTTGGGGCGCTGGATTCTGTCCTGGTTGCTCCTTTTCCAGTCCAGCTCTCTGCTGTGGCCCAGGAAGGCAGTGGAGGATGGCCCAAGTGCTTGGGCCCTGCACCTGCATCAGAGACCAGGAGGAAGCAACTGGCTCCTGGCTTCAGATTGGCCGCAGCGTAGCAGCCATTTGGGGGGTGAACCAACGGAAGGAAGACCTTTCTCTCTGTCTCTCTCTCTCACTATCTAACTCTGCCTGTCAAAAGAGAGAGAGAGAGAGAGAGAGAGAGAGAGAGAGAGAGAGAGAGTCCCATCCTGGGAATTTGGAACTAGGACTTTAGTCTTTTTCTACAGAGAATACGTATCTATAGAGAACAGGAAAAATGAAGCAGATAGGCTCAGAGAAGCAGAGGTGAGAAGCAGGGAGGAATTCATTGCTGGGCTCTCTACAGCAATGAGGAGTGGGAAACCAAGACAGAAAAAGAGTGGTGGAGAGCTCAGGCCCAACAACATTGCACCTTAAAACAAACCAGGAGATTTTCAGCCTTAGCTGTCTTGGGTACTAAGTAATAGACTTCATTTTACAGTTGAGAAAGCTGAGGCTTAGACAGCTAAAACCACCTGCCAGAGTCTCACAGCTGGCCTGACACTTGAACCCCAAACCCCCCAACTCCTAAGCCTATGTTCTTCCTATTACACATCTTAACAGGGAAACTGCCAAAAATCATGTAAAGAGGAATTCACAACAATTCAACATCTTTTTCAATAAAATTGAAACTAGGAAAGAGGATTTCTTATATGAAAAGAGAAAGAGGTAATTCATTGGGAGGATACAAGTTGATTTCAGGAGCCCCTCTGTTCCTAAGTGGGGAACATGTCAAGCGCAACCCCAGAAACCTCAGGTGCTGGACTCTGGTCTCACCCCGAGTTACTGTGGTTTATTGGGGCAGACCCCAGAGGGCAGGAAGGAGAAGGTCCCCTGCATTGGTAGGAGCACAGGGCCAACCTCAAGCTTTCAGTGGTGACACAGCAGGAATCCACCCACAACACCAGTACTTTCTATCCCTCAACCCCACTCAGAATAATTTCCAAAAAGCAAATCTGAAATCTGCACAATGAAAACTCCCTAACAAGAAAACAGTCATGGGACATCAAGCACCCATGATGGACTTGCTGGGCCAATTGTGCCACAGGGGGAGCACAGTTTCACAAGCTGAATGCTCAGAGATGGTGGGATAAGGAGGGAGGAAGGTGACTTGACCACCAACACTTGTGGAGGATCCAGCTGAAAGCCACAGGCTCCCCTCCCCTAACCCTCCACCGTCTCCTCCACTTACCCCACAGGCTGGAAGCTCACTCAGTCATCAGAGATTCAGGAGGCCCTTGATAAAGGTTTGGTGCTACGGAATTCCAGAATGAGAAAGAAATCCTTGAGCAGATGCAACAGCAGTTCTGGGGATTTGGAAACAATTCAGAGTCAGCACACAACTTTTGAGAGTAGAGATGATAGGCTCCTAAGATATACCCACAGGAAGGATCTAGAAGGGCTTTCTCTGTGGGAGAGGGCTAGACAGTGGCACTTGAAGGAAGAGGAGCAATGGCCGATAGGTCTCTACTGAAACCATAAATACCAAAATGGCTGAGAATGCTCAAAAAGAGAGGGAAACTCCTTTGCTGAGCCTTATTGATTTTACTGACGGGGAGGGGCAGCTGCCACAGATCCTGGATCAGAGGCTGAATCCCCAGAGAGAACAATTTCCCAGATTCTATCTATACCTTGCCCACTTTGGTAGAAGTCACTTGCTTTGCCTCCTGACCTGGAGATTCCAGGCCCTCAAAGAATTTACAGCTGCCCTGACTGCATCCGTTTCCAGCCTCTGTATTGATAACTGCCCAATACACTTTCCTCCAGGGAAGGATGGTTTGGTGTCACTGAGTCTGTTTTCCCATTGGCAAATCTATGCTGCACCCAAATACAACTGTCTTTACTTTGATTTCTACCTTGTTTATGATTTCCTGGGGGTAAAATGCCCTGCAAATCCTTCCCGGTGCCTCTGCTCCATGGACTCCCGCCTGACAACACTCCCGTGTTCAGCCCCTGTTGCTCCCTCTGGGGAGTGTTTGTTGCCATCATCGTGCTTCTGAAGAGTAGGTCCTTCCCATGGGAGCCTGAAGCTCAGGGCCCCTTACCTGCCCAAGCTCTTCTACTGCTTCTACTCAGCTTCCTGCTGCCTTAAGCTCAGTATTAAGCCACAGCTCCCTCCACATACTCTCTGCTCCATCTAGGTTTGCCTCCTTCCTCGAGACCTGTTTCTAAGCTTCCCGTGGGGTGGACTGTGTCCTCTGTCTCGCCTTGGGTAAGTCTGTGCATTCGCATGGATTCATCTTTCCACGGAATGATCTTACTGGGGGAATCCTCTGGGTTCAGGATGGCAAGCTGCCATGCGTCACTCAAATGTAGTTTTGCATCTGTGTGCGGATGGGAGAGAAAGAGGAAAGGCGGGCAGGTGGACACTCACAGAGCACACACTCCTAGGAAGCAAAAAACTACAAATTTTGTACTTATTTATCAGGTGGCTGAATATTCATTAAATATGAAAATAAACAAAACAGAAAAAATAGGAATTTAAAAAGGAACAAAAAACAGAAAATAACACAGTAAACTTCATAAGTGTACAGGACCCAGATGAAGAACAGTATAAAATTGGACAAAACATGAAAGGAAGAAAAGAATTATATTCCTGGATTATAATATTAAACATTCTGAAAATGTCAGTTCTCACCAAGGTTATATTTCTATTTCATGTAATCTCAGTTTGAAATTTAACAAAATGAATTTAAATTTAATTTGGAGAATGTACATGTACAATAGCAGCCAAGAAACATTTGGGAAAGCAAAATAATAAATGCTACAATACTAAATATTACAATGCCATAATAAATAAGTACAGGAAAAAATAAATACTAAGTCTGCGGTACTAGCACAAAAACAGAGAGGCTGGGGCCAGTGCTGAAGCACAGTGGGTAAAACTGCTGCCTGTGGTGCCTACATCCCATATGGGCAATGGTTTCAACTCCCAGTTGCTGCACTTCTGATCCAGCTCCCTGTTAATGTGCCGGGAAAAGTAGTGGAAGATGGCCCAAGTACTTGGGCCCCCTGCATTCACATGGGAGACCCGGAGGAAACACCTGGCTCTTGGCTTCAGACTAGCCCAGTCCCAGCTGTTGCAGTCATCTGGGGATTGAACCAGTGGTGGAAGATCTCTCTCTCTCTCTCTGTCTGTCTCTTCCACTCTCTCTCTGTCTCCCCTGCCTCCCCGCCTCCCCTACTCCCCCCCACCCCCCGTAATACTGCCTTCCAAACAAAATAAATAATTTTTTTTTAAAAATGGAGAGATCAATTGATTAGAAGGCCCAAATACTAAATAAAATTACTATATGTGAGGCAGGAATTTGGTGTAGTGGTCAAGACTCTTCTTGAGTTGCCCAAGTCTCTTAATAGAATCCCAGTTTCACTCCCAATTACAGCTTACTTCTAGCGGAAACCATAGGAGACAGCAGGTAACAGCATAAGAGAAAACATCATAATGTCAGGAAATAATTACATTTTCTGTTTACATGAAAACAAATTATCAATCAAATCTACTCTCTGAACAAATATTTATTGAGTGACTACCAAGTGCTAGATGATAGCAGAGAAAAAAACAATAAATCCCTGATCTCATGGAGCATAACTTCCATTACAAAACATATAAACTGGAATGTAAAGTATGGTTTCAGTGGGCAAAAAAGAAAAATGCATTTGGAATGGAGTCAGGAGAGACATAAACTGATGTGCCATGATGAAGGGTGGTTTCTGTTCTTTTTCTGCTATCCTGAGCCCTACAAATTTGTAATGAACACATGAGTAGATCACATTTGTAGCCAGAAAGAATGAAAAAACATTCTGTGTTCTAAAAAGATGCAAGTTATAAGACATACATAATAGTCGGCTTTTCAAAAATCCTGGAGTTTGTTTTTCTGCAAGTCCACTGCCCACTTCTCTAGAGAACAGAACTGGCTGAGGGTCTGGAGCAGGCAGCTCTGGGGATGGAGGTGAGGGGAAAGGACCAACAGCATAGGATGAGACAGGGGAGGAAGATAAAGTCCAGGCTGAAGAAGAGCTTCCAGGTCCTCAGCATCCTCCCCACAGAACCACACCAGTCCTGATCACCAGGCCTCCCTCGAGTCAGTGCCTCTCACCCCCACGTGCAGCCGAGCTCCAGGCTTCAATCAATCCTTCAGGACCTGCTGCCTTTTTGGAAATAAGGTTTTGTTGCTGTGGATTTGTTCTGAGAGGAGGAGCATGGTGGGGGCAAGAGGCACATAGTCACCACACAGACTCTGGGAGTCAGGTGAAAGCCGGCCAGAGGCGAGCAGCCCGCAGACTCCTTTATTTCAGTTGGTACAGCAGCTTAAATAGCCAAGGCAGCCAATCTGGTCAAGGGGCGGTCTATGCCCTAACCAATCACAGCCTGTTGCCAGGCAGTTTCCAAAGCCATCCAATCACAGCCAGGCAGGCTCCATTTTCATATGGTTTCCGAAGCTAAACAATCACAGCCTGTTGCCAGGCAGTTTCTGTTGCCAGCAACCATCTTAGCATGGCCTTTTCATTCCACCACAAGGTTTCAGAACTGGTCACTAATTATTTGATCACCTGATGTTCTCATTTATTCATCAAACTATGCACCCACCAGGCAATGGGTGGCCAAGATTCTTTCCCACATCCTGAAATACTGTAGCCCTTCCTCTACCTGCCACTCCCACGCCCATCAAGCCAGCCAAGCCCAAGTCCTTCCAGAGAGGCTGTGGTCCCATCCTCCACCGCTGTTCTCTCACAGATGCACCGTCTTACTCCTAGGCCAGAGTATGATCCTTGCCACACCATGGCCTCGGGACATTGTCCCAGCAGCCCCCTTCAGTGACCCTTCCTTTGCCCAGTCTCCCTCCCACAAAGCTTCTCCTGTGTCCTCTGGACTCCAGAGCAGGACACCCCACACTTCCTGGTCATCTACAAAGGCCTTCCCTCCACCCCCTGCCTTGATCTACCCCGGGCCACTCCCTCCTTGTAGCTCTCCACAGGAGCTGTTTTCTTCTCACAGCTGACATATAGGTAGGTTTGAGAGACAGGCAAGACAGCAGTGTCATCAGTCACACACACACACACACACACATACACACACACACACTCCCACCTCCACCATAGCTCCCGGCTATGTGTGTGACTCCAGCCCAACCCATGGGGACCTCTCAAGGGCTGGTTCCAGTGCCCATCCCCAGAATGCAGTACAGGTGGTCCTTGGGGTTCTCATGTGGCTCCTGGAGTCAGCCATGGATCTGGTGCTGGCCTGGGCAGCTGCTTGTGCCCCACATGGCTTCTGTCACTGGTGTGGTTGTATCTCTGGGTTGGCATGTGGTATTTTCTCTTTGTGGCATGGACAAGACAGACAAGGCAGCTTAGAAAGTCTAGTACTTCAAAAATATGGTGATAGATAAGACGGTGTGCTACCAGCCTCTAGGGCTTCTCCGAGCCCAAGTATCACCTTCAGCACCTGTTCTCAGTCTCTCCTTCCGGCCCACATTTCTGGGACCTGGCTCTTCCTCCTGTCACCCTCACCCTCACCCATACACACAACACAGCCTTGTGCTGCTCACCCTTCTCATCTATTTCTGTCCAGCACCAAACTCCCCGGTGCCCATCCAAAACACCTTATCACTCACTCTTGTCAGGGCCCGGGTTTTTCATCTGTCCCAGCAGCACAATGAATGGAGATCAATCCTCCACTCCACTCCTGCCTACTGCTGTGCTAGCCTAAACTGTTGCAAAGAGGTGGATGTAGGGACAGAAAGCATGGTGAGCTGTGTGTTCCAACAGAGGCACACCAAGGGGCTTCAGGGACAAAGAGGGGCTCCTACTCCATGGTGGCTCAGAGTCCATGTTCATCCCAGAACAGAGAAGAAAATGATTGTCCTGTGGCCTGGTTTCTCTTCTTAGACCATGCTGTGAACCAAATGGGCACTTGTTCCAGCCAAGATAGATGAAATCTAACTTGGCTCCATACCCCCTCTCAGTACCACATCTTTCCTCTTTCCTGTTCACAGCAGAACTCCCTGAAAAAGTCATCTGCGCCTGCTTTTCCCACTTGCTCAGCTCGTGGTCTTTCTTCTGAGATATCACCTGTCAAGTGATGACCACTGACCACCATGCTGTTAAAAAACCCAGGGTCCTTGGCCGGCGTCATGGCTCAATAGGCTAATCCTCCACCTAGCGGCACCAGCACACCGGGTTCTAGTCCCAGTCGGGGCTCCGGATTCTGTCCCAGTTGCCCCTCTTCCAGGCCAGCTCTCTGCTGTGGCCAGGGAGTGCAGTGGAGGATGGCCCAAGTGCTTGGGCCCTGCACCCCATGGGAGACCGGGAGAAGCACCTGGCTTCAGATCAGCGCGGTGCACCGCTGCAGCGCCCATTGGAGGATGACCCAATGGTAAAGGAAGACCTTTCTCTCTCTGTCTCTCTCTCTCACTGTCCACTCTGCAAAACAAACAAACAAACAAACAAACAAAAAAAAAACAGGGTCCGTGTCTTCGTTCTCATCTTGTATTCTGCTCCACAGCTTTTGACTCAGCTGAGAGGATGGCCCACTCCCCAGCTCTTCCTTCCACTCACTAGCTGCTTCTCTTCCACATCTGTTCTGCCTGCAGCTGCTGGAGGGTCCTGGACTGAGTCCACAGACTGCTGCTTGTACCTACTTCGCAGGTGCCCTCACAGGTATCATGTGTGTGCCAGTGACAGCAAAGGTTTTAATTCCTGTCCTGACTTCTAAGCTGGGTTGCAGACTCATATCCCACTTTCCTCTTGGTACCTTCCACTAGACACCTACATGGCTTCTTCAATGACCCATGGCTTTATGGACACTAGTGTGGACATACTTTCTCAGCATCCACTCCACAGTTCCCCCTTGCTTAACAGATACCCCTACCAAGAGGCAATTTGTGTAACTCTGACCCCTCTGCCACAGTGACTGGAGATCTAAATTGGACCAATCAAACTGAACAAAAGTTCACAACTTTTGTTTTATAGTTGGGCAGCAGGTTTCTACTGGTGGTGTCAGCATTTGAACCACTACAGTCATTTTGCCCTACTGAGGGAGGCCAGATTGGGAATAAACCAAAGGATGGAGACCCTCTGATCAAACCACACCTGGATTCTGGACCCCCTCTAGACTTTGCTGTTTTAGAATCCATGCATTTCCCTTGATGCTGAGATCAGTTTTACTTGAACTTCTGTCACTCGTCAACTGGTGCACCACGAGCCACACAACAGCAGACACAGTGCTCTCATGTTCCCATCCCCCGTCTTGCTTGCACGTGTGTCTGCATTCTATTGTCAGTCTCCTGGCAGGCCCAGTCCTGTTCATTGCTCTGTCCTGGCTCCTAACACTGTTTGCACAGAGAGTAAAGTTCAGCTACATCTGCAACTATTCCAGATTCAGAGGGTGGCTGCAGTCTAGCTCATGTCGGACTATCTGTCCACTCACTGCATTGGAAGCCACAGTTCTTGGCAGGTCTCTGGGCTATGTGAGAGTGCGGGGGCAGATGCCTGGGGCTCCAGAGAATGATTTACATCAGTTCCCAGCTGTTGTATGGAAAAAGCGTCAGCGTAAAGGGCCCTGAGAAACATCTGCGGTGGCAGCCACAGGAAGCCCTAACTCACCGAGGCCTGGTGTCAGGTGTGTGTGGGGAGGTCTCAAGTCATCCTGAGGCCTTGGTCACAGATTCCACATCTGCCAGGGCTAAGTTCCTGGTGCCGTAGTAACCACCCTGACCACTCGGGGGCAGGTGATGCCATCTAGGAGAGAGGGAGCACAGGCCCCCAGTCAGACTGGTGATTCTGTGGTATGGAGACCATTCAGACCTGGGCTGGTGAGACGCTGCCGCACCTGTTTCCTGACGTACACTTCCTTTCTCCTCTAAGCCTTGGCCACAGCTTCCTGCCTTTTTCTGAGAGGAGAAACCCCAGACACAGTCCCCGCAACTGCCCCCACCAGGCTGACTATGGCTGAGAGTTGGCCAGGACACTTTAAGGACAGAGCAGGCCTGGGACATCAGCTACCCTGCCCCTCCTCACTGAGCCTTTCCTAAGGCAGGCACTTTCAGAGTTGGGGCATACTCAGTGGCGGGTCTACTGAACAGCCTGTTGGGAACAGCTCAGGCCCTGGAGGGCCAGGGTACTTAAGGGGCAGATGCGAACTCAGCACAGGCATGACGAGCACTTCCTGGGCTCTGGAGCCTCCTGAAGATCCACCAGATGGGGTGTTTGGGTCCAGGGGGCCACCTGTGGGTTACCATCCCTGCTTGTGATCTTTACGTAACTCGGCCCCAGGATAGGCATCTCCTACTCACAGTTACTGCTCACTAGCCACAGTGGCCATATGTGGCTCTCCACAGAGCCAATTTCACTTCAAGCATCACACATGTGGCTTCCTTGGACTTCCCTGGCCATCTTCACTTAGTTGTGTTAACTGATCCATCAGGAGTCAGCTCTGTGCGCCCACAGCCCTGAACACTGTGGCTCTCCATAAGGCTGCCACAAAGGGCTTTACTCAACATTATTGCTCCCTCCTCCCCTAAGCATTCCTGCCTCCCCTTCACCTACTGTACCTTTCCAAAGCGTCAATCACTTGATGTCATACCACGTTGGCTCTTCCCCCCTGCCGAGCCTCACCAGGGCAGAGATCTCCAGCTGTTTTGTTCACCTGTGTATCCTAAGCCCTTAGAAAAGTGAATGGCAATTAGTGGGTAATCAGTAAATATCAGAGGAACAAATAAGCCATCATTGTCTGTTTACTTTTTGGTGAGCACCTCAAGGGCAGAGGGCCCTAACATTTGGTCATCTCTATAAAATCAGCACTCACCGCAGGGTTGTACTCAGAGCAGGTATCAAAACATGAAAGGCTGGCTCAGCATTTAAGCCTCCTATCGTCTACACCCAAGCTTTCTCTCCAGCCTCATTCAGTGAAGCAGGGTGGGAAGAAGTTTTAGCTGAAAAAGTGGCCACTAGGTTGGCCTTTCCCTCCTCCCTGAACATCATTCCTGGCTGTAATTCTTTGGCCAACGTCTGAATCACTGTAGAGGTAGATTTCATTAACATTTTGAAGTATCCTTGTATGAACAGACAACTGTTTTTTCAAACTGATGAAGGAAGTCACAGATAAAAAGCTAAATGGATTTTTGAAAACTTCTTTACTGAAGTTTACCTTGTATGTATTACTACACAGATATTATGTGTGTAGCTCAGTGAATTTTTTTTATTATTATTATTTTTTTGACAGGCAGAGTGGACAGTGAGAGAGAAAGACAGAGAGAAAGGTCTTCCTTTGCCATTGGTTCACCCTCCAAAGGCCGCTGTGGCCGGCGCACCATGCTGGTCCAAAGCCAGGAACTAGGTGCCTCTCCTGGTCTCCCATGTGGGTACAGGGCCCAAGCACTTGGGCCATCCTCCACTGCCTTCCCAGGCCACAGCAGAGAGCTGGACTGGAAGAGGAGCAACCGGGACAGAATCCGGTGCCCCGACCAGGACAAGAACCTGGTGTGCCAGTGCCACAGGCGGAGGATTAGCCTATTGAGCCGCAGCACCAGCAGCTCAGTGAATCTTTACATACGTCTACACTCGTGGACGCAACAGTCACGTCTGAATCTGCAATATTTCCTGCAGCCCAGACGCTTTCTTCATAGCCCCTCTTCCTCAATACCCCCCAAAAATTAGCCAGAAAAAATCCCAAAAGAACAGTAGAGTTGCTAGTATTCAAATGAAAACTTCTATTCATGAAAATCACCATGAATTACATTAACAGGTAAGGAACAGGCTGAAGGAAATACCTCACACAAATATAATAAAATATTTCACCCCTTAATATATGAAAAATCTTATAGGCAAAATACTTGAGCCTTCCATGGTGAAATGGGCTCAGGATGTGAATGAACAAGGAATTAAGGAAAGATGGAGAGAGGGATGTTTTCAACCATTCCTTCAATCAACAGGCATTTACAATAGGACTGCTTTCATGAAGACATTGACAAGATGCTGAGATCATAAGAGGAAAGAGGATACAGTCTTTACACAGTAGGGAGAAAGGGGATCAAACAATAATTAACAGAGAAGGAGAAAGTCCACTGCCCATCCTGGAAGCACATAAGCTGTGTAGCCCACAACAGGTGTCTGGTCCATCCATGGGGGTTCCAGGAAGGGGAGATGTCTGAGCTGGAGCTGATGTGGATCAGGGGCTGCAGGACAGGAGGGAGCACCAGCATTCCAGAGCTGAAAAAACAACTGTGTAAAGGCCTGGGAGGGAGACACAGGGGTCTGAGAAGTCCAGGCTGGGTGAACACAGGGTGCAGGGCACAGGGAGGGAGGGGAGATGGGGCTGGAAAACCAAGGAGCCAGACCTTCAGACCAGGAAATGGAGACACTCCAGAGGGCTTAGAGAAGCAGGAGAGGGAGATGACAGGTGATGGATTTAAGGGAGATTGCATCTGGCTGCTGGGTGGAGGGGTAGATTCCAGTGAGAAACCACGGTGACAGGGGAAAGGCACAGAGCCAAGAGGAGTTTCCATCCAAAGGCCAAAGGTAGCACTTAGAGGCAGACGGAAGGGGAGGAAAGCCACATGGTGTGGGCACCTGGGTGGGTGGGTGTTGGTGCCAGTAATTGGCTGAGAAATGCTGTGAGAGGCAAGGCTCTGGTGCAGAATGACCAGCTCGGGACACAGTGAACTGGAAGTCTTCATGGAGCACTCAAGGGGACATGTGAACCTTGAAGCAGGAGCCATGGGACGGTGGCTGTCCTGGTTGAAGAAGTAGAGTCTTAAGACCGGAGGGCAGGCAAAGGCAAAGATACACATTTTAGAGACTAAAAAAGGCCATCAGGAGGCTACCCAGGGAGGCCTGGCCCTAGGAGGTTGAAGAGTGGCCATGTAGCTGCTGCAACAGGTGAAGGACCCAAAAACCACTCAGAGAGATCCCGGGGCAGGAGTCCACTCATGGTGCTTTGACTACGGTAAAGACCTCGAGCAGCACTCCCTTCAGGGCAGCCTCCTTGGGGGTGTGCTGACAGCCCACACTGAGGGGAAGACGGACATGAGAGGGGAGAGGACAAAACTGCTACACAGAACCCAGTGCCCCTCTCTGCACTGTGGTCCCTGGGCTCTGCTCCTTATGACTTTCCTTCCTTCCCAAGAAGCCAAGGGAAGAAGGGGTGAGGACAACAACGTAAAATGAAAATGGAGGGAAGCATCCTCCCTGCTGCATTTTCCTGGTAAAGTTTACCACGCTCAGTGCCCACAGGTGGAATGAAAAGTGCCCAGGACTTCCAGGGCATGGCGTTTCCTCAGAGATACAAAAAACGTTTTGTTTCAGAAGCTCCCACTCTGGAGAGGTTTGGTACGCATGGATGAATGGATTTAGAGCCAGGCCTCTTGCCTAATTTGATACAGATTGTCTGGACTGGTGGGGCAAAGTATCGGGTGAGGGCAGACAAAAGGAAGTGAGGTTCCATGGGAAAAGGGTCGGGGACCACGTCCTATCATTCCTTTGATCTGCCCAGAAGGATTTAGAAGACCTCAGGGCGAACGGCTCCGGCTGTGTGCTAGAGCTAGAGACTGGTGAGACCCCAGTGTAGGCTGATGGGCCAGATACGCTCCCAGGATTCCT
Organism: Oryctolagus cuniculus; assembly: GCF_051225735.1. Classification (NCBI taxonomy): domain Eukaryota; kingdom Metazoa; phylum Chordata; class Mammalia; order Lagomorpha; family Leporidae; genus Oryctolagus; species Oryctolagus cuniculus. The sequence continues at coordinate 21,892,754 of NC_142872.1, forward strand.
TATGCAGGGGTAGTTGTGACTTGAAAGAGGGTTGTAGGGAAAGCCTGGTTCTGTAAACTTGGACTTCACTTCTGATGGCCTTACAGAGTGAGAAGGAAGAAGTTTGGTGCAAGCCTGCCCTGACCAGGGAATCTGACAGGGAACACTTCCCTACAGTCCCTGACTCAAGAGGCCATCCATCACTGTCAGAGTAAGAGTGAGTCAAAAATCCACCTGGAAGAAGCAGATGAAGACACCTTCCCCTCAGACCTCATTCTCACCATACATGTTTTTCAAGAACATTTTTTTAAAAGATTTATTATTTGAAAGACAGTGACATAGGGGCCGGCACCACGGCACACTAGGTTAATCTTCCACCTGCGGTGCCAGCATCCCTTATGGGCACCGGTTCTAGTCTAGGTTGCTCCTCTTCCAGTCCAGCTCTCTGCTGTGGCCTGGGAAAGGAGTAGAAGATGGCCCAAGTGCTTGGGCCCCTGCACCCACATGGGAGACCAGGAAGAAGCACCTGGCTCCTGGCTTTGGATCAGTGCAACTCTGTCATTTGCAGCCTTTTGGGGAGTGAACCAACAGAAGGAAGACCTTTCTCTCTGTCTCTCTCTCATTGTCTATAATTCTACCTGTCAAATAATAATAATAATAAAAAGACAGTGACATAGAGAGGTGGAGAGAAAGTGAGAGTGAGAGTGAGAGGTAGATCAAGAGGCAGAGAGGCAGAGCAAGAGTGAGCGAGACAAAGTGAGAGAGATGCTTCTATTTGCTAGTTCCTTCCCTACATGCTTGCAACAACTGAGGCTGGTCTAGACTGAAGCCAGGAGCCAGGAATTCTTTCCAAATCTCTCCCAAATGTGGCAGGAACCCAAGCTCTTCCATCATCATCTATTGCCTCTCCAGCTATATTATCAGGAAGCTGGATCAGAAGCGGAGGAAAAGAGATTTGAACCAGCTCTCTGATAGGAGATGTAAGCATACCAAGTGGCACTTGAACCTACATCGTGCCACGACACCTGCCCCTTTCAAGGACTTTGGAATGTTCAGGCATACAAGGAAACAAAACCCCAGAAGAAAAAGACAGAAGAAATATACCACAAAGACTTTAGATAATGCAGTTGTCAGACATAGATAATAAAATGACTATGTTTACAAGATTTGAAAAAAAAAAAACAGTTTTTAAAAGATAAAGTGGAACTTACAGCATTTTTTTTTTTTTTTTGGACAGGCAGAGTTAGACAGTGCGAGAGAGAGAGAGAGAGAGAGAGAAAGGTCTTCCTTCTGTTGGTTCACCCCCCCCAAATGGCCGCTATGGGCCGGTGTGCTGTGCCGATCCGAAGCCAGGAGCCAGGTGCTTCCTCCCAGTCTCCCATGCGTGTGCAGGGAGCAACCAGGACAGAATCCGGCGGCGCCCCAACTGGGACTAGAACCCGGGATGCCAGCGCCACAGGTGGAAGATTAGCCTAGTGAGCCACGGTGCTGGCCGAATTTGTAGCATTTCAAAAGCACAATACTTTACATTGAAAACTCAAGGTTTACTAACATATTAGATTTAGCTGAAAGGAGACAGTAAACTGAAAGGTAGGTCAGATGACAATATCCAGATTACATCACAGAAGGAAAAAAAAAAAAACAGAAATAGGAAAGGGAAATTAAAACACATTAAGGATCACAGAAAAGAACTAAATATTTTTAACCAGAATCCCAGATGAAACATAAAGAAACAACAGACAAAACATATTTTCCCCAAACTGGTGAAAGACAACTACTGACATATTTCAGAAATTCAATGACTCCCAAAAAGAAGAAATAAAAACAAATGTATATCAAGACACATTATAGTTTTATAAAAACTAGTAGGAAATCTTAAAAAGTAGCCAGAGAATGGAAACATTGTTCAAAGGGGTAAGAACTAGACTGACAGCTATCAATCTAGAAATTTATATCCAGAGAAAAATTGTATTTTTTGAAATAAAAAATGAGAAACATTACAACCACTTAGTTCTCACTAAAGGAAATTCTAAAACTAAACTCAAAACATTAGGAAAGTCATTCCAGATAGAAATTTTAGATGAAGGAAGAACAAAGAAAACAAATGCAGAATTGGGTAAGGTAGAACCATTCAAACATATGGAATAACAGATTCAGGAGGCAGGGCAGGTACCTCAACCACCCGGTCTCCCACATGGGAGACCTAGACTGAGTTCCAGGTTCTGGCTTTGGTTCCCAACTGATGGGATTTGAAGGTATTTGTGGAATGAACCAGAGGGTGAGCACTCTCTGTGTTTCTCTGCTTCTCACTTAATTAAATAAATTTTAAAAATGAAAATAACAATAATAATTTCTTATGAAGTTAAAATATAGAAGGAAATACACAAAAATGAGAAGATAAAAGCCAGAAAAAAGGCAAATGGGATTACAGAGTTTCAAATTCCTTGCATTTCCCAAGGGAAAATAACAATTAACTCTAGACTTTGATAAATCAAGAATGTTATGACCACTGAAAGAATAGGAACCAAATGTTTAACTTCCAAACTAGTAGAAATAGAAAAAAATAATAAAATAATACTTAATCCAAAAGAGTGAAAGAATAGAACAATCAAGACAAAAGGAAACCCCTACATAAGGTGACAAATTTATCCAAAATGTAAGAGTAATTACATTAAATTTTAAAAATACAACAATATTCTAGGTAAAAGATAAAATTTGGATTAAGAAAAAGACTCAATTACATATTTTTACAAGAGAACACCTAAAACAAAGTAGTTGACAAAAAAATATCCCATGCAAGCAATAGCCACTAGACAGCTAGTGGAGTAATATAAGACAAAGTAGACTTTAAAGGAAATAGCCTTTCTAGAAACAAAGAAAGTCACTTTATAGTACTGAATTGTTCAATTCACAGATAATTAATAGTCATTTAAGATATTTATACATAACCTCAAAATATATAAAGCAAAACCGACAGAACTATGTGGAGAAATAGACAAATTCACAATCATGGTGGAAGAGTTTCAAAAACTACTCATGATTGATAGAATAAACATACCAAGAATCCCATAAAGATACAAAGATTTGAGCAATACAGTGAGAAAACTTGATCAAACAGACATGTATTAAATCTTCTATCCATTGACTAAAGAATACAAATTCCTTTCAAATGTACATGGAATATTTATAAACATCAACCATTTGTTGGACAATAATGTCAGTCTCAAATTTCAAAGAGTGACATTAACTAGAGCTCTACTGTCCAGAATGGGAGCCACTAGGCACATACTATGCACTTGAATCCTGGCTAGTCCTACTGTGCAAACTCCATGGGGGAAGGGAGGCCTTGCTCATGGTGGCAGTGGCGTTGGCCCCGAGGTTGGGGTGGATGAACTGAGCTGCACGGAGAGGGCCGTGGTGTGTAGCCCAAGCTCCAGCTGCTCAGACCTGCACCTCAGCCCCAGGCCACAGTTGGGTAGGAGCGCGCAGTGCTCGCTCCAGCGTGTCCAGCCTCGGCTCCTATGGCTCTGCCAGTGCCTGTGGCAACGTGCTGCTGCCAAATTCAGAGAGAGATGAGAAAGATTTTCACAGAGGGCTATCTTCTAAGTGTTCTAAGTTGTTCGTAATTTGAAACTTTAAAAAACTCTTTTATTTCTTACAGACATTGGGACTTCTATCCCAAGATGGCGATCCCCCCCACCGGAACTTCCACCCTTATCAGAAGATGGGCAACAGACTCTACCACAAGATGGCGGTCCACATGGCCAGCCACCCCGCCCACTGCCCCCAAGTTCTAGGGGCCGCCATTCATGCGATTCTCCCCATGAAGACCGTAACCTTGCTCTCTTCACCTTAACTTTCTTCCTTTTTTTTTTTTTTTTTTTTTTTTTTTTACTTATTTGACAGGTAGAGTTATAGACAGTGAGAGAGAGAGACAGAGAGAAAGGCCTTCTTTCCGTTGGTTCACTCCCCAAATGGCCCCTAAGGCCGGCACTGTGCTGATCTGCAACCAGAAGCCAGGTGCTTCTTCTTGGTCTCCCATGCGGGTCCAGGGGTCCAAGCACCTGGGCCATCCTCCACTGCCCTCCCAGGCCACAGCAGAGCTGGACTGGAAGAAATGCAACCAGGACTAGAACCCGGCGGCCATATGGGATGCCAGTGCCACAGGCGGAGGATTAACCAAGTGAACCACAGCGCTGGCCCCTCACCTTAACTTTCTTACAAGTCTCACCCTCTGGAGAGCCGTCAACAGTGAGGCCGTGGAGACCTCTCATAGGCCCAACATAGTTGCTTCTGGTTCAATGGAAGAACCCAACCACCCAACAATGGAAAAGGCCTGATCCCCTCATAATGATGGAGAAGGTTTTGCTTGTGTCTTTCGAGAGATCGCTGGGAGATGTGGGTGATCCTGTGCCTGGCTGGGAGACCGCCTGCCTAACCCATGCAGGAGGTTAAGAGGCATGGCACACCATGCCTCCAGGGAAGGGCTCTATGACCTGACTGCTGGTAAGCAGGAGGAGCCCCAGGCACATTTCCCCCACCCCTACTTCCTGTTGAAGGGCCTTGTCCCGGGTGTGGCCCAAACCCATAAAGACCACCTGGAAGGCTACGTGGGCTATGTGACCTTCAAGCTGATTGGAGAAGCATAGAGGCGCCATTATCGGCTTTATCCTATAGAATTAGTGTTGCCCTGAACTAGGTATGCACCCTCTGCCTGCCCTTTAAAAGTCTGTGCTTGATTGTTAACAAACGGACATGTTCACAGAAACTGTCTCTGGTGCTTCTTGTTGAAGAATGCCATCACACACCATCCTGACAGTGTGGGCCTCGCAGGACAAGCCCACACTATCTGTCCCTTATCTGAAAAAAAACTTTGGTTTGGAGCATTGAGTATCTATATCAGAAAACAGGGTGTAAAAGAAGAAGTTAAGCATTTGTATCCCAAAATTTGACAAATAATGGCAAACTTAACCCAAAGAAAATACATGAAAGGAAACAATAAAGAACAAGCAGTAGTGAGAGAGAAAATGATCATATAATAGAGATGACAACTAAAGCATTAAGTTGGTTTTTAAAAACACTAAAACAATGTAAAAATCCCTAGTGAAATGAATAATGAAGTAGACAGAAGAACTGATAACCAATATCAGGACCAATACCCCTGGTGCTGCAGACACTAAAAAGGTAACCACAGGAGCCGTCACTGTGGCTCAGTAGGCTAAGCCTCTGCCTGTGGAGCTGGCATTCCACTTGGGTGCCAGTTTGAGTCCCAGCTGCTCCTCTTCCAGTCCACTATCTACTTATGGCCTGAGAAAACAGTAGAAGATGGCCCAAGTGCTGCACCCCTGCACCCACGTGGGAGATCTGGAAGAAGCTCCTGGCTCCTGGCTTCGGATCAGCTCAGCTACTGCTGTTGTGGTTATTTGGGGAGTGAACCAGTTCTCTGTCTTCCCCTCTGTCTGTAACTCTACCTCTCAAATAAATAAATAAAATCTTTCTTTTAAAAAAAAGATTAGTACATATTTCGGAAAACCATATAATCACAAAATTTAGAAAAAAATGACAAATTAATCTAAAACTAACTTCAACAATTGACTCAAGGGGAAATAGAAAACATTAGTAAGTCTACAACTTATAAAATAATGAACTAAGTAAGAAAATTCTGCTGCGTCAATAGCCTCACAGTGAATCTTACCAAATTCTCCAGAAATATGCACTTTTAGTATTATACAAACTCTTCTGGAAAATATAGGAAGAGAAACATTATAGTGATTCCCAAACTGGACAAAGATGAGAAGGCAGCATGCCAGGTCATTCTCATTGGAGTGGCCACATGATTTATTATCTCAACCAGGCACTTCTGAGAGAGAAAGGAAATGCTATTAATGATGATGCCAGGACAACAGATGTAAATTGAGATTGTCCTACGCCTGGACATATGGTCTCCTAAACCTAAAAGCAAAATTTCTTAAAAAAAATTAGGATACACAAAGTAGCAATACATAAATATGGTAGTAACATATGGTTTCCATATTAGATTTATCTGGAATGCAGATTATTTTAACATTAGAAAATAAAAGAATGTGATTTACTACATTAAGAGATTAAAAAACACAAATGATCATCTCAGTATATACAGAAAAATTGAGAAAATCAACATCCATTCTTGATAAAATGCTGTTAGCAAAGCTAGGAATGAAAGGGAACTTTCTTGATCTGATAAGGCACATCTGCAAAATACTCAGAGGAAATAGTGTGTTTAATGGTAAAACAATGAAATCTTTCCTTGTGAGTCTACGGCAAGACAAAGATGCCAGATAGCACCACTTCTGTTCAACACTGCACAGGATGTCCTAGTTAGTGTGGTAAGGAAAGAAAAAATAATAGTAAAAGATATTAAAATAAGAAAACTAGAGGCTGGCGCCGTGGCTCACTAGGCTAATCCTCTGCCTTGCGGTGCCGGCACACTGGGTTCTAGTCCCAGTCGGGGCTCCGGATTCTGTCCCGGTTGCCCCTCTTCTAGGCCAGCTCTCTGCTGTGGCCAGGGAGTGCAGTGGAGGGTGGCCCAAGTCCTTGGGCCCTGCACCCCATGAGAGGCCAGGATAAGTACCTGGCTCCTGCCATTGGATCAGCGTGATGCCGGACGCGGCGGCCATTGGAGGGTGAACCAACGGCAAAGGAAGACCTTTCTCTCTGTCTCTCTCTCTCTCTCTCTCACTGTCCACTCTGCCTGTCAAAAAAAAAAAAAAAAAAAAAAAAAAAAAAAAAAAAACTAGAAGAAAAACTGTCACTATTCACACATGATAGATTTATATACATGGAAAATCCAAAAGACTGTAGGTAAGGTTTCTAACATTGATAAGTTCACAAAGTTTCATAGACACAAAGCCATTCTATAAAAATCAACCACATTTCTTACCATTTTAATACTATTTCAAAACACAAAGTTACTGGCAATAAATCTAACAAAAGATATGTAAGTTGTCTACTGAGAAAATTTTAAGCTTTATTGAGGGATATTAAAGAAGTGAATATTCCATGGCAAAGACTAGAAGTCTCAACATTTTAAAGATACCAGTTTACTTATGCTGAGGTATAAAACCAGTGCAGATGCCAGCACTGGGGCATAGCAGGTTAAGCAGCTGCCTGTAGTGCCGGCATCCTAAATGGGCACCAGTTTGAGTTCTGGCTGTTCCACATTCAATCCAGCTCTCTGGTATGGCCTGGGAAAGCAGTAGAAGTTAGCTCAAATCCTTGGGCCCCCATACCCATGTGGGAAACCAGGGAGAAGCACCTGGCTCCTGGTGTCAGAATGGCCCAGTTCGAGCTGTTGCAGCCATCTAGGGACTAAACCAGTAGATGGAAGACTTCTCTCTCTCTGTCTCTCCTTCTCTCTCTGTGTAACTCTGGCTTTCAAATAAATAAACATTTTTTAAAAATAAAGAAAAAGACAAGGTGGGAGAACATGCTCTCCTAGACACCAAGATGTATTATGAAGACAAGGTGATATTAATTGAAGGAGAGATAAGAAGAGCAATGGAACAGAACACAGAGCTCCCAAAGAGACCCCACCCACACATCCATGAGCTCTTGAAATATGACAGAAGCAGCGATGTAAATCAGCAGGAGGGCAGTCTTTTCAAAAAGTGGTGCTGGAACAAGTGAGTACTGATACGGAAATCATCAAATCAGAGTCCAACCTCCTACAATTCCAAACCAACTAACGGCATTGATGTAAAGGACAAAATTATAAAGCTTGTTGAGAGTGCACAAGGAAGTCTCATGGTCTCAAGGTAGGGGAGGGATTCCTCAACAAGATTCAAAAAGGATGCCCAGAAGTGTTTGACTACATTGAAATCAAGAACTTTGGTTTCTCAGAAGACACCACTGAGTGAAAACATGAGTAACATCAGAAAGCCCATGTAAACCGCAGAGCATTAGCATACACAAAGTACTCAACTCCTTCAAGTACCAATGGCAGACAATCCCACAGAAGCCTGGTCAAAAGCCTGCACAGGCACTTCAAAATGAAGGAAATTCACAGGTTCAGTAAGCATAAGAAAAAATTCTCAGCCTTACAGGTAATCAGAACAAGGCGAACTTAAACCAAAATGAGATATCATTTATGCCATGAAGAATGCTGTAAATAAAAAACAGTTAAGCCGGCGCCATGGCTCACTAGGCTAATCCTCCGCCTTGCGGCGCCGGCACACCGGGTTCTAGTCCCAGTCGGGGCGCCGGATTCTCTCCCGGTTGCCCCTCTTCTAGGCCAGCTCTCTGCTGTGGCCAGGGAGTACAGTGGAGGGTGGCCCAAGTCCTTGGGCCCTGCACCCCATGGGAGACCAGGATAAGTACCTGGCTCCTGCCATCAGATCAGTGCGGTGCGCCAGCCGCAGCGCGCTGGCCACGGCGGCCATTGGAGGGTGAACCAACAGCAAAAGGAAGACCTTTTTCTCTGTCTCTCTCTCTCACTGTCCACTCTGCCTGTCAAAAAAAAAAAAAAAAGTTGACAATTTCAGGCAATCTCTTATGTTGATAAGGTTATGGAACAATAGAATTCTCAGTATTGCTGATGGGAGTATAAATTACACGATTTTGTGAAATTGTTTAACATCATCCAGTAAAACTGAATATATTCCCATTACCCAGCAATTCCACTCTTGTGTGTTAGTGTGTCTGTATGTACACAAGTGTCACAAATTTAGTGACTTAAAATAACACACACTTATCTTATGGTTGTAGAGGTGAGAAGGCCTAAGACCAAAGTGCTGGTGGAACTGCATCTGTTAAAGAATCCACTTTTCCGACTTTCCCAGCTTCCAGAGGCCTCCAGTGTAGCCATTTTAAAATCTCTCTCTTTCTCTCACTGACCCTCTTTTCATTCTCCCCTTCCTCTCTAATACCCACTTTTGTTCTGTACCTCCTCCTCTGCACCTGACTCTCCTAGTTCCTCTTCTAAGGACTCCTGATTTCACTGAGCACACCTGGGCAATCCAGGGTCTTCTTCCCATAAATCCTTAAGTTGATCTCACCTGCAAATGTCCTTTTTGCAAGTAAAACCACATATTCACAGGTTTTGACATCTTGTGGGACCATTATTATGTCCTTTTTTAAAAAAAATATTTATTTATTTGAAAGTCAGAGCTAGAGAGAGAGAGAGAGAGAGAGATCTTCCATCACTGGTTCACTCTCCAGACAGCCACAATGGCCAGGGCTGAGCCAGACTGAAGCCAGGAGCTTCCCCCAGGTCTCCTGTGTGGGCAGCAGGGACACAAGTACTTGGATCATCTTCTACTGCTTTTCTCAGGCCATTAGCAGGGCTCTGGATCAGAAGTGGAGCAGCACCTTGAACCAGTGCCTATATGGGATGCCAATGTTTCAGGCAGCGGCTTTACCTACTACACCACAACACAAGTCCTATTATTCTAATAAACACGTGAACACACTCATATATTAAGGCACTTCCAGAAGTCTGTGGAAAACTGAAATGAAAAGATAAGCTCATTTGGTGTAACACCATTTTGAAATGCATGCATACTTTTTCAAAATATGTATTTCCCAGGAACTTTCTGAAGAGTCCTCATACATAATATTAATAGCAGATTTGTAAGCAACACAAAATAGAAACAAATCAAAGTATTAGCTGAAGTTTAAAAGCAAGCAAAGCTCCACTCTAATGTTTGGGAATGCACACACAGGTGATAAAGCTACAAAGAAAACCAATCATAAAAGAGGCTCAGTAGGTGACCCCTAAGCATGAGGCAGTCATGATTAGAGGACAAATATGGGAAGAACCCTGGACCTTACTTAGATAACATTCTTTTTTTTTTTTAATATTTATTTGACAGGCACAGAGAGAGAGAAAGGGAAGGAGGGAGGGAGGGAGGGAGAGAGAAAGAAACAAGGGAGACACACACAGAGAGAAATACACCACCCACTGGTTCACTCCCCAAATAGCTGGGTCAGGTTGAAGCTAGGAGCCAGGAACTCCATGTGGGTCTTCCCTGTGGGTGACAGGAACTGAAGTACGTGGGCTATTATCTGCTGCCTTCCCAGACGCATTAGTGGGGAGCTGGATTAGAAGAGTAATAGCTAAGACTTGAATTTGCGTTCTGATATGGGATTCTGGTATTGTAAGTGGCAGCTTAACCCACTTCACTCTAACGCTGTTTTTTTTTTTTTAACCATAGCATTGGTTAATTGGGTGATTATCATTCTTTGTTAAATTGTGCATATATATATATACATATATATATAATCTCCTCAGTATTTACCTCTGGGTTCCTGCAGGGGCAACATTCACAGTGAGTAGGGCATTGATATCCCTAATCTGAGACAGAAAATAGAGCCAAGTAAGCTAAAGGACAACAGCAAGCCCCTGGAAGACAGTCTCTTAGCACAGGAGTGAGCAAATGAATTACAGAAAGACGTCTTCCCTCCTGGTTGACACACTTATGCTTGGCTCATGATCCAAGGTGTGGCTTCCTACAATTTCACTTCCAAAGCTCAAAGCCCTTTGGAGAACAATACCTACATGATTATGTGAGGGGGAGTAAGGGGTGGGAGCGACCAGGCAGTACTCTCCAGTGAGCTCTCAGAGGGACTTCTGTGTGCCTGTCCTGGAACTCAAGTAAATCCCACAGCCCTGCAGCCCTAGTGCTGCATTAGGAGCAGAGTTTCTAAGGGTCCAGGTGTTGTCAAGAGCCTGGTCCTTTCCCCTAGCAGGTACAGAGGCAATAGCATGCAGGGCTCTCACAGTGAGACCAGGGAGACCCATCCCACTTGCCAAGGTCTACATCACTGAGCTCTGGGTCCACCAGGCCATTGAGTCACTCTCTCCTTAATGCCCAGTTGCATACAATCAAGCCTCAGACATAGCCCCATGATCCTGGCCCTGCTTCTTCCTCTTCCTCTGACTGCCGTTCAGGGCCCTGGCAATTCTGCTCTAGCCTGCTTGTCACAGTTTCCTGCTGCTGTGACTAGTGCCTACTAGAGACTGGAACGCTAGGAGCACAAGTGGGCATCGGCCTGAGTGCGAACAGGCTTTGCGAAGGTGCAGGCCCCTGAGATCTCAGGAGCTGAGTACTAATGAAGGAGCAGCCTAGGAAAGGGCTTCCCTAAGAGGGGGTGATGATCCAGAAGCGGAAGGGCTTAAGCTCCCAACAGCAATGCTCCAGAGGAGAAAGCATTTGTGCATCAGAAACGCAGTGGCGAGCATTTGTCCAAACCCTCCCTTCTCTGTATCAGGTGACTCCTGCTGCTACAGGAATAGGATTTTACACCCAACAAGTCTCCCACAGGAAAGGCTGGTCAGGGTGCCTGAGTTGGGAGGCAATCATGTGGGAAACACTGGGTCTGAGTGAAGGGAATATCACATGGCTGGTTTAGGAGGCCTGAGGTACCCACGCATGGCAGCAGGACACCTGAAACATGGTGGGGCACACAAAGGAAACAAGTTTGGGTCTTCCAATAACTGCCTCCAGCAGTGTCCCTTCCTTCTCCACTTCTTGGGCAGATTCTCATGAATTGCATTACAAGGGAAAACCCTGCACAGCTTGGACCTCAGTCCCTTCTCCACTGTGATCCCCATCTCTTCCCCTCCCCAAACAGGCACCAGCAAAAATGGTGTGGGCAGGGGCCAGTCTTCCTCGCCTCTCTCTTTAGCACCTCAGATGTTACCCTGGGAGTCAAAGGGCCTGGACAAAGGCCTGGGAGAGTTGCTCAGTATGGACTTCAGGAAATAATCCAGGACGTCCAGGAAAACACTCAGCTTCGTAGAGAAGTTACTGAAATCTCTGTCTGGAGTGTACAACAGCTCTCTCCTTTGAGAAAGTCAGAAGATTGGGTCAGGTGTGGAGAAGGTAGAAGGGGCATGGCAGTTTGGGGCCAGGGGCATCCTAGCTCAGGGACAGCTTATGTGCGCTGTGGGTATGGGAATGCGCAGGGTTTTCAGGTGCTCCCATGGACCAGGGGCCAGAGAAGCTGGTCAGCCCTTTGGGGAAGCCAGGAGGACCAGGATTGCCTCATCAGAGCCAGAGAGTCTCTGACTAGGAAGGTTCTGGTGGTGGCGGGGTGGTGAGGGGGTGAGTGGGTTAGAGGATCAAATTGGAGGTGGGAGTGGGAATGCTGTTCCTGACCTGCATTGCTGGAAAGGTCCCACAGAGAAGGAGGCTGACACCTGGGGAAATACCTACACCCACCTTACACTTGGCAAGGCTGGTCCAGTACTAGCAGTGATGATGCCAGGTAAATGTTAATACTCAGGTGCAACCACCCAGGTGCACCTGATGCAGAAGTGCCCAAGCCCAAAGCAGTGAGCAGTGACACAGTAGCAAGGGCTGGCAGGGAGGCAGTGGCCACAGGGCTGAGCCCTCACCACCAGGCTCACCCACCATTCCTGGACCTTGTTTTCCAGCAGGGAAGAGGAGGGACCCATGGGTGCCTCCAGCCTGGTTAAGCTGGGCTATCCCCATCGCATGAACAACCTGGCCCAGTGACTACCAAAGAAGCTTTTCAGGTGCCCCTTGAGTTCAGGATGAGGTGGAAGTGGGACAGACCTGGAGCTGGGAGGCCCTGCTCTTCCCTGGCCCCGCGGGATGTGAAGCGGCCTGGTCCGCATCCTGTCTCATAGGCCCAGTGTGGTATGGGTCTATGGGGTGGGGTGGAGGAACCCCTGATGGATTGGTCTCCCTTTTCCAATGTGGAAAATACACACACACCCCTCACCATTTACTGGGAATTAAGATAAGCAAAGTTGATCACCTCTGAAGTGCTGGATGCCTCAGGACAGAGTGGGAACAGGTGAAAGGGCAGCATGGCTTGTAGCTCACCTGGGTCTGACCATGCCTCTGCTCAGCCCCGACCTGGTCCTGTCACTCCCAGACAGCCTTTCTCTCTGCTTCAGTGGTGGACATGAATCTGCCAGTGATGTCATCCACAAAGCTGGCGATGCACATGGAGCCTCACACCCTGGGAAGGGCACTTCCCAAGAGCCAGAAAGGCTGGGTTGTTAGCACTGAGGCCCCAACAGTCACCTCACTTCTCCGAGAATGGGGAATGTGGGGGCCAAGGGCTCCGAGTTTCTCTCTGTTCCCTAGCTCTCAGTTTGTCTGATACAAACACAAGGATGTTTCAAAAAAATGTGTGGAAAGTACATATTATCTCTTAATTCCATTTTCCCATAAACATTTTGAAGTGCCCTGGTATGATAAACACAGTAGGAATAAATATTCCAAATCTTTTTATTCCAGGTGGCCAGTGAGAATGACAGGCACCAGGTGTCCATACTGGTACTAAATAACAACAGGAATAACATGGCCATCTCTGGTTACCCAGGTGCTGCATCAGCGGATAGCAGGTCCACAGGCAGAGCACCTGCAGCCTGAACCTGATCTGCTCCAAGGCATTGCCTCTGCAGCCAGCTCCACATTGTCCTTTGAGTCTTAGCTGTCCCTTCCTCCTGTCCTCCCTCACAGTCTATCCTGGCCGGGGCTGCCCATTCCGGCTCCCCACCTCCCACCAGCTGTATCCTTCTAGACTGTTATTCTCCACCTGTCTTCTCCATCAGGCTGAGCTGGGTGGGGAGGGAGGTCTACTCTGCGCAGACTGGGCCCCAGGAGGCTGTGTGTCCCTGCACCTTGGGATGGAAAGCTGTGGGCACAGGGGAAGCTACGTAGAGCCAAGTTGCACAGGAGGCCAGGCTTCTCCAACTGGGCCCATTCAGGCAGCTGTGCCTAAGCTCTCTACTCAGGCAGGCTTGAGACACCTAATGGCCCTGAGCTGCCTTTGGTCATGACAAAACGAGGCAGTATGGTCAGGGCCACCAGTGCAAGCACAACTGAGATCACAGGCAGATAAATCTGTCATATGATGTATAGAGGGTGGTAGAGGAGCTTGTCATAATGACAGGCCTGAGTCCTGCTGGTGGTGGGCAACCCAGAAAATTCCACTAGGTCCAAGTGGGTGAGTGACAGAAAGGAGCAGGTGTGGACCTCAGGCCCTGTGCCCCTCTCTGTGAGGACTGAGCCAGATCCACCAGGATCTGTCAGATGGGACCTGAATATCCACCCAGAAACCTCTGGGGCCCCTGCCCTGTGGATCCCAGACAGCTGTCCTGGGCCAGTGCTCTACTGTGGCATGTGCAGCTCACTTCTTAATAGCCATTGGCCCAGGGGCAGAGAAGGCTTGCCCTGGGCCGGGCTGGGAAGACCTGGAGTGGAATCTCTGACAGGGGATGGGGCTGTTCCTATGGAGACAGGTGGGACTGTGACCCATAGGGAAGAAAGTGGGTTCCTGTGATTTTAGCCCAAGAAGGCTCCTATAGTCAGGGAAGCCTCAGAAGCGACTTACAGGGAGGCACAGTTTTGGACTTGTTCCATCAAGAGGTCACAGAAGTGGATACCCCACTGTCCTGGGCAGTGGCATCCAGGCTGCCCCCGAACCTCCTTGCTCTTTGGAACCCCCCCGCCCCCACTCTCCTCTCCTTCCCCGCCTTCACACAGCAGGTGTTGAATTGTGCTCAGTGGGCCTCTCCAGGGAGGCTGAGGCCATCCCACCTCCTGCCTCCCTTGCTCTTGCCCACAACTGCCCCTCCCAGCCTTGCACCTATCTCGGGGGCCCTTCCATCCCAAACTCCAGCCCATGAAGGAGCCCTACAACTCCTGCAGCTTCTCTGTGTCTCCTTCCTTTGGGGATAAAATTCCTTCAGACTCTGCCGCCCTCTTTCTCACCCTTACTCACTCCTTAGCCCATTGACATCAGATTCCATGCCTACCACACAGCAGCTGCTCTCCCAGAGACCCCAGTGGGGGCCACCTTTTATCCCCACCCTACTGTCCCCTCCTATCATGCTGTTCACCCCCTAACTCTGTCACTTTTCGGTGCTGTCAAGGGGACACTCAGTCTCTAGGGTCACATCTGGCAACTTACATCATGTCCTGGTGATGCCACTTCCTAGCTATGTGAACTCAGCCTCTCTGAGCCTCAGTTTCCTCATCTATGGAATGGGGAGGATAACCATACCTGTCTCACAAGCCCACTGGAAGGTCTGAACACATTCACTCATGAAAAGAACTTAGTTCCCAGCTCATCTTAAGCGCCACTCAGTAGGAATTAGCTTTGCAGCTAGCCCTCCCTGTGCCCACCAGAATCTACCCGGTGCCTCCGTCCCCAGCTCTTCTCCTGAAGAGCCCCTGGCCCCTCACTTGCTACCTGCTGTCCTGATCCTTCCCTCCTTTAATCAACTTCAGAATTATTTTTGAAACAAGAGGCAAACACTACTAATGTCAAGACTTACAACAGTGCTTCTCTGGATTTTTTTTGTTACTACTCCCCAGATCCTGGTACAGCCAGGGACAGAGCCTCACTTGGGGTCAGAGTCTTCTCACCCATCTCCCCTGCAGCCACATTCTGATCCTTGTCTTCACAGGATCTGCTTTGGTGCAGAACCTGAAGCACCCAGATTCCCCTTGGGTTGTCCCACACTGACAGCATCACACTTTGCCCCAACCCCACTCTGCTTTTCCACCATGACTCTCTGCTTCTCTCACTCCAGGCCCAGTCATCTCAAAAGAACTTTCCCCGTGCCTCCAGCACACCCACGTCCTGGCCCAGACCTGTGCTGTTAGAATCTGAAAAAGCCCACCGCCCGAGGAACGACTCCAAGAGACTTTTCTCTCATGCAACCAGCAAAGGGTTAAAGATTTATTGATTATCCAGCATGCTGGGGCTGTCTGATCATACATGAACAGAGCAGCCCCGAATAACCAAAGGTTAGGGTTTATAAAGGCAAAAACCGCAAAACCGGGAAGGGGGGAATACACGGTTGCTATGCACGGTTGCTATACACAGTTGCTAAAATCAAGAGAGTACATAAAATCAAAAGAGAGTATATGGTTACTGGGGTCAACATAACCTAAAACCTAAGTGAAATTAATATTTATCATAATCTTGACAATACCAGTTACAATATTACAATTAGCAATTAGGACTTGACATTAATGCAAGACACAGACAAATCACATCTTTATTATTAGCCCAGGTAACCCAGGTGCAACCTTTCTACTTTTAAGCTTGAGCAATCATGCTAGGGGGTTTTTGTGTGTTGCCAAGGGTGATGTAGTGCACTGCTATTGTCCGACTATTTGAGATCATAGTTTCAGACCAGAGTCTCACGGTGGGGGGTGCTTTCCCAGAATGCAGTCTCAAGTGCTCCAAAATGGAGTCCCTACTGCCAAGGTGCTACTTTACTCTGTCTTATTTTCACAGCTGCACCAGGAAGGTTTAAACCTGTAAGCTTAAGCTTAACTTTTTACACCTGCACATATACAATTTTAACTCTTCAGTGCCAGGTCCTACCTGATATGTTCCGAGGTGTAGGGAGCTTCAGGAGCTACACGGGGCCTATACCTTCCTGTTTGCCTGCTTCCTCTGTATCTGTTACTTCTTGTTTGTGGGCATCCCCATGGTATGTCCCCATTCTCATCTCACCTCTGCAAACTCTGTCCCTCCCCACCTCCTAGGCCCGTACTGCTGATCCACGCTCTGACAGGATCATGTCCAGAGGCTGCAGTACAACTCTTTCCCTCCAGTCACTTTCCTAGAGACTCAGTCTGAAGCAAGAATGTCATCTCCTACTTCCTCTCTTCCCTCACCCTCAGGCCTTGCCAGTTCTGCCCCTTTTACTTCCCAGGCCAGTTCCCTTCCCCTTGCTCCCAGTGACAGTGTCCCCAAGGGTCTCTGTCCTCAGGCTACCAGAGGGACTTCCCAGGGGCTGCAGCCAGTCCCGCAGCCAGGGCTAAGATCCCCAGACACACCCTGGCTGTGTAGCCATCAGACCTAACAAGAAATGGGCACCTGGGGCTGGCACTGTGGCATAGCTGGTTAAGTAGCTGCCTGTGACACTAGCATCCCATATGAGGTCCTGGCTTTGCACTTCTGATCCAGCTCCCTGCTGGTGCTCCTGGGACAGCAGAAGATGGCCCAAGTGCTTGGGCCCCCATCACCCATGTGGGAGACCCAAAGGAAGCTCCTGGATCCTGGCTTTGGCCTGGCCCTGGCCATTGCTGCCATCTGGTAAGTGAACCAGCAGATGGAATATCTTGCTCCATCTGTGTAACTGCCTTTCAAATAAATAAAATCTTAAATAAAATAAAATAAAACAGAACAAAACAGGCACTGGTGCTAGAGTTCCACCTGTTACCCACCAGAACAGCAAGTACTGAGGGCTAACCACTGGGGGCTTGAACATCAGGAGCTCAGCACTGGGAGGGGTGTCGGGTGTCTTAAGTTGTATTTCTGAGGTGAGCTCGCATGTGGGCAAGTGGCACATAACAGGCCACCAGACAAAGCCTCATCCATTCCAGGGGACTTTCACTTGGCCACCCAGCAGCTCCAGCAGCACGCAGCACTGGCTAAGGTGGGCAGTGAGGATCAGTACGTCAGGACTGGCAGGATGAGGTCCCGGAGGGCAGGAGGCCTGGGTGAGCTCAGAGTCAGCCTGCTCCCTACCTCTCCATGGGGACCCTCACTTGTCTCGCCTCTGCCCATCTCATGTCCTTGTCAGCAAGAGGAGGAGAAACCGTTTAAGTCATCTTTCATCCCATTTCGCTGATCTTGAGAGCTGATGAATAAGTCTGTGGTTTTCTATGGAGGTTCCATGGCAGATAAAGATCCACCTGAGGCCGGTAGCTGCACCCCTCGGCCTTGGTGTAGGTGAACTGTCACTGTGTATATAAGGTGGAGAGGCTGGAGGAGACTATTCAGAATCCCACGGAGGCCGAGGACAAGACAGAATGCATCTTGCCAGCCTCAACACAAGCAGCCTCCTTGTCCTGCACCTGCTCCTGCTCCTGTTCAGCCTTGGGCTCCAAGCTCCCATAGCCCAGGAGTACTGTGATAGGACCATCGATGAAATTGCACATGATCTCAGCATGCTTTCACCCTTGTTCTTGAAAGTGAGTGGCTGGGATAAGGCTGTTCTAGGGCAGGGAGGTGCTGGTGAGTGCTTCAGGCCAACAGTCCTCATAACTGTTGCTCCTTCTGCCCCCACAGGACTCTGTTCATGATGACGATAAACGGATCCTGAAGGTAAGAGCTCAGCCCTGGAGTACTGGCACACCCAGTACATCTCACCCTAGTTTGACTAACCTTGGTTTCTTCATCTGTAAAACAGGGTTAACAGACCTATCTCAATGGGGTTGTCAGGAGAACCAAAAGATTCTGACACTTAGGTGTTTGATATATAGCTCCAGCCAGGACTATAGTAACAAAAATGACTGCTTATATCATAAAATGAACAGGCGGCCATAGGCGAACCATGTGGAGGTTCTTAAGTTCAGTTCTTGACAGGGTAGCTCCTGGAGAGGCAGATTAAGATTTCCTCTTTGAATTGGTCTGCTTCCTTCCTGTCCCTTAAAAAAACCTGAGTCTACCATTCTACCTTCACCAGCCCTGGGTTTTAGCCATCCCAGGGATTTTGCCCAGTTCAGTTGGCTGCAGTCCTCTGTCTCACCTCTGTAATGCACATCTTGGGTCAAACAAGAACTTGAAGTCTTTCCTGAGTTTGTCAGCCATTTTTATTTCCTCTCTCTTGGGCACCTGCAGTTCACAGGCTGCATCATGCTAAGGTCTCTGGAATTTCCTTCCTGATTTCTAAGAGACTTTTTTTTTAAAAAGATGTATTTATTTATTTATTTGAAACTCAAGAGTTACGCAAAGAGAGAAAGAGAGATCTTCCATCTGCTGGTTCACTCCCCAAATGGCCACAACGGCCGGTGTTGGGCCAGGTCAAACCCAGGAGTCAGGAGCTTCTTACAGGACTTCCAAGTAGGTACAGTGGCCCAAGAACTTGGGCCATCTTCTGCAGCTTTCCTGGGCACATTAGCAAGGAGTTGGATGGGAAGTGGACCAGCTGGGTCTTGAACCAGGGCCCATATGCAATGTCACTGTTGCAGGCAGCAGCTTTACCTGCTACACCACAACACTGGCTCCTCTAAGGGAGTTTATCTTCATATTTTGTATTTCATTTATTTGAAAGGCAGAGAATCAGATAACTTCCATCTACTGGTTCACTCCCCAAATACCTACAGCAGCCAGGACAGGGCTAGGCTGAAGCCAGGAGCTCAGAAACCAATCTGGTTCTCCCATATGGGGTGGCACTATGTGTACACATTAGCAGTGTACACATTAGCAGGAAGCTGGAACCAGAAGCAGAGCCAGAATGAGAACCAAGGCATTCCAATATGGGATGCAGGCATCGTAGTCAGCATCTTAATCCCTGTACCAAACGTCCACCCCCTTTCTAGGGTCCTTTGCTTCAGCCAAGGCATTAACCCCACAACCAGCTTCTCCGTAACAGATACCCCCCTCGGCCAACACTCTGCTTTTTGGGCAGCTTCCTCATGAAAGATTTATCCAAGTCCTTTAGCCTGTTCTTGTGGTGCCAGGGGCTTAGGGGAAGGGGGCCCTCCTGGAGTGTGCAACCACTTCCAGGCCTATTTTTTGGAGTAGCTCAAGGATCCGCCTGTGGCAAGGAAAGGAATAGGAGGCTTGGGAAGTTCTGTGATAACTCCAGTCTGGCTGTGGGAAGCCCCTCCCACCAGGCACCCCTTACTCTGATGATCCCCTCTCTACTCCCATAGAACCAGACCCTTCTGAAGACAAACCTGTGTGCGTTCCAGGAAGCTCTTGAGACTTTCAAGGGTAACACATCAAATGTTTTGAAAAATCTCAAGGTGTGTAAAGCTGTCGAGGGTTTGGAGGGTCTATGACCAGCCTCTGGGAAGGAGGGTGGCAAGGCCTACTCCTTTTTAGGGGGAATCTCTGACTGTCTGCTTTGATCCCTTTCCACAGAGCCTTGAGCAATGCCTGCCCCAAACCATAGCCAAGGTAAGCTGTTCCCTCCCATGCCCCTGCAGGCGACAGCCTCAGCCGCAACCCAGCCCTAAGCTTCTCACCCCCTTACAGCCTTGATTCACTGCAAAATCCCTGATTCCTTTACAGGGAAACCCCATCCTTTTTGAGGACTGTGACTGTGAAGACTTCAGTAACAAACTGAAGTACTACCTGAATATACTTTCTGCAGTGCTACCGCACACACAAAACCCCAGAACCTCCAGCCTGAGTGCTCATGCCCACTGCAAACTTCCGCAGCACAAGGCCAAGAAGTGTTCCAGTTGCAGACAGGACTGAAGATCCTGGGATACCTTCTACTGGGTCGGAAGGATTTCCTGTTCTCCTGGGGCCTTAGATGAGTCGCTCATTATCTAATTTCTGAAATGTGCAGCTCCCAATTGGCCTTGTGCAATTATGTTCTTATTTGTATCCTACTAAGGCTATTTATTTAAGCATGTATTTATTTATTTATCTATCATATTCTGCAACGTGAAGTGTATTTATTTAAGCTATATCCTGCTCCTTCTGAGAAAACTCAGAGTGGAACTAGGGGCCATGTTCATTTACACCTCAGGTTCTCAACCAGTTTCCGTGCAGGTGTGAAAATAAACCAGACCTTCCCAACAACAGCTTTGTCACTAGTGTCTCACTTTGACTCAGTTCTCAGTGACCCTTCGTGGGTCTGACGTTTTGGTGATCTGACACTGCCTCCCACTGTCCTGATGCCCCGAAAGGTGGTGACAAGCCTGGCCATGGCCAGTTCCCACAGAACTCTTAACCAGCTACCAGGCTCTGTTCTGAGTACTTCACCTGTGCTAACTTATGCCTCACTGCAATCAAGAGAATGTTATTTCTGTTTTATGGGAAAACAGGTTCCGAGCGCCTAAGCAATTTGCCAGAGTCCCGCAGCCAGTTAATCGTGCAGCTCCCTTTTCTAACACAGGTGCAGTCTTGGAGTGCTCTCACCCTGTGGAATGCCTCCCTCTAGTGGTCTTTCCAGAAACAGCAGCAGCAGCTTTCGTTCCTCCCAGGACCAAAAACGGGAGATGCTGCTGCAGGACCACTGGGGGAGGTTGCCACAGGGCACTGGAAACAGATGGGGCATGTCTGGGTCTGGCTTCCTCAGAGCTCCCGCCCCCTCCACCCCTCAACCCATCATTCCTCCTGCAACTGGTTGGACTTATTTTCACACTGGCTGGGGTAGCATTTGTGCCCCACTGATATGTCCCCATGATGAGCCACTGCTTGTCACCTCTCTTCATCTCCTGCAGAGTGGGTCAACACCCTTCTCCTTTGATCTGTGGATTTTCCCACACCCTGTCCCCTGAAGACCTGGTGGCCCAGAGTCCCTGGTGGGCTGGGACCAGCTCATAGTAGCTCACAGAATCAGCTGTATAGACTTAGATAAATTTGCCATCCAATTTTCAAGTTATCTACAGCTTGAAACTGCCCAGGTAGAAAAATGTATACCATTGCAATCACAAATGCTGCCAAAAAGACACCCTGGGGTCTCTTGTTAGCCTCTCACCAGCTGCCAGAGCTTCCTGCACTTGAGAAGCAAGCAGGGAGCCAGCAGGTGCCAGTTTGCCCCTTGCCTGCTGTCCTCCAGTGAAGACACCCACTCATGCTCCAGGCAGTGAATCAGAAATCAGAGGGCTTGCTTTAGACTGGCTGGTCTGGGAAGCATCTCTGAGGAAGTGCTGGTCATGTGACAATTAAGAGGGGAAAGAGCTCTGAACAGAGGGAGCAGCAGCCAGGCAGAGCTGGGGAAGCTGAAATGGGCAGAGACCTCCACAGGACAGAAAGCAGACTTCTGATGAGAGAGGATTCTGCAGGAAGCCACAGCTCCATTTCATTCTCTCCCCCTTCTCACCCAAGGCCTCAGCTGGGCACAAGGGTAGAGGGGACTTGCCAGGGCCTGTGCTACGACTGATGCCTGTAATGGGCATGGACTAGTGGCTAGGTCAGAGCTGTATGTGGTGAGGGAGTATCAGCAGGCCTGAGGGAGGTTGGTCAGAGACAGGACCAGGGCAAGAAGGGAATGGCAGCAGCGTGACTTGCTTGATGGGCCTGGGCCTTTTCAGATGTTCTAGGGGCTCCTCACAGCCCTTCTTCTGGAGTAGCCCTGCCTGCAGGCCTGGAGCCAAGTCAAGGTCAGAGATGACCTTCTGCCCGGCCTACTCAGGCTTACCAAAACCCAGAACCAAGGGATGACTGGTCCTTGGTCAGGCTGGGGACACTTCCATGGGCTACAGCCTGAATGTTAATGTCCCCACATCCCCACCCAGATTTGTGTTTTGACAGCTAATACCCAGTGTGGTTATAACTGGAGATGGGGTCTCTGGGAGGTAGCTATTCAAGAGCGTGGAGCCCTCATGGATGGCAGTAGTATACTTAAAGAGGGACCCCCAGAAGGACCATTCATACCCTCCCACCATGTGAGGGCATGTGAGAAGTAAGCTATCCACAAACCAGGAAGTGAGGACTCACCAGCAAACAAGTCTGTCAGAGCCTTCATCTTGGACTTCCCAACGTTCAGCACTATAAGAAATAAGTTTGAGTCATCAACTTATGCTATTTTGTTATAGCAGCTAGAATGGAATGACAGGGAAGGGCTGATAACTCCGTGACTCCATGGGAGGCCACTGCAGAGCAGGGAGTGGTGGCTCACATGTCCCCTGCAGGTATGTCAGGTTTATCTCTTTTCTCCCACCACGACTTGCCTTCGTGCCAGGTCTACAGCCCCAATGGCACCAGGGGGCAGTAATGCCCCATTGTAAATCCCAGCATGGCCAGTAGAAGGCCAAGGTCCCTATCACCCTACATTCAAGATGCCTCTGTCAAGGAAGTTGATTACATTACAATTCAATCAGAAATTTTATTTTAACTTTAAAAATTCAACAGATTTTTGTTGGCAGGGCAAACGGAAGAACTTGTCTACCCTCTACTGATTGGGGGAGCAGAGGTGGGCATGGGAGGGAGTTGCAGCAGACCTGTGTGTCTAATCCTACAGGAAGGAGCCACAACAGAGGGAAAGAGATGCTGGGGAAGATGAGGGCTGTCCAGGAGGATAGGGGATCTTTGGTGGGAGGGAAAGAGTGAAGAAGGTGTGTGTACCAGGGGGCGGGGCAGAGTGAGGGCCAAAGGAAGTGGGGGGGGGGGGCTGGGAAATCTATAAAAGTCTTGGAAGAATCTTGGAAGTCTTTCTGCCACCTTGATTCTGGTCCATCAGTTACATAGGACAGTAGATGTGGGAGCCCAGCAAGGGTCTGTGGCTCTCCCTAGCTCATAGGCCAAGCCTAGATCCCAACCCCCAACAAACAGGGCAGGTAGGGGAGTCCTCGGGACCTCATAAAGTTGCCAAGGCTTCTAGTCTCCTGACTTCTCATCCTTTTAGTTTGTTAAAATTATCTTTTAAAAATGTACTAATTTGAGCAACAAAACTCTCTCTCATCCACTGGTTTACTCCCCAAATGCCTGCAATAGCTGGGGATGGGACAGGCCTATACTGGGAGCTGGGAACTCATTCCAGGTCTCTTCATGAGAGGCAGCAACCAAATTACTTGCTGCTGCCTCCCAGGGTGTAATTTATCAGTATGCAGGAGACAGCAGTCAAAGTAGGAGATAGGCATCAAACCCAGGCACACTGATGTGAGATGCAGGGGTCGTGATCAGCATCCTACTGTTAGGCCAAATGTCCTCCCCTTTTAATGTTCTTTTTTTTTTTTTTTTTTCAATGCAGTCCCCAGTAGCTCTCCCAAGGAGGCAGTAAAGGCAATAGCTCCATCTGAGAGCCTGATAATCAGCCTGGCTAGGGCTAGGACTAAGGACAGAGATTCAGGGGAATGTAGTGCAATGCCAATCCCTGGAGGGAGTGCACAGGGAGAGTAATGGGCACATGCAGCAAAGATGTCATCATAGACAGGTCTCAGGCACCTGCGGTATGCCTGAATGTATGTGGCAGGCACAGCTTCTGCATCCTGAAGCAGACAAGGAGATACCACTGTATTTGGCCTGTCATTAAAAGTCAGCCTCCCTTGGCATGACCCCAGCCGGCACATTATAGCTCCTCAGGTTTTGAGAACCTGCTCTGTACTGATGACCTCCAAATGTCTTGGTGCCCTTGCCTCTGGGCCCAGATGGCCACAACTCACTAGGTCTTCCTGGAGTCCCTTGACCTCTTAAATGTGCCAGGGCCATTCCAGTCTGGCTAAACCCCTCAAACCTCTCTACTACCTTGAGTCCCCCACCCCCACCCTAAAGCAGCAGCAGGCCTCTTCAGCAGGGAAATTGATTACATTAAAATCAGCCAGGATTAGGTATCCCCATCCTTCTGATGGTTCTTTATTTTATCGTGAGCAAGCCAGACAAGGTCAAATAAAATTTATATTAAAATATAAATCAGGTCTTTTGATGGGTTTATCCCCACCTTGTATTGATTGAAAGTTTCTTCCCCAAGACTGTGCTTAAAAACCCCACTACCAGCAGCCCTCTGGGTCTTCCTCCCTTGGAACCCCTCTCTTTGCCACACTGGCAGGTTTCCAACTTGAATATATCCTACTTCTCTTTAAAGAAAAATCAGCCAGGAATTCTATTTTAACTTTAAAAATATGACAGCTTTTTGTCCAAATGGAAGAGCATGTCTACCCTCCACTGATTAGAGGAGCACAGATGGGTACAGGGAGGGGGCTGCAACAGACCTGTGTGTCCAACCTTACAGGGAGGAGCCATGACAGAGGGAGAGAGATGCTGAGGGAAACAGTGAGTCTGTCCAGCTCCCTGAGTCAGAGCCCTGGGCACCAGGGACTCCTCATTCACCTTCTGCCCCACACCCGCAGCCCCAACAAGTCCCCTCCATGCCTTCTGTTAATGTGCATTACTCCCCTTTCACAACCACCTCCATGTGGCAGCTCATTCCTTGTACTCATCTTGCTTGGTGCCCTTGACACTGTACCTGAAAGTCTGGGCCTCACTGTCCCTGTCTCTATCTCTTGGGACCACACAGACTTGTGGGAGCAAGGGATCTATGGGGTCCATACCACAGCAGACTCTCCTGGAAGCTTGGCTGAATGGATGCTATGTTCACCCATGGTTGGGGTTAACCACCCTCAGATCCCTCAGAACATTCAGGACTCACAGAGCTAGGACCACCCAGGGGACAGGAGCAGAACCAAAGGTGGCCAAGGGAAGCCTGGCCGTTTCATGGTGCCACAAGGAGATATGGGAGGAACAAGACTAAAGCTGGAACCACGAAGGCCAGAGATGTTGCTTTATGGGTCTGGTGGAGCCTGGATTGACAGGAACTGGGCTCTCCACCTCACCACATCTGTCCAGAAAGACGCCCTCTGGGACTGGGCCTGGGCAAGGGGCAGCTATCCCTGAAAATTCCAGAGCAACTTGGTCTGCTGCCCTGTTTGGGCTTCAGAAATCCCACGAATGGTAGGAGGGGCTGAGGCACTGCCACCTCCCTGTTAGGAGTCTCCCACAGCGTTTCTTGGACAGCATTTTCCTCAAGGAGGCAGTGATAATGAGTCCACTATACAGATGAGGGAGCTGGGCTCAGGATTTTCCTGGGCTACCCAGGAACTGGATGTGGCTGGGCACAGGCAAGTGCCAAAGCCTGGGGTGTAGACAACTGAATGACAGGAGCTGTTGGGGAAATTCTGCCTTCAGCCCCCAGGCTTCCCCAGGTCAGTCACAGGCCACTCCAGTCCCTCTCCAACTCCTGGCAGGAGTACCCCTCTTCAGGTACTCTGATGGGGAGAAGCACACCCCTTACACCACTCTGTGGGTCCAGCCATATGACCAGTACTTCTGACCCTCAAGATAGTAGAGCACATTTGAGTGGCAGGTTCAAACCCTGCTTCTGTTGTCAGTGAATGTGCGATTGGGCCATGTACTAGACTCCTGAGACGCCCACCAGGGGGTAGCAGGTATAAGGAAGGATTTTGTCACCTGAGGTACCTATGAAGATGTCCCACAGGACTGGGGAGGTGGTTTCCTTCTGCTTGTGATAACTTACTTCCTCTGGTGGTGAAGATCCTTGCGGTACAAGTCCTCATTTCCTCCAGGGCCTGTGGGCAGGACACACACAGGAAACTCCTTCCAGAGGGCTTTCTCCTGGCCCTGTGGGAAGGGGGCCAAAGAGGGTGACATCACTCATCACGGCCCCCACCCCAGCCTAGCCACAGCTCCTTGGAGGCCCTGAGTCACTGCGGCCACCTGATGCTATCTGTTGCCACTTCTTTCCACGCGGTGCAATCTAGGAATGCCTGCCTGTGTCATGGCCAAGGCTTGATGTCATCTTTCCAGGAGAAGAATATACGGCTGCCCACAAACCTCACTGCCAAGCCCGTGGAGCTCCATCCTGCATGTGCTGCCTTGGGCGCCAGAGGCCATGCGGCCAGCCTGGACCTCTCCTGTGCTCCTGCTTTCCCCTTCCCTGCCCTGCCAGGGTCCTGAGCCACTAGCCTGTAGCCAGCAGCTCCACGCCCCTCAACAGCTTTAAACACAGCTGTGAGACCTCAGCCCTGCCACTGGAGCATCTCTCCATGGCCTCAGCACTCATAGGCACCTGGACCATCCCGGTCCCCATCACCTTGTGTGTAACCTCTAGTGGTTTCAAACTATTCTTGGACCTGTGGGCCCTGAAAACCTGCTCCTTCAGCTCCTCAGTTCCCACCTGGACACCCAGACTGAGATTCGAACTCTCCGACTTTCAAAAGCATACTTTGGGGGAGGAGGCTGAGAGGTTAACATCACTCCATCAGTGGAGTTACAAAGGCCTTGAAGGCAGGACCCTGACTTTTGTCTATCATCCTTGTATCCCTCTTCCCTGCTGAGAACCCGACAGGTACTCAATAAACACTGAAGGAGTAGGTGAGTCCACTACATCACCAGGCTCTTTCACATCTCTCTGGAACCTGCCTCCTCTTCACCATGCTCTGACACTCTAGGCCTCTTTGTGCTGCAAATACTGTGGCCCCTATCTTTTCCTTTTCTTCTTTCCCATAACCTAACTTGCCCACATGACTCCCGCCTGCCCAGCACTTGCTGGCAGACAGTGTCTCCCAGGAAGCCTTCCGATCCCTGGAATCCCAAGCTTCAGAATGTGTTTCCTTGGAATCCTTCAACTTTGAACTCCCCCATCCCAGCTCAGACCCTACCATGGGAGGGCCCACTGCAGCCTGTCTCCCCGCCAGACCTCTAGCCTCAAAGGCCAGGTGTGAGGCCCATCAGAGGGTACCCTCCAACCCCACATCAACAGGGCTGGTGTGGATTGGAAGACAGGCTTGCTGACTGAGCCATGATGATTCATTTCCAAGAGGAAAGTGAGTTCCCATCCAGGGGCCACTCCAGCTCCCCCTCCCTACCTTGCCCACAGCTATGGCTCCCCTCCCTGCCCCCTAAGCCTCCAGGGAACTGACACAGACCTCCCTTCCATGTAGTATCTCTCTGTAGTACCCTTGTCTTCCCTCTGCCCCCCAAGAGCTTCCTGGAGGGAGTTGAGCAAAGACCTCATGGAGAGGGTGGAGAAGGGCTAGGCCTTGGCCAGGTCATGCTCCCACCCTGGCCCAACCACCTTGAAACCCCCTGCCAGGCTCAGAGGGCAGGGATGGCCTCATGGTGGGTCCCAGAGGCTGGCAGGGAGCCCCAGGGAAATCTGCAGGACTAAGGACTGGCTTCAAGAGCTCAGGCAGTAAAACTGCACCACTGTATAGTGAAACTTGTCACAGCAGACTCAGCCCACAGTACCCAGCCCCAGCCACCAGTGCTTCCTGCTCTCTGAGGCCTTGTCTACCTGAGCTAGGATATGGTCTTCCCTGGTGTTCAACCCCATCAGTCAAAGCTGAATCAGAAACATGGCATCCAGGTTCCCCCTTATTAGAGTGAGGGGCACCTTTGGAGGTGACAGAAGTCAGGGCTCACAAGGATGCACCTTCCAGTAAAACATCCTCCCCTCCAGGACACACGGAAGTGTATCCATTGCATTGGCATGCATTTGGTGGAAGAGGGCACACATGGACCTATGCCCTGAGGCCATGGAATTTGAGGTCCTGGGCGGCTTAAGCCGGATCCCTTGTGCAAACACAAACTTGTGCTGTCCCCTCTGAACTCCATTGTGAAAATCAAACACTTGTCAGCCCCTCAAGAGCCTGTAGGTTTTCCAGAAGCAATTCTTGCTCCCAAAGGGAGGCCGCTAGAGCTGCAAGTAGGTTGGAGCTGGGGCCATGCAGGAAATGAAGTCTACAAGACCTTGCTGGAAAAGCCTTTGTTCCCTGGATGTTGTACAGTACAGGCGCAGCTCTGCAGTCCGTCCCTGAAGCTCCTGCTGCTGGGGACTGTGGGTGGGAATATAGTGCCCACCTGAGAGGGAAACCTGCCCTGCAGAGGGCGACAAGGCTCACATAGCTCAGAGGTAAGTGTCACTCAATCTGAGGGTGCTGAGCCAGGAGTTGAACTCAGAGCCCTGATCTGCCCCAGTTGAGAGCCCCAACTCACCCCTGCTGGGTAAACCCGGACAGCAACTGTCAGCTGGGCCTCACCCTGGAGGAAGGCACCGCAACATCACTGGCTGATGTGCACTGGATGTCACTGCCTCTGCTCACAGAGGTAGGGGTTCCTGGCTGGGCTGAGCTTCTGACTGCTGTAGGTCCTTGATGGGAGCCTGCACAACCCGTCATAGGACTGTGCCATTTCATTGGACTCTGCATAAATGAACAGTGGGACAGGCCTGTGAGAACTGTACTCAAATCTCTCACGGTGACCAGAGGAGAAGGGGAAGCCTGAACCTGGAAAGGGACACCAAGGTCGGCACAGCCCACCCAAGGCCTCCTGAGATAGCAGGCAGGAAGGGGACCCTGGAGCAGGAGCCCAATCTAGGGTCTCCCTTGCTGTGCCCCAGCCACTCCAGGCCAGGAAGGCCAAGCCATGCCTGGAGGCCCTCCAAAGGGAGGGTCAGCCTAGGGCCTGGTCTCTCCCTAGGCATTGCCCACAGAGGGGCTGGAGAGGGCTCAAGGAGGCAGGCGGGTGGCTACAGGTTCGTGGAAGGGCTCATTAATGAAAACCCCTGAGGTGACCACCTGGGAAAAGGCTCACTGTCCCCATGTGTAGCTGATAAGGGCCAGGAGATTCCACAGTTCAGGTAGTTCCCCCGCCTCCCTGGTGTTTTGTGGTCACCATTAATCATTTCCTCTAACTGTGTATATAAAAGCTCTCTTGCCAGTGAGCCCAGTACTCAGAGAGAAAGGCTAAAGTCCTCAGGAGGATGTGGTTGCAGAACCTGTTCCTCCTAGGCAGTGTGGTCTGCACCATCTCTGCACCCACCCACCAGCCCAACACTGTCAGCCAGCCCTTGAAGCATGTGGATGCCATCAAGGAGGCCCGGATCATCCTGAGCCGCAGTAACGATTCTGCCACTGTGCTGGTGAGTGGGGGAGGAGTGTGGCTGTGCCTGGGCCACCCGCTGGCCCCAGCCTTGTCCTGTCAGCTAGAAAAGTGACATTTTCCTTCTCTGCAGGGCGAAATGGTAGAAGTCGTCTCTGAAATGTTTGATCCTCAGGTAAGACACTTCTCTCTGACACACCTCTCCAGGGTTCTCTACCTTTGCAGGGGTGGGGGATTCACTGTAAATGGACCCTCACAGGATTGTCTACTTTCTCTCCCGGCAGCTGGCTGCCAGGATGGGAGCCAGCATTGTGCTGCCTCAGACCGCCCCTGTGGCAGTCACGTGAGTTCCTTTATCAGCTGAGCAGCCACAGGCAGACCTAACACTCAAGGGCTCACTGTGGACACAGGGTGCAGACTGCAGGGGGTTTTCAGAAACAAGCCTTACTCGTGGGCTCAGGTGAGGCCTCACCCTATCTTCTCCCTGAATGGTGATGTGGGGGCATAAGTGAGCTCCTCCCCCGGGCACTGGGACCCTCTTGGAGGTACCAAGATAAGGGAAGATGACTGTGCCAACTGAGGTGGCCCAAGCTGGGCAGGAAGGAGGCAATGCATACCCATAGTAGATGAGGCAGCGTGTTTGAGTGGGCCAGCCTGAGACTAGTTGGGATTCAGCCTGTGCCTCTCCCAGGCCCTACTCTTAGGGTCTGGAGTAGAAACAGGATGGAGTCATGGAGAGGCTGTCCTGTGCCCACTGTGGGCCCTTGTTCATACTCTGCTCACAGAAGAATGGATATTCCCACAGAAACCAACTTGCCTGCAGACCCGCCTGGAACTGTACAAGCAAGGCCTGCGGGGCAGCCTGGAGCGGCTCTCGAGTACCCTGACTTTGATGGCCAGCCACTACAAGCAAAACTGTCCCCCAACCCCGGTAAGTGGCACTACAGGGCACCAAGCAGGAAAATCCCCAGGCTGGGAGAGACCCATGGCCATGGCAGTCAGGACCCTGAAGAGTCTGATGCGTACCTCTAGTGAGGGGGCAGCCAGTCCAGAATCATCCCTCAGAGTTAAAGCCAGGGAGCTGTGACCATCCTTTTTATCACTGTTGTTATCATTAATGAAGTCAAAGGTGAGAGAAACCCAAAGAAACTCAGAGCCTGCCCAAAGTCTCAAGGTACAGGGCCCAGATGCTATCTGCCAACAGGACTTTCTCCTGGCCTCATGTGGGGTGCCTGGATTGCATGGGAACAAGGAAGAGGCCCACCTGGAATAGACAAAGGTCCCAAATACCCCTTTCTTTCTAAGGGACCAAAGTGAGGTCTGTGGCCTCGAATCTTGTTCTTTTTGAGTACCGGGAGCCAGCCTCAATCCAACTGCTCCACCTTGGCCTGGGATCACAGGGGTGGTCGGCCTGGACAGGGGTAGCCTCGACTGGCACTCTCTCAGGCCCCTTGTCCCAGCTGCCTTTGGTAGAGCTATGTTTGTGACCCCTCAGGTGACACATGGGTGGCAACAGTATGACCTGACTCCCAGAACGGACTTTCCAGCCTTGCAGTTCTTAGAGAGTGCAGAAACACATTACTGCTTTCCCATGGCACCCACTAGCCTGTACTCAAGTGTTTTTTATTTTTCATTTTTTCTTAAGGAAACTTCCTGTGAGACCGAGTTTATCACCTTCAAAAGTTTCAAAGAGAACCTGAAGTGCTTTCTGTTTGTCATCCCCTTTAACTGCTGGGAGCCAGTCCAGAAGTGAGGAAGCGCAGGCTAGCCAGGCCAGCCCTGGTTGTTGACCTCAGAGACTACTGCTCTCCCACCCAAAAGAGCCAAAAACTCAGGATCTTCGTGTTGGAGGGACCAAGGGGCCACTGTGGGGACAGCATGGACCTGCCCTGGACCACACTGACCCAGTTATGGGCCTGGTAGAGGAAGGGGGTATGTCTGATAATGTATGGAATCAGTAATATTTATTTATATATTTATGTTTGTAAAAATATTTATTTATTTATTTATTTAGGTTCATACTCCATATTTATCTGAGGTGTTTTAACATAATAATAAATTATTTAAAGCTTACTTTTATTTATGCAGTGTGCTGATTTATTTTCAACCATGAGCAAATGCTGAAGGTGCCCCTTAGCCCCAGGGGGCAAGGAAGGGAGAAGGCTGGCCAGGCAGTGGGAGGGGCCCAGGGCCTGAGGGGCTGGGGTTGTGGGGCACTATGCCAGGGACAATGCTTTCACAGTTGATCAGAGGAGGAAGCTGGGCCTAGGTGGATCAAGGTGCTCCCCTAGGGGTATATCCTTGGATTCCCAATGGCCCCTGCCCCAGGCTCACCTGGATGGAAGTCCAAGTGAAAGGGCCTCATGTCTGCCTATCACTGGATGAACAGGCCCACCCTGGCACTGGGAAAAATCCCCTTGGGAGGCTATGGACCCCATGTCCCACACCCAGGGCTTCAGTCATTCTTAAGGTAGATCAGCAAACAGACTCACTGCTCAGGGGAAAGAAACCAAACCACAGGGGTCAGGACTCAGCCTATTCACCAAACTTTCTCCAGAATGATTTCAATTTTTGACAGTCACAATGTTAGTTCACAGTGGGACATGCCTCTAGCATTGTTCTGAACTGTTTTATTTTTATTTTTACATGAAGTTGGAAAGCCATCAGGCATCTGCTCCTAAATCCACTGCTTTCAGGATGAGGAGAAGGTAGCCTCATGCTACTCCTTCAGCGATGACCAGGCTAAAGGCCTTGGTCCTGAGTTTGCTACTTGTGTCCCTTCTGGGACTGGACGTGGGTGCATCCCCTAGGCTCAGTTTGTCAGCAGCGCCAGCCTTCTCCTTTGTTAGGTTTCTTTTTCCCGAAACAGTCTATCTGGCTGAAGCCCTGAGAGAACGGGCCAGGGGAAGGGACACAGGGTCCAGGTCATATTCAGTTGGCTGGGAAGCAGCCTGTGGCCCTCTAACAGCTGTGCACCCATCATTCCACCATGCCCTCTGTGTGCCACCCTGCATCTGCTGACAGTCCCAGTCCTGGCCAGAGACCCATGGCCTACCTCCTGTCCCACCCCCTGGGCTCAGTAGAGTCCTGATGTGATTACACACGAAAAAGTCTTAGACAAAGAAAGTCTTAGACCACGGGTGAATTTTAGCAAAGACAAGAATCCATGAGATGTGCTGTGGTCATTGAAAATGAATGAAAAGCACATCCTGCCCAGTGATAAGGACCTCTCTAATCTTCCTCATAAGCCAGTGATGACTGATAAGAGGCTAAGCATTTACGTAGACCCACATACATAGGTGTCCCTTCCACAGAAAAGCTGCCAAGCCCAGAGCTCAAACTGGCTTGAAGCCACCTTCAAGTGGTGCCAGGAACCTGTACATGCTCCAGGGTTCTGTCCTCTGGGGGTCGAAAA
Organism: Oryctolagus cuniculus; assembly: GCF_051225735.1. Classification (NCBI taxonomy): domain Eukaryota; kingdom Metazoa; phylum Chordata; class Mammalia; order Lagomorpha; family Leporidae; genus Oryctolagus; species Oryctolagus cuniculus. The sequence continues at coordinate 21,925,428 of NC_142872.1, forward strand.
GCCATTCAACCTCAGTGAAAGAGCCTTCCCATAAGAATTACACAGCCATCTACACTGAGATTCGGAGAGAATTTTCTGCTGACACACATACAAGGCAAGTCCGGGTTTTCATCAAATAGGATTTTGCTTTCAGTGGCTTTTGATGCTTCTCTTGCTTCCAGGGTCCCTTCAGCAGATCTCCCCAAACCACAACTGAGATAAGGAGCCCCTACCCCTGGGACCTGTCTGACCACACTGAGCTGAAGGGGTAGGGGAGGATCAGACCAGCCAACTTCCAGGGAAGAGGAAAAAACAAAGGATGGAGAGTTTACTACCAGATGAACCAATGACCATGACCAGGTTCTGGGCTCTGCCAGGCTCTCCTGCCACGATCCTGGCCCAGCCCTTGGCTCAGGGAGAGACTGAACACTCACTGTCTACACTGGATGGCTCTTAGGGACCAGAGTTTCCTGTGGGAGAATGAGGCTATGGTTTTGTCCAGGCAGGGTAACCAGGAATGGATTAGGATGCAGATCAGCTGGTAGCTTACTGCATACCTCTACCACCCCAGGGCTCTCAACACTATTTCAGAAGCCCTGCCACAGGGAATTTACAGGGAATTTACAAAGGACTTCACCTCCACCCTGAAGGATCTCATTATCAAATACAATAAAAAAGAACATCATATAACAAGGTTCAAAAGAACATGGAAAAACTCACAAAAATGAGCTCACAGCTGGAGAAACGGAGACTTCATTTCCCTGCCCCAAAGTAGGGAGTCCACCCCTGCCACAAGGGAGGCCTAGCTAGGAGGGACTATTCCAGGGCCACACTGATGGCTATTATCCAGTACAGACTCCAATTCAAAAGACATCCAGCCACTGATGGGAGTGAAGGGTGGGGCATGAGGGAATGGAGATTCAAGGGTGGTTCTGGGGCTTTCTGTCTATGTCCTTTTGCCAAGCTACCCCCGCCCCAACACACAGGGGTCAATGTGGGGCAGTTCTAGGCAGGTCATAGCAGAACTGGTCATGAACTCAGCCTGACCCAAGCCTGCTTCAGTGTGCCCCACACTTGGGACTCTTTGGGACTGAGGAAACTCACTGGGAGCCCATGACAGAGTTAGCAGGGAGATGAGGGTAGTGTAAGGCGGCAAGTCTGGGAAAGGACTGAGCTGCCTCTTCTCTTTGCCCACTGTTTGCATAGTCCTCTGGGCTCCCAGTCTGCTTGTCCTCACATCACTGTCCTAGAAGCCACGGATCCTGCATAAACCCTCTGGCTCTTTCCCCATGATTACAGGTGATCCTGACTCTGGGTCTCAGTCTCCCCAGGCAGCCCCCAGTACTCTCCACAAGTCAGACCAGGGAGGGCCCTGCCAAGTCATCTCCTAGGAGGTGGAGGGCTTGCAAGTCCATTGTAACTGTGAAGATAAGAGTTTGCTTTTATTTATTTATTCATTTTTGCTAAGAAGATGACTTAAACATGTATTTCTGATTTAGCCAACAGCTTCTCCCAAGAACTGCACTACTGAGCAAAATTACTTCTCCAAGTTCAAGGAAGCCTTACAGAGCATTATCATATCCATAGAAGGACGAAAATCTACGGCCGGCGCCGCAGCTCACTAGGCTAATCCTCCATCTAGCGGCGCCGGCACACCGGGTTCTAGTCCCGGTCGGGGCGCCGGATTCTGTCCCGGTTGCCCCTCTTCCAGGCCAGCCCTCTGCTGTGGCCAGGGAGTGCAGTGGAGGATGGCCCAGGTGCTTGGGCCCTGCACCCCATGGGAGACCAGGAAAAGCACCTGGCTCCTGGCTCCTGCCATCGGATCAGCGCGGTGCGCCGGCTGCAGCGCGCCGGCCGCGGCGGCCATTGGAGGGTGAACCAACGGCAAAGGAAGACCTTTCTCTCTGTCTCTCTCTCTCACTGTCCACTCTGCCTGTCAAAAAAAAAAAAAAAAAAAAAAAAAAGGACGAAAATCTTGTGAATCTTGTGAGAGGGTCAAGAGAAGCCCCTGGGGCCCTGTCCTCCCACAGGGTTAGAGCTGCAGGAAATGCCAACAGAGGAGGCTTGGAAACAGTGTACTGCCAGGGGCGTGGGGATTCACTGGCTCTGGGAGGGCCAGCGAGGTTCTGGATGGGCAATGGGAATGGGGTGCATGAGGATACTTGTCTGGAGCTGATCATCAGCACCTGCTGTTTCAATAAACCCAGGTTTGGAAATGTTGGTGTATGAGTGTCAGGACAGAATCTAACCTCAGTAGGAACCCTATATACCTGAAGGAGTGGAGGTGATAGCTCCATAACTGGGTTCTTGGAATGGAGCTCAAGGGGTCTCTCAGGAGAAGCCACTGGCCAAGAATGGGGGGATTGCAACCCTATCTCACTTGACTCTCACCATGTCTCCAGTGCCAGTGGGCACCCATGAAGAGCTCTTTCAGGATCTGAGAGGCTGGTCACTGCTCCCCTTCTCCTTGGATTTCCAGAACTTCCATCAGGTCCTTTTCCAGACCTCCTTCCCAGCATCAGACACCTCCTAACAGCCTCCAGATCCAAACACCAAGACTTGAGACTCAAAGCCTCCCTCATTTTGTTCTCCACTGAGCTCCTGGGAGCTCTGGGTTTAACCCATCCCTGCCCATCCCCTTAGGCCCAGTGTGGTTCCACAGCAATGTCAATCCTGATAAATGGTTCAGAGAACGGGCTTTCAGGCTGCTTGGAAGACAGGGTAGTATGGGATCTGGGGATAGGAACAGGGCTATGAGACTAGGAATATCCCCAAACTCCTAGCTCCATCTAGACCAGCAAGAGTCATATGATCTTAAAGTAAAGCCCCGTTCCATAATCATCCCTTGGGGTCTCTAAAGCATGAGAGGTCCTGTTTCCTGACTAGTCACACCCTCTAGTGCACTAAGTAGAAAGCCCTGCCTATGAGGAATCCAGTCGCTCAGGTCCTAAAATACCGCCAGTCTGGGTTACCAAGCTCTGACCCACCCCCTACTCTCTCAATTCTAACCTTAACCCTATTCAGGGGAGCAGTTTATTGACAGTGACTGGGATTACCCTGCCATTCCAAGGAGATTCCTATAACCCAGATTCCTCAGAAAAGATAAAGACCCATTTGTTCTGGAATATGATCACTATTATGCCACAAGCACAACTTGGCCCAGATCAGACTTTCAGGGAATCTGAATCCTTGGCACATTGATGGGCCCTGCCAACTTCAAGTTTCAGAGCACACAGGCCAATTTCAGGCCTGATCAGCCCAGCTGACTCCAGCCCTTGCCTTAGGAACCTCCAGACCACTTCTGTTCAACTCCACCTCAAGAGGTCACACTAGCCTTAAGGTCACCAATATGATGAAGCAGTAGCTAGATCAGATGTCAGGGGCAGGTACAGAGCCAAGGGCATTCCAATCTGGAGAAAGCCATAGTCTATCCACTAGAACCTGTGAGCTCGTATCCACTGAGTGGACCACACAGGCAGTCTGCAGAGTACACCAGTGGCTGGGCCACCTGGGATGCCCTGGAAGGAAGAACCAATACTTCACTGCCCCAGCCCCCTCTTAGCAAGCACGCAGGACCCTAACCTTGAGCTCCTGATGAAGCATGAGGACCTGACAGTAGAGGGGTGGGGGCCTACATGTACTCCTTTAATATCATGGTAATGTTCAGGGCCGCAGGATATGCATAAACCTGGCTTGCACTAGCTTGTTATGTGACCTTGGACAGCTACCTCTGTATCTCTGCCACAGGATCCACAAAGGTAAGTGTACACCAGAGGCCAGACCACAGTCAAGGTGCAGGGTCTTTGTCAAGTCAAACAGCCTTAGAGAATTTGGCCCAACCCTGGGGAAACTGAGGCCAGTCAGGCTGACAGAGAGTGTCTGATTGTTCTCTTGGTAAAAATATGGGAAGGAGACTATACTACACAAAATACTGCTGTTTTCCCCTTGACGGCCTCAAACCTTGGTAAAGGTCACTTAATAGCCACCTGTGAAGAGATCCTACAATGAGAGCCACTTGTGTTTTCCTTGTACCCCAGTGGTCCCTCCAGGTAGCATCAGATCTAGATAGTGATGCTGTGATGGCTGCTAGAAGCCAGAAAGCAGATGGCAGGCCCATGTGGGTAGTGCTACTGAGACCCAGGTAGGCTGGAGCCCATGGTTTCCTGGAAGCCTACTCACACATCTTCTAAGAAGATGCTGGTATACTGATAGGCCAGAGCTCTGGAATGCACTTCTAGGCCAAAGAATCAGAGCCTTAACCCCTAGTTGGCTGAGATTGGTCCTGAGCACCCCTTTTCCCTAAGAGGCCAGCAAATAGATTGAAAGTATGTGCCTCTATAGGAAATAACTTTGGGAAGACCCGGTCTTGAAGAAACATTCTTGGTTTTGCTGGGTCCATCACTAGACCAAGAAGGAAAGCAGGGCAGGGTATTCTGAGCAGACTGGCTCATTACACATCAAGACTTCCCAGACAATGAGATAATGCCTCCCTTGACAGGGGCATCACCAGAAACCAACTCAACTCTATCACCTTTTACCTCCTAGGCACCCCCTCTTCCCACAGAAATCAGTAGTACTGAGGGTGGAACCAGGAGTCCAAGAAACACACAAAAACAGCAGTACAGCCCTATCTCATATGCTGGGCCTAACGGCAGCCCCTTCCCCCTGTCCCCTTTCCTCTGACAGTATCTGTCACAACCACTATATGCCCACATTCCTTGAATCAGCATCATACCCAAAGGGATCACACTTTTGCATCTACTAAATAAATAAATAAATGGCCGATCTTCCAGGCCATGAGATATGGAAGTAAAGCTAACATGCAAATGTGAAAAGGCACCCATGAAAATGAAACGCCCACAATAGCACCAATGCTGAGATGACCCCACAAGAGCCAAGGTCTGGAAGGGAACTGGGATGACTGGAGGTGGGATGGGAGGTAAGTTTGCTCCATGGCCTGATCTAAGAGGATGAGTCCCAGGACAGTGGACATGATAGGGTCCCCTTGCATCTTCCATGTCCCTGGCTAAATGAGATTCCTGATCATGGCTTGCACTGCATTGACCAACTCCTTTCAGCAGCTGTTTAGCCAAGATGCTGGTAATCAGTAGCATCTTAGACAATGGAGCTGCCTAGCAAGAGTCAAGGTACCTCTTTCAGCAAGAATAGCAGAAGAGGCCCATCTGCTGTTCCTGGCAGGCAGGCAGGATGGCTCTCAGCATGGGACTGAAGGTTGCGAGATACTATCCAGTCACAGATGGGGGCTACCTCTTTGGCTTGTACCACACATACCCAAGTTGATAAGACTGGCCCTGGAAATTAGGTGTGCTATATTCCCAAGCCTTTACTCCCCTCGGCTCCTGGCTGCCTACACATATTTGTGCTTGGTAACTTGGGTCTGAATAATTGAAGAGGAAGGTAAGAGCTGCAGGGACCAGCCACAGACGGTGCCACCCAGGACTACTGAGCAAGCTGTTGGTTGGTGCTGATGGTACACAGTCAGTCATCACAGGTCTGCCAGCTCCTGTCATGGGCCTTTCCACAGTGTTACATGGGCTTCCCAGTTAGGCAATCCAGCACTCAGGTCTCTTCCTGCTCTCAGCTTTCTGATCTGTGAAGTGGGGTGTAGCAAGAATGGAGAGAACACAGCCTAGACCAGCTTTCCCTGACTCAAAGAGGCACAGATACAGTCAGAAAAACCTGTCACTGTTGAGAATGCCCAGCTCCTCAGAGAACCAGGGAGACAGATGCTCATGGCACGCAGGTCTGCAGAGTAGGTCAGGGCAGGGGCAGCCCCCAGGATGGAGCTGGGGTAAAGGACAGCCAGCTCGCCTACTGTCAGTGCTGGAAGCTCCCCGCCTCCAAGCCCTAGAGAGGACGGGGACTTCCTCAGGACTACACAGGAGGTGAGCTAGACACAGTTCTTGGGCCTAGCTCCACAGAAGCCCCTGTCTGGGCTCTCAGAAGGGCTGCTGGGCAGAGGCCTCGCCCTCGGAAATGGTTGACCGATTTCTCTCCTGTGAGGAGACCCTGGGCTATGGTTGCCAGGAAAGATGAAGCTTCACAGTTATTTTGCACTGTGGTTGGAGATAAGCGCAGTTGAAACAGTTTCATGTTGCTGCTGCTGATGCTATCTCGAGCCCAGACCTGCTCTTTCAACCTGAGAGATGATTAATCGAAAACCTTTCTCCCTGTTCTTTTTTTCAACTTCAAGGGAAGATCTGCACAAACTTCCCAGGCCCTACCCTCAACCCATCTGGACCCTCACTCAAGGGGAAGGCCAGGATCTGCCTCAAGCGCCTGCGGCCCTGGAGGCAAATTATTGTACAGTTCAGAGAATTCTTGTCAACGCTTACACCTAAATAACGAAGACCAAGAGAAAGACACAGAACACCACCAGCACCCCTCAAGGCTTCCTGAGTTCCTCCCTCCTGTTCAGTATCCTCCTCCAACCTCTTACCATACGCTAGTTTTGTCCCTTCTTGAACTTCAGATAAGTGGAAGCATACACAGCACACTGTCATTTCTGTTGGACTTCTTTCATTAAATGTTGTGTCCGTGCACTTCTCTCTGGTGTTACACAGAGTTGTGGTCTCTTTTTTGTTGCTGACGTATAGTATTCCATTACCTGAACATCCCACAATTTATTTCCTCATTCCACCACCAACAGACCTTTGGGCAGTTCCACTTCTTGGTTCACACTGATAAAGCTGCTATGAATATTGTTGTACTCATGTTTTGGTCAGTGTATGTTTGTCTTTCTGCTGGAGATGCAGGGTATGGTGCAGTTGCTGGGTCACAGGAATTATCTTGTAGCTGCAGCAGGGATTGCCAAACTTTTTTCCCAAGGAAGTCTTTAGTTAAACAATATTATTGTTGGTTTCCCTGTCTTGTGTAGGCACTGCTTATTCGTGTCGGATCTTTCCTTTCCTCTCACGTGATCTGAGCCTGCTTATCCAACACCCTTATCACTATTGGACATTCTTCTCTACATTGTTCATTTTTTTCAGATAAGCCAATTGCTGGGAACAAAGCCCAGTTCTGACTGAACCCTCAGCCAAGCTCACAGGGCTGCGGGCCTATCCTCAGGCACTGTGCTTAGGCAAGCTACAGGATAGTGTGTTTATGCATGAGAAGGAAAATTGCCCAGTTTATCAGTCGGCAGTCTCCTATGTTGCCATGGCTGTGGCAGGATTACCTCCATGTCCAGTGTCTTTTCTGGAGGTGGTGGCTCACTTAGGGCCAGCTGGACCCAGGCATGGTGCCAATGCACAGTTTAGTGCAGCCTTTGCCTACAAACCTCCGGGAGACCCCAAGGGGAAACTTAAGTACTGTTGTCCTATGTGAGGGACCAGGCTCAGCTACAGAGCCCTAGGTACATTCTGGGTCCTCCCGGGGTCCAAGTCCCTAGTCCCAGCATCTCCTGGTGTGTTCATTTTCCTGCCCCCTTTCAAATCTGCCCACTTCCGTCTGTCTTGATAGCCTTATTCTGGCCCAGCCCATCTCATTCATACAGACAAGCACCTCAAAAGCCCCATGGACCCTTGTCCTAATGCAGACCAACCCTCTCTCCTGACAGCCACCATTAATTCATTGCACAATATTTACTGAACGTTAGAAACTTCCATGCTCTACAGGGACCCCCAAGCTGTGAGGTATTCACATTTTAGGGAATTAATCCTCTAGGTCCTATATTGGCTACCTGCTGGCTCAGAGTGACTTCTAGGCCCTTTGGTCTTAGATCCTGCCCTATCACTGATTCCTGTAGACATGCCACATCACTGCTCACCACACTCTTTCCCTGACAGCAGTCCTGGGCTCCAGGAACTCAAATGAGCCACAGTTTCCTACTATTCTCTGCTCCCTGACTGGATTGTGTCCCAGTCAACTGATTGACATCTGTCCCCTTAACATTGTTGACCAATATCCACTGGGAGGTAGCAAGTTCCTCTATTGGGTACCCTCTTCGTCAATACCTACTCCGGGGCTTGCCTGCCTACCTCCAGGGTCAAAAGAGTGTACTGTCATCTTCTCCTTGGACTGTGGAGTTTCTGCTCCAAACTGCTCCATCTCCTGGGTTTGGGAGAACTCCTCCCCACATAGGTGCTGGCAGTGGTTATGTTCCAGAGTTTGAGGAAAGTGAGCCTCTTATCACCTTTGATTAAATGACATGTTCACAGGTTTTACAAAAGGAAAAAGGATGGAAGGGCAACATGAATTTCCCAAAGAAAACATTCGTTGGGGCAAAGGCCAGCAGCAGGCTACAAGAAACTGCTCAGTTCACAGCCACAGACCTTGTTATCATTAGTCTTATCTACAACAGCCTCTGAAAGGTAAACCACCCTCATCCCTTGGGTCCAGCCAAGGGAGTTGGGAACTCAACACCAGCACGGCTGTCTGCTGATTTTCCCACTTAATGGATTTGGGAACCATCTCAAAGGAAGCAGCAAGACGGAGGGAAGCCTGGCTCGGCTCTCTGACAATGTGTCACACTTCCTCCAGCTCAGGGCCTGGGGCAGCCCCAAGCTTTCTTGGTGGAGGACCTGGCTCCTTCCCAGGCCTTTCCTCTGGCCAGGCTGGATGAGGGTGAGGTCAAGTGCTGGGAGGGAGACCAGGGAAGCAGCAAATGCTGCTGAAGCCTCAGCTCCAACCCAGAAATGACACAACAACATAAAAATAACTCATAGTCTCCCTTCTCCCCTTAGACTTGGGGTGCTCTCCTTGACTGACTTCCATAGCCCACAGATCCTTCCTCCTGCTAGGGCCTCTCTGAGACGGTTTCTGTGGGCCTCTCCCAGGTTCTCAACTGAAACAGCAGCTCAGGACTAGTGACAGGGCTGTGAATCAGATGGACCCTAACCAAAGAGATGCACACCAGCCAGTGTCTGAATCTGGACAGAAATAAACCAGAGCCTCAGGCCATGCCCTGGGACATGGTCCCTCTATAGGTCCCTATGCCTAGGGGGCCCAAGGACAGAGAGACACAGCTTTGGGCTTGGAAACAAAGCAAAATCAGCCATGGACCTGGGTCTCCTGGATACAATAAACACACATGGTAGGAATGAGCATCTTTCCTTATAGGCAGACAGACACAACAGGTCCACAAGTGATAGGCAGACAGATAAACACAGGTCAGGACTCCTGGTAGTAACAGATAGATGGACAGACACTGGCAGACTCAGAGATCAGAAGGGACAGATGGAGAAGCCAACTGGGGACACTGGCAGTGACAGAATGACAGACAGACAGGTGGATAGATTTAGCCTCTTCCAGTCTGAGCCTCTGGCACACACACAGACATGGCAGCAGACTACATGTAGGACAAAAAGTGGTAGTTCCATTCTTGACTAAGTCCCAGATGGTGCATGCCTGGAAGCTCTAAAAAGTTCTCCCTCTGCCAGCACCATGGCTCACTAGGCTAATCCTCTGCCTGCAGCACCGGCACCCTGGGTTCTAGTCCCGGTTGGGGTGCTGGTTCTGTCCTCTTCCTGTCCAGCTCTCTGCTGTGGCCTGGGAGTGCAGTGGAGGATGGCCCAGGCCCTTGGGCCCTGCACCTGCATGGGAGACCAGGAGGAAGCACCTGGCTCCTGGCTTCGGATCGGCACAGCGCACCGGCCACAACGCGCCAGCCATAGCAGCCACTTGGGGGGTGAACCAATGGAAAAAGGAAGACTTTTCTCTCTGTCTCTCTCTCTCTGTGTCTAACTTTGCCTGTCAAAAAAAAAAAAAAAAAGTTTTCCCTCTTGGCACTGTGACTAGAGGCTTTGAGGACCCTTGTTTCCAGAGTTACAATGTCTCCAGTCCCATGAGTCCCAGGAAGGCTGTGGTTCTGATTGTTCCTGGAGCCAGACTCAAGCATCTGTTCCTTCTCCAACTGCTGGTTCACTCCCTAAATGGCCACAAGGACAGAGTTTGGCTGATCTGAAGCCAGAAGCCACGAGCTGTTTCTAGGTCTCCCACATGGGTGCAGGGGCCCAAGCATTTGTGCCATCTTCTGCTGTCTTCCCACATGCATTAGTGGGGAGCTGGACCTGAAGTACAGCAGCCAGGACTCGAACTGGCATCTACATGGAATGCGAGCACTGCAGGTGGTAGCTTTGTCTGTTATGCCATAGCACCAGCCCCAGAAGCTCAAATTTTTCAATTGGGTGTCTCCTTATTCTATCTCTTGGTTCAAAACCCTTGTGTTATATCTTCTGGGACACAGTTCCACATAATGGTCTTTTATTTGTTAAAAGAACTGTGTCCTAAAGAACAACTCATTATTCTGTCAAATATCACTCGCAAGCTGCTGCTTCAACTATGTCTTCAACAGGCTAAGGCCAGCACTCTATCATACTAACAGCACCAGGGTGACACAGTACACGATATAACCAGGAGATCTCATGGTCATGGACCTACATTTCCACCCTTTGCTGGAAAATGCATCCTTCTTTACTATAAAGCAGATTCTTAGGTCTAACCTAATGTTATATAAGATCCCATACTAGGGGTTGGCACTGTGGCGCAGCAGGTAAAGCAGCCGCCTGCAGTGCTGGCATCCCATATGGGTGCCGGTTCGAGTACCAGCTGCTCCACTTCCAATCCAGCTCTCTGCTATGGCCTGGGAAAGCAGTGGAAGATGGCCCAAGTCCTTGGACCCCTGCACTTTTGTGGGAGACCTGGAAGAAGCTCCTGGCTCCTGGCTTCAGATCAGCACGGCTCCATTCATTGCAGCCATCTGAGGAGTGAACCAGTAGATGGAAGACCTCTCTCCCTCTGCCTCTCCTTCTCTCTCTGTGTAACTCTGACTTTCAAATGAATAAATAAATCTTTAAAAAAAAAAACACCATACTAGTGGATTAAAAACTCTGAAAGCTTTGGATGAAACTCCACAGAAGGAACAATCAATTGATACCTCAATGTGTATTTTTTTTTTTTTTTTTTTTTGTCTAAATGACAAAACTGGACCTTCCAGGGTAGGAATATCACAGTAGTTAAGTGGCAATCAAGTAGCCTATTGACATCCTTAAGGCATGGAGTTGTGGACCTCTTTGTGAACCATGCTTAAGCATTTCTGCCCTCAGTCAGCTGCTAAGGGATCAACCATGCAGCAACAGATGTGACCTGTGAGAAAAGTTTTGGAAGATAACACAGGATTTTGGGTTACCAGTTTTACAGCTTACTTGTGCCCTCCAATCATGCTTGTGCTTGATTCCAGATGTGCCCCTTCCACCTTGTGACAGATTGTTGCTGGGCCCACCTGATCCTACAGCCAACTCATCGTGGTAGTTCTTACAGCATGCTCATTTGATCAGGACTTTAAGGTCTCTAGGACTCAGAAATATGGTAAGAGTTGTTTTTCAAATGGTGTATAAGTCTCCAGTGCAGACAATACGGCCTTGTCCCAGAAACTTAGGAACAAATGTATTTTCCCACTACTGATGCCTAGAAAACCACAGGCTCAGATGTTTCATATGGCCCTCATAGCAGAGATACTTGTATTGCAGTATATACTGAAATTCCTAGAGCTTTTTCCTACCTGTAGCCCCACTCACAGATGATAGGCTTTTATGTCACTGACAGATATATAGGTTATAGTGACATTCCCAGGTGTGTAGCAGATGGTATCCATATGCAAAGAAGCCTGCTTTTTTCTCCATTGTAGGAAGTATAAGACATACTGATTTGTCCCATAGTTCAGAAAAAATTTCCCAACATGCTCTTGACCACATAGATCCCTGAAAACTTTGATGACATGGCAGATGTGAATGTTCACAGTGCTTATATTCTGGAGTGCAAGTATCTTGCCATGGCCACCAATCTCGTCAGAATGGCATAACACTGATAGAGTAGACTACTGTGATGTTTCACAGGATGTCCAGATGGTTCAGATCCCACTCTTGGGTTTATATTATGACCTAGGGCAAGGGAGTTAACCTTGCCTTGGAAATTCAAACTGTTGTTTGTCTCAAACAAATGCAAACTTTTTCTGAAAGAGGGAGAAAAGAATGGATTCATCAGATCAGCAGTGACACACTGTGTGCCTGGGACCAAAGCAAAGCAAAGATTCGGCATCCAACAGAAATAGTGGCTGTAGCTGGAACTAAGATTGCTGAACTGGTTCCAGGATCCATCCGGATTTTTGGTAAATTAAGTGAAGATGAATAGACTTGCTTTTGGTCTTTATTGGTAACATTAATTTCTGCCAATACCCCTAGAATGTGACATTGCTTTTATATACCATTTTGATTCAGATAGGAAGAAGTATTGGAGGTTTCTACTGGGCTTTCCTCACTATTACCACACAGGCCAGGGGCCCAAGATAGGGGTTTCAAATTAACATGTTTATCTGATTATAATACTGACTGGGTCTTGTGGATCCAGAGGGCCTGCCATAAACAGAACTTGGGCCAGAAATCTATTTGTTTCCTGGCCCACACAAGTCTCCTACTCTAACAAGAGCTTTTGGTGACATTTAAGGTTCCTGGGTGATGATATCAAATCTTGTGTTCAACAGCCCTTGACATGTTTGAATATTCTCTTTTTCCTAGTATGTATGGTTACCCAAATAAAAGCCACAGATCCCCATGACTGGGGAAGTCATCATTCCTACCTGTTGTGGTGGTATGACACCATTCTTTGTGGGATATTTGGCTTCTTCTTCAATCAATATGTTCTGAGTCAAAATTCCAAACAATCAGTTCAGATACGGAAACTCATAAGCTAACAGTTTGGTTTTTTTTAAGTCAGAGTTACAGAGAGGAGGAGGGAGAAGGAGAGGGAGAGAGAGAGGAAGAAGGAGAGGGAGAGGGAGAGGGAGAGGAGGAGGGAGAGGGAGAGGAGGAGGGGGAGGGAGAGGGAGAGGAGGAGGGAGAGGAAGAGAGGGAGAGGGAGAGGAAGGGAGGGAGAGGGAGAGGGAGAGGCAGAGGGAGAGGGAGAAGGAGAGGGAGAGGAAGAGAGGAAGAGGAAGAGAGGAAGAGAGGGAAAGAGAAAGAGAGGGAGAGAGGGAGAGAGGGAGAGAGGGAGAGAGGGAGAGAGGGAGAGGGAGAGGGAGAGGGAGAGGGAGAGGGAGAGGGGGAAGCCTCCTGGTTCACTCCCCAAATGGCCGCAAAGGCCAGGGCTGGGCCAAGCTAAAGCCAGGATCCAGGAGCTTCATCCAGGAGCTTCTTGCAGGTCTCCCATGTGATGGCAGGGGTCTAAGCACTTGGGTCATCTTCCACTGTTTTACCAGGCACATTAATAGGGAGCTGGATTGGAAATAGAGCAGCTGGGACTCAAACCAACACCCATATGGGATGCTGCTGCTGCAGGCGATGGCTTAACCCGCTTTTCCACAGCACTGGCCCCGAGCTAACTTTTTGTTGGGGTGACTGAACTCATCATCCACAATGGGTTTCTCTGACCATGTAGAATTAACAGTGCCTTCATTGGCTGCTGATCTATTTTGACCCCAGGGATGCTGTGTTCTATTAACCATCTCCATAACTCTCTATGAGTCAGGTCTTCTCAGCTACTCTCTAACTTTGCTACTCATAATAACTGTGCCCTAACTTGTGGGAGATAGGTGCTACCAGTTGGCTTCTATTATTCCAGAGACTAATCACCCTGATTGCTAACAGTCAGCCCAGTTCTGTGACAGTATTTCCTACCGTCAGTCATGGCATTAGAAAAGACAGTCACAACTTCACTTCTTAATGATACTGGTACCCTTTTCCCCAGCACATTCCTTATTGTTTTGGTATATTCTGGGTACTTCAGTGAATTATCTAGTCTTCCTTAATATGTCCATTCCTAATAGTTTGACGCAGCAATTCTGGCACTTCTCTCCCTTAGTGTGAGCTATCCTTTCCTCCATGCATTTAGGATCTACTCTAACAATGTATTTGCACCAACTCCCAGGGCCCTGCCACAGTTTTAAATGCTGTGTCCTAGAGAGAGAGTATGCTCCCATACCCACAAAACTCTTTAATCCAAATTTCTATTCCACTCTCTTTTTCTAGAATCCAGTCCTATGCATACTCTCCTAGCTTGCCAAGTACTTGCTGGTTAAGTCTCACATTTCCTTGAGGTGTAGTTCTTTTCTCCATTAGCAGCCCAAGCACATCTCTAGCCAGCCACTGTTATAACTTAATCTTAGTTATTGGCCCAGTGGCCAAGAGGTAATGTGGGAACAGATTCTGATAGAATGAGAGAAGAGATCCTGTAGGACATAGGCTTGCATTATCTTTTTAAAGTTAAGAGGCAAAGTTAAGCTCTAGTTTTTAATAAGGATGAGTGGGCCACTTCTGCAGGTATAGAGTGTCTATAGGAATCTGATTGTGGGGAGCAACTGGGAGCAACTCGGACTAAGTTACTGGAATTAAGACTTATTCTATGCATCTGCTCTCCCACAATACGGCGCTGGGAGAGGAGAAAACAGCTTCTACGCAGCTGCCTCTTGCCAACTTGAGTGATGACCTCCAGGAGCTGATCCTGCTCCTGATTGGAAGAGAGCAGCGTACTCGGCGTGTGGGCAGCCGAGTTGGGATTGGCGGAAGAGGACTATAAAGGAGGAGAGCGACAACATGCACCAGGAACATCTAAGGGGAACATCTGAGGGAACACCTGTGCATCCCCCGAGAGAGCCGGCCGGCGGTGTGCCGCTCCCCTGCGGAAGTGGGGAAAGTGGCCAGGGGGAACCGCCCTTCCACGGAGGTGGAAGGGACGGCAGCCAACCTGGGAAGAACCAGCAGCAAACCCGGGGAGGGCCGAGCAGACGAAAGAACAGCGCAGGGTTCAGTGTCGCTCCTCCACGAAGACGGGGAGCAACACTGATGATTTGAGATTTTCAGCTACATCAGACATACTAGTCTTATGGATCAGGCTTCATTCTTTCCAATCAGGGCTCTGCTCTTGGTATCAAGGACTTGTTGCAGGGCTGTTTAACTTTTGGAGATTAACTACTATGTTAGTCTCTTTTTCACTGCTATCACAAAAATACCAGAGGCTTGGAACTTAAGTCCAAACAGTATGATACCAGCTTGGATGATAGCCCCTGTGCCACATCATGGCAGACAGCATTGTGGCAGGAGCCCATTCAATAGAGAGATCACATGACAGGACAGGAAGTCAGAGAGATTCAAGGATCAGATTTGCTGCTGTTTAACAACTCACTCTCACAAGAACAAGTAACTCACTCCTAAGACCAGCATCAATCCAAAGGTAGTATGAGCAGTGACCTAGTTTTTTGTACTAAGCCCCATGTTGTAAAGATTCCACCACCTCTCAATAGCACCACACTGAGGACCAAGCATCATACACATAAACCCTTGGGGGATACATTCAAACCATACCAACTACTTTGACAAATAAGTCTTAGATTTGGTTTTCAGCTTCGTCTCTGCTATGGTAAGAGGTAATGGTTCCCCATATGCACCAAAGAGGCCTATGGTTTTCACACTTAGCTTTTCATTGCCAATTAATCACTCTAAGCTCTCCATTAGCATTAGCTGAAACTCAGTCAAGCTTAGCAGTTCCATTGTCCCTATAGTAATTAGTTTCCCCTAATTTTCAAACACATTATGTACTGCACCAGTTAATGTATTCTCCTCCAACATGAATAAAAGTTTTCACAATCATATTATTACCATGTGCCAGAGGCTGTCTGCCTCACCTGCAATGGGGTCCTCAATGGCAGCCAGACAGTGGGGGTGACCAATCTCTAAAATCCCATATTACCATCTCATTTTATTGATCCCTTCTGGAACAACATGCCATAGATGAAATGCAGGAAGAAGCAAACTGAGTTGGAGGTTAGCATGCAGAAACTTTTTGAGGCAAAGCCTTGTGATCACCGCTGTGGAAGACAAGAACTAAAGAATGATTAGGCAGAAGCAGACAGTGAGCTGCCACACAGTTCCAGTCAAGCCCATGGGAGCTCTCCTGGGTGGTCTTTTAGAGTTTTCCCAAAAGGGAAGGAGCCAAGCTTTAAAACTCAAATTTCTCAGTCATTGGCTGGACTTTATTCAAGGCCAGCCTCAAGGAAGGCTAACAGCTGAATAACATCTTCACCCATAAAGAGGGATCTGGGCTGTGCATCACATGTGCACAGACTACCTTAAAATGCCCCAAACAAGCCTGGACCCCAGGAAAATGGGTCAGAAGGCTGATGCTTAGAAATCCTCTCCCCAGTAAGATTCTATTGCTTCAGCTTAAACCTCTTTTCTACTGGGACATAAAAGCCCAGGAAAGGGTCACACTTTGCCATTCTCAGATACCCAACTCCTCAAAAGAAATGGCTTCAAGGTTCCCCTCCCTCCCTAATATTGAGTATTCACTGTGCCTCAGCCAGAAGGTACCATGGACACCAGCCAAGCACTCATCATCCCTTGGCAGTGAGCAGAGTCAGCCCTATCTGGGTTGGGGGAGGGAATCAGGTGTAATTCCTTGGGTAGAGAGCAGCCTGTGCAAGGATGAGGAAGAGTCACTTGCCAGTGTGGCAAGAGGGTAGCAAAGAACATGCCTGTGATGGATGCCTGGGGGAAAGTCCTTCACCCATGCCAAGAGACCTCGTAAAAGTCACGGCAGGAATAGGTTGAGGCCAGATCAGGGGATTCCACACCCAGGAGCCACAGTTAGGGTAGCTCCAGAATGGTAGAACTTCTCCCCAAAGAGGGGCCTGCAGAAACACGTCTGAAAATAACACTAGTCTGAGGATGATTAAGCAAAGGCAGGGATCCTGGTTGGATCCTGGTTGGAGGGTGCAGGTATGGATTTGGAGAGAAAGAACCAAATTCCAAAGAATCTGCCAACCTAGAAGATAGGCAGAGGAGAAGATAGCTATAGAGGAGGCTGATAAGCATCAAGCAGGAAGGAGAAAGAGCACCAGGACTGGTGAAATCGTGGAAGCCAGGGGAGGCCTAGAGGGTATAAAACACCCCTGAGCCTGGAGGCAGCAGGTCAGTGTTTGGTGAGGTGGCAGGAGCCTTGGGGCAGGTAAGAGAGGATGGGATGATGATGTGACTGGAAGAGGCCTAGACAGTTCAGGCACGTGGAGGCTGGAACCTTTGGACAGGCTGGATACTGAGCAGAATTCAGGGGAGAGCAGCTATAGGCTTGCAGTTCACCTCAGCTTCCTATTCTGAACTTTCCCCAGGGCCTTGCTAGAGCAGGATAGACAGGAACCATACTCAGGTCCAGGTGACAGCTCACATCTGGGTTTCCCAGAGGGGGCAAGTCTAACTGGTCCACCCATCCATTCTGACAGCACTAAGCTCTCTGCAGACAGGGCGACATCCAGCTGTTTCGAGGGCTTTTCCAGCAGGCCACACTGTTTCCTACAGGGAAACCCCAGCCCTAGGCAAACAGACCCCCGCCCCTTGACTAAGGCCTCCAGAATCTGGGCTGGAGGCCAGGGTGGGGCAAGTCACTGAGTCAGGACAGTGGTTTTTAGCTTCCTTAGTTTGTGGCCACAGATATCCTCACTACCCTAGGGGATGACCTGGTAGGAGTAGATGAACCTTGTAGATGCCCTGGAATGACTTGCGCTATTTCTTTAATGCTCAGCATAGTCATATGAGAGAGGATCAGGAACTCCCTTTCACAGATGATGTAACAAGCTTGAGCAGAGAACTGACTTGTCCAAGGTTATAGCCAGACAGGGGGAGAGATGAGACCTGAACCTAATTCTTCGAGACTCCCTGCCAGATGTTCTTCCATTACCCACCTTGACACTAAGTGTGAACCAACCAGGATAAGACAGAGTTGCCAGCTCTTGCTATGTTGCTTCAGAATGTTAAGTAGTCCTAGGGCCTCAAAGGTCTGTCCCACACTGTCCTGATACCTTTTGCTTGAGCTCTTCCAGGCCCATCCATCACCCCTGGGAAGCCTCTCATACCCAGGATCTTGGCCTTCTAAACTCTCATTTCTCCTTGGGACTCCAGTACCCAGACCCCAGTTCATCCCAGACTTCACATTACCACTGGAGAGACTAAAGTGTAGAGAAGCACAGGGATAGAGAGCACAGGCAGGATGCACATGGACCTAACACGTTTCCTAGGGCAGCCTCCCAAGTATCCATGAATGGCAGTTATGAAAGGATCTAGGTCTTGGCTACCCCATTGAGGCTCCTGGGGCAGCCCCAGCTCCAGGGCCTTCACAGGGGATCTCCTCTCTTGCTTGCTCTCCACAGGAAGCATTTGTGGCTGCCGACCAGCTGCAGAAGTCTGGGCATTCCCAGAGAGCAACACAGGGGCAAATGGCAACCCCTAACCTGCCACCCTCTGGCCCTCTTCCAATCACTATCATGCTGCCAACCACACTTCTTATCTCCAGTGCCTGGCTTCCTACTGCTTTTAAAGAGACACGTGGCTAGGTGGCTGCCTGCCACCAGGCCAACAGTGCCTTGGATGAGTCTCCTGGGGTTATGGTAGGCTCATGCTTTGCTCACCACAACAAAAGGCTCTCCTCTCTTCTCAGTACCCAGAACATCCTGAAGACTGCCAACAAGCCCAACAAGCCCAGTGGATGGCAGCAGGGGCTCTTCTGAAGGATGTATCTATCCATCTATCCATCTGCTCACTTATTCAATAAATATTTATCAAGCACCTACTTACTGTGTAGAAGGCACTGTCCTGGACATTGGGGCCAAGTGGGAAACAATCCAAATTCTCTTCCCTCTTGGTGATTACATTCTGGTGAAGGAAAGACAATACAGCAGTAAGCAAAAGAATTCCCAATGTAGTATCAGCTCAAAGTGACGGAAACAGTAAACCGGTTTTGGCGTGAACACCTGGTGGAGTCAATTGGGACCCTTTTGGGGAGATGATGTATGCCTGATGTCTAGCTGACAAGGAGGAGCTGGATTTATGTGTTTAAGGATTCTACAGGTTGGTGCACTAGCCAAAAGTCACAGGGATGCAGGCTGGGGGTAGGGGCAGTGAGGAGTTTATTACAACTGCCCTGGTAAGTGATGGCCTCAACTGGAAGTTGGAGGTAAAGAGGAGAAGAAGCAGTCAGGAAAGGGATCCCAAGGGAACAGAGGACAGAGGCTAGAGCACAGGAGGAAGGTGAGCTTGGTGATCAAGTCCTTGGAAGAGGAGGCCTCTTGCTTTTTAAAGAGACACCACTGGGGCCGGCATTGAGGTGTAGCAGGTAAAGCTGCCACCTGCAGTGCGAGCATCCCATATGGGCACTGGTTCAAGTCCCAGCCGCTCCTCTTTTGATCCAGCACTCAGCTATGGCCTGGGAAAGCAGTAGAAGATGGCCCAAGTGCTTGGCCCCTGCACCCACTTAGAGACCCAGTCCTTGAAGGCCTCTGTCAAATGCCCTTGCATAGTTCAAGTATGATCCAGAGGGAAGTGGGGACAGATGACAAGGGAGCCCTGTAGCCTGGTCCAGCTGGACTGTACTCACTCTCGGGGCACCCTGACTCTGATCATATGAGAAACTGGAATTGAGATGCAGCAAGTGTGTGCTCCCACATCTTGAACAGAACTTTGAAGAGTGGATACTGAACTGTTGCCTGATGACTGCCACTCAGCACCTTGACCTGGACATGATTCAGGATGGTACCCAGCAGGGAATGCCCACTGAGCACTGCCAGATATCTAAACTGGCATCTACTTGGCCTAGAGTAGCTTCTGAGCTGCTGGTCACAAAGAGAGTGGAGAGGAGTGTGCAGACAGTAGTGACAGGCCAGGAGGAACAGAGCTGCCAGGAGGAGGATTATCAGCCAGTAGAACCTTGTGACTCACCACGCACTCACATCTTGGCGTACTACTGATGGCAGCTCTCTACTTTGCATCCGAGCCCCACAGATATTAAGGCAGGAGGGCTGGGGATGCCAAGATAGGTGCAGAATGGAAGTTGCGACCATTGCAGCATAAATGACAATATGACAGAAGAGGCAGCAGTCTTGCATATGCATTCAATTTATGACAGAAAGAGGCAGAGGTGTTGCATACACATTCAATTTTGGGACAAAAGTTATCCACTAGAGACACTCCTATCACAAATGTCAGTGGCTAGGGTACTGTGGATATCTGTGATCCATCCAATTATAACCTTCATAGCTGGTCTGACTCTGTAGAAGGACCCCAAGGGTAGGAAAGGATGAGAATTGTGCCATTTTTAAGAATTTGGCTGGGGGGGGTGGGCAACATTGTGGCATAGTGGTTAAAGCTGCCACCTGTGATATCAACATCCCATTTGGGTGCTGGTTCATGTCTGAGCTGCTCCACTTCCTGTCCAGCTCCCTGCTAATGTCCTGAGAAATGCAGCAGAGAATGACCCAAGTTCTTGGCCCACATGGGAGAACTGGATAAAGCTCCTGGTTCCAGGCTTTAGCCTGGCCCAGCCCTGGCTATTGAGGCCATTGGGGGGAGTGAAACAGTGGATAGAATGCCTCTCTCTCTTTCTCTCTGTATAACTCTTTTAAACATATAATTCAATCTTAAAAAAAGAAAAACTGGGATGGGGCCAGCATTGTAGCACAACAGGTTAAGCCACTGCCTTTGATACCAAAATCCCATATTGGAGCTCCAGTTTGAGTCCTGGCTGCTCCATTTCTGATCCAACTCCTTGACAGTGTGCCTGGGAGAGCAGCAAAAGATGGCCCAAGTACTTGGACTCCGGTCACTCACATGGGAGACCTAGATGGAGTTTCTGGCCTCTGACCTGGCCCTGATTGCTTCAGCCATTTGGAGAGGATTAAAAAGCTCTCTATCGCTCGTTCACTCTACCCCCCACCCCACCATTTAACTCGGCCTTTCAAATAAATACACTTATTTTTTTAATTTTTAAAATTTATATAAAGGGGACAAAACTCATGTATTTCATAAATGGTTTTAAGAGCTCCTTCCTTCCCTCCCTCCCTCCTCTCCTCATACATCTTCTCTCCTCCTTCCTTTGTTATTTTTTCATTTAATTTTTATGATATATTTTCAATTGGTTTTATAATCACAAACTTAACTTTCCACTAAATAAAGAATTCATCAGCCGGTGCCATGGCTCAATAGGCTAATCCTCCGCCTGTGGTGCCGGCACACTGGGTTCTAGTCTCGGTCGGAGTACCGGATTCTGTCCCGATTGCCCCTCTTCCAGTTCAGCTCTCTGCTGTGGCCCGGGAGTGCAGTGGAGGATGGCCCAAGTCCTTGGGCCCTGCACCCACATGGGAGACCAGGAGAAGCACCTGGCTCCTGGCTTTGGATCAGCGCAGTGTGCCGGCCGCAGCATGCTGGCTGCAGCGGCCATTGGAGGGTGAACCAATGGCAAAGGAAGACCTTTCTCTCTGTCTCTCTCTCTCTCTGTCCACTCTGCCTGCAACAACAAAACAAAACAAAACAAAACAAAACAAAACAAAACACCTAGGTGATATCAGACTTTGCAGCCTGTGCCACTGGTTATATAGCTGGGGGAGAGCCTGGCAGACCACACCGTCTTTGAGTCTTGCCTGGAGCCCTAAGGGGGATAGGGTACCCACTAATCCAGTGACAAAAAGGGGCATGTTTCTCTCTCCCCATGCCTCCCAATGGTGCCCAAAAACTTGCTGAGATTTTGGACAGCTGCACCAGCTCTTGTGTGCGTGCCCAACAACTGGCAGGGACAAGACGCCATCTTGTCAACAGTTCTGGTGGCAGCAGCTCGGGAGCATGCACCCAGCTCGCATGTGGGGAGAAGATGCCATTCTGACATCAGCGCTGGCTGCAGAGGCTCTTGTGCGTGCCCAGCAACGGGTGGGGAGAAGCCACCGTTGTGAAACACATGTGTGATCCAGACATTTTACCAGAGGGAAAAATCTGCATTCCCCATTGACTCTGAGTGTGGCTAGGAGGATTGGCAAGAGCCTGGGTACCCAATAAGACTGTGAGGTGCCCCCAGCCTCTCAATATATCACAAACTCCAGGGCTCAAACTGCCTAGTTGGAGCACCCACAGGCAGCTGGTTCTTGAAACATCTCTGCCTCTCTGTGGATGGGACAGGCTAGCAGGGTGGAGTGGATCTTCTACATTCCATGACTGTGGGAGCCTTCTGTGCTGAGACAGAATTCTGAGACTGCAGAAGAGGGTGCAGAACGTACTGGGTGTCTGGGCAATCACTGTGAGGGGCTCCACACACTCCGAACTCCCTGACTGCCTGGGGTGGGTCTCTGAGGCAGAATCTGTGCTCACAGTGTGGACAGCACAGATCGTTTATGCGGTTCATGTAGCAGCACAGATGAGTACTGCACACATTGTGAGCTCACAGTGATCACCTTGGAAGAGAGTAGGTAAGGGTGTGATTACACCAACAGAGGTGATCATGTCCCCCTTTCTGCTAACAAGAGAAGATCTGCCACACCCAACTTAGGTGTTGCCCTGGATACTCGCCCCATCCTGGAGCACTGACCAGAGCTCCCTGGCTACACCCAGCAGGGGCCTCTGAGTATTCACTGAAAGAGCAGACTGCCCACTATACCATAGAGACATAGTTCAAAGATAAAAGCCATCAGAGGAAAGAACCAACAAATATTCCCACAAATGCCTAAAAATAAATACAGAAATTCAAGAAACAAAAATAAGGAAAGCATGACCCCCTCAAAGGAATATGATAACATTTCAATACTAGAATGTGAAGATGAAGAGACTGATGAAATGCCTGAAACAGAATTCAAAAGATTAAATATAGGATTACTTAGAAGCAATGAGAAGCAAATTCACAAGTCAATGAAGTGCATATATGACATGGATGAAAAATTTTCCCATGACATTGAGATTCTGAAGAGAAATCAAGATGAAATAATAGAAATGAAGAATGCATAGGTCAAATAAAAAATACGGTGCAAAGCTTTAACGACATACTTGGTGAGGAAGAACAAAGAATATCCGAGCCAGAAGACAAACCCTTGGAAATTTTTCAGTCAGACTTAAAAAAAAAAAGGTGGGGGGGAGGAGAATAAATAATTAGAAAACTTAAAAACAGTGTTGGAGACGTACGGGATACTATCAAATGACCCAATATACAAGTCTTAGGAGTTCCTGAAGGTGTGGAAAAACAGAATGGATTAGAAGGCCTATTCAGTGAAATAATTACAGAAAAATTCCCTAATTTGGAGAAACAAAAGGACAACCAAGTACACAAGACACATAGATCACATTATAGACATGACCAGAAAAGATCTTTACCACGACACACTGTAGTCAAACTTTCAACAGTAAAACATAAAGAAAAAATTCTAAAATGTCCACAAGAGACATACCAATTATTTTCAGAGGATCTCCAATTAGACTCACAGCTAACTGGAAGAAAACTGTCAACCCAGAATACTGTACCCTGCAAAACTCTCATTAATAAAGAAGGTGAAATAAAGACCTTCCATAACAAACAAATTGAAATAATTTCTCACCATCACTCATTTAATCTTACAAAAGATGCTTAAAGTTGTACTACTACACACAGAAACACAGAAAGATGGTCATCATTATGGCAGAAAATCCCCCAGTAAAAGTACAAAGAAAATCCAAAGCAAGCAATAGGAATATTTATGAGAAAATGGCAGGGCCAAGTAATTAGTTATCAATAGTAACCTTCAATGTAAATGGTATAAATTTTCCAATTGAAAGACAATGGCTGGCTGAATGGATTAAACAATACCACCTATTTGCTGCCTATAAGAAACAGACCTCACCAACAAAGATACATGCAGACTGAAAGTGAAAGGATGAAAAAAGATATTTCATGCTAAATGAATAGGTGTAGCCATCCTAAAATAAGACAAAATAGACTTTAACACAAAAATTGTTAAAAGAGACTAAGAAGGGCACTATGTAATGATTAAGAGATCAATTCAATAGGAAGATGTGACTACAATAAATGTACATGCACCCACCATTACAGCTCCTGGCTATTTAAAACAAATGTTAATGGATCTAAAGGGACTTCAATACAATAGTAATGGGGGACTTACAGATCAACTTGACAGATTTCAGCAAAAAAACAACAGAGTTAATTGATAATATGCACCAAATGGACATAACTGATATCTACAGAACCTTTCATCCCACAGTTGCAGAATACACATTCTTTTCTTCAGTGCATGGAACTTTCTCTAGGATAAACTTCATGCTAGGCCATATATCAAGTCTCAGCAAATTAAAAAAAAAAAGAATAAAAGTTATACCATGCATCTTTTCTGAACCACAATGGAATGAAATTAGAAAGTAACAGCTCAAGAATCACTGGAACATATGCAAACACATAAAGGCTGAACAAGATGCTCCTGAATGAACAATGGGTCACAGAAGAAATCAAAAGATAAATAAAAAAATTCTGGAAACAAATGAAGAACAAACACCATATGATTATCTCAATAGATACAGAGAAAGAAACTGATAAAACACAACATCCTTTCATGACGGAAACCTTAAGCAAATTGGGTATAGAAGGAACATTCCTCAACACAATCAAGGCAATTTATGACAAACCCATGGTCAGCATCCTATTGAATGGGGAAAAGCTGAACCATTCCCACTAAGATCTGGAAGCAGACAAGGATGCCCACTCTCACCATTACTATTCTGTATTGTCCTGGAAGTTTTAGCCAGACTCATTAGGAAAGAAAAAGAAATCAAAGGGCTCCAAATTGGAAAGGATGAAGTTAAACTATCCCTAATTGCTGATGACATAATTCTATATACAGGGAAACCAAAAGACTCCACTAAGTGACTATTAGAACTCATAAAAGAGTTTGGCAAAGTGGCAGGATATAAAATTAACACAAAAAAAATCAATAGCCTTTTGTATACACAGAAATGTCTGAGAAAGAGCCTCTAAGATCATTCCATTCAAAATAGTTACAAAAAAGTTAAATACATTGGTATACACTTAACGAAGGAGTTCAAAGATCTCTTTGATGAAAATTCTAAAACATTAAATAAATAAATAAAAGAAGACAAAAAAATGGAAAAATCTTCCATGTTCATGGATTGGAAGAATTAATATCAAAATGTCCACACTATCGATAGCA
This sequence comes from Oryctolagus cuniculus, assembly GCF_051225735.1. NCBI lineage: Eukaryota > Metazoa > Chordata > Mammalia > Lagomorpha > Leporidae > Oryctolagus > Oryctolagus cuniculus. The sequence continues at coordinate 21,950,371 of NC_142872.1, forward strand.
ATTTATGGATTCAATGTGATCCCAATCAAAACGCCAATGACACTCTTAGATCTACAAAAAACAATGCTAAGATTCGTATGGAAACACAAGAGATCTTGGATACCTAAAGCAATCTTATAACAAAAATAAAGCCAGAGGCATCACGTTGCCAGATATCAATGCACACAACATACAGGGCAGTAATAATCAAAACAGCCTGGTACTGGCAAAAAAGAAATGTGTAGATCAATGGAACAGAACAGAAACTGCAGAAGTCAATTCACACATCTACAATCAATTTATCTATGACAAAGGAGAAAAAAATCAATCCTTGGAGCAAGAACAGTCTTCAACAAATAGTGCTAGGAAAAATAGATCTCCACATGCAAAAGCATGAAGTAAGGCTCCTTATTTTACACCTTACATAAAAATCCACTCATAGTGGATCAAGAACCTGAGTCTATGATCTGATACCACCAAATTATTAGAGAACACAGGGAAACCCTACAAAACATTAACATAGGCAAAGACTTCTTAGAAAAGACCTCAGAAACACAGGCAATCAAAGCCAAAATTGACAAGTGGGATTACATCAAATTGAGAAGCTTCTACACTGCAAAAGAAGCACTCAGGGCCGGCGCCGCAGCTCATTAAGCTAATCCTCCGCCTAGTGGCGCCAGCACACCGGGTTCTAGTCCCGGTCGGGGCGCCGGATTCTGTCCCGGTTGCCCCTCTTCCAGGCCAGCTCTCTGCTGTGGCCAGGGAGTGCAGTGGAGGATGGCCCAAGTGCTTGGGCCCTGCATCCCATGGGAGACCAGGAGAAGTACCTGGCTCCTGCCATCGGATCAGCGTGGTGCGCTGGCCGCAGCGCACTGGCCGCGGCAGCCATTGGAGGGTGAACCAATGGCAAAAGGAAGACCTTTCTCTCTGTCTCTCTCTCACTGTCCACTCTGCCTGTCAAAAAAAAAAAAAAAAAAAAAAGAATCACTCAGAAAAATGAAGAGGCAACCAACAGAATGGGAGAAAATATTTGCAAACTGTGCAGCTGATAAAGGATTAACAACCAGGATATATAAAAAGATCAAGAAACTCCACAACAAAACAAACAACCAGTTAAGAAATGGGCAAAGGATATGAACAGACATTTTTCAAAGGACGAAATTCAAATGGCCAACACACACATGAAAAAAATGCACAGGATCACTAGCCATTAGGGAAATGCAAATCAAAACCACAATGAGGTTTCACTTCACTTCAATGAGAATCGCTCTCATACAGAAATCAACAAACAATAAAGGTTGGCAAGGATGTAGGGGAGAAAACTACCCTAATCCATTGTGGAGGAATGTAAACTGGTGCAGTCATTGTGGAAGATAGTATGGAATCACCTCAGAAATGTGAAAATAGATCTACCATATGATCCAGCAATCCCACTTCTGGGAATTTATCCAAACAAAATTAAATCAGCAGATGAAAGAGTTATATGTACCCCCATGTTCACTGCAGCTCAATTCACAATAGCTAACATATGGAATCAACCCAGAAGTCCATCAACTGATGACTGAATAAATAAATCATGGTATATATACATTACAGACTACAATTCAGCAGTAAAAAAAAAAAAAGGAAATGAAATCTTGTCTTTTGCTACAAAATAATACAACTGGAAACCATTATATTTAGTCAAATAAGCCAGTCCTAAAAAGACAAGTACCATATGTTTTCCTTGATCTATGATAATTAACAGAGTACCTAAAATGTAATGTATAGGAGTGAAATGGACATTTTGAGATTTGATGATTGTTTATAGCCCTTGTCTCTGTTGTTGAGGAAAAGTGTTTTCTTCTTTATACTATTTGTTGAACTATTTATTTAGTCAAGCCTTAATCATCTGAGTATAAAGTAAACTGAAATAGGTCTTTGTAAAAATTAAGAGTGGGAGTAGAAGAGGGAGGAGGAAGAAGGCAATGTGGGCAGGAGGGAGGGTAGGGTGGGAAGTACTACTATGTTCCTAAATCTGTTTATATGAAATCCATGAAATTTGTATACCTCAAATAAAACAAAATAAAAAACAAGTAGTAAGTAGACAAACCACTATTCTTCAGTATAGAAAAGAGCCATAAACAATAATCAAATCTCAAAATGTCAATTTTGCTCATATACATTATTTATTTTGTATTCTGTATATCAGTTACCACAAATCAAGGAAAATATATGGTATCTGTCTTTTTGGGACTGGCTTGTTTCACTAAGCATAATTGTCTCCAGTTCCACCTGTCTTGCTATAAAAGACAGCGTTTCATTCTTTTTTATGATAGAGTAGTATTCCATTGTGTATAGATACTACAATTTCTTTATATAGTCATCAACTGATACACTTCTGGATTGATTACATATCTTGGCTATTTCAAGTTCAGCTGCTATAAACACGGGGTACAGATAACTTTCACATGCATCCTTCATCTCCCTTGGGTAAATTCCCTGGAGTGGAATGGCTGGGTCACTGTTGATGGGAATGTGAACTAGTACAATCATTATGTACTACTATGGAGATTCCTCAGAAGCCAGTAAATAAACCTTTAAAAAATATTGGCCTGTTCTGGACTCTAAGCATGAGCCCAGGGAAACATGATTGGGGTAGGACACTATGAGAACTTCCCATGTAGAGGACACTACGGCTCAAAGGAAGCTACCCAAATGCTGTGCTTCTGCATAGTTGTACAGCTTTTTGAGAAACTTTGGCCTGAACTATTTTAAGGGTCAATGAAATCTATGTATTGGGATCTATTTGCTGATGGCCACAATCGCAGGTGTCCATGAGCCTAACCAATCTGCAGAATTTAAACAGTATAGAGTGAGATCCTTGTTCTCATAAAGGCCAGTTCCACTGATGACTCTCAAATAGGGCTCCTGGATATAAAAATCTTGTTCTCCTGGAGCTTCTGGGCACATCCTCTGGAACCACTGAGGATGAGCAACAAAGGTTAACATTTATCTAACAGCTACCTACCTAGTACCATATAGAGCTGTTCAGCACTCTTGCAAGTGCTAACTCCTGGATGTCATGTAACAAGCCTCACTGGGACTTTGTTCTTCACCCATAAAACAGGGATAATAATAGAACCCACCATGCAGATGACTAATCTGCCAACAGTTGCACAGCAATCTTAGGGGCCAAGGAGAGAGATAAATTTGTGTGTGTTTGTGTCTGTGTCAGTGTGTAGCCAATCTCTGTTCCACTGCTATGATGATGTTATGGCTCCTGCTCATCTGACATCTGCAGAGTGACATGGAAAGGATTAGCACACAGAGGGGTCTGCCTGCCTGGTAATGCTACTGACACAGAAACTCATCATCACATCAGTCTGTCATCTTCACTAAGAAATCTTTGATAAATCTAAAGACCCTGTTAGCAACAGTGAAAGTTTCCTGAAGGGTGAGAAAACCACTGTGAGGAAACTGTTTTGGCATTGATTGGCTCATTATTACTACATAAAGGCAATTGGTGATATTGGCTCAGAGACCCCTAATTGTTCATGCTTTACGAGCCTATATGGGAGAGTGAAACAGAAAGTGACACTTCCTGAGAGCCAGCTATGTGCTGATGGTAAGCACTTTCACATATTATAGTGTTTGAGTCTCACTAGAGCCTGTGAAGTACTGTTATCCCATTTTACATGTTCTCATGAACTCTTGACCTTCCCCTTCACTAGTGTAACATCTGCAGCTTCCTTATCTCAGTTGATGCCATGTCTTTTTTTTTTCAACTACTCAGAGCAAGCCCTTGAAGTCACCCTTGATTCAGCCCTCTCTCATGTTCTGCATAAAATCCATCAGCAACGCATGATGGCTTTTCTCTCAAAATATATCAAGAATCCATTATTTCTCACCATCTCCATCATAGCATCCATAATGGTTTAAGCCACTATTATCTTCTGCTTAGAATATACTGCAGTGGGTCCTATGTTACCTCCCCTGCTTCTACCCATGCCTTGTTCTGCCTTTTGTTCTCACTTTGATCTTGTGATCTTGTTACAATATAGAGTGTATCTTGTTACAGTGTAGCTCAGATCATGCTAATATATTCAAAATTTGGGGCAGGTGCTGTGGCACAGTGGGTTAACACCCTGGCCTGAAATGCCAGCATCCCATATGGACGCCGGTTTGAGACCCGGCTGCTCCACTTCCTGTCCAGCTCTCTGCTATGGCCTGGGAAAGCAGTAGAAGATGGCCCAAGTCCTTGGGCCCCTGCACCCAGATGGGAGACCAGGAAGAAGCTCCTGGCTCTTTGCTTCGGGTTGGCACAGCTTTGGCCGTTGCAGCCATCTGGGGAGTGAACAATTGGATGGAAAACTTCTCTCTCTCTCTCTCTCTCTCTCTCTCTCTCTCTCTCTCCCCTCTCTCCTCTCTCTGTGTAACTCTGAATTTCAAATAAATAAATAAATCTTTAAAAAATATATTCAAAGTTTTCCTGTGGCTCAGTGTTTTACCAGAGCAAAAGCCATAGTTTCCACAATGGCACAAGGTCCAACACCTCCCCCTCCATATTTCCCTCGCCTCCCTGACTTCTTTTCCTGTGGCCCTCCCCCTTCACTCACTCTGCTCCAGCCCCACTGGCCTCCTTGCTGCTCCTTGAACACACCAGTCTTAAGGCCTTTGCACTGGCTTTCCCTTCTGCCCGGAATGGTCTAATCCCTTCATCACCTTCAAGTCTCTGCTTGGATGTAATTTTCTCCAACAGCTATGCCTTGCCTATCCTACTTACGATTATAGCCTGTTCTATCACCACTCTGAACATCCCAAATCTCCCTTCTTTTGCTATTTTCCCATAGTGGTTACAACCTTTCAACATGTTATCAGGTTTGTCATTTATTTTGTACCTCTCATGCTATAATATACATTTCTGAAAGCAGAAATACTTACTGGTTCTTTTTTAAAAAGATTTATTTTATTTATTTGAAAGGCAGAGTTACAGAGAAGGAAAGACAAAGAGAATCGTTCATCCACTGGTTCACTCCCCAGCAGGCACAACAGCTTGGGCTTTGGCAGGCTGGAGGCAGGCATGTAGAACTCCATCCAGGTCTCATCTGTGCATGTCAGGAGTCCAAATACTTGGGCCACCTTCTGCTGTTTTCCCCAGGTGCATTGGCTGTCAGAACTGGAGTAGCCAGGACTTGAACCAGCACTCACACGGAATGCCAGTGTCACACACAGTGGCTTAACCTGTTGCACCACAATGCTGGGCCCATCTGATTCTTTAATGACTACCCCCAAGTGCTTAAACTGGCACCTGGCACATAGAAGATTCCCAAGTAATATATGCTGAAGGAATAAAGTATTAAACTAGGGTTCAGGAAACTTTCCAAGGTCTGGTAACTAGCAGGAAGCAGAATTGGGAATTGGAGTCAGGTCATTTAAGGGTATTTTTACCACATGCCTCTCAGAAAGAAGGAGGCAAAAGCTATAAAAAGCAAGACAACTTGTGAGACTTTTGCCTAAGTGGCAGACAGGGGACTCTCCTGAGGTTGATGCCCATTCAGGCTTGGACCACATCCAGCTGCACCTGTATCCTTGGGTGAATTCAGTGCACAATGGCAGCCTGAGCTGTGCCCCTGAGTCACCCAGAAAGGTATCGGTTGTGGTCAGTACTGTTGATCAAGGTGGGGAAATGTGAGAAACATTGTGAAGAGCCAGCCTACAAAAGGTTTCAGTAATGTCTGGCCTTACACACCTGTGAGACTTAAGAGTCACTATCATATGAACTCAGATCCCTGTTTTTTTTTTGTTTGTTTGTTTTTGTTTTGTTTTGTTTTTATTGAACAGGTAGAATAAAATTGGCTGCGCCGATCCGAAGCCAGGAGCCAGGTGCTTCTTCCTGATCTCCCATGTGGGTGCAGGGGCCCAAGCACTTGGGCCATCCTCCACTGCCCTCCCAGGACACAGCAGAGAGCTGGATTGGGAGAGGAGCAACCGGGACTAGAACTGGCGCCCATATGGGATGCCAGCACCACAGGCGGAGGATTAACCAAGTGAGCCATGGTGCCGGCCCCCAGACCCCTATTTTTCTAAGGACAGAGTAGCCACCTCACCCAGACCCAACTATCCTTCAATTTCTTGGTTTTTGTTTGTATGAAAACCATCATGCATTAAACAACTGACCCTCTAACCCTGTCCTGGACATAGCACTTGCTATAGCATTTGCTACTCCTGTTTCTCCAAGTATGGCAAGCTAGCCTCTTCTTGAATTCTCTGTCCTGAGAATACTGCATGCCCCAGGAAGATGGTACAATATTTGGAGGCTGAGTTCTTTCTCAGCCCTTCTTCTGACCCACAATTGCACCAGGCACCTCGGGAGGGTAGGTGGGTGACCTGTCTTCACAGGCATGAAAAGGGCCCTTGGATGCTCTCAAATATTTGAGACAGTGTCCACACTTTCAGAGAAAGAGGGGTTACTTTCAAACAAACGATTGGAAACAACAAATATTCCTAATGTTCCTAAATAAACATTTAGGAAAATACCACAAGCTGACAAGGCAGGCACGTGACTACCCCTATGGCTTTAGTGACGAGCTCAGGGACCAGCTCTCCCTGTATTCTCAGCTTGGCAGTGCTCTGCCAACTCTAGTAGCAGGGATGTGCCTCAGAGGCATACAGTTGAGCTCAGGAGCTGAGATGAGACAGCCCAGAGCTCGGATGAATGGGCTAACCAGGTGGGATTCTCAGAGAGCTGCACTGCACGTAATTCTCTCTGCCTGTGGGAAGCACGTCCTGGGGAGCCAAGAGTGAATCCACACAGGCTGCACAGCTCCATCTTTCTCATGGGCGAGGGGCCTAAAGCCCTCTCTGATGTTCCTCAAAGCGCTTCATGAACTACCACCATTGTTTGTGTATTCCTTCATTTTAGGATTTTCTTCTTAAAATGAAAGTATCCCAAAAGTGTTACAGATTGGGCTCTCCCAGTTATCAATAACTCAGGGTACACAGGTCTTCTGTTGAAGAGACTTTTTGGAAACTCCTCTACCTACATCCCTCCACTTAAGGGAGGGATCTTAAGGATTTCTTGTCCCCTGGCTAAGTCTCTTAGGTAGGACAAAGTACTCAGGATTTGGGAACAGAGTTGTGAGGCTCCATAAACAAGGCAGACAGAGAGCACCCACCAGCAGTGCTCAGGCCACCACGGCTTCTTGCCCATTGCTGAGGAGGCAGAACGTAGCACCGGAGTGGCACCTCTGTCAGCCTCCTACAGCACAGGGGCTGGGAACCGGGGGTAGGGATCATTTTCATGATTAATAACCTAATCATGGAAAATTACAACTTCCTGAGCTAAGTCTTTTGAAGATGGCCACAAAACTCTTTATGATGTAGCTAAAAATCCCTCCTGCCACCACAGCCTCTGAAAATGGGTCAAAGACACCTTCTATGGAACTCTCAAAGCAGAGGTTAGCTCACACAATCTACTGCTAAGTCACTACTCTGTAAACACTGGAGCTTGTGTGAGAATGCTCTCCTCCTCTTTGATCTGAGCTCAGCCTTGGCTCTGAGGCAGTCATCAGTCTTGTATTGCTCAGTCCTCCTCAGGGTATTGACTGGTCCCTGAAAATGTTCACTTATAACCTCTCTAGGGCAGAAGTGTTTCCTCTCATGCACCAATGAATACCTATATTCCTAGTCTGATCTCTCAAGCCACATCTCACTCCAAAACAGGGCAAGATAGATAAGCTACTGGAGAAGAATTGAATTATGCTTTAACTGGCTTTCCAGAGGCACCAGTGTTTTGTTGCTACCTCAATCACACATGGAAAATGCTTTCTCTAAATACTGGGCATCCCTAAATTCTGGGTAGCACAGTACAAAAGTCAGTGCCTCGGGGCCGGCACTGTGGCACAGTGGGTTAAAGCCCTGGCCTAAAGCGCCAGCATGCCATATGGGTGCCAGTTCTAGTCCCAGCTGCTCCTTTTCTGATTCAGCTCCTGCTATGGCCTGGGATAGCAGCAGAAGATGGCCCAAGGACTTGGGCCCCTGCACCCACGTGGGAAACCCGGAAGAAGCTCCTGGCTCCTGGCTTCGGGTTGGCACAGCTCTGGCCGTTGCGGCCAACTGGGGAGTGAACCAGCAGATGGAAGACCTCTCTCTGCCTCTACCTCTCTCTGTAACTTTTTTTTATTTGAAAGACAAAGAAGTCAGTGCCTTGCCTGGCTCTTATGCTGCCTGTATTAGCTGTGTAACTTTTGGTCATCGCTCTCAGTATGCTGGGGATAGAATTTTCTGCTGCAGGGGTTGCGGTGGAAACCCTATGAGAGGGGACAGTAGATTAAAATAGGCTTTGAAGACTTGTGGAGGTGAGCAGGGAGCCTCACATCCTATCTGCTATACCAAAGCCTTCGCAGAGACAGAAACTACTTGGCTCTTGGGCATCCAAATACGGTGCTTCTGCATCTAGATGACGAGGCTCTCTGAGAATTCTGTGCCTTTTCCTCGGCTTCTTTTATGTCTGCGGCTACCAGCATGAGTTCCAGTCTCCAGAGCTGAAGCTTGGATGGAACCTCTAATGTGCCCATCCTGAGTCAGACAGTTCTCCCTTCTATGAGGCTCAGGACACTGATGACTGGGAGAACATATTCCACCTAAGTGGCTGCCATCCAAAATCATATTTCCTTTAACCCAAAAGCTTCATCTGATCTCTGACCCAGGCCTCACACAGGGTGAAGGTCCTATGCTATCGTGACCTTAGGGAGCCTAAAGGCAGTCAAGCAGCCAGGGAAAAGAGGCTCTGTGTCTGGCCTACAGCCAGGCTTGTTCTGAGTCATAGGATTCTGCCTGGAGCTCCAGGCCAATAACAATGACTCAGCCAGCCTGGAATTCAGGGAAAACCAGCCCCGGCTTTCCACCCAAGCACCCTGTCCAACTGGACATGAGCTCAGTCAGACAGTGACAGGGACAGTGAGAAACTGTCCATCCCTTGTAGGAAAAAGTAGCAGGGGGCTGCGCCTTGAGCCTGAAACATTGCTTGAAAACCCCACAACAACTAATCTAAAATTAGCTTTCAGCATCGAAATCACTTCCTGCTACAGAAACCACAGGCTTGATGCTTCAGTCATCACTCTGCCTGCTTCTAAGGGCAATAGGGGTGCTGCTCAAAGAAAACTGTGACAATGTAAAAGAGATATTGCAGTCAGGAGCCCCTCCTCCACCATTGCAGAAGGGAAGGCTAAGTAAGGCTCCATAAGCCTGTCACTGCAGCAATGAGAACCAGTGTGTGTATGCATGCATGTGCACACACATACATCCCCATATGTATTCTTGTACACACCACCTGTTGCCTTGTCCATTGCTACAGAGAAACTATCACATGGGCAGCCCAAGCATAGGACTCACAAAGAAAAAAAGTCAGGGGTCTGTCCTACCTGGAACACTTGCAGCTCTGACTACTTCTCTTGGAGCTAGTGAGCTATGAATAAGTTTATCTCATAGCTCAGCAGTTGGCCCAATCTCATGGTCTCAGACAACACTTTGTTTGTTTCCTGTGTGTGAAACCAGGTGGGGACTAGGTTAGTGGTATAGAGCAAGACAGAGGCCATTCTTGCACACCAGAGGCTGAAATTGAGGGAACCATCTGAATCTCTTAACCATCCAAAGAGCTCTGTTCCTCCTGCCTGAGGCTGAGCCATGATCCCTACCCTAGACCTGAGCTGAAGGATGCCAGCAGCTATGCACAGAGAAGCAGCAGAAAGAGAAGGAAGACACTGACCACCTGTTACAAACCTGGTGAGTCCAGGATGAAGCTATTCAAACCATGAGAGAATATGGGGTAAAAAAAAAAAAAAGGTAGATGGGGCAGGCATGGTGACATAGTGGGTAAAGCCACTGCCTGCAGCGCAGGCAGCCCAAATGGGTGCTGGTTTGAGTACTGGCTGCTCCACTTCTGATCCAGCTCTCTGCTATGGCCTGGGAAAGCAGCAGAAAGATGGCCCAAGTCCTTGGGTCCCTGCACCTGCATGGGAGACCTGGAAGAAGCTCCTGGTTCCAGGCTTCAGATCAGCACAGCTCTGGCCGTTGCGGCCAACTGGGGAGTGAACCAGCGGATGTAAGACTTTCTTTCTTTCTCTCTCTCTCTCTCTCTCTCTCTCTCTCTCTCTCCTTTTCTCCCTGTGTAACTCTGACTTTCAAGTAAATAAATAAATCTTTAAAAAAAAAAATCAGGTAGATTACACCCTAGAAGCTCCACAAGAGCATGTCCATTTTTGATTCAAAGTTTGCTGTTGTCCCAGTACTTTCAATAGCACTTGGAATGTAGAAGATTTTCGGTCAATACCTGGTAGGTAATAAAATGGAAATAAAAGATTCCACTGCTGAGCACACTGGCACTGATTAGCATGGAATGTCTGCCAGTCCTGGAACAGTGCTGTGCTGTGTGCATCCAGCATATGGTTACCAGATCTCAGTGTACTGGGAATCCCTCAGTTTTCACAGATCAGCTCTAAACCTAGCAAAGAAGGCACTGTACCCTTGAGGAGAGCTCCTGATATGGGGCTGTTGGGACAGAAGGTATCTGCCTGCTCCAAAAGGCAGGGTCCAAATGCTCTCCAGTGGCATCAGCTTCAGAGAGATAAAGGCCTTGCATGAAAGTGTGGGAGTCGGGTGGCTGTGTATGTCTGTAATGATGCTATAGTAGTGGCCATAACTATAATGCCTAGTGACCACTCCGGCCACCATTAACTTCCTGCCAATGTGTCGGAGAACACAGTGGAAGCTAGCTAAAGTACTTGGGCCCCTGCCACCAATATGGGAGACCTGGTTGGAGCCTTAGGCTCCTGGCTTCAGCCTGGCCCAGCCCTGGCTGTTGTGGCCATTTGATAAATGAACCAGTAGATAAAAATCAATCATTCTTTCTCTCTCTGCATTTCAAATAAATACTTTCTTAAAGATTTTATTTATTTATTTCAGAGGTAGAGTTACAGACATAGTTAGGGAGAGATGGAGAGAAAGGTCTACTATCCACTGGTTCACTCCCTAAATGGCCACAATGGTCAGAGCTGAGCCTATCTGAAACCAGGAGCCAGGAGCTTCCTCCAGGTCTCCCACGCAGGTTCAGGAGCCCAAGCATTTGGGTCATCTTCTGCTGCTTTCACGGGCACATTCACAGGGAGCTGGATCAGAAGGGGCAGTCGGGATTCGAACTGGCACCCTGATGGGATGCTGGTGTCCCAGGTGGTGGCTTTATCTGCTACTCTACAGCACCAGCCTTCAATAAATAAATCTGAAAGAGAGAAAGGAAATAATAGAGCATGATTAAGCAAGTATGTCTCAGGAATGCAAAGAAATTTGACTATGAAAAAAATTACTAATGAAGCTCTTTACAAGACTAGATTAATTAAAAGATGATCATCTTAACAGACTAATCTGTTTACAAAAAAAAAAAAAAAAATCCCTTGGCAAGCTAGGACCATCAAAGTGCATCCACAACAATATAAGGCATTGTACCAGTAATCAGTAGCAAGTACTTTTGGCTTGCCCAGCCCTGGCTTTTGGGGTCATCAGGGAAGTTAAAATAAGCAGATAGAAGTTTTCTATCTCTGTCTCATCCTCTTTCTTTGTAACTCTGACTTTCGAATAAATAATACTTTAAAAGAAATACTGAAACATTGAAGAAATTTCATTAAAGTGAGGAACAAGATAGCAATATCAATCATAAATTCTACCTTTCAAATTTGACAACTGAAGGAAAACAGATACAAGAATTAAAAAGAAAAAAACAGATAAACTTATTTTAAAATAAATGATGATAATTATTACTACCACTTACTTTATATGAAATGCTTTGACTCATTTGATCTTTAAAGTCACCTTATGGGCCGGCGTGGTGGCTCACTTGGTTGATCCTCCACCTGCGGTGCCAGCATTCCATATGGGTACTGGGTTCTAGTCCCGGTTGCTCCTCTTCCAGTCCAGCTCTCTGCTGTGGCCCAGGAAGGCAGTGGAGGATGGCCCAAGTGTTTGGGTCCTGCACCTGCATGGGAGATCAGGAAGAAGTACCTGGCCCCTGGCTTCAGATCGGCGCAGTGCCAGCTGTAGCGGTCATTTGGAGGGTGAACCAACGGAAGGAAGACCTTTCTCTTTGTCTCTCTCTGTCTATAACTCTACCTGTCAAATAAAAAAATTTTTTTAAAAAATAAAGTCACCTTACAAAGTAGGCATTAGTATCAGATTTATTTTTTTTTAAAGATTTTATTTATTTATTTGGAAGGCGGAGTTTCAGAAAGGCAGAGGCACAGACAGAGAGAGAGGTCTTTCATCTGCTGGCTCACTCCCCAATTGTCTGCAAGGGCTGGAACTGTGCAGATCTGATCCGAAGCAAGGAGCCAGGAGCCAGGAGCTTTTCCCAGGTCTCCCAGGCAGGTGCAGGGACCTAAGGTCTTGGGCCATCCTCTACTGCTTTCCCAGGCCATAGCAGAGAGCTGGATCGGAAGAGGGGCAGCCAGGACTCAAACTGGTGCCCATATGGGATGGCAGTACTGCAGGTGGTAGCTTTACCTGCTACACTACAGTGCTGGACCCCAGATCTATCCTTAAAGATGAGATGAAATAATAGAGGTGTTGAGTTACTTGGCTAGTAAATGGTAGATCCAGAAAATAAACCCAAGCAGTCTGATTTCAGAGTATGACTTTTTAATCATTATATATATATTATAGTATATAATCATTATATATATATATAGATAAAATCTTGGTGATATGAGAATCTACACATAAAATCCAGAAGTTAAGTGATATGGTCAGATTTAAGATCAACAAACAAGAAATAAGCAACTTTCCCAAATACCACAAGTCAGTTCTCTAGTTATCCTATAAATTCTTTTCCAATTCTACCAAAAACCAAAATATCTATAGAACTCCTCATAGTCTGACAGCTTGTTTCTAAAATTTATGGCAGCACATTCTAGATTGTTTTGAAGAAGAATGAAGTGGGAGATTAGCCCAATATTCTATCAAAATATAAGGCAACAAGAAATAAAACAGCATAAGGCTGATAAAGGGATAAAAATGTTAATATGCTAGAATGAAGAATCCAAAAACAGACCTACATATATATGGAATTTATATATGGAATTTATGGAGTGAGATAAACTCTAGGTTGAGAGGTGGATGAAAATGTTGATAGGGACTCTATTTAAGGTTCCAATTATTTTAGTTGACTCCTGAGAATTTTTTTTTTTTTTTTTTTTTTTTTTGGACAGGCAGAATGGAAAGTGAGAGAGAGAGACAGAGAGAAAGGTATTCCTTTTGCCGTTGGTTCACCCTCCAGACTCCTGAGAAATTTAGCAGTTAGGATACATAGGATGTTAGTGAGGTGAGGATGCATGTGGGTGAGGATCCCCATTGCCTTTCTTACATTCTCATAAAGGCATCCCCCAAGTTCATCAGTTTTGGCAACCTGTACAGAATGAAATATCCACCAGATTTGAGTGCTCACTGCCTTGTACAGCCTTGCCTATTTCTGCACCAGAAACAGATTCACCACTAAATAAAGCATTATCACTGCTTTTCAGTAAACCATGTCACTCAGGCCTAATACACAAGTTCTAGGCCTTGAAAATTCATATTGCCAGTATTTTGGGCAATCTAGTTTTACCTAGTTATAACATCTTAGAGTTTTCCTTTTTATTTTTAAGATTTATTTTATTTATTTGTAAGGCAGACTTACACAGAGAGAGGAACAGGTAGAGAGAGAGAGATTTCTTCCACCCACTGGTTCACTCCCCAAATGGCTACAACAGCTGGAGCTGAGCTGATCCAAAGCCAAGAGCTTCTTTTGAGTCTCTCATATGGGTTCAAAGGTCAAGCACTTGGGCCATCTTCCACTGCTTTCCCAGGAACATTAGCAGGGATGCTGGACTGGAAGTGGAATAGCCAGGACTCAAATCTTTCCTCAGAGAGGACGCTGGCTCCACAGGCAACAGCTTTACCTGCTATGCCACAGTGCAGGGCCTTGGAGTTTTATATTCATGTTTACTTCAGGTCTTTCAGTAATCAAGACTAGACATGGTCTACCACAAGGGGCATTTCATTTCAGTGTAAAATAGATGAATTTTTCAATTAATAGTATTGAGATAATTGTTAAATAGGCTAGGAATATTTTCAGTTTATTAAAAAAGAGTTATTTATTGGAAAGGAAGACTGGCAGAGAGAGAGAGGGAGAGGCAGGAAGAGATTTTCCATCTGCTTATTCACTCCTCAATGCCCACAATAGCCAGGGCAAAGCCAGGAGCCAGAAACTCCAAGTCTTCCAAGAGGGTGGCACAAACCCAAGTACTTGGGCCATCATCTGCTGCTTCCCAGACACACTAGTAGGAACCTGGATCAGAAGTGGAGTAGCTGGGACACAATCCCAGGTACTCTGATAGAAGATGTGGGCACTCCAAGGAGAGGCTTATCCTACTGTGCCACAATACCCATCCCTACTTTCAGTTTTAATTAAGACAAAATTAAGGGCTGGCGCCGCGGCTCAGTAGGCTAATCCTCCGTCTTGCGGCGCCGGCACACCGGGTTCTAGTCCCAGTTGGGGCGCCGGATTCTGTCCCGGTTGCCCTCTTCCAGGCCAGCTCTCTGCTGTGGCCCGGGAAGGCAATGGAGGATGGCCCAAGTGCTTGGGCCCTGCACCCCATGGGAGACCAGGAGAAGCACCTGGCTCCTGCCATTGGATCAGTGCGGTGCGCCGGCCGCAGCGCGCCAGCCGTGGCTGCCATTGGAGGGTGAACCAACGGCAAAAGGAAGACCTTTCTCTCTGTCTCTCACTGTCCACTCTGTCAGAAAAAAAAAAAAAAGACAAAATTAAACTCAAACTGACTTAAAACAATAAAATAAATATACCATTTCACGTGAAAGTGTCTAGAAGTAGGTTATATTTCTGAACAGGATTGATCCAGCTGATTAATGAGAACAGCCAGAAACTGGGTTCACTCCTTCTTCCTTACTGCCTTCCACTCTGTTCATGCATCCCTAAAACCACCTTCTTTTTTTTTTTTTTTTTTTTTTTTTTTGACAGGCAGAGTGGATAGTGAGAGAGACAGACAGAAAGAAAGGTCTTCCTTTGCCGTTGGTTCACCCTCCAATAGCCGCCTTGGCCGGCACGCTGCGGCCGGCGCACCGCGCTGATCTGATGGCAGGAGCCAGGTACTTCTCCTGGTCTCCTATGGGGTGCAGGGCCCAAGGACTTGGGCCATCCTCCACTACACTCCTGGGCCACAGCAGAGATCTGGCCTGGAAGAGGGACAACCAGGACAAGAACCCAGTGTGCTAGCGCCGCAAGGCGGAGGATTAGCCTGTTGAGCCACGGCGCCGGCCAAAACCACCTTCTCTTGTCAGAAATGACCGTCAGTAGTAACTGAGCCAGTGGTTAAAAGAAAGCCTCCTTCTCAAAAGCTACCAGCAAACATTGCTTCATGCATCATTGCCTTCAAAAGGGTCATACCCTTCTGATCTCTTCAGATATAAGAGGCAGGAAATGCTCCTCCTCTAATCATTCTTCCCGGGAATGCACCTGGGGAGGCAGCAGAAGATGGCCCAAATACTTGGGCTCTTGCCAACGACATGAGAGACCCAGAAGTTTTAGGCACCTTGCTTCAGTCTGGCTCAATCGTGAATGCCACGGCCACTTGGGGAGTGAACCAGCAGATGCAAGAACTCTCCCTCGCTCTCTCTCTGCTTCTCTGTAACTTTGCTTTTCAAAGACAAGAAACAAATAAATATTTTAAAAAGAGATACACTGGGATACACTGACTGGTTTAAACCAATTAGCTTCCTGTCTAATAAGTTAGGGTGAAATCAATTCCAAACAAACCAAACAGCTTTAAAATTCTTGATAATGTTAACAAAGAAACACAGAAGAATAGATATTATGGAGATACAAATAAAGCCTCCCTTGAAGTTTTCCCTTAAGAAAAAAATAAAGCTAGACAGCTGCTCATACCATTAACAAAAACAACATCAGATATCTTAATGCCCTAAAAATAAATAAACATATCAGAAAAATAGAAGAAAATATATTCATGATATTTTGGGAGAGGAGAAGCCTATTTATTTATTTATTGTGGAGGAAGCTTTATTTTTTTTCCCCAAAGAAACTGCTTATTTAATGAGTTCAAATTTCATAAGTTTAACTTTACGAATATAGTGATTCTTCCCATCATACCCGCCCTCCCACCCCAGCTCCTCCTCCCTCTCCCATTCCCAGTCCCATTCACCACTAAGAAAAAAAAAAAAAAACTGTTCCTTGACAGTTAATACAAGGACTATTGCTTCTCAATTTCACTTTTACAGACTTCCTTTTAGGTGCTCTATTAGTTATCACAGATCAAGGAAAACATGGTATTTGTCCCTTTGGGACTCGTTTATTTCACTAAGTATGATGCTTTCCAGATTCATCCATTTTGTTACAAATGACCAGATGTCATTTTTTTTTTTTACCACTGTGTAGTATTCTAGAGTACACATCCCATCATTTCTTTATCCAGTCTTCCCTTGACGGGCATTTAGGTTGATTCCCTGTCTTAGTTATTGTGAATTGAGCTGCAATAAACATGGGGGTGCAGATAACTCTTTCATATGCTGATTTCATTTCCCTTGGGTAAATTCCCAGGAGTGGGATGAAGATAATAGGTCTATATTCATATTTCTGCAGTATCTCCAAACTGATTTCCATAGTGGTTTTACCAGTTTACATTCCCACCAACAGTGGATTAGGGTACCTTTTCCCCCACATCCTCAATAGCATTTGTTGTTTGTTGATTTCTATATGAAAGCCATTCTAACTGGGGTGAGGTGAAACCTCATTGTAGTTTTGATTTGGATTTCCCTGATGGCTAGTGATCCTACACATTTTTTCATGTGTCAGTTGGCCATTTGGATTTCCTCTTTTGAAAAATGTCTGTTTAAGTCCTTTGTCCATTTCTTAACTGGACTGTTTTTTGTTGTTGTTGAGGAGTTTCTTGATCTCTTTTTATATTCTGGTTATTAATCCTTTATCAGTTGCATAGTTTGCAAATAATTTCTCCCATTCTCTCAGTTGCCTCTTCACTTTCCTGACTGTTTATTTCAAAGTACAGAAGCTTCTCAATTTGATGTAACCCCATTTCTTGATTTTGGCTTTGATTGCCTGTGTCTCTAGGGTCTTTTCCAAGAACTCTTTGCCTGTGCCAATGTCTTGCAGGGTTTCCCCAATGTTCTCTAGTAATTTGATGGTATCAGGTTGTAGATTTAAGTCTTTAATTCATTTTGAATGGATTTTGTGTAAAGTGTAAGGTAGGGGTCCTGCTTCATACTTCTGCATGCAGAAATCTAGTTTTCCCAGCACCATTTGTTAAAGAAAGTGTCCCTGCTCCAGGGAATGGTTTTAGCTCCTTGGACAAATAAAGTTAGTTGTAGAGGCTTGGATTGATTTCTGGAGTTTCTATTCTGTTCCATTGGTCTATCCATCTGTTTTTATACCAGTACCAGGCTGTTTTGATTATAACTGCCTTGTAGTATGTCTTGAAATCTGGTATTGTGATGTCGCCAGTTTTGTTTTGGTTGTGTAAGATTGCTTTAGCTATTTGACATCTCCCATGTTTCCATAGGAATTTCAGTACCACTTTTCCTAGATCTAAGAAGAATGTCTCTTACTTTGATTGGTTCCACATTGAATCTGTACACTGATTTCAGGAGAATGGACATGTTGATGATACTGATTCTTCCAATCCATGAACATGGAAAATTTTTCTATTTTTTGGATCTTCTATTTCTTTCTTTAATGTTTTGTAATTCTCATCGTAGAGATCTTTGACATCATTGGTTAAATTTATTCCAAGATATTTGATTTTTTTTGTAGCTATTGTGAATGGGATAACCTTAGACGTTTTTTCACAGTGGTATTCCTTTGTATACAAAGGCTGTTGATTTTTGTGTACTGATTTTTATCTCCCACTACTTTACCAAACTATTCTGTGAGTTCCAATAGTCTCTTGGTGAAGTCTTTTGGATCCCATCTATATAGAAGCATGTCATCTGCAAATAGGGATAGTTTGACTTCCTCATAGGGAAGCCCTTTTAAAGAAGAAACAAATCAAAGTCATCTAAAAGCTGATAATTCAATTTATCAAAAATGAAACACTGTGGTATGATACTACACAATAAAAGAAAGGTAAGAGACTGGGAGAAAACATTTTCCACACTTGTAATAGATAAAGAATCTAGAGTATACTTGTTTAAGTAACTTCTAGAGAAAAAGGAGAGGAAGAAGCAAAAATGCCCAATAAATGTATAGAGAGATTCTTAGCACCATTAAAGAACTTGAGAAGCACAACAGCAAGAAATTCTGTAAGAAATATCTGATAACCACAAGACAGTAATTTCCACAAGGTATTAGTTAGCAGGTCCAACTGTTTTATATATATACACACACACACACACACATGTCTCTTTGTGTGTGTAGAGATATGATATAGGTACCTATCTTATGAGTCTGTAATTTCTTATGTTGTGTCCACCCAAGAAAGATAGCTGCTCATGTACATAGTAAGTCATATGCAAGAATATTCATTTAAAGCTATTTGTAATAGCAAAAATTGGGCAAAACTGAATGCCCATCAACTAGGGAATGAATAAACAGACTTAAGCAGGTTCACGCCAGAAGATACTGTGAAGCAATTAAAAAAATGTACATGATCTTTCTGAACCAATATGGAGAAATTTCTAAGATGTCACTGATTGACCACTGTGGGTGATACATACAGTACATTATTTTTTAAAAATGCTGAAAATCACAAAACAGTCCTACCCTCTATGTATTTTCTATAGATATACAGGGTCAGCAAGCAAATCCACAGAAAAATATCTGAACGGTTATATACACTTAGTTAAGAACTAGAATCCACCTTTATTTTCTTCTCTTATGGAATAATTTTTTCTTTTCATAATTTTTATTTATTTGAAAGGCAGAATGACAGACAGAAAGGGAGAGAAAGAAATCATCTATCTGCTGGTTCACTCCCCAGATGGCCACAACAGCCAGAGTTGGGCCAGGCTTAGGCCAGGAGCCTGAAACTCCATCCAGATCACCCACACACATGGGTGGCATGGGCCCAACTACTGGGGTCATCGTCTGCTGCCTTCCCAGGTATATTAACAGGGAACTGCACAGGAAGCAGAGCAACCATAACTGGAACAAGTTCTCTGATAGGAGATGCTGGTGTCACAGGTGGCAGTTTATTTACTTATTTTAAAAGTCAGAGTTACAGAGAGAGAGGAAGAGAATCTTCCAACTGCTAGTTATTCACTCCCCAGAAGGCCATAACAGCCAGCGCTAGGTCAGGCTGAAGTCAGGAGCCAAGAGCTCCATCTGAGTCTCCCACACAGGTGGCAGGGCCCCAAGCACTCGGGCGATCTTCTGCTGCTTTTCCCAGGCCATTTTTAGGGAACTTGATGGGAAACAGAGCAGCTGGAACCTGAATTGGTGTCCACATGAGATGCCAGTGTTGCAGGTGGTAGCTTTACTTGATAACCACAATGCTGGCCTCTAAGATAACTTTTCTTATTTATTTGAGAGGCAGAGTTACAGAGAGTGAGAGGGAGAGGCCGAGAGAAAGGTCTTCCCTCCGCTGGTCCACTCCCTAGATGGCTGCAAAGGCCGGAATTGCGTCAATCCAAAGCCAGGAACCAGGTGCCTCCTCCTGGTCTCCTACGTGGGTGCAGGTGCCCAAGGACTTGGCTCATCATCCTCCACTACCTTCCTAGGCCATAGCAGAGAGCTGGATGGGAAGAGGAGCAGCCGGGACTAGAACCAGCGCAAGAGGCAAAGGATTAACCTACTGCATCACAGTGCTGACCCCTCTAAGATAACTTTTTTAAGGAAAGATTTGTCTTTCCCCAATACCTATTCTTTTACCTTTCTTCTTCTTCCTCTTTTAAGATTTATTTATTTATTTGAAAGGCAGTATTACAGAGATTGGGGGAGAAACAGATCTTCCAGCTACTGGTTCACTCCCCAGGCTGCCCAATGGCTGGGCTGAGCCAGGCAGAAGCTAGGAGCTGGAAGTTTCCTCCAGGTCTCCCACATACGTGGAGGGGCCCAAGCACTTGGGTCATCCTCTGCTGTCTTCCCAGGCACATCAGCAGGGAGCTGGATTGGAAGTGGAGCAGCCAGGATTCAAACTGGTGCCTATATGGGATGCTGGCACTGCAGGCTGTGGCTTAACTCCCTGTGCCACAGCATTGGCTCTTCTTACCTCTTTCTTTGCTATCAGCATTCAGATGGCAGCCAAAATGCATTTATTTAATTTTATAGTCTTAAAGTGCAATAACATAGTTTTACAAATAATGAATATATCCATGCATCATTTGGATAATTAAAAACCAAACTACTTTTTATTAAATTATGAAAAGTCAGTCAAGCAACTTTTAAAGGAGCAGACTTCCAGGGGGCCTGCTGATATGGATGCCTCTCTGTTCTCCCATTACGTCTCTGTCTCTGCCTAAGCATCGTTGCCATGCTCATGGGCCTTCCTGGCTCCTGAGAGTTGGCACAGATCAACTTTCTTCACAGCACTGCTGAATACCCACAATGGGATACGAGGCAAGCACAGGTACTGAATAGCTAGGAGGGCAAGTTATATACTGTTGAAAGCATTTCAACAACAAAAGGAGGGCAGGTTAAGGAAGGTCCAGTCCTGGCAGGCAGTGACCAACATTCAGAGTCCAGATGTCTCTCCCCATGTCCTCTCCTATCCTCTCAGCAGCAGCCTCCTTCTGAGGCTCTGTCCAGAATTGGAGAGATTGTCCCTCAGCTCAAATGAGTCTGTTACAGTGCATACAACAAATGTTAGGGTGCAAAAGAATGATCTGGGATAATTGCAGGGTTAGAAAAATGTGAATATAAGTCAAACAGAATGGGACCTGGGAAAGGATGAGACAGTGCATCAGGAACAGGAGTTTTGTTCACATCTACAAGTATGAGTGAAACCATTTCCTACCTCTTTTTCCAAGGTGAGGCAAAAATGTCTTACCCACAGGGACAGTGACCCTAATTCTCACCTCAATCAAGTAAGAGAAGAAAGAGGCTGCCCTGATCTCCCACCCCACCCCAAGCAAGGGCAAAGACAATCATTCTTTCCATTGGAGATGTAACAAGGCCCTTAGACAGAGAGCAGCATCCTCCCAAAGCATAGTCCAAAGGCCTGACTGAGATGGCTAAAGCTGTTGCTGCCACATCTACAGGAAATGGAATCCCGGGGGTGGTGTGGTTAGGAAAAAAACCCTTTGGTTTTCAAAGATCCACTTAAAAGTTTACCAAGAAAGTTCAGACCAAAGCATCCCCCTCACCTACCTCCACCTACTCTAAAATGACTTCAGAGAACAGTTGTGGAACTCAACTGCTCCATCCCAGGAAAAAGAAGGACTTCCTTTGAGGTGAAGGTGTGAAACGGCAACACTACAGCATCTAAGAAGGCCTTCCCAATGCTGAGACTTCCTATTTCTACCTCCAGAGCTTCAGCAGAAACTGGGAAAAAGGTGAGAACTTAAGTAGGCTCTTAAAAGGAATAGATTAAAACAACTTTTATTGCATGCTTTTGTAGTGGAGTGACCAACTATAAAATGACAAGTTCAGAAATGGGTTTATTGTCTTATGTATGAGAGGCCCAAGGGGGAGTAATCTGAAACAGAGAGATTGTCTACACAATAATTTGAGGTATTAGCTTTGTTATGGATAGGAAAAATTAAGAACAACAAGGAAAATATTTTTCTTTTTCTTCGGGGGTTTAGACTACCCAATTTACAACAGTAAGTGACGGTGTGTATGTCTGTGTGATTGCACATGTGTGTGTGTGACAGAGAGAGACAGACACAGAGACAGAGACAGAGACAGGTATCTAACAGTTATCAGGTAGATAGCTGGAATGACAAATAATTATATGAATAATAACAATGCTTTACACAATAGCAATGGGAGAGCTTCAATGGAATGTTCCTTGGAGTACCTATATCTGCTGGACAACCTGGCTGGAACTTGGCAGTATTATTCTAGATTAGCATTACCCAGCAGAACTTTCTGTAATGATAGGAATGTTGTCTATCTGCAAACTCTAATAGAGAAGCACTAGCCAGATGTGATTACTGTGCCCTTGAAGAATGGGTAAGGCAACTGAGAGTTTTTAAGTTCTAATTTAAGTTGAGTTTATTAGTCATATTTCATTAAAAGCCATATGTGGCGGCTGGTGCCACGGCTCAATAGGCTAATCCTCCACCTAGCGGTGCCGGCACACCGAGTTCTAGTCCCGGTTGGGGCGCCAGATTCTGTCCCGGTTGCTCCTCTTCCAGTCCAGCTCTCTGCTGTGGTCCAGGAAGGCAATGGAGGATGGCCCAAGTCCTTGGGCCCTGCACCTGCATGGGAGACCAGGAGGAAGCACCTGGCTCCTGGCTTCGGATGGGCACAGCGCCCCGGCCATAGTGGCCATTTGGGGGGTGAACCAATGGAAGGAAGATCTTTTTCTCTGTCTCTGTCTGTCTGTCTGTCTCTCTCTCTCTCTCACTGTCTATAACTCTTTCTCTGTCTCTCCCTCTCACTAACTCTGTATGGCAAAAAAAAAAAAAAAAGCCATATGTGGCTACTGTACTGAACAGTACAGTTCTAGATTGAATATTTTTTATCTGGGGTAGGGTATGCCAAAGGCAGGAGAGGATGCATGGTAGAACTCGGCAAAATAAAACACTATTGTGAGAAACAAAGCCCTTACAACAGATGGTGCTAGGAGTAAGCACCACAGCAACAGAAAATGCTTTTGGCATCTTAAATCTTCTTCAGCAACTGCTATACATACAAAAATCTTTTATGAGTTATGCTTTCAGAGAAGCCTGACGAAAGGGATTATTTTAGCCAAAGTGAATGATATGAAACAAGTGCAGCAAACTCAGAATAGTGGAACAGTACACTCCTGCTACCCTCTGGGTGAAACCTTCATCTTCACTCCCACTAGTGAGAAGTGCCATTTTGGCAAGTGGCCAAAAGCAGGTATAGGCTGTGACCACAGCACATAGTGTAGGGATTTGCCTCCCCTGTCTTCCACAGACTGACTCAGGAAGGCATTGATGGTTTGAGAAAGGCCCTCAACTTACTGACCATTAGACTATTCATATATATAAATGTCTCTTGGGTTGTTTAGGCAAGATGGCTCTTGAGAAGAGGTATAAAATTTTCTTGTTTAGGGGTGGGCAATGTAGTACAGTGGACCTGAACAACACCAGAACCTCATATTGAAATGCTGGTTTGAATTCCTGATGTTCTGCATCTGATCCAACTCCCTGCTAATGTACCTGGGAAGGCCACAGGTAATGGCTCAAATAATTGGGTCCCTGTTACTCATACAGGACCTGGATGGAGCTCCTGGCTCCTGGCTTCAGCCTGGTTCAGCCTTCACCACTGAAGATAAATTTTAGGAGTGAACTAGCAGACAGAAGATCTTTCTGTCTCCCCTTCTCTTTCCCTGTTACTCTGCCTTTCAAACAAATAATCCTTCAAAAAAAGAATTTTTCTTGGGGCTGGCACTGTGGCATAGTGGGTTAAACCTTCAAGTGCAAAACTGTTGTCCCATATGGGCAACAGTTCTTGTCCTGGCTGTTCATCTTGTGATCCAGGTCTCTGCTATGGCCTGGAAAAGCAATGGATGGCTCAAGTGCTTGGGCCCCTGCACCCACGTGGGAGACCTGGAAAAAGCTCCTGACTCCTGGCTTTGGATTGGCCTACCTCTGGCCATTGTGGCCATCTGAGGAGTGAACCAACGAGTGGAGGACCCCTCTCTCTCTCTCTCTCTCTCTCTCTCTCTTTCTCTCTCTGCCTCTGTCTCTCTGTAACTCTACCTTTCAAATAAATTCTACTTCAAGTAAATAAAATCTTTCAAACTCTTTTAAAAAATTGCATTTTTCAAAAAAAAAATCGTTTAGATAATTAGTGAGCCCAGTACTCCAGAGAGAGAGAGAGGGAGAGAGAGGTCTTCCATCCACTGGTTTACTCCCCAAATGGCCACAATTGCCAAGGCTGGGCCAGGTAGAAGCCAGAAGCTTCATTTGGATCTCTCACATGGGTCCAGGAGACCAAGCACTTGGGCCATCCTCTGCTGCTTTCCTAGGCACAGTAGCAGGGAGCTGGATCAGAAGTGGAGCTTTACCCGCTGTATCAGAACACTGACCCCCACCCACTCATTTCTAAGGAGGAGGTGACAATGTAATATTCCTTCCATTTGTCACTTATTTTGTTAAGGCCAATTTTCATAAGCCATATGACAAGAATTTTGTCATCCACATTCACCTTGTAGGCCCCAGAACGCAAAATTCCCTTTTGGAAAACTCCAATATGTGCTATATCTGGCATCTTGCAGGCTCAGATTTTAGTAGTTACTAGCAAGTAAATTATCTGATGCTGATCTTGTTACTGCTTTGGGGATAGTAAGAATAGGAAGCCATTCCAGGGAATATCCTAGGAAGCTACTCAATGGTCGGGGAAAGAGAAAAAGCAAAACAAAACAAAACAGAGAAAAGGCAGATGAGGAGAAAAAGACAAGGGAGGTATCTTGTTCCATTATCCAACTCACAGCAACAGAAATGCACCAAAGGAGCTTTCTGAAGAAGTTCCAACCACAGTTCTCTTCTTCCTGGATCAGAGGACACCAGAAGCTTCCTACAGCTTCCTAAGCTTAACCACCAAGATGAACACTTATATAAACTTATATAAACTTATATAAACCACATGTCATGTCTGTCACTAATAAGCTGATCCTTTTATTTCTCCCACATACAGAAAGCTGATTAAGGCCTCCACATCATAATTATCAATTTCTCCTACCACTTTATCTACCCTAACCACATCCTTCCTTTTTCCAACCACTGCCTTAAAAACTAGGTAATATTGACCCCTTCTGAAAGCCTCTCTACCTTCCAGTTTAGAGGAAGCCCTCTCTTCTTTTAGTATATCTAAAATCTTCCTTTATTACTTAATTCTTCAAATGGCTAATATACACTTATAGATGTAGCCTTTTATAGAAATGGACTACGCTTTTATTATCTCCACATTTCCCATAGCACTTATGTCAGAGTCAGGCATATAACAGTTACTCAGTGTGCTTTGGTTCATTTCAAGAAATGTAAATGTATACATTCAGTACCAACTTTTTATCAGAAACTACACTAAGGGTTCCTGCGGAAGTTGGTACTGATAACTAAGAAGTCCCTCTAGTTAATTAGTACACAGCTTCATCTTTAGGGGTGAGCAGCTGGCCTAGCAGCAGACACTGGTTAAGAAGCCCATATCGCATATCAGGGTACCTGGATTTGAGTCTTGGCTCCCTCCACTCCTGATTCAAGCTTCCTGCTAATGTCCACCTTGGGGAGCAGCAGGCTAACATGGGAGACCTATATTGAGTTCCTGTCTTCTGGCTTTGGCGTGGCCTCAGCCACAGCTATGAGTATGTACCAGCAGACAGGAGCTCTCTGTCTCTCTTTATTTCCCTGTTTTTTTGTTTGTTTGTTTTTTGTTTTTTTTTTGTTTTTTTTTTTTTTTGCCTTTCAAATAAACAAAAGAAAATAAAACTATTTAGAAAAGAGAAAAATTTGTAAAGAAAAATATTTACTGTATAACTGCAGTTTTAAAATCCCAAAAGAGGGGCTGACGCCGTGGCTCACCTGGTTAATCCTCCACTTGCAGCGCCGGTTTCCCATATGGGCGCCTGGTTCTAGTCCTAGTTGTTCCTCTTCCAATCCAGCTCACTCCTCTTCCAGTCCAGCTCTCTGCTGTGGCCCAGGAGGGCAGTGGAGGATGGCCCAAGTGCTTGGGCCCCTGCACCCGCATGGGAGACCAGGAGGAGGCACCTGGTTCCTGGCTTTGAATTGGTGCAGCGCCAGCCGTAGCGGTCATTTGGGGACTGAACCAATGGAAGGAAGACCTTTCTCTCTGTCCTCTCTGCCTTTTTCTGTCTATAACTCTACCTGTCAAATAAAAAAAAAAAATCCCAATGGAAACAGTATATAGCAAACTACGAACTACAGAAAACAGAATCAGTGAATTAGTGAGCAAAGTTGAAATTCTCTGACAAATTGAGAGAAAACTATGAAAAGCAGAAAAATATGCAATCTAAAAAATTAAAAAAAAAAAACCCTCCCATAAGGTAAGATGAGAATAAAAGAAATTTTGGGGTGCCAGCGCTGTGGCGTAGTGGGTAAAGCTTCTGCCTGTGGTGCCGGTATCCCATCTGGATGCCGGTTCTAGTCTCAGCTGCTCCACTTCCAATCCAGCTCTCTGCTATGGCCCAGGAAAACAGCAGAAGATGGCCCAAGTCCTTGGGCTCCTGCACCCACATGGGAGACCCGGAAGAAGCTCCTGGCTTCGGATTGGCACAGCTCTGGCCATTGCGGCCAATCGGAGAATGAACCAGCGGATGGAAGACCTCCTTCTCTCTCTCTCTCGCTTGCTCTCGCTCTCACTCTGCCTCTCCTCTCCCTCTGTATGACTTTCAAATAAATAAATGAATCTTTAAAAAATGAAATTTTGAAAGATAATCTAGGCTGGCGCCTAGGCTCAATAGGCTAATCTTCTACCTAGCAGCGCCGGCACACCGGGTTCTAGTCTTGGTCGGGGCACCAGATTCTTTCCCGGTTGCCCCTCTTCCAGGCCAGCTCTCTGCTGCGGCCCGGAAGGCAGTGGAGGATGGCCCAAGTGCTTGGGCCCTGCACCCCATGGGAGACCAGGAGAAGCACCTGGCTCCTGCCTTTGGATCAGCGCGGTGCGCCGGCCACAGCGCGCCAGCCATGGCGGCCGTTGGAGGGTGAACCAACGGCAAAAGGAAGAGCTTTCTCTCTGTCTCTCTCTCTCACTATCCACTCTGCCTGTCCAAAAAAAAAAAAAAAAAATCTAACAAATAAATACCTGAAGAAAACTTCCTTGAAATCTACAGAGTTGGGGGCCAGTGCCGTGGTCTAGTGGGTTAATCCTCCGCCTGTGGAACCAGCATCCCCTATGGGTGCTGGTTCTAGTCCCGGCTGCTCCTCTTCCAATCCAGCTCTCTGCTGTGGCCTGGGAAAGCAGTGGAAGATGGCTCAAGTCCTTGGGCCCCTGCACCCACACGGATACCCGGAAGAAGCACCTGGCTCCTGGCTTCGGATCGGCGCCGTTACAGCCATTTGGGGAGTGAACCAATGGACAGAAGACCTTTCTGTCTCTCCCTCTCACTATAACTCTATCTCTCAAATAAATAAATAAAATCTTAAGCAAGAAAGAGAGAGAGAGAGAGAGAAAGAAATCTACAGGATTATAGATGCCAGCAATACAGCAGTCAACAACTCATAAAACATACCCTAAAAAGTTTGTGGAAAATTTAGTTAAGTAAGTTTGTTTTAGTGTAAGAAATTTTGAGATTCATATATAGTTTTTTTTGTAATATGTTTTTTTCACATTTTGAAGAGCTCTTAAAGTACTCACTTTTGTGGTGTAAACAATAATGAACATTTCATATATTAGTAAATACTTTGAAGAAAAAAATAACACAATGGAGTGACTTGGAGATGGAATGGCTACTCTAGATAGTCAGGAAAGAATTCTCTAAGGTAATAAATGTACTTAATCCTAAATGAAAAGCAGGTATCAGTCATTAAAAGAAGCCTTCTCAGAAAGAAAATATCTAGTGCAGAGGCCCTAAGGTAAAAGCATGACATGGTTAAGAAAAATGAAAAATGGTGAACACAGAGAACAAGGAGAGAGGGTAGGAAATGAGTGAGTAGTAATGTAAGGCATCAGAGGAAGTCTGAGAGAAGCCATGGGAGAGCTTCTAAGTGGACAGTGTTCACTCTGTTGAATGGAAAACAGATCATGATAAAGTAAATGAAGCAAGGAGGTAAACTTAAGGATCTGTTTCAAAAGTCTAGGTAAGCAATGACAATAAACTTGGATTTGAGTTTTATTGGTGACACAAGCAAATGAATTAGACATAGGGAAAAATACATAAAACAAAGAGAAATCAGAAGGAAGTAGTAATAGATTAAAATGGCTAAAAGAAATCAGAGGGCTATTTTTATGACAATCCAAAATAAAGACAAAGATTCATAAATGTGTCCAGGTTGAAAAACAGCTTATAAAGTAACTAGAACAAAAAAGAGGGAAGGAAGAAAGGAAATTTTAGAAAAAAATTGTTAAAACTACAATCATAATGGATACCTTCAATATATTTCGTTCAGTCTTTTTTTTTTTTTTTTTTTTTTTTTGGACAGGCAGAGTGGACAGTGAGAGAGAGAGAGACAGAGAGAAAAGTCTTCCTTTTGCCATTGGTTCACCCTCCAATGGCCGCCGCGGTTGCGCACCGCACTGATCCAATGGTAGGAGCCAGGTGCTTCTCCTGGTCTCCCATGGGGTGCAGGGCCCAAGCACTTGGGCCATCCTCCACTGCACTCCCTGGCCACAGCAGAGAGCTGGCCTGGAAGAGGGGCAACCGGGAAAGAATCTGGCGCCCCCACCGGGACTAGAACCCGGTGTGCCGGTGCCGCAAGGCAGAGGATTAGCTTAGTGAGCCGCGGCGCCGGCCCTCGTTCAGTCTTTAACAGATCAAGCAGACAGGTAAGGACATAGAGAAATTTACTGTTACTGATAATTAAGAGCTTTATTAAATACTATATTAACTATACATTCTCAAAAAGTCATAAAAACATCCTCAACAAATTTCCCAAAGCAGAAATTTTATTACCAACGTTCTTGGACCATAGTGTTATAACAATAGAAATAAAGAACAAAAGGTTAAATATGAATCTGAATGACTGAAATTTCTGAAAAGTCACTATATAAATAACTTTGAATCAAACAGGAAATCAAAACTACAAATAAATAAAAACAAAAAGCAGTAGCATCGCACTTACTAGAAACATTTGGGGTAGATTACAGGAAAAATTTCCAGGATGTAAAAATATGGGGAAGTATTACACCCTAAAAACAATAGCAACAACAACAGCCAGATAAACTACAAAATAATAGCTTTTCCTGAATCCATCAGAGAGCAGAGGTCAAGGGCAATCAGAAATTCTAAAATATCACAGGCATGGAAAGCCAAGACACTGTGGCAAAAACAACCTGAATGAAAGATCTCGGTGAACAAGACCCCAGCAGAAAGAACGGGCCATCAAGAAAGGAGGCACCTTTCTCTGAAGGGAGGAAGGAACCTCCACTGTGATATGGCCTTGACTAAACAAGTTCAGAGTTGGTGAACTCAAGGGGCTTCCACAGCCTCGACAGCTCATGGCAAGAGCCTCGGGTGATTACTGACGTCATAAAAAAGAGTGTCAATTGTTAAATCAACAACGGGAGTCACTGTGCGCATGCTCCCCAAGTAGGATCTCTGTCCTTAATGTGTTTTACTATGAGAGTTAACGATAACAATACTAGTTGAACAGTACTCTGTATCTTGTACGGTTGTGTGGGTGCAATCTGTTGAAATCTTTGTTTAGTATATACTAAGTTGATCTTCTGTATATAAAGATAATTGAAAATGAAAATTGATGAAGATTGGGATGGGAGAGAGAGTGGGAGATGGGATGGTTGCGGGAGGGAGGGAGGTTGGGGGGGAAGCCACAACAATGCAAAAGTTGCACTTTGTAAATTCACATTTATTAAATTAAAAAAAAGAAATTCTAAAATATAAGGAAAGACAGGTGCCACCAGTAAGAGATGGGACATGAGCACTGATTCTCCTGTGGCAGAATACAAAAGGAACTAAGCAGTAACCACTGGGCATCACAAAAGCAGGAAGAAATAATTTACACAAAAAATTTAAAGCACTAAAGGTAAATCATGGGCTAATGTGAGAGTACAGAAGAGGGAAATAACAGACCCAAGGGAAATACACCCATCTCAGATGCTCTTTCCCACAGACTGTCACTGGGTATTCACAACAAAGACTGCCCTTCCGTCCCTGGGGATTTCTCAGTGATCCTGACCCTCTTCTCCATGACACACAAAAGCTTCTTGGGCAGAAGAGAGTAATTTATTCCTCCCATACCAGTAGAAGAACCACTGGTGAGCTGGGACCAGCTAATTGCCTACCCTTTTCATACAATCAGATTTTACATTCTTAAAAATGAGACCAAATCAAGACAACAGAGAACCCTCACTGTTCCCCACCACTGGGCAAGCAAGTATAAATAACAAACAGAAGATCATTCCTTCTTCTGTATAGAAATATAATTTAAAATGAATCTTAATGAAGAATGGGATGGGAGAGGGAGTAGGAGGTGGGATGGTTTGGGGTGGGAGAGGGCAAGTATGTGGGGAAGAACTGCTATATTCCAAAAGTTGTACTTATGAAATTTATATTTATTAAATAAAAGCTTTCAAAAAAAAGATCACTGCTGGAGAAGGGGCAAGAGTACATCAAGAAACATCCCTCTCAAGTACAGGTGTGCAGGTGTACAGGGAAGTCTGAAAGCTACATGTAGCACAGGAACATAGAAAAACAAAATAAAACATCAAGAAAAGAAAAAATATATAGGAAACTCACTCTACAATGTTTTGACAATGGAGTTATGCTGAAAGTAACTACCGCTACAACAAAATCTCAAACCAAGGTCACACACTAATTTTCTGAACTTCCACCATTAATGACTTGGAAGAACCACGCACATTTTCCAAAAACAAAATTTTATTTTCATAATTATATTCCACTCTGTATTATGGCAACATACAATAAAAATTATGAGAAACACAAAAAAGACTAAATTATTATAGAAACAAAGCAATCATCTGAAATAGACTCAGATCCAGATATTGATCCAGATATAGAAACTGTCCAAAGAGAATTTAATATATATATGTAATATGATTAATAAGGTAAATTATCAAGTGAAGAAAATGGATGACATATGAACAGAAGGAGATTTCAACAGAAGTTTGAAAATCATAACTCAAATGAGGATGAAAGCAATTAAAAACAGTAGCTCAAAATGCCTTTGATAGGTTCCTTGTAAAGTCAGCACACTTACAATGATCTGAATGTGTCCCCAAAAATTCATATGTTGGAACCTAGTGTCTACTGTGATAGTATTAAGAGATAGTCAATGATGAAGTCATGAGAGCGAGGTTTTGTGAATAGAATTAGTGACCCTAGTTAGACCCTTTTTGCCCTTTTGTGCTTTCTGACATGGGAGAACACAGCCTCACAAAGTGCCACTGTAGAAACAGAGACTGGGCCTCCACCAGACACTGAATCTGTAGGTACTTTGATTTTGGACTTTTAGCGTTTAGTAATTTTTTTCATTCTTTATAAATTACCTAGGCTCAAATATTTTGATACGGCAGCACAAATAGACTAAGATGAAAGCCAACAAAAGAATCCAGGAACTATGAGACAGTATCAAATGGTCTAACACATAAGTAATCAGAATCCCAGAAGAAAATACATATTTAAAAAATTAAAAAAGAAAAATTTAAAAATATATTACTCAAGAATTTTGATGAAATAATAAAACACAAACTATAAAACCAAGCACCTCAGAGATCACATGGAAAAATACTATCCTCCAACCCCTATACACACACACACACACACACACACACTCAAAGTGCTGGAAACCAAAGAAAAAGGTAAAAATCTTGAAGGCTGGCCGGCGCCGTGGCTCAACAGGCTAATCCTCCGCCTTGCGGCGCCAGTACACTGGGTTCTAGTCCCGGTCGGGGCGCCGGATTCTGTCCCGATTGCCCCTCTTCCAGGCCAGCTCTCTACTGTGGCCTGAGAGTACAGTGGAGGATGGCCCAAGTGCTTGGGCCCTGCACCCCATGGGAGACCAGGAGAAGCACCTGGCTCCTGCCTTCGGATCAGCGTGGTGCGCTGGCCGCAGCGCGCCGGCCACGGCGGCCATTAGAGGGTGAACCAAAGGCAAAGGAAGACCTTTCTCTCTGTCTCTCTCTCTCACTGTCCACTCTGTCAAAAAAAAAAAAAATCTTGAAGGCAGCAAGAGAAATATTACACAGAGGAACAAGAACTATAGTAGACATATTCAGAAACCACAGTCAGGCACCCTCTGTATCTCTAGGTTTTACATCCATTGACTCAATCAACTACAGGTAAAAAAATGTTCAAGAAAATAATTTCAGAAAGTTTCTAAAACCAAAATTTGATTTTGTCACATGCCAAGTGTAAAGCAGAACCTATACAAAGGAAGTGACACGTAACCTCACAGGTCCAGTTTCTATCAGCACAACTGTTTGACTTATGCCTGTGATGATTTCACTATACTGAACACCTACGCTATTTTCTTGCCATTATTCCTTCAACAGAGCAGTCTAACATTCTTTTACACAGAACTTACATTGTGTTAAGCACCATAAGTAATCTGGAGATGATTTAAAGTACATGGGAAGACTGTATAGGTTACATACAAATACTATGTGTTTTATATGATGGACCTTAGCATCCAAGGATTTTGGTATCCAAGAAGACTCCTACAACCGATCGCCAGTAGACACTGAGGGATGCTGTATGTAATCCATAAGATAATGGAGTGAAATCTTAAAATAACTGAAAAAAAAACTGCTGACACAGAATTCTTTTTTTTAAGATTTATTTATTTATTGAAAGTCAGAGTTACACAGAGAGAGAAGGAGAGGCATAGAGAGAGAGGTCTTCCATCTGCTGGTTCACTCCCTAATTGGCTGCAACGGCCGGAGCTGTGCCAATCTGAAGCCAGGAGCCAGGAGCTTCCTCCGGGTCTCCCATGCAGGTGCAGGGGACCAAGGACTTGGACCATCGTCTACTGCTTTCCTAGACCAGAGCAGAGAGCTGGATCAGAAGTGACAACAGAATTCTACACTGATAAAATCTTTAAAATTGAAGGAAAAAACTTTTAAAAATAACTTTTTAGAGCAGTGTTAGGTTGACAGCAAATCTAGTGGAAAGTATGGAGTTCCCATTTAACCTCTGCCCCCACACATGCACAACCTCCTCCACTGACTTCCCGCACAACAGGGAAGTTAAATTTAACAGGTGTTAAATCAACAAATCGACACGGACATGTAAGTACCACCCACAGTGTGTATTTTATATTAGGGTCCATTTTTGGTATTAGACATTCTAGAGATTGACAAATACACAATGACATGCACTGTACCTCTGTAGTACCAAACAGAACAGTTTTACTGCCCTGAAAAATTCTCTGTGCTCTGCTTATTTATCTCTCCTTCCCACTAAGTATTGGCAGCATCTTTTTTCCTGTCTCTATATGAGGTTATTTCAAAAAGTTTAAGAAAATGGAATTAAAAGAAAAATTTATTTTGGTAAAAAATAACTGAAATCTACAGTGTTTTATTAAAAAGCCTTTGGAAAATAAGTAGTATGAGAAAACTATGCACAGATTTCAAAATTTTTGCACCAAAATACTTATTCTTTAATTCTATTTTCCTAGAACTTTTTGAAGAACTTTCATAATTTTTCCTCTTCCAGAGTACAGTGTCATGTAGAGTCATAGATTATGTAACCTTCAGATTGGCTTCTTCACTTAGCAATATGATACATCTCATTCGTTTGTGGTGAATAATCTCTTTAATGTATTATTGGGTTCATTTTGGGAATATTTTGCTGAGGATTTTGCATCTGTATTCAACAAAGAGATTAACTTACAGCTTTATTTTTTTCATTCTGTCTCTGGTTTTGGTATCAAAGTAAAGCTGGCCTCATAGAATGAGTTTGAAAAAAGAATTCTCTCCTTTCTATATTTGAGAATAATTTAAGAAGAATTGTTGTTAATTCTTCTTTAATTGTCTGGTTCAGTTCAACTGTAAAGCCATCTGATTCTGAGCTTTGCTCTTATGGAAAGACTTTTAGTTAGTGATTCAATTTTGCTTATTATTGATCTGTTTAACTACTGTTTCTTCATGATCCAATCTTGGTAATATTTATGTGATCAGGAATTTGTTCTTGAGATTATCAAATCTGTTACCACAGAATTATTCTAGTAATTTTTAAAAATTTTTGTATTTCTCTGTTCCATCAGTCTTAACATCCCCAATTTCATCTCTTATTTCATATATTTGAATCCTCTCCTCTTTTGTCTTAGTCTAGTTAAAGGTTTCTCAATTATTTTTACCTTTTCAAAATACCAGTTCTGTATTCACTAATATTTTTTGCATTTTTTTTGGTATCTATGTCATTGATTTGCACTCATATTTTTTTCCTTCTACTAATTTTGGATTTGACTTGCTCTTATTTTTCTAATATTTATTATTTTCATTGATTTGGTTTTCGGTCTTCATATTAAATGTATGCATGGATTATGTACCATGTTTATAATATTAAAGCACTCTGAATTTGTATAGTCACTTTTGCAGAGTTCAATTATAATAGTTCCTGGGGTAGACTTGGTTGGGTTGAATCTGATTGGTGACCTTTGACCTTTCTGTCTAGATATATTGAACATTTTCTCTTTTCATGCTAAAGCTCCCATAAGCTTTTTTCATTCCTTGATTCATTTTTCCTTTTTTCTCCTATAACTGTGTATTTTTTTAAAAGATTTTGTTTATTTGAGAGGTAGAGTTACAGAGAGAGAGAGAAACAGAAAGGTCTTCCACCCACAGGTTCACTCCCCAAATGGCCTCAAAGGCAGGAGCTGGGCCAATCTGAAGCCAGAAGCCAGGAGCTTCCTCCAGGTCTCCCACGCAGGTGCAGGGGCCCAAGCACTTGGGCGATCTACACTGCTTTTCCAGGCCACAAGCAGGAAGCTGGACTGGAAGAGGAGCAGCTGGGACAAAAACCAACACCCAGATGGGATTGCCAGCACCCACAAGCAGAGGTTCCACCTACTACACGACAGCACCGGCCCCACAACTGTGTATTTTCAAATAGCCCATCTTCAAGTTCACTGATTCTTCTGTTTTATCTATTCTGCAATTCATGCCTTCTATCATGTTTTCTATTTCACTTAGTGTCCTTTTTGGTTGAAATATTTGATTTTTTAAAAATTACTTCCACCTCTTTTTCAAGTCTCTTGTTACAGTACTAAATCATTTCTCTGTGTTCTCTTACAATTTCTTATGTTTCCTTAAAATACATATTTTGAAACCCTATTGAACATTTGACAATTTCAGTTTCCTCGGTGGTTGGTTTCTGGAACATTGAACAGGTGAGGTCATGGTTCCATAGAAGTTTTTGATGCTTGTTGGTATACAACACTGTTCATGTGTTGAAGTATTAATTATAACACTCTGCTTCATTTGTGGCTGTCCTTCCAGAAATTCTAAGCAGTCTGTTTATTCTATAGATGCTCCTGTTATTTTAGCACTTAATGGCATCTAAAATTGGAGCTTGTTGGAGGTTCAGTTAGTGTTTTTTCACTGTTTCAGTACTCTAAAATATCCCCAAGCTCAGAATTACCTCAAATCCTCAGTAGATGTGTTGTTCATAACTAACTAGGGAATTATTTAAAAAGGGGTATACAAGCCTCTTCTGGGGGCCTGGCAGACCCAGATACTGGGTGCTGTAGCCACCAATGCTATTGATGCTAGATTATTCCCAGAGCCCACCACCCACTGAGATTAGCCTGGAGTCAGGACCAAAGCCCACCCTCCTTTGGTTTGTTTGCTACTGAGGTAGACTTATCGCCCAAGGATGCTTCTCCTAGTCATGAATAATGTCAGCTGTGAATAAGACTGACCAGCTGGGGTCATGGGACTCTACTTGGTATCAGAGCAGGAATAGACTTTCCATCTTCAGGCACTAGCACAGGGAAAGGCACAATTAGGTTCTGCTCAATCTGGGATTTTACCAGCCTTCACTGAGTGCCCAGTATAGTCCTGTGGTTCCTTGCTGTCTGTCCAAGGTTGGAAGAGGATGATAGAGGTAGCCTCTCAGCTGCCAGACAGGCACTAGATGGGTCTCACAATTACTGAACCCTTTGAAATTTTAGGGGCACAAGATGGGCTCACATGAGGCTGGTGACAAGACATGATGAAATATGTTTGCACCACCAATGCACAGATCTTCACCTGTACATGGACAAGTCTAGAACCTCCATTCACAGGCACTGGCCTAGGGATAGGGACCATTAGGATCTGCCCAGTATTGGGCTTTACCAGTCTGGCACTGAGTTCTAAGACATGTTTCTTGCTGTCTGCTAAAGGCTGGGGGATGTATGACAAAGGAAGCCCCTTGGCTGTCCAGCCTGGCACTAAGCTGGGTCATACCTAGGTCACACTGTCACCAGGCCCTACAAAGTCTTGGGGGTGCACACCCAGCCCACTTGAGGCTGGTGGTAATACACACTAAAATGATGCTCTCCCATTGGAGCCCAAGTCTCTACCTGCTGCTGGAGCAAGCCTACAGGCTCAGTATGTGAACTTTATCAGGTGCTGGGTCTCATGGTGGGCAGGTCTAAGCTCTAAGGCAGGGTCCTGATCTTCCTGCCCTACCCTTTTTCCCCAGGAGCTGCAGTCTTGCTCTGCTGTCTGCTTGGAGGTTGGGAGAGAGTGGCAGAGGCAGTCTCCTGGCCACCTGGAAATGGAAAGTCCAAACAGTCCACAGATACATACCATGGGGCCCTGTATGACTGAATTTTATTAGAATAGAACTGAAAAATGTCTTTTGAAAAATGCCTGTTGAAGTCCCTCGCTCATTTCTTAACTGGGTTCTTTGCTTTGTTGGTGTAGAGTTCACTGAGGTCATCACAGATTCTGGATATTAATCCTTTATCAGTTGCATAGTTTGCATCTCTGAAGACTGGACTGAATGCCCTCTCCCTCTTGCATCAAGCAGGAGGTAAGGTGCCTCTCTTCATGCTTTATTACTTGGAGCTGGGGAAAGAATGACCTAAGCAACTCTCTCCTTCTTGCCTTCTTCAATGGATTTTCCTTATTATTATACTAAAACTAGGCACTGAGGTCTTTCACCTGGCTGCTATAGTTTTTGTGAAGGTGATCTGGTGCATGAATAGCTATTCAAACTGGTGTCTCCATTGGGAGATGGTCACTGGCGCTTATTACTCAGTAGACATCTTGCTCTAGCTCCTCCTATTCACTTTTGAAGGATAAACTTTTTTTTACAAAAGTATTAATAATATTGTACTTCTGCACCTGAAGGCAATTCAAAGAATTTTAAGAAACATTCCCAGTTGTGAGTGTATCAATGGAAAATTACATGAATAGGTAACATAAACAGTTTTCAACACAATAGTAGAGTAAAAACCTCTTGGTAAATTATTTATAATATAGGAATGATAAGAAATAATGAAAGTAGGACCCTTTCTTCTGTTTGAGAAAGCTAGAGGAATGTTAGCAAGGTTTTAATTTAATCAACCTATGTTGCTTGTAATGCATAACACATTTTTTTGTTAAAAATTTATTTTATTTATTTGAAAGAGTTACAGAAAAACGCAGAGACAGAGAGGGCTTCCACCCACTGGTTCACTCCTCAAATGGCCACAATAAATGGAGCTGAGCCAATCCAAAGGCAAGAGCCAGGAGCTTCTTCTGGGTCTCCCACTCGGGTGCAGGGGCCCAAGGACTTGGGCCATCTTCTAATGCTTTCTCAGGTCATAGCAGGGAGCTGGATCAGAGGTGGAGCAGCTGGGACTCGAACCAGTGCCCATATGAGATGCTGGCACTGCAGACTGGGGCTTCAACCCGCTGCACTACAGCACCGGCCCAACATAACACATTTTTTCCTACGGCATCATCCCCCCAAAAAAACACTTTTATTTAAGATATACAAACTTTATGTATTCCATAAATACAACTTTAGGAACACAGTGATTCTTCTCACCCTATCTGCCATCCCTCCTGCACTCCCACACTTTTTCCTCTTCTCTCTGCTATTCCCTTCTTATTTTTTTGCTAATATCTATTTTCAATTAATTTTATACATATAAGATTAACTCTATACTAAGTAAAGAGTTCAATAAATAGCAGGGAAAAAAAAAAACCTGTTCCTCAACAATTGACACAAGAGTTGTTCAAAGTCTCCACATCTCAAAGCCTCAATTTCATCTATAGATTACCTTTTAGGTGTTCTATTTGTTACCACAGATCACAGAGAACATATGGTATTTGTTCTTTTAGGACTGGCTCATTTCACTAAGTATAATGTTTTCCAGTTGCATCCATTTTGTTGCAAATGACAGGATTTCATTACTTTTAACCACTATTTAATATTCCATGGTGCATAAATCCCATAATTTCTTTATCCAGTCTTCAGTTCATGGACATTTGGGTTGATTTCGTATCTTAGCTATTGTGAATTGAGCTGCAATAAACATGGGGGTACAGATCACTCTTTCATATGCTGATTTCATTTCCTTTGGGTAAATTCCTAGGAGCAGGATGGCTGGGTCATATGGTAGGTTTATATTCAGATTTCTCAGATATCTCCATACTGTCTTCCACAGTGGCTGTATCAGTTTACATTCCTACCAACAGTGGATTAGGGTACTTTTTTCCCCACTTCCTCACCAGCATTTGTTGCTTGCTGATTTCTGTGTGAAAGCCATTCTAACTGGGGTGAGGTGAAACCTC
Source organism: Oryctolagus cuniculus (assembly GCF_051225735.1). Taxonomy (NCBI): domain Eukaryota; kingdom Metazoa; phylum Chordata; class Mammalia; order Lagomorpha; family Leporidae; genus Oryctolagus; species Oryctolagus cuniculus. The sequence continues at coordinate 21,988,895 of NC_142872.1, forward strand.
ATTGTGGTTTTGATTTGCATTTCCCTGATGGCAAGTGATCCTGAGCACTTTTTCATGTGTCTGTTTGCCATTTGAATTTCCTCTTTTAAATGCCTGTTGAAGTCCTTTGCTCATTTCTTAATTGGGTTCTTTGCTTTGTTGGTGTAGAGTTCACTGAGGTCATCACAGATTCTGGATATTAATCCTTTATCAGTTGCATAGTTTGCAAATAATTTCTCCTATTCTGTCGGTTGCCTCTTCACTTTGAGTGTTTCTTTTAGAGTGCAGAAGCTTCTCAATTTGATGTAATCCTATTTGTCAATTTTGGCTTTGATTGCCTATACCTCTGGGATCTTTTCCAAGAACTCTTTGCCTATGCCAATGTCTTTCAGAGTTTCCCCAGTATTTTCAAATAAATATCTGTTATTCCTGTTATTCAGAACCCTAAGCTGGTGGGTCTTCTTCCTTTCAACAGTTTAAATACTTCACTCTACTCTTCTTATTTATATGGTTTCTTAGGAAAAGTTGGATTTAATTCTTATCTTTGCTACTTTAGGTAAGTTTCTACCCACCCACCATTGGCCTATTTCAAGACTTTTTCTTTCTCTTTGATTTTCTGAAGTTTGAGCAAGATATGCCTAGTTATAATTTTATTTTGCATCCTCTTGGGTGCTCTCTGAGCTTCCTGAATATGTAGTTTGGTGTCTGGCATTAACTTAGGAGAAATTCTGTCACTAATGCTTCATCTGTTGTTTCTGTTCTTTTCTACGTGTCTTCTTTTGGTATTCCTATTAAATACATGCTACATCTTTCACAATTGTTCCAAAGTTCTTGGATAGACTTTTTAAAAAGTCTTTCTCCTCTTTGCTTTTCCTGTTGGGAAATTTCTCCTGATATATCTTCAAGCTTACTGTTTGTTTCCTCATCTGCATCCATCATGGTGAGGCATCAAAGGCATTCTTCATCTTCATTATAGTATCTCTTATTTCTATCATTTTCTTTTGAAAGATTTTTATAGTTTACATTCTGCTACCTACATGACCCATATTAATATCAGTTGTTTTAAATTAAAGAACTAATCATTAATTCCAACATTCCTGCCATATCTAGGTCTGATTCTGATGCCATTTATTCAAGCCGTGTTTTCTGCCATTAGATGGAAGAAGTGAGAAGGCAGGATGTACACTCCAGTGTTATGATTATATCTCAGCCTTTGGCTGAGCGTGAGTCCTTGGATGTGAATTTCACCACTCCTTCTGTTTTATTGCCCCATTAGGTGTGACAGGATGGCTACAGGTGGCTGAAGTTGAGTATTTCCCACATAAGTTAGACTCTGAAAACAGTTTCTCCTTATGGAAGGCTTTCTTAAGAATAAAATGTTAAGAACAGCCATTTCAAAATGGCTCTCTCTTCTTCCTCTCTCTGCCCCTATTTCCCTTACTAGAAGTGTAAGGAAATTTTTCTTTGCTCTTTACTCTGAGAATTGGTAGAGCTTCTGAAGGTCAATCTCACAAAGTGTGAAGTCCTCTCTACAACTCCCCATCCCAGTGACTATGATTATCCCTAGTTTTTGATCTCTTGGGCTTATACAGAGAGAGATGTCAGCAACTTGTCAAACAATTCAGATTTTTCCATCCTAGTGCTGGATCCCAGGAAATGGATTTCTACTCTGATAATCTGTGATTTTTCTCTATCTGCCTCTTTGTCTCTCCAATTTTGGAGGCAGCAGCTTACCCTGTAATCTCAGTTCTCTGACTAATCTAAGAAAAGTTGATGATTCAGTCTGTTCAGCTTTTTATTTGTTGCTAGGATAGAATGGCAACTTCTAAGCTCCCCACTTCTGAGACTAGGAACCAGAAGTCCTAAATATTTTATCAGAGAAATAAAAACTGAAAGAATTAATTACTCATAGACCTGCCATAAAAATGTTAGAGGAATACAAAGAAATAAAAGTATCTGTGAATGAAGAAAATCAAAGATATTTTTTCCTTATTTTTAATCATCTGAAATATAACTAACCAGACTAAAAATAGTAGCAATGACTTGTGATAAAGTAAAATGTATGACTATTGCACAAAATTGGGAGAAACTGGAGTATTATCATAAGGTTCTTAAATTACCCATGAAGTAGTATATTATTTGAAGGCTGACTGTTAACTAATAGAGGTGCTTATATGGGTGCTTCAAAAATTTGTGGAAACATTGAATTAAAAGATTATTTTAGTGCATAAAAACCCCTGAAATCTATGCACAATTTTTCATGCATTTTCCATGAATTTTTTGAAGGACCCTCACATTATAAACTATAGGACATCCACTAAAATTTGTTTAAAAGAGGCGATAAAAACGGAATTATAAAAAAGTCAAAGTACGCAGAAAAAGAAAAAAGAAAAACAAAGAACAGATGGAATCAGTAGGAAAAAACAGAAAATGATATTTTAATCTGGCTGTTTTAATAATTATATTAAATATAAGTTGCCTAAATAAAAGATACAGATTGTCAAACTGGATGAAAAGTCAAGACACAATTATATGCTGTCTACAAGAAAACCACTCTAAGCAAAAAGTCACAGGTTAACAAGACACAGACTATAAGAAAACATTTATTTGCAAGATACATATTTTATAAAGGACTGTTTCCCAAAATATGCACAGAACTCCTAAAATTCAGTAAAAGAAAAAAAACAATTACAAATAAGCTAAATATCTGAACAGACACTTCATCAAAGAAGATATATAGATGGGATAAGAATATAAAAAGATGCTAGAGGATGGCATTGTGGCATAGTGGGTTAAGCTGCCACCTGTGATGCTAGCATCCCACGTGGGCATGGGTTCATGTCCCAGCTGCTCCACTTCCTATCCAGTTCCATGCTCATGCTTCTGGGAAAGCAGCAGATGTCCCAAGTATTCATTCAAGAGACCTGGAAGAAGCTCCTGGCTCTTGGCTTTAGCCTGGCCCATCCCTGGCTATTGCAGCCATTTGGGGAGCCAACCTGTGAATGGAAAATCTATCCCTCTCTGTTTCTCCCTCTCACTCTGTAACTCTGCCTTTCAAATAAATTTTTTAAAATTATTTTAAATATGCTAAAGACCATATGTCATTAAGGTACTGCAAATTAAAATAACAGTAGAATATCACTAAACATTTATTAGAATGGTGGAAAAAAAACAAAGCATGTGCAACGCCAAATGCTGGTGGGCACATGGAACCACAGGAACTCTCATTTATTGCCAGTAGGAGTGAAAAATACTACAACCATTTTGGAAGGTACTTTGGTAGTTACTTACAAAGTTAAACATAATCTTATTCTATGGTTTGGCAATCATGCTGCTTGCTATTTACCCAAATTAGTTAAAAAACCTACATTCACACAAAAACCTGCACAAACATGTTTTTGGCAGCTTTATTCATAACTGCCAAAATCTGCTTACAATCACGATGCCCTCCAAGAGGTGAACAGATAAACTGTGATATTCTATACAATGAACTATCCTTCAGTAATATAAAGCAATGAACCACAAAAATACATGAAGGAAATTTAAGTGCATATTGCTAAGTAAAAAAAGCCAAACAGAAAAGACTACATAATGTATGACTCTAACTACATGACATTCTGGAAAAGGCCAAAGTATTGAAACAGTAAAAAGATCAGTGGATGCCAAGATCTGCGAGTGTGCGGATGGTAGTCATCAACAGATAGCACACACAGAATTTTCAGGGCATTAAAACTATTCTATGATATTGTAATGGTGGATACATGACATTATATTTTTGTCAGAACCAACAGAAACATACAACACAGTGAACTCTAATATAAACAGTGAACTTTAGATAATAATAATGGATCAATTTTGTTCATCAATTATAACAAATATATCACAGGAATGCCAGATGTTAGTAACAGGGAAAACTGGGGAAGCAGGAGACATAAATGTGAATAATCTGTACTGTCTGCCCAACTGTTCTGTAAAACAATTTTTTCTAGAAAGTCATTCAACTTAATAAAAGCAAAATTATGCATTTTATATCACAGAAATACCAACTTAACAGAGCAGTAATGCCTATATTAATACCAGAGAAATTTGACTTCTAAACCAAAAAATGGCCATCTGTAACACTGGTATTACATGATGATAAAGTGGTAAATTAACCAAGAAGGCAAAAGTATATACATTTAACAGAGCTCCAAAATGTATGTAGCAAAAACTAATAGAACTGAGTAGAAATAGACAAACCTACAACTACAGACGTCAACACTCATCAATAATTAATAAGACAAAGTAAATAAGGATATAGAAGACCTAAATAACACTGCTGACCAATCTGATCTAGCTGGCATTTAAAGAACAGTCAACCCAACAATGGCACAATACATATTCCTTTCAAATACATATCAAACATTCACCAATGTATACCATATTCTTAGCCAAAACATAAACCTCAATAATTTAAATGAACTGAAATCTACAAAATCTGTTCTTTGATCAGAACCAAATAAAATCAGAATGATAAAGAAATCTGGGAATTCCCAAATATTTGACAATTAAGCAACATGTTTTGAAATAACTCATGAGTCAAAGTGGAAGTCATAAAGGAAATTAGATAATATTTTCAGTTAAATTTAAATAAAAACACAACATATCAAAATCTGTTGGTGACCTTGACCATTTACTTAACTAGCAATGTCACAGTGATATCATGTGCTTCTCAATGATGCAACAATAAGGGCACATCCTTCCCCCAAATCCATATTGGTAGTCTAATAATAAGAAAACATCTAAGTGAATCTCAGATGATGGTCCTCCTATAAAATATCTGACAAGTACCCTTTATAATAGCTAAGGCCACAGAAACGAAGGAAACAATAGAGACATGATGCTAACAGAAAAAGGGTATCAGAAGAAAAGTTCATGAAATATAAATAAAGTATAGATGACAGGGTAACATTAATAATAAATATTAATTTCTTAATTTTAAAAATGTAATGTGGTTATATAAGTTGTTAACATTAGGGTAAACTGGGAAAAATACAATGTTTATTACTATTACATAAATCTAAAAGTATCCCAATATAATTTTTTAAATGTCCCATGGTATATAGCCAAGATAGTACTTACAAGAAAGTGTAAATCATTAAATGATTTTTTTAAAGATTTATTTTATTTATTTGAAAGAGCCACAGAAAGAGGTAGAGACAGAGAGAGGTCTTCCATCCGCTGGTTCACCACCCAGATGGCCGCAACAGCCAGAGCTTCCCCAATCTGAAGCCAGGAGCCAGGAACCTCCTCCGGGTCTCCCACATGGGTGCAGGGACCCAAGCACTTGGGCCATCCTCCACTGCTCTCCCAGGCCACAGCAGAGAGCTGGATTGTAAGAGGAGCAGCTGGGACTAGAATCGGCACCCCATAGGGATGCCGGTGCCCCAGGCCAGGGCCTTAACCCACTGTGCCACAGCGCCAGCCCCCTCATTAAATGATTTTAAGTTTAGTAAATAACCTAACCTTCTACACTAAAAGAAAATTCTATATAAGGCAAAGAGAAGGAAGGAATTTAATAATAGCAGAATCAATGAAAACTGAAACAGAGAAACAATAGAAAAATGCATGAAACCAGAAGTTAATTATTTGAAAATTTAATAAAATTAAATTGCTGGTCAGACTTACATTGAAAAGAAGACACAAATTACCATATCAGAAATGAAAGAAAGGCCGTCACAATAGATTGTTCTGCATTAATAAATTCAACAATTGGGGCCGGTAGGAATAACTTCAGTAATCCTATACTTATCAAAAGTATATTCCAACAAAGAAAACTCCAGTATAAATGGAGCTCCCTGCTAATACGTCTGGGAAAGCAGCAGAACGGCCCCAGTATTTGGGCCCCTGAACCAACATGGTGGCCCAGAAGAAGCTCCAGGCTCCTGGCTTTGGCCTGGCCTAGCCCTGGCTGCTGCAGCCATTTGGGGAATGAATCAGTGAATGGAAGACCTCTTTTTCTATCTCTGTCTCTGTCTCTCTGTAACTCTGCCTTTCAAATAAATAAAATAAATCTTTAAAAAAAATCAATTAGGAGATGTTCTGTGGCATAGTGGGTAAAGTTGTCACCTGCAGTGCTGGCATCCCATATGGGCGCTGGTTGAAGTTCTGGCTGCTCCACTTCCAATCAAGCTCTAAGCTATGGCCTCAGAAAGCAGTGGAAGATGACCCAAGTCTTTGGGCCCCTGTAGCCATATGTGAGACCTGAAAGAAGTTCCTGGCTCCTAGCTTCAGACTGGCCCAGCTCTGCCTGCTGTGGTCATTTGGGAAGTAAACAAGCAGATAGAAGACCTCTCTCTTTACCTCTGCCTCTCTGTAACTATGACTTTCAAATAAATGAATAAATCCTTTTAAAAAATCAATTAATGTGGGGCGGGTTCTGTGGCATAGCAGGTAAAGCCACTGCCTGCAGTGCCGGCATCCAATATGGACACCGGTTTGTGTCCTGGCTGCTCCACTTCCGATCTAGCTCTCTGCTATGGCCTGGGAAAGCAGTAGAAGATGGCCCAAGACCTTGGGCCCCTGCACCCACATGGGAGACCAGGAAGAAGCTCCTGGCTCCTGGCTTTGGATGGAAACAACTCCAGCCATTGCTGCCAACTGGGGAGTGAACCAGTGGATGGAAGACCTCTCTCTCTCTACCTCTCCCTCTACCTCTCTACCTCTCATTCTCTGTGTGACTCTGACTTTCAAATAAATAAATAAATCTTTAAAAAAATCAATTAATTAATAATAGAATTAAAAAGAAGAAAACTATCTAACATGGGAAGCAGGCCACACAGTAGACTCATAGAATGACAAATGCCCTAAACAGCACTCTGGCCTCAGAATCAGCCCTTAAGGCATTTGGATCTGGCTAAAAAGCCAGCCAGCGCCGCGGCTCAATAGGCTAATCCTCCACCTAGCAGCGCCGGCACACCGGGTTCTAGTCCCGGTCGGGGCACCGGATTGTGCAGTGTGCCGGCCACAGCGCACCAGCCATGGCCATTGGAGGGTGAACCAACGGCAAAAAAAAGGAAGACCTTTCTCTCTGTCTCTCTCTCTCACTATCCACTCTGTCTGTCAAAACAAAACAAACAAAAAAAAACCCATAAGAGCATTTCGGGCATGGAAAGCAGGGACACTGTGACAAAAAATGACCTACATGAAAGATCTCTGTGAGTGAGATCCTGGTGGAAAGAAGGGACCATCAAAGAAGGAGGTACCTTTCTCTGAAGGGAGGAGAGAACTTCCACTTTGATTATGGCCTTGTCTAAATAAGGTCAGAGTTTGTGGACTCAAGAGGCTTCCATAGCCTTGGCAGCTCATGACAAGAGCCTTAGGTGATCACTGACGTCATAAATAAGAGTGTCCAATGTTTTTGTTTGTTTTTGACAGGCAGAGTTAGACAGTGAGAGAGAGAGAAAGGTCTTCCTTCCCTTAGTTCACCCCCCAAATGGCCGCTACGGCTGGTGCGCTGCACCGATCCAAAGCCAGGAGCCAGGTGCTTCTCCTGGTCTCCCACGCAGGTGCAGGACCCAAGCACTTGGGCCATCCTCCACTGCACTCCCAGACCACACCAGAGAGCTGGACTGGAAGAGGAACAACTGGGACAGAATCCGGCACCCCAACTGGAACTAGAACCCGGGGTGCCAGCGCCACAGGCGAAGGATTAGCCAAGTGAGCCGCGGCACCGGCCAGTAGTGTCCATTGTTAAATCAACAACAGGAGTCACTGTGCACTTATGCCCCATGTAGGACCTCTGTCCTTAATTTGTTGTACTATGAGAATTAACAGTAAAACTAGTCTTCAAACAGTACTTTATACTTTGTGTGTCTGTGTGGGTGCAAACTGCTGAAATCTTTTTTAGTATAGAGTCGATCTTCTATATACAAAGATAACTAAAAATGAATTTTACTGAAGAATGGGATGGGAGAGGGAGTAGGAGGTGGGACAGTTTGGGAGTGGGAGAGCAGGTATGGGGGAAGAATTGCTATAATCTCAAAGTTGTACTTATGAAATTTATATTTATTAAATAAAAGCTTTCTATAAAAAAAGAAAAAAGGCGAAATGGTAACAAAAAATCAATTAATGTAATTCACAGTATCAACAGACTAAAGATGAAAAAAATTTATTACATCAGTAAATAAAGAATATCTGATAAAATTGGGGTCAGTGCTGTGGCAAAGTGGAGTGGATAAAACCATTGCCTAAAATACCAGCATGTCTCATGGGTTTGAGACCCAGTTACTGCAATTCTAATGTGCCTGGGAAAGCAGTGGGAGATGGCCTAAGTGCTTGGGCCTCTGCACCCACACCGGAGATCTAGAAGAAGTTCTAGGCTCCTGGCTACAAAATGACCAGATCCATTGTGGCTATTTCAGGAATGAACCAGCTAATCCAAGATTCTCTCTTCTAACTATGCCTTTAAAATAATAATAATTTTAAAAATTCCTGTGAATCAGCTAAAAAAGGACTTTATTTTAAAATGATTTATTTATTTGTTTGAAAGAGTTATATATATATAGAGAGAGAGATCTTCCATCTGCTGGTTTACTCCGTAGATGACCACAATGGCCAGGGCTCAAAGCTGGGAGCCTGAATCATCATCCAGGTCTCTCATGTGGGTGGCAGGGGCTCAAATACTTGGGTCATCTTCCGCTGCTTTGCCAGGCCATTAGCAAGGAGCTGGATCAGAAGTGGAGCAGCCAGGACATTAACTACTGCTCAGGTGGGATGCTGGAGTCCCAAGTGGCAGCTTTACCTGCTATGTATGCCACCAGCCCCCCAAAAAAAGAATTAAAAAGGAATGACCAACAAACATGTGAAATTGTTCAAAATCATTAATAATCACGTTGAAACAGCTAGCATTATACAGGTACTGTGTTAGTCAAGGTAGGGCTGTATAACAAAACACTAAGTTTAAACAGTGAACTTATTTCAGTTTGTAAGGGTGAAAAGTCGAAGATCAGGCGCTAGCACTTTAATGTTTGGTGGTGGCCCACTTCCTGGTTCATAGCTACCTTCCTAATGTATCTTCATAGAGCATAAAGAAGGCTAGAGAGTTCTATGAAGTCTTTTGTAACGGTACTATCTCATTCGTGAGGAGCATTTCTGATCCTTAATATAGACCCTAAAAAAATGTATGTTTATGTGCACCAGTAGTCACCCATAAAAATGCTTATCACAGGGGCTGGTGTGGTAGCGTAACTGGGAAAGACGCCTCCTGCAGTGCCGGCAACCCATATGGCGATGGTTCAAATCCCGTCTGTTCCACTTCTGATCCAGCTCTCTGCTATGGCCTGGGAAAGCAGTGGAAGATGGCCCAAGTCCTTGGGCCTCTGTACCCACGTGGGAGACCCGGAGAAAGCTCCTGGCTCCTGGCTTCGGATCTGCACAACTCTGGCCATTGCGGCCATCTGGAGAGTGAACCAGCGAATGGAAAACATCTCTCTCTCTCTCTCTCTCTCTCTCTCTCTCTCTCTGCCTCTCTGTAACTATGTCTTTAAAATAAATAAATAAATCTTTAAAAGAAAAAAGAACATTAGACAAAATTTAACTTTCCTATGTGATAAATACTCTCAGCACACTAGGAAGGTAAGGGGAACATTCATAACCAGAAAAATCGATCTATATAAAACCTTTGGTTTATATTTAATGGTGAAAACCTCCCTAAAATTAAAAATGGACAAGAATACTTGCCCTTATCATTGCTATAAGAAAATGAAATAAAAGGCACATAGACTGGAAACAAAGAAATAAATGTCTCTTTTTGTAGAACTAGTTTTCTACATTGAAAATTATAAAGAATTTGTAACAAAGCTACTGAGATAATTAATAACTAATTAATAATTAACTACTGGGATAATTAATAACTAATAATTAAGCAAGGCCACATAATAAAAAAACTGCATTTCTGTATATTAGCTATTAACAATGAGAAACTGAAAATTTTAAAATAGTACTATTTTAAATATCACACAAAAATCATGACAGTCAGCCCTCCATACATGGTGGTACCACATCCACAGATTCAACCAACCATGGGTTGAAAATTTTTTTAAAAAATTGCTGGAGGGGCTGGCACTATGGGGCATAGAAGCACTGCAACACCAGCATCTCCTATGGCTGCCAGGTTGAATCTCTGCTGCTTCACTTGCAATCCAGTTCCCTGCTAATTCACCTAGGAAAGCAGTGGGAGATAGTCCAATTATATATGAGTAAGTAACTCAAAGATAGACCCCAAAAATGTATTATTCATTAAACAAAATACATTTAACTGCTGGAATAAATGACAGGACACTTGACCTGACATCACTGGCCCATGAAAACTTAACACAAATAAATATATTAACAATAAAAAAAAGAGAAGTCAATATCCATACATATGAACAGAAAAACATAAAAATGACAATCAGTGCTCACCAGGATCTAAAAATCCTAAGCAATCCAGCTCTAGTCAAAAACCAGAGGAAAGCTGAAATAAAATACTGCAACAAGAATTAAATGTAATTAAGCAAATAATCATTGATAAGAAAGAACACAAGTCAGAAACTGAAAAACTCAGAATGGATACAGAAAATGAAAGATGTGGAATAGGGGCTAGTGTTGTGGCACAGCAGGTAAAGCCACCACCTACAACACTGGTATCCCATATGGGCACTGGTTTGAGTCCCAGCTGCTCCATTTCTGATCCAGCTCAATGCTGGTGGCCTAGGAAACCAGAGGAAGATGACCCAAGTCCCTGTGTCCCTGCACCCCCGTGGGAGACCTGCATGAAGCTACTGGCTCGTGCCTTTGGGCAGTGGTGGGACTATGAGTGGGAGGGCAGGTATGGTAGAAAGAATAACTATATTCCTAAAGTTGTACTTAAGAAATGGGGGGGCTAGTGCTGTGGCACAGCAGATTAAAGCCCTGGCCTGAATCGCCAGCATCCCATATGGGTGCCAGTTCTAGTCCCGGCTGCTCCTCTTCCAATCCAGCTCTCTGCTATGGCCTGGGAAAGCAGTAGAAGATGGCCCAAGTCCTTCCATCCACATGGAAGACCTGGAAAAAAATCCTGGCTCCTGGCTTCGGATTGGCACAGCTCCAGCCATTGCGGCCATTTGGGGAGTAAACCAGCAGATGGAAGACCTCTCTCTCTGTCTCTACCTCTCTCTGTAACTCTTTCAAATATATAAATTTTATAAAAAAGATATGTATTCATGAAATAAAAGGTTCTCTGAAGAAAATAAAAACAATTTAAAATAAATTTTAAAAAACTTTTAAAAGCTTTTAAAAAATCCCCCATGTAGTGAGGATAAAGGAATTCCAAATCAGCTGCATCATCCTAAAATGGAAAATATCTAAATGTATGAGTCAACATTTTTATGAGAGTGACCTAACTTGCACAGGACTTTGCATAAATGAAGAATCAAAATTTTATCCCTCTGTGTCATGAACATTTTAGAATCTGTTTGCACATTACATCCAAACCCAGAGGGAGGGTAAGTTGGTAATGAGGTAAAGGGGCAGACCAATACAGAGCCAATCACTCATTCCACTTTGCTCTCCAAAGTCTTACCAAGACAAAATAGCTGATGAGTAAAGTCCTGTACAGATCTCTATGTGAAAACTTGACATTTTTGGGCCAGCGCCTAGGCTCAATAGGCTAATCCTCCACCTAGCGGCACCGGCACACCGGGTTCTAGTCCCCGTCAGGGTGCCGGATTCTGTCCCGGTTGCCCCTCTTCCAGGCCAGCTCTCTGCTGTGGCCAGGGAGTGCAGTGGAGGATGGCCCAAGTGCTTGGGCCCTGCACCCCATGGGAGACCAGGAGAAGCACCTGGCTCCTGCCTTCGGATCAGCGTGGTGCACCGGCCGCAGCACGCCAGCCATGGCGGCCATTGGAGGGTGAACCAATGGCAAAAGAAGAGCTTTCTCTCTCTCTCTCTCTCTCACTATCCACTCTGCCTGTCATAAAAAAAAAAAAAAAAAAAAAAAAAAAAAAAAAAAAAAAAAAAACACCTTGACATTTTTGAAGTAATTCAGGGCTTGGACCATGGTAATAATGCTTTGCTCCCCTGCATTCAGCTGCTTTGGCATCTGTTGCATCCAAAGAATTGAGTGGTAGTGGTTGCTGATGCTGTGGATGTGTGGCCTATTAACAATTAAGCAATTAACAATACTCAGGGTGGAGCAACACTTAGTCCAAAAAGCAATAACAATGATATTCTTAGGAAAGAACATGAAAGGTAGTATTTGGGATCTATAAAAGTCATTCACCTTCCTTCATTTCCATTCCCCAAATATATCCAGTATTTTCAGTTATTTCCTTTCATATCTTATTTCAAGTATATGCTTCAGAAAGTAGTGAGATTATCTTTAACATAAGAGGTTCAGTCTCAAAGAAGACACTGAAAATACACACATGGCCCAGCTCATTAGTGGGAAAGTAATTTATTTAAAATGCTAGGGAGAGGTGGGGAGAATTATGTGAATCAAGAGATTTGAGCAAGTTCTGATCCAAGGTAATACAAGAATGAGACACTAAGAAGCAAAGCACTAAAGCCATCTGTCACACCATTCAGTAGCAGCTATTTAATTTCTCTTCGATTTCTTAAAATTGGATTTCAGATTCCTGGAACATGGGACCTTCCTAGTTTTGATTCCATGGGTCCCCATGAAAGGTTCAGAGTTCCAAGAGCACATCACAGCTACACTTTAAATGATACAAAAAGCTTATGTAACATTTTTATCTCTGTATTTCTCAAATCCTAAAGGACAAAAAAGGTTGAGTATCCCCTATCTGAAATGCTCAGCACCAGAATTAGTTCAGATTTCAGAGGCTTTCAGATTTTGATTTGCATAGACTTTACTAGTTGCCCAGCCATAATGTAAAATCCAAAATGCTCCAAAATCCTTAAATAAATCTTTTTCTAAAAAAGAAAAAAGTTATTTACTTGAAAGTCAGAGGTACACTGAGAGAGAAGGAGAGGCGCAGAGAGAGAGGTCTTCCATCCACTGGTTCACTCCCCAGATGGCCACAACAGCCAGAGCTGTGCCAATCTGAAGCCATGGAGCCAGGAGCTTTCTCCTGGTCTCCCACGTGGGTACAGGGGCCCAAGGATTTGGGCCATTCTCCACTGCTTTCCCAGGCCATAGCACAGAGCTGGATCAGAAGTGAAGCAGACAGGACACAAATCAGCACCTACATTGGATGCTGGCACTGCAGGCAGAAGCTTTACCCACTACACCACAGCACCAGCCCCAATCCTTAACTTTTCTTTTTTTTTTTTCCACAGGCAGAGTGGACAGTGAGAGAGATAGACAGAGAGAAAGGTCTTCCTTTGCCGTTGGTTCACCCTCCAATGGCCGCTGTGGCCAGCGCGCTGTGACCAGCGCACGGCGCCGATCCGATGGCAGGAGCCAGGTGCTTATCCTGGTCTCCCATGGGGTGTAGGGCCCAAGTACTTGGGCCATCCTCCACTGCACTCCCTGGCCACAGGCGGAGAGCTGGCCTGGAAGAGGAGCAACCGGGACAGAATCTGGCGCCCTGACCGGGACTAGAACCCGGTGTGCCGGCGCTGCAAGGTGGAGGATTAGCCTAGTGAGCCGCAGCGCCAACCCCCAATCCTTAACTTTTTGAGTACTGTATTGTCACCCAAAGTTTTGGAGTTAGAAATCTCTGGATTTTGGATTTGAGGATTAGAGATTTTCCATCTGTATCAAGTTCTGAAGGCAACAAGAACAACTTTGAACATCTATGTATAAATAGAAACCCATGGATACTACTTACCCGCTAGGGGTCCCTTGAAAAAAGCCTTCAAGTTCAATCTGTAAGTAAGCAGAAGGTACAGCAGGATTTTCACAGCCCTAATCTCATTCTCTTTAGGAAAACCTGCTCAGTGATGTGAGCCTAGCAGTACAGTCCTTTATATACCAGAGAAGCAGAGAGTGAAGGGGGAGAGGGAAGAAGGTTACATGAAATTAAAAGGATATATCAAATAAAGAACAAACCAGAGGATATAATCTGACCTCAATGCAATCCACTTTCCACATAACTGAAATCACCCAAACATAGTGGAAACTGGGCCACTGGAGCAATGATTCTCTAAAACTGTTTTTTAACTACTGACCATTTTTTTAAAATTTTTTAAAGATTTATTTATTTATTTAAAGTCAGAATTAGGGGCTGGTGACATGGCACAGTAGCTTAATCCTCTGCCTGTGGTGCCAGCATCCCATATGGGCACCAGTTCAAGTTCTGGCTACTCCACTTCCAATCTAGTTCTCTGCTATGGCCTGGGAAAGCAGTAGAAGATGGCCCAAGTCCTTGGACCCCTGTACCCATGTGGGAGACTGGGAAGAACCACCTGGCTCCTGGCTTCAGACTGGCACAGCTCCAGCCGTTGCAGCCATTTGGGTAGTGAACCAACGGAAGGAAGACCTTTCTCTCTGTCTCTCCCTCTCACTGTCTGTAACTCTACCTCTCAAATAAAATAAAATAAAAAAGACAGAATTATAGATAGGCAGAGAGAGAGAGAGCCAGAGAGAGAGGTCCTTCATCCGCTGGTTCACTCCCCAGATGGCCTCAATGGCCAGAGCTGTGCCGATCCAAAACCAGGAGCCAAAAGCTTCTTCCAGGTGTCCCACGCAGCTGCAGGGGCCCAAGGACTTGGGCCATTCTCCACAGTTTTCCCAGGCCATAACAGAGAGCTGAATGGGAAGTGGAGCATCCAGGACTTGAACTGGCACCCATATGGGATGCCGATACTGCAGACAGTGGCCCTCACCTGCTACGTCACAGCGACTGCCACAGGACCACATTTTGGTTATTAAAATGTAAACTAATTCAAATTAGGTAAAATTTAAAAAACGTATCTCTCTCATACAAATCACATTTCAAACATTCGAACAGTCACATAACAGCATGTAAATGGCTACTTTGAAGTACTGGTTTTAAAACAACTTCTGGAATTAAAAAATGTGACAAAATCCTGTTATGGACTTATGAGGATCAACTTCAAATGAACCATTTGTGTAGTTCCCAGCTAGCTTACTGGCAAACTGCTTCTGGAGGAATTCTCTTTCAAGTAAATTGTACAAAGAATTGTACAGATAAAATTCCAAAGTAAGCAGTTCCCCTTTAAAAAGGGGGGGGGGGACAAGAAATTACAAAATAAATGAGAAATAAGTCATTATGAAGAAGACTGGCAGGGAAAAAAGCAGAAATAGTTCATAAAAGTTCAGATATTATAATTATCTGACACACAGTATGAAAAAAGGGTACTTAATATATATAAAAAATGAAATAGGAGCTCAAAATATGACAAAACTTCAATAACATATGGAGCAAACAATGAAAAACTACCCAAACTGAAGTATTACATAACTAAATGGAAAAATTAATAGATTGGGGCTAACAAAAAAGATGGAGAATAGGAAGGAAGTTTATTGCTCTAGTCTAGAGAAAGACTTTTTTTTTTTTTTTTTTTTTTTAAGTGAAGAGAGTGCCATCTCAGGGAAGAGTTAGGGAAAAAACTGTAGAGGAAATTCTACACGACCTAGAGAGACACTGTGGATCTATGTGGAGGGTGTGGACATACACAACTCAGGACCCCACAGCCAAGAGCCTCAGCCCTAGCTTTAAAGAATGAGTTGAGAACAGACTGCAGCAGCCCAAGCCTGGCGATAAAGCTGCAGGAAGAGCCTGTCTTGAGTCCAGGTTGCAACCCTGTGAGGGACAGTGTACTTGCCAACCTAGAGGAGAAAAAAGGGGGCATGTTTCTCTCTCCCTGACCATCTGGCACTGGCATCCTGTACCTACCAAGAGAGGGCATGCAGCATCTTAGACATCCATAACAGCTGTGCCGCTCGTGTCCATGTGCCCAGCAACCAGCTGAGAGGAGACGCCTGAGTCTGGTTGGGAGAATTGACAGGGGGTTGGGTGCTCGTGACTGTGGAGGCCTTGTGTGATGTGACTGTGAAAACACAGTGACTGCGCGGGAAGGCACAGAATGTGGCTGGGTCTTTGTGCAGTCACTGTAAACGGCCCCACACACTTGGGGTTCCTTGATGAGCACCACTGCTGTGGGATCTATGCTCACAGCAAAGATGGCATAGATCCTTTGTGTGATTCTTGTGGCAGTGCAGATAAATATTGTACCCATTAGGGCTAGTGTCCAGGCATTGGTCTCTTGGAGGAGAGGTGAGCATGAGACTATCCCAACAGAGCAGACCTCTGATTAAAAAAAAAAAAAAAAAAAAAAAAGGATATTTACCTCGTCCAACTTGGATGTTACCTTGGACACTCCCTTCACGCTGGAACACTGAACAGAACTCCCTGTCCAGACCTAGCACATGCCTCTGGGTATTCACTGAAAGAACAGACACTCTACTAAGCCACAGGGGTATAACAGTCCAAAGATAAAAGCCATCACAGGGGAAAAAAACAGTAAGAATCTCCACAAATGCCTAAAAGTAAGTGCAGCAATTCAAGAATAAGTAGAACAACATGATGTCCCCAAAAGCACACAACACTTCAATATTAGAATGTGAAGATGAAGAGACTGAAGAAACATTAAAAACAGAATTCAAAAATTGATCATAGGATTACTTAGAAGTAATCAGAAGCAAATCTACAAATTAAAGAAATCCATACATGATATGAATGAACATTTTTCTCATGAAACTGAGATTTTAAAGAGAAATAAAATGAACTACTAAAAATGAAAAATTCAATAAATCAAATAAAAAATACAGTGGAAAGCCTTAACAACAGACTCAGTGAGGGAGAAGAAAGAATATCCAAGTTAGAAGACAAATCTCTGGAAATTTCACAAAAGAAAGGCAGGAAGGCAGACAGACAGGAAGGCAGACAGACAGGAAGAAAGACAGAAAGACAGAAAGAAAGAAAGAAATTAGAAAACTAAAAACAATGTCAGAGATTTATGGGAAACTATCTAATAACCCAATATAAGGGTCTTAGCAGTTCCTGAAGGTGTGGAAAGAGAGAATGGATTAGAAGGCCTTTTTAGTGAAATAATTACAGAAAAATCCCTAATTTAGAGAAAGAAAGGGACATCTAAGTATAGAAAGCACACAGACCTGACCAAAAAAATCCTCACCACAGCACGTTGTAGTCAAACTCTCCACAGTGAAACATAAAGAAAAATTTCTAAAATGTGCATGAAGAAACACCAGCAAGACCTCTACCTTACACTTTACACAAAAATCCAAACAACATGGATTAAAGATCAAAATCTATGATCTAACACCATCACATTACTAGAGAACACTGGGGAAACCCAGCAAGACACTGGCACAGGAAAAGACTTCCTGGAAAAGACCCCAGAGGCACAGGCAGTCAAGCCAAAATTAACAAATGGGACTGCTTCAAATTGAGAAGTTCTGTATGGCAAAAGAAACAGGAAAGTAGAGCAGCAACTGACAGAATGGGAGAAATTATCTGCAAACTATGCAATTGATAAAGGATTAATAGCCAGAATATATGAAGAGATCAAGAAACTCCATAACAACAAAACAACCCTGTTAAGAGAGGGACAAAGGTCTTAGACATTTTTCAAAACAGGAAATCCGCCAGCGCCGTGGCTCACTAGGCTAATCCTCCACCTTGCAGCGCCGGCACACCGGGTTCTAGTCCCGGTCAGGGCGCCAGATTCTGTCCCGGTTGCTCCTCTTCCAGGCCAGCTCTCCGCCTGTGGCCAGGGAGTGCAGTGGAGGACGGCCCAAGTACTTGGGCCCTGCACCCCATGGGAGACCAGGATAAGTACCTGGCTCCTGCCATCGGATCAGCGCGGTGCGCCGGCTGCAGTGCGCCGGCCGCGGCGGACATTGGAGAGTGAACCAACGGCAAAGGAAGACCTTTCTCTCTGTCTCTCTCTCTCACTGTCCACTCTGCCTGTCAAAAAAAGAAAAAAAAAAAAAAGAAAGAAAACAGGAAATCCAAATGGCCAACAGACACATGAAAAAAATGTTCAGGATCACTAGCTGCCAGGGAAATACACATCAATACTACAATGAGGTTTCACCTTACCCCAGTTAGAATGGCTTTCATACAGAAATCAACAAACAACAAATGCTGGAGAGGATGTGGGGAAAAAGGTACCTTAATCCACTGTTGGTGGGAATGCAAACTGGTAAAACCACTACGGAAGACAGTTTGGAGATACCTCAGAAATCTGAATATAGTCCTACCATATGACCCAACCATCCCACTCCTCAGAATTTACCCAAGAGAAATGAAATCAGCAAATAAAAGAGTTATCTGAAACCCCATGTTTATTGAAGACATGGAATCAACCTAAATGCCCATCAATCAAAGACTGGATAAATAAATTATGAGATATGTACTCTATGGAATACTATACAACAGTAAAAACAAAACCCACAAAATCCAGTCATTTGCAACAAAATGGATGAATCTGAAAAACATCATACTTAGTAAATAAGCCAGTCCCAAACCCAAAAGAACAAATACCATATGTTCTCCCTGATCCATGACAACTAACAGAGCACCTAAAAGGAAACCTTTAAAAGTGAAACTGACACTATACAAAACAATTACTTGAACAGCCCCTGTCTTGACTGTCGACGAACAGTTTTTTTAGTTTTTTTTTTTTATTAGCTTCTTTTTCTACTTAATACCATTGGTCAAACTCTTTATTTAACATAGAATTATTCATAGGTGTATAAATTCAACTGAAAAAATTCCAATAAAAAAATAAGAGTGGGAATAAAAACTTGCCATGGGACTTCAAATCCCATTAAGCTGGGTGGTACTAAGGCCATCTTACATGTTAAAGTGATCATATTAAGTGTGTAACTGATCATGTCAATAGGATTTAGTGTCAAAGGGATCACATAATAAGATGAAGTATATGGTACTAACAATAAATAGAATTAAAAAGAAGAGAATGATCCAACATGGGAAGCAGACCACACAGCAGATTCACAGTATGACAAATGCCCTAAACAGCACTCTGGCCTCAGAATCAGCCCTTAAGGCATCCGATCTGGCTGAAAAACCCATGAGAGCATTCCAGGCATGGAAAGCCAAGACACTGTGGCAAAAAATAATCTCCATC
Organism: Oryctolagus cuniculus; assembly: GCF_051225735.1. NCBI lineage: Eukaryota > Metazoa > Chordata > Mammalia > Lagomorpha > Leporidae > Oryctolagus > Oryctolagus cuniculus. The sequence continues at coordinate 22,007,978 of NC_142872.1, forward strand.
CATGAAGGATCTCTGTGAGTGAGATCCCAGTGGAAAGAAGGGGCCATCTAAGAAGGATGTACTTTTCTCTGAAGGGAGGAGAGAACTTCCACTTCGATTATGGCCCTGTCTAAATACTGACAGCTTGTCAACTCAAAAGGTTTCCATAGTCTTGGCAGCTCATGACAAGAGACTCAAAAGATCACTGGCATCATAAATAAGAGTGCAAATTGTTAAATCAACAACAGGAGTCACTGTGTACTTACTCTCCATGTAGGAATTCTGTCATTAATGAGCTGTACTATGAGAACTAATGGTAAAACTTATCTTCAAACAGTACTTTATACTTTGTGTATCTGTGTGGGTGCAAACTGTTGAAATCTTTACTTAGCATAGAGTTTGGTTTTTTATTTATTTATTTATTTTTTCCACAGGCAGAGTGGACAGTGAGAGAGAGAGACAGAGAGAAAGGTCTTCCTTTGCCGTTGGTTCACCCTCCAATGGCCGCCACGGCCAGCGCACCACGCTGATCCGAAGGCAGGATCCAGGTGCTTCTCCTGGTCTCCCATGGGGTGCAGGCCCTAAGCACTTGGGCCATCCTCCACTGCACTCCCAGGCCACAGCAGAGAGCTGGCCTGGAAGAGGGCAGCTGGGACAGAATCCGGCGCCCCAACCGGGACTAGAACCCGGTGTGCCGGCGTTGCAGGCGGAGGATTAGCCTATTGAGCTGCGGCGCCGGCCGAGTTTGTTTTCTGTATATAAAGATAACTAAAAATGAATCTTAATGAAGAATGGGATGGGAGAGGGAGTAGAAGATGGGACAGAAGTGGGGGGGGCAGGTATTGGGAGGAAGAACCGCTATATTCCTTTTTTTAAAAAAAGATTTATTTTTATTTGAAAGTCAAAGATACACAGAGAGAGGAGAGGCAGAGAGAGAGAAAAGTCTTCCATCCGATGGTTCACTCCCTAATTGGCCGCAATGGCTGGAGCTGCGCCAATCCAAAGCCAGGAGCCAGGAGCTTCTTCTGGGTCTCCCATGTGGGTGCAGGGGCCCAAGAAGTTGAGCCATCTTCTACTGCTTTCCCAGGCCATATCAGAGATCCAAATCGGAAGTGGAGCAGCTAGAACTAGAACCATGTGCCCATATGGGATGCCGGCGCTTCAGGCAAGGGTGTTATCCTGCTGTGCCACAGTGCTGGCCCCAGAACCGCTATATTCCTAAAGCTGTACCTACGAAATTTGTATTCATTAAATAACAACTTTCTTAAAAAAATACTATTTTGAAGTCTCAAGTCCAAGGACAAAGACTCTGCATGGTTCAAGAAAAAAAAAAAAAAACACAAAAAGGTATTCTACAAAGAAACCAGAGTTGGACTGCAGTCATTACCACACCAAATTCTAGAAACAAAAAGAGTTCCTGAGGCCAAACTTTCAGTTTTGGCACACTGGAAGTAAGACAAGACTAAAGTGAATATAAGTATTTTGAACAAGCAAAAGAGGGTTTCCTAGAAAGTTTCTTAAAATAAACTCACATTAACTCACTATATTAGACTAAGAAAATGAAAATAAATGATACTTTCCTTCCACAAAATAAAATCAAAAACATAAAAAACACCCACAGGACTCATGCCTCATCATAAAAAATGCAACAAAAATTAAACAAGTTCTTTCAGAAATTGTAGAAAATATAGAGAAGGACCGATCCTTGAGAAAACAGAAAGCAAGGTGCCAGCATTGTGGTATGGTGGGTTAGGCCACCTACGAAATTGGTATCCCCTGTGAGCACCAGTTGGAGTCCCAGCTGTTCCACTTCCAATCCAGCTCCCTACTAATGCACCTGGGAAAACAGAGTACTATGGCCCAAGGGCTTGGGATCCTGCCAACCACATGGGAGACCAGGATGGAATTCCTGGCTCCTGGCTTCGGCCTGATCCAGCCCTGGCCATTGCAGGCATTTGGGAAGTAAACTGGCAGATGGAAAATCACTCTCTTCCTCTCTGTGTGTAACTCTAACTTTCAAATGAATGAATAAATATTTTTTTAAAAGAAAGAAAAGAGAAACCACGGAAGCCCTATGATAACTCCATCTTTCTGCCTGCAGACAAATTCTGGACGTCACTATACGTACAAGTAACACAAACAGGACTCAGTACTAACTAAAGGAGACATAGTCCAGGGTTTGGAAATGCCAATGAAAACTGAAGAACAGAGTAACAGGGCCAATTCATTTTTCCCATCTCAACTAAGAAAATGCAAACACCCATGATTCCAGGTCCTCTGTGAACTCCTACTAACTAGTGCTTGGTGGATGAGCCACAGGTCAGGTTTGCTGTTCCAATTTTTCATTCAATTAAACAGAAGAAACTAGAGCACAGAAATGATCTCAAACTTTTTCCACATATATGTTGGTAAGCAGGAAGAGAAGTGATAGGAACAGCAGCAGCAAAAGGTCTGTAGGAAAAAAACTTCTACTTTATATATTGGAGGCTGAAATCTTTATATATGCTACAACACAGACAGGACTTGAACAAAACATGTTTAGTGAAATAAGTGAGATACAGAAGTACAAATACTGTGTGATTCCACTTATATGAACTAAATTCATAGACTCAGAAAGCAGAACAGAAATTGCCAGGGGCTGGGGGGAAAGAATGAAGGAGAGTTACCATTTAATGGCTACACAGTACATGTTGAAGGTGATTTTTTACATTGGGTGTAGATAGGGGTGATGGGTACAAAGCATAGTCACAACAGGTAAAATAATGAATATTATGTTATGTATATTTACAATAAAGAACAGAGTAAAAATCAAAAGCTGATTCTTTAAGAGATTTTTAATGGTGAAATGATCAAGAAAAAAAGATGCAAATCAGGAAACAGTGAGCTAAAATGAGAATAATCAATACTAAAAAGAATTTATTTAACATCATAAAGGCATAAATATGAACAAATACTGGCCAATGAATTTTAACACTTAGAAAAATGGAGTGATAAAACTTGTTACAAAAAGAAACAGAATGCTTAAATAGAAAATAAAACATTAAGAAATGGAAATATATCAAATATCTATCTAAATAATTCCAAGATCTTGATATTTTTGAGACACATTAAACTTTCAAGGAATATATTCTCAAATACCTTCACAGCTCAAAAACAGAATAAGAAAAATGAGGGTCATGAACACACATGTGATACATGTATAAACATATACACACAGCACAGTTCCCCAACAGGTAGGTCCTGGAAAGCAGTACTCTTCACCACCAACCAGTCCTTATTTACTTGCTTTAGCATCTCCTTCATGTCCACTAATTCCACCAAATCTTCCTTAACTTTATGGATTACAAGGCTCAATGTATCTCTTTTCTCAGTCCAGCTAAGGGATTTGTTGGAAGGGAAAAGTGAACAGACAAAATTAATTAAATCAAAATTAAGGGATTTTATTATAGCAAAATAAAATGGCAGCTCTATGCTTAGTGTATAAAGTTAACTGAAAATAGATCTTAGTGGGCTGGCTCCATGGCTCACTTGGCTAATCCTCCGCCTGAGGCGCCGGCATCCTATATGGGTGCCGGGTTCTAGTCCCGGCTGCTCCTCTCCCAGTCCAGCTCTCTGCTGTGGCCTGGGAGGGCAGTGGAGGATGGCCCAAGTGTTTGGGCCCTGCATCCGCATGGGAGACCAGGAGGAGGCACCTGGTTCCTGGCTTCGGATCGGAGCAGCTCTGGCCGTAGCAGCCATTTGGGGGTTGAACCAATGGAAGGAAGATGGAAGGAAGACCTTTCTCTCTGTCTCTCCCTCTCCTTGTCTAACTCTATCTGTCCAAAAAAAAAAAAAATAGATCTTAGTAAAAATAAGAATAGGGGCCGGCGCCACAGCTCACTTGGCTAATCTTCCACATGTGGCACTGGCACTCCAGGTTCCAGTCCCGGTTGGGGTGCCGGATTCTGTCCCGGTTGCCTCTTCCACTCCAGCTCTCTGATGTGGCCCAGGAAGGCAGTGGAGGATGGCCCAAGTGCCTGGGCCCTGTACCCACATGGGAGACCAGGAGGAAGCACTTGGCTCCTGGCTTCGGACTGGCGCAGCGCGCCGGCCATAGCGGCCATTTGGGGGGTGAACCAATGGAAAAAGAAAGACCTTTCTCTCTCTCTCTCTCTCTCTCACTGTCTAACTCTGCCTTAAAAAAATAATAAATAAATAAATAAATAAACAAACAAACTCCTAGGCCTGGAGAAAAAGGAAGAGGAGAGAGATGCTTGTGCCTGGAGAGGGTGGAGCTGTGGCCGTGCAGGAGACCTGGAAGAAGCTCCCGGCTCCTGGCTTCGGATCATTGCAGTTCTGGCCATTGCGGCCATCTGGGGAGTGAACCAGTGGATGGAAGGCCTCTCTCTGTCTCTACCTCTCTCTGTAACTCTGTCTTTCAAATAAAATAAATCTTGAAAAAAAAAAATTCTTGGTTGACAATTCTTGGAAATTTTTTTCCAACATTCTGATACCTCATCTCCCTTTTTTCTTGCTTTGTGGTTTCTGGTGAGAAGGCAGAGCTGATAATCTTATTAAGGATTCCCTGTTGCTTTCTCTTTCTGTTTTCAAATGTCTCTCTTGATGTAGATCACTGGCTTTCAATAGTTTCACTTTGATGTGTTGATCTTTTAGGTTTACCTTCACTGTAGTTCCTGAGCTTTTTGGATATGCAGATTAGTGTTTGTTTATTTTTAATCAAGTTTGTAAAGTTTCCTGCCATTATTTCTTCAAATATTCTTTCTGTCCCTTTCTCTTTCTTCTTAAACTCTCATTCAGCATGTACTGATACACTTGATGATTTTCCCTAAGTCTATGAGGCTCCATTCATTTTTCTTCATTCTTTTTTCTTTCTGTTCCTCAAATGGGGGCAATCTCAACTGACCTGCTGCAAATCCATTATTCTTCTGTCAGTTGAAATCTGATGGTGATTTCCTTGAGTAAATTTTATATTTCAGTTTTATTATTTTTAAACTCCAGGATTTACTTTTGGTTCATTTTTTTATAATTTCTTTTTACATACACACCTTAAATTTTTGTCTCTATTGGTAAGACATTCTCATTTAATTCTTTAGACATGTCTTTAGTTCTTTGAAAACATTTATAACTAATGTCTGTTTTTCATAAGTTCAATGTCTGAGCCTCCAGATTTTTTTTCTAAAAGCCACCCTAATGTCCTGTTTTGACATCTAAAATATATGCTATGAGAACTCTGATAATCAGATTTATTGTTGTCCTGCCCCCTATGATTTGTTTTTGCTGTCTGTTGTTGATGATGATGTTTATCTAGCACTGGACTAAACCTGTAAACTACATATTCTTTGTATTATGAGGCAACTAAAGTCTCAGCTCAGGTTATCATAGGGATCAACTAATTATCGGGCAGAGGTTTTCTCAGATACATTGCACCACCAAGCTTCCCAGCCTTTGTCAAGGGGATTACGCACTAGGCAGTGGCTTCAATACTCAGACAAGCACTTTCATTTTTCAAAGGGAGTGTTGATTGAAAGGAATCTAGTTGAATTTCTTTGAAAATAGGAAGTCTTTAGCAACCTATTAACTTCACTCTTATTTTCCATCTCTATATCTCTCTGCACTATAATCTGGTTGATCTCCCCCAGGCAATCTTCTAGATTACACATTTTCTCTTTATCTATACGTAATCTGTTGCATTATTAATCATGGCCCAGTCAGAAAAGAAAAAGGCACAGCATGAAATCAAAGGAAAAAAAAAATTGAAACCACACTGTGATATCAAAGAGAATTCACCACAGGGAATGAAAAAGCCATAAGAGAACAAAAGATAACATAGAAATAGAACTATTAATAGAAAGCAGTTCCCTTTGTTACAGCTAGGGAGACAAAGGGAAGATAGGACTGCTAAATCTAGCGCCTTGATTTAAACATAGGGACCCTACAGAGTTATAACCCAGACCTCAAATGAAGTTGTTATTGTCCAAATATTTCTGGAGCTGGAAAAGGGGGCACCAGAGGTTGTGGATTCAGATTTCTGATGCAGTGGTACTGCTCTCTATGAATTGTTACAATAAAAGTGGTTCTGTAATACTAGGGAAAAACTGAAAACTGTAAACTAACACCTTGGAGTTCAAAACCATTTCTAGATCAACACTGACTAGCAAAACAGAAAAGAGCAGGTCATTTCTTCCTTCTATCACTTTTCAGTCTACCTCTAGTGTACTAGTTGACAGAAAATGACAGCAAGCTGGTTGACAAAAGAGAAATGTAGCTTACCAAATCCTAGTTCCAGAATCAAAAAGCAGAATACAGAAGTCTAAATTTCAATCTGAGAGACAACAGCTTAATAAATAGTGTATGCTGTTTATACTATTCAGTGAGTTTTTGATTTCAAGAACTGTTTACTTTTAGAAAATATATTTGGGGTGGCCGGTGCCGCGGCTCACTAGGCTAATCCTCCGCCTAGCGGCGCCGGCACACCAGGTTCTAGTCCCGGTTGGGGCACCGGATTCTGTCCCGGTTGCCCCTCTTCCAGGCCAGCTCTCTGCTGTGGACAGGGAGTGCAGTGGAGGATGGCCCAAGTCCTTGGGCCCTGCACCCCATGGGAGACCAGGAGAAGTACCTGACTCCTGCCATCGGATCAGTGCGGTGTGCCGGCCGCAGCGCGCTGGCCGCGGCGGCCATTGGAGGTTGAACCAACGGCAAAGGAAGACCTTTCTCTCTGTCTCTCTCTCTCTCACTGTCCACTCTGCCTGTCCAAAAAAAAAAAAAAAAAAAAAAAGAAAAAAAAGAAAAGAAAATATATTTGGGGGGCTGGCACCGTGGCTCACTTGGTTAATCCTCTGCCTGAGGCGCCAGCATCCTTTCTGGGTGCCGGGTTCTAGTCCCGGCTGCTCCTCTCCTAGTCCAGCTCTCTGCTGTGGCCCGGGAAGGCAGTGGAGGATGGCCCAAGTGCTTGGGCCCCCTGCACCCGCATGGGAGACCAGGAGGAGGCACCTGGTTCCTGGGTTCGGATCGGCGCAGAGCTGGCTGTGGCGGCCATTTGGGGAATGAATCAATGGAAGGAAGACCTTTCTCTGTCTCTCTCTCTCTCTCACTGTCTATAACTCTACCTGTCAAAAAAATAAAATAAAATAAAATCCAGTACTAAAAAAAAATTTTTTTGGGTCCTTATTCAAATCTTCCTGAATTTCTTTAAAGAACTGTGTTCCTTTCTTGTGTTTTCTATTTCAGGTTTGACATATTTAATCATTTAAAATGTGCATCTCTTATAAGTGTCTACTATATGAAGTTTTTGGTCTAATTTTAATTCTGCTTTCTATCATCTCTGCTATGGCCTGGGATAGCAGCGGAAGATGGCCCAACTCCTTGGGCCCCTGCACCTGCATGGGAGACCCGGAAGAAGTTCCTGGCTCCTGCTTCAGATCGGCGCAGCTCCAGCCATTGCTGCCAATTGGGGAGCAAACCAGCAGATGGAAGATCTCTTTCTCTCTGCCTCTGCCTCTTCTCTCTCTGTGTAACTCTGACTTTCAAATAAATAAATAAGTCTTAAAAAAAAAAAAGTATGATACTTCCCAACCTAGCCGCTCCAGCCTTCTTTTCACCCTCTTTCCTCCTTTCTTATTTTTCCTTTCATTTTCACAGTGGTTTCTCTACTTACTACTTGTTGAATTCTTTATTTAGTGGAGGGTTAAGCTTGCCCTAGAGATACCCTCAGCAGATGGGTTCTAGGACAACCTTCCTTGTCCTCCACCCCATGTATGCCAAAATCTGAAGATGTTCGAGTCTGTTCTATAAAATAGCATAACATTTGCCTATAACCTCTGCATATCCTATAATATACTGTAATAAATCATTTCTAGATTACTTGTACTATCTAATACAACCTAAATAGTATGCAAATAGTTGTTATACTGTGTTTAGAAATAATACGAGGCCGGCGCCACGGCTCACTAGGCTAATCCTCCGCCTAGCGGCGCCGGCACACCGGGTTCTAGTCCCGGTTGGGGCGCCGGATTCTGTCCCGGTTGCCCCTCTTCCAGGCCAGCCCTCTGCTGTGGCCCGGGAGTGCAGTGGAGGATGGCCCAGGTGCTTGGGCCCTGCACCCCATGGGAGACCAGGAAAAGCACCTGGCTCCTGGCTCCTGCCATCGGATCAGCGCGGTGCGCCGGCCGCAGCGCGCCGGCCGCGGCGGCCATTGGAGGGTGAACCAACGGCAAAGGAAGACCTTTCTCTCTGTCTCTCTCTCTCACTGTCCACTCTGCCTGTAAAAAAAAAAAAAAAAAAAAAAAAAAAAAAAAAAAAAAAGAAATAATACGAAAAAATTTCTATATTACTTCAGTACTCATGCAATTTTTTCCCCAGTATTTTCAATCTGTTGCTGATTGAATTTGTACATGTGGGAACCTGTGAACATAGAAGGCTGACTTTATAATGAGCCTCGTTTGGGCTATATTCACACAGAAGAAATTATCGGCCATTTAAGTAGAGCTGGAGCTGCAAGCTGGAAAGTGACAAAAGCTGGAATTAAAAGTTATCAAAATATAGGAAGTATGTAGAAGTCAGAGCCTTTAGAGTATGCAAGATGACCACAAAGAAACCCTGAGCCATAAATAAGGATAGAGAAAAGCGGACCAGACAGTACCGAAAAGTTATAAAAAGAGGGGAAAAAAAAACCAAACAGAGGAAGCCAAGAGAAGGGTTTACACAGTGTCTCTCTGGATTTCACATTTATAAAAAACATTAAGTAACACACTGACTAAAAAACTAAGAGACATAATGGACCTAATTCAGGAGCATGTGAGGTCAATCTCAAAGCAGCACTCACTGACCATGAAGGAAATATCAAAACTGTGAAGTCACCAGCCCAATAAATCACCAAGGGAAAAAAGTTCTTCTAGAGAAAAACCCTGGAAGCTCAGGCAGTTCTATAAAGGCTTGCTCACTCAGGGCTCCTCTTCCAAGGTACCTGACTCCACAACCTCAACTGTATCCCGTTCCTGAAAAGGAAGGGAGCAGACTACACTTTTACTAGTAAGCATTTTCTGAAAGGTCTTGATTAGTCTCTGATCTTTGAACAGGATAAAGCTGATCTCATTTGGAATTTTTGTTTTTAACATATTTTTAATTTATACTACAGTCAAAGGCTTAATGATCCATCAAATAAAAGGTTTAACAAGTAAAAAGCAAATCAGGCCCTAGTTTAGCAGGAATGTTAGGCAAGGGCTATAAACATCAATTGAATGGAAGGATGACCTATTTCACCCATATACAGCAAATTTTACAGTAACACAGATCATTAAGGCTACATTAATATAACATTCATAATTATTAGTTTGATAAATATATAAAACAAAGGCTGATAAAAACTGTATTTGTAGCAATGCAATACTGATACACATAGGCATTTTTTCTAAATTTTAGTTCCCACATTGAAAGAAAGAACCACTTTTAACTTTAAAACATGCAACCCACAAATTCAGAAATTCTCTTCATAGGGCTCCAGACTTTTCATTCTATGATGCTACTTCTAAAGCAAACCAGTGTAATAAATTAATTAAGGTTACTCTCTGGTGAAGGTCGGATTGCAATGTATTCTCACTAAAAGGTTCTAAATCTGATGGAATGCCTACAAAACCATACTTTTCCATTTTATCGTAATGAACCCAAGTTCTAACCCAAGATGTGAATTCTTTAACTGTAACAGGTTTGAGGCACTCTAAAACTATTGCCAAAAATTAGTGTGTACTTCTTAAGGGACAAAGTCCCCCAAATTTCATAAGATTCTCCAGGGATCTGTCACACCAAAGGTTAACACTCACTATAACTTTTTTTCCACATTCAGCTCTGTTATTCACTGAGTATTCTAGATATATAAGGTGTCTAGAAATGAACTCAAGGGAAAGATTTGAATGCAAAAAGACAACCTAATTAATCATGAGCATAGAAATGTTAAAGCAGTACAGAATGGTTAAGATCCTTCCTTCCAGGGTATATTCTGAATCCTGGAAGTGCACAGTAGGTGAGCAGATGAGGAGGAGCTAGCAGGGGAGGCTGGGAACACAAGAACTATGAAAACCAAAGTGCCCCCCGAAAGGAAAAAAAACATCAAAAATGTCTACTGGGGCCGGTGCTGAAGAGTAGTGAGCTAAGCCTCTGCCTGTAGCACCGGAATCCCATATGGGTGCTGGTTCAAGTCCCAGCTGCTCCTCTTCTGATCCAGCTCTCTGCTATGGCATGGGAAGGCGGTAAAGGATGGCCCAGACTTGGGTCCCTGCACCGGCGTGGGAGACCTGTAAGAGGCTCCTGGTTTCTGGCTTCTGGCTTTGGATCAGCTCAGCTCCAGCTGATGCAGCCATCTGGGGAGTGAACAAGGAGGTGGAAGACCTTTCTGTCTCTCCTTTTTTCTGTAACTCTGCCTCTCAAATAAATAAAATCTTAAAAAAAAAAAAAATGCCTACTGGATTGGTATTTGGCCACTAGGAGGACCCAGAACACTTTCCTACACAACTTCAAGGAATAAGTTCAGGTGGATTCACTCTGTCAAAAATAATGTTCCAAATGACAAGATTTCTTTCTTTTTTTTTTTTTTTTATGGCATGGATGGAACCAGGGGCCATTACGTTAAGTGAAATAAACCAAACACAGGAAGACGAGCTTATGTTAAATGAAATAAGCTAAGTACAAAAGACAAGTATCACATGATCTCGGTCATGTATGCAATCTTAAAACAGGTAATTTCAAAGAAGTGAAAAGTGTAACAGTGCTGGGGAAGGAAGAGGGGAGACAGGATCTAGGAAAGGCTACTAAGTCACAGCTAAGTAGGAATAAAAAGTTCTGGATCTACTGCACAGTAGGGTGACCACTGACCATATGAATATACCATATATTTCTCAATTTTAAAAAAACCCTTAAGATAGGATCTTAGGATGTTTTGATTCTAAAGAAACGTTATGTATTTGAGGAAATAGATACGTTAACCCTGACTGCTTACTGCACAATGTGTACATGTACTGAAACATTACAAGGTAACCCATAAATACGTATAACTTTCCTATGTATCAAAATTTTTCTTTATCAAAATTCTTTAGCATACACACATAAAAAAATAAAGAATGAGAAGAAGAAAGGAAACAGAGAGTCAGGCAAAAACACGGCAAATACAGCAAACGGTTTTAAGCACTTCGCTAGCGAAATTAAGAAAACAGCTGTGCGCCCATCAGGGCCAAGGGGTCTGTGAGGCTCTGTTGCTGCAGGTGGATGAGAAGGGTAGACTGCTTTTCAGAGTGAAATCAGGGAAGACAGCCCCTGGGAGCCTGACGCTCCTCCACACCACAGTAACATACTTTGATGCAGGCTCTGAAAAGCCCCCTTAACACCATAAAGCTTTGGGTTTGCCAAAACCCAAGGCCTTTTCCTACCATTTCCAGTCTCTTATCCCACAACTGCAGTAAAAAAAAAAAAAAAAAAAAGTTTTTGCCAAGTTTATAATTAAAAAGTCACAAACATCAAAACAACCTCTTCAAAGTCCGACCAGCCTTCGGGTCTTCCCTCAGGGCTGCCCCCCAACCCCCCACCCACCCGCGTACCTCTTCCCCGCAGCTCCTGCCCGCCCGCTCCCGCCACGCCTGGAGGGGAGGCCCAGCCACAACCGGTAAGCCAGGGCCTTCGCAGCCACAGCCTCGGCCGCCACAGCCGTGCGGTCAAGCTGAGTCGCCAGTCTCGCCGCCGTACCTCAGGGACACGCGCCAGAGGCCTTTTCCAGAGACCTTTTCCAGAGACCTCTGGCCCTGCCCCTCCCGCGAGATCCCTTAAGCTCCGCCCCCCACCTTCGGCCCCGCCCCCTGACGCCTTCCGCGGTCCCTGAGCCTTGGCCTGCCAGGTGTAGGCCAAAGCCCAGACCCTGCGGATAAAGGTGTGAAAGTACTAAGTCCCTTTCCCTCAGAGCGCTTTAGTACCAGCGGATGAGACGGCTGGAGGCCGGGTGAGGAGGAAGGGCAGGAGGGGCAGTCCCTTCCCGGCCGCCATCAAAGGTGATCTTGGCTAAGTCTTGAAGGGAATGAGGGCGTAAACTCTGGCTCCCCGAAGAAAGAACATTCCAGCAAGAAGGACCAAAAGTCACAAAGGCGCCCGGGAGGCAGCTGGCAAGGGGCTGGGGGGGCGCGGAGAACGCGCTTTCCCGTGGGCCCTTGCAGGGGTGAGGCGCGCAGTCCGCAGACCACGTGAGCCCCGTCCCCAGCGCATCTCCAGCGGCCAGAGACGAGACTCCGGGGGTGCAACAAACTGTGCGTAAGAATTGCACAGGAGGCCCAGTTAAGTGTACATTGTGGATCAACAGTAACTTTAAGTTTCACTTCGCAAAATGATTTTTGGTGTGCTGTATTTTTATTTGCTAAAGCTGAGAACTTGAATGTTCAGGTGCCATGTTATGGAACTTAGGCGCAGTGCTGTGAGAAGCCACACTGGGGCCTAAGGCAAAAGGAAGTGTGAGCCTCGTGTCCAAGTTGTTGTATATTTTTTAATGAAAGATTTTTCTCAGAAACATTAGTTGAAAATAATAAAAAATTCAAAGTTGGTATATTAAAATACAGTATTTCATATATTTTATTTATAGCAATGTCTTTAATGGAAGCAAACTCATCAATTGTAATTTTAAAAATTGTTTAACAAGTGGGGCTCCTAATTTTTAATTAACTCTAGTTTACCAGCATTTATTTTGCAGAATGCCGCTGTGACTGGTATTGTTTAAAAAAAATTATCAAGGCCACTTCCAAATTGGGTAAAACTGTACCCAGAAAAATCCACACATCAGTTTTAGAGAATCCAAACCATGCAGATTTTGTATTAGATTACTGATACTGCATGCTGCTTAGAATTACCATAGATGAAATTTCCATAGCATTTAAATTTCCATAGCTTCAGCAAATCTGAAGCTCCTTCTTGTCCATAAGATGTATTCATGGAAAATCACGTTTTTAGGGTAATAATTCAAATCCGAAGATGCTTCATTTGTTTTTCATATCTCCATTTGTAGGATGTCTATAATCTCTTTAAATTTCTTCATGTTAAACGCTTTTCCCACAGTAATTCAAAGGCATCTTCAATGATCTGTGCATTTCTTATTTCTGTTTTCAAGTATATTTAAATATCTCTTGCTAAAGTTTTACATTAATCAAACATTTTCAGAGTTACTTTCATTTGTTAAAAGCAAAGGGATAGGTCTTTATTAGTCATGCAACTTTGTATATGGTCATTTTTTAAAAGTTATATACCTTTATTAACTTTTTCTTAGTTCACAATATTACAACACAGAAGTTGCAGAGAAATTATAATCTGCACTAAGATGTTTTCTGTTTCAGGATTCTGAATTTTGTCATTTGATGTGGTTTTTTTAATATTTTACAAACATCTGCAATTTGTGTGAAGTGCCTTGTATTTGATTTCATATTGTATTAAAATGCCTTGTATTTAATTTTGTATTAAAGTGTATTGTATTTAATTTTGATGCCTCTGAGTTTTGTTTTTTTTTTTTTTTAACAGGCAGAGTGGACAGTGAGAGAGAGAGAGAGAAAGGTCTTCCTTTGCCGTTGGTTTACCCTCCAATGGCCGCCGCGGCTGGCACACTGCAGCAGGCACACCGCGCTGATCCAAAGGCAGGAGCCAGTTGCTTCTCCTGGTCTCCCATGGGGTGCAGGGCCCAAGCACTTGGGCCATCCTCCACTGCACTCCTGGGCCATAGCAGAGAGCTGGCCTGGAAGCAACCCGGACTAGAACCCGGTGTGCCGGCACCACTAGGCGGAGGATTAGCCTATTGAGCCATGGCGCCGGCAGGATTCGTGTATTTTAAATGTAGTTTTTAGAACAGTGTAACATTCCATCTGCTCACTGTACTCACAAAAAGGTATCTTTGTACAATACTAAAAATATTATATTTGAATTCATGGAAAAAGCATTTTTTGCATGTTAAGATTATGAACTTATTTGGCATAATCATTTTGACAAGGAAAATAACTTTTACATCCTACATCTATACCTGTATACACCTATATATATATACACACCTACTATATGTGTTTCATTATATTTATCGTCTCAAAGATATTTTATGGTAGCCAGTGTTGTAGTGTAGTGGGTAGGGTAGGGCAGCTGCCTGTGATGACAGCACCCCCTATGGGCGCCAGTTTGAGTCCTGGCTGTTCCACTTCTGATCTAGCTCCCTGCTAATGCTCCTGGGAAGGCAGCAGAAGATGGTCCAAGTGCTTGGGCCCCTGCACCCACCTGGGAGGCCTGGAGAAAGCTCTGGCTCCTGACTTTAGTATGGCCCAGCCCTAGCAGTTGCAGCCAAAGTGAACCAGCAAATTGAAGATCTGTCTTCCCCTCTGTATAGCTTTGCCTTTCAAAGAAAAATAAATCTTTAAAAATGTTTTATGTCAGTATTGCCTTTTTCCAGTTATTTCAAAACATAACATCATGTCCCTTTTTTCTAATTTCATTAAAGTCAGTTTCTTTTTATGTTGATGTTATTCTTATTTAAACATACTTAATAACCTGATGTAGTTGTTCATGATGGACCATATCTGTTATACAAAGAATAAGAAAATATATCTTTCTTTTTTTCCCAAAAATTTCATTGTTTTTTGAAATGCAGAGAGAAAGAGACAGAGATCTTCCATCCACCAGTTCACTCCTTAAATGCTTACAGTGGCCAAGGCTGAGCCAGACCGAAGCACAGAGCCCAGTGCTCCCATGTGAATGGCAGGCACCCAAATATTTGCGCCATCAACTGATGCCTTCCAGAGTGTGCATCAGCAGGAAACTGGATGGGAAGGAGAGGATCAGGGACTCGAACCAGGCACTCCAATATATGATGCAGACACCTCAAGGGGAGACTTAATTGCTGTGCCAAATGCCCACCCTCCTTGTATTTTTCTTCTTTCATTCCCAACAGTATTTCAGGTCTAACACAAGTATAATGCTGTGGTCTCCCCAAAATTCATTTTTAAGTCCTAACTAAACATGTGATTGTATTTAGAAAAGGACCTTAAAGATATAAGATAAAATTGACATCACATGGTGGGGCCTTAATTCAGTGTAACTGCTGTCCGCACAAGAGATTAGGACACAAAGTGGTAACAGTCTGCCAGCCAAAAAGAGAAATCTCACAAGAATCTGCTGATAACCTTGCTCTTGGACTTCCAGGCTCTGGAACTGTGAGAAAACGAATCTCTGTTGTTTAAGCCACCTGGTCTGTGGTACTTTGTATGGTAGCCTGTTTTGAATTTTATTGGACAGGGCATATGACTTTGGGTACATTTGCTTTCTCTGACCTGCAGCTTCTTGATTACCTATTCTGAAGAGTGTTTGTATGATGAAGTAACAGACTGTAACATCACTGTCACACTATGAAATGCACACTGAAATGCTCAACAGCTTTGCTGCTCATAATGAACATGTGAACGCCAAGCTAAGCAGTCCCCTGTGCCAAAGGCAGATACTATCCTGTGCTTTCCAGAATCACACAAGACAGACAGACATCAAAATGTAACAGAGTTCCTTAGTGACTGACTCCATGCTTAATGCAGGAAATCTTCAAGATCAATGTAAAACATCTTGTTATAGTAGCTAACAAAGGAAGATATTTGAGATCAGATTTTCTGTGTCTATATTTTATTCTGCATGAAGAAATTGTTTAAAAGTCAAATAGAGGCCAGTGTTGTGTAGTGGATAAAGCCATTGTATGCAATGCCAGCATCTCGTATGGATGTCTGTTTGTGTCCCAGCTGCTCCACTTTTGATCTAGTTCCTGCTAATGGCCTGGGAAAAGCAGCAGAAGATGGTTCGATTGCTTGGGCCTCTTAGTCCCACATGAGAGACCTGGAGGAAGCTCCTGGCTTCTGCCTGTTTCAGCCCTGGCTGTTGCGGCCACTTGGGGAGTGAACCAGTGAACAGAAGACCTGTCTCTCTCTGTCTCTGCCTCTCTCTAACTCTGACTTTCAAATAAATAAATAAAATTTTTTTAAACAAAAATGGAGAGGCTTATGGTAGACCATCTTTCGTGTCAAAAGGAAAAAAGGCCGTGAAAACTGGATAAAATCTGTTTGAAGGCATCACTGAATTGCTGAAACAGAAAGGGATTTGGCATCAAGATCCTAAGAAAAGGGGCCTACACTGTGACGTAGCAGGTAAAGCGGCCACCTGCAGTGCTGGCATCCCATATGGGCACCAGTTCAAGTCCCAGCGGCTCCACTTCCAATCCAGCTCTCTGCTGTGGCCTGGGAAAGCAGTGCAAGATGGCCCAACTCCTTGGGCCCCTATACCCACATGGCAGATCTGGAAGAAGCTCCTGGCTCCTGGCTTCAGATCGGCGTAGCTCCGGCCATTGAGGCCAACTGGGGAGGGAACCAGTAGATGGAAGACCTCTCTCTGGCTCTGTTTGCCTCTCCTTCTCAGTGTAATTCTGACTTTCAAATCAATCAATCAATCTTAAAAAAAAAAAAAAAAAAAGATCCTAAGGAAGGCTGAATCTTATGAGCATGAGCCAAGAATCTGCAGCCATTTTTATCCTTAAACCATTTACTGATTTTAGGCATGGGATAAGAATGAGGAACCAGATAAATGGCAAACTAAGTGCAGTGAAAAACAAAATTAGATTGTGGTTTTCAGAATGCTGAATAGGAGGGGTAGAGAAATGAGTCAATATACCTGAATTCATTCATTTTCTGAATCCTAAAGCTGTATGGAATGGGAAACTAAGAATTTTTCTGCCTAGATTCAAAAATTCAAAATTATTGAAAAAAGGGATTTTTTTTTTTAGGCAAGGTCTAGGTGCTGAGGATATAAGAATCAGAGTTGAGGAACTGCCAGTAAGAACAGATCCATGGAACACTACAGGCGCTCAATTAGAAAACTGCTGGAGGATACATCCTATATGAGGGAAAAGAATAGATGAAGGTAGAGTCTCAGAAATACTGCAGCTCAGCCTTAGAAAGTCAGCTCAGACTCTGACAACATGAAGGTGATCCATCTCCACTCTGCCTAGCAGAGGAAAGGGAAGCCCTTTTCACAGGAGGTTATCACCATCCAGAGCCTCTACAATTTGTTGTATGCAATGTTCAGCATTCAGAAAGTTAGGAAGCATACCAACAGAGTGAACTAAGTGACCAAAAAAATCAAGCGAGGAAAAGATAGAGAACCACAGGAAATCTAAATCATAGGGTCATCAGATAAGAAGTTTCAAGTAACTGAGTCATTGGTCCAAGAAAAACAGGGAGAAAACAAAAGATAAATTCCCCCAATGAATCAGAAAAATTTTTTAAAAATGAATGGGTATTTCTAAACTTGAAAAATGTATGAACTGAAATTAAGAACCCAATATATAGGTTTAGCAGAAAAGATAAATAAATTGCAAAACGTATCAGTACAAACATAGCTGGTTTGGAGCACAAAGGATAAAGGATAGAAGACACAGAGAGAGAACAGGAGATATAAGAAACACAGTAGTTCTAACACCCAGTTTATTGGAGTCTCAGAGAAGAGAGGAAGCAAATGGGACAGAAATAATACTTGAAGAAAAGATGTCTAAGAAATGTCCAAAATTAATTAAACACATCAACCTAGAAATTCAAGAAGCTCTGTAAACACCAAGCAGTAAAATAACAAAAAGAAAATCATACTATGAGCTAGGAACATCACTGTAAAACTACTGATAACCAAAATAAAGAGAAGCGGCAAGATGGCGGAATAGGAAGGGAGCACACTGATAGTCCGGGAAGAGACAGTTTAATAAAAGTAGAGATACTGCAGGTTCAAGGAAGAGTTGAGGAAGAAATAGCAGAGGAAACTCTTCCAGAACTAGTGATTCACGGTGGACCTGCATGGAGGGCATGAGAACCATGGCTCAGGACACCAGCGGCGGAATCAATGCACCAGCGCTGGAACAAGAGGTGAGCTGAACCTCAATAGCCCGAGACACCAGTGGGAAAGCAGAAGGAGGAGCCTAGAGGGAATGAGGCTTGAAGCCCCATGGGGGAAAGTTCACCAGGCTAACTAGAGGAGAGAGGGAAAAAAAAGAAAAAAAAAAGGGACCAGTAGGGACACGAGTTTCTTTCTCTCCACTCACCTCTCAAAGGCAAGCAAGACAAAGAGCAGGCACCATTTTGGACATAAGTAAAAGCTGCGTGACCTCAGGGCTGTGCCCACCCTCAGCCAAGCAGAAAAATCTGACTCTGGGGGGGTGAAATAACAGGAGATTAGGACCTAGTGAATGTGTGGAGCTAATGAACTGAGACTGTGAAAAAAGAGACAGTGGGTGAGAGAACTCACAGAGTTCACGTGAGTACTCTCCAGAGACACTACAATTCGGTAACCTTGACAACCCAGTGAGAGACTGCTGAAGAATTTCAGCCCACACTGAGGGCAGAACAGATTACCTGTGTGGTCCTTGGGAAAGAGCAGGCGATTGTTATACCCACAGGAGCCAGAGATCGGAAGCTGACTACCTTCAATTCCGCTCAGCTGTGCAGAACTACGTCCCTTCTGAATCAAAAGAAAAAAAAAAAAAGGAGAGAGGAGAGATTTACCACACCTAACCTGGGAGTTTCACCTTTGGCACACCCTTAACCCTGAGGAACCAGAGCTCTCTGGCCACACCCATCTCAAGCCTCTAAGGCTCCATCAAAAGCAGACAGTCATAGTGTAACAAGAGAAAAATCTTAAAAGCAGTTGGTAGAGGGTAGAGCGATGGACAGTGCTCAAGAGTTAGCTTTTTAACAGAAATGGTATAAGCCAGAATATACACACACACCTTTAAAGTCTTTATATATATATACCTTTATATATATATATATATATATATGTCATATATATATATAGTCCTTAAGGAAAAAGTCCTAGATTCAAGTAGCAGAACTAGTAAACCATAAAGCAGCCATAAAATTATTTGAAAATATAGGTATAAAAATATAAAGGACAGGTTAAGAGGCAAGAGACAGCATTATATGGTCTAATTTACATTTAATCAGAGTTCCACAAGGAACACAGACAATACTGAAAGAGAAAATGGTTTAACAATTTTCCAGAGGTGATTAAACACACCATCATATATATTCAAGAAGTCCAAAAATCCTGAAATAGGAATTTAAAAAAGAAAAAGAAAAAAAAAAAAAAAACCACTTGTGTGCACTATTTTTCTGTTCTCAGCTGAAGCTTTTTCTATTTTCTATTCTGTTACACGTACTGGAGCCAGGACTGTAAACTGCATTTCCAATTCCAAGTGGCTTGCTTTTAGGTTCTGCTAATAGAAGCCACTAGAGAGAAATTAGATATGTCTACAGATGGATAGCAGTTACCCTACAACCAACGGTTTTTTGCGTGAGACACAGTATTATATATTAAGCCTATAGTTTAGGGATTACTTATTACTTACTGTAGCATAAGCCTATCTGATCTTAAAATGTGCAAAAATTTGTAAAATAGACCCTTAAAATTCGCATCATCTATAAAAATAAAAGACAAACACTGTGTAGCTTTTAGAAGAGAACACAGTAAACAACTTCATAATCTTGGAGTATAGAATTTCTTAAGTAAGGGCTGGCGCCACAGCTCAATAGGCTAATCCTCCACCTGTGGTGCCGGCACACCGGGTTCTAGTCCCGGTCAGGGCGCCGGATTCTGTCCTGGTTGCCCCTCTTCCAGGCCAGCCCTCTGCTATGGCCCAGGAGTGCAGTGGAGGATGGCCCAAATCCTTGGGCCCTGCAACTGCATGGGAGACCAAGAGAAGCACCTGGCTCCTGGCTTTGGATCAGCCCGGTGCGCCGGCCGCAGCGCGCCAGCCACGGTGGCCATTGGAGGGTGAACCAACGGCAAAGGAAGACCTTTCTCTCTATCTCTCTCTCTCTCTCACTGTCCACTCTGTCTGTCAAAAAAAAAAAAAAAAAAAAAAGCATATGTTATAGGGCCGGCGGTACAGCTCACTAGGCTAATCCTCCGCCTTGCAGCACTGGCACACTGGGTTCTAGTCCCAGTCGGGGCGCCAGATTCTGTCCCGGTTGCTCCTCTTCCAGGCCAGCTCTCTGCTATGGCCAGGGAGTGCAGTGGAGGATGGCCCAAGTGCTTGGGCCCTGCACCCCATGGGAGACCAGGAGAAGCACCTGGCTCGTGCCATCGGATCAGTGCGGTGCGCCGGCCGTGGCGGCCATTGGAGGGTGAACCAATGGCAAAGGAAGACCTTTCTCTCTGTCTCTCTGTCTACTCTGCCTGTCAAAAAAAAAAAAAAAAAAGCATATGTTATAAAGGAAAAAAAGTTTGGTAAATTTGACAAAGAAAGAACTTGAGTTTATCAAGACAGAAGTAGGGGCAAACACTGTGGTGTAGCAGGTTAAGCTACCAATTGTGATGCCAGCAAACCCATATGGGAGCTCTGGTTCCAGTCTCAGATCTTCCCTTCTGATACAGCTTCCTGCTAATGAGCCAGGAAAGCAGCATTAAGATGGCCCAAGTACTTGGGACTCTTCCACCCATCTTGGAGTCCAGGATAGAATTCCTGGCTCCTGGCTTTGGTCTGGCCCAACCTTGGCTATTGCGGCCATTTGGAGAGTGGTCCAGAAGATGGAAGGTCTTTCTCTCTGTAGCTCTTCCTTTCAAATAGATGAACCTTCAAGGCAGAAACAAAGGACAGAACTAAAAAGGTGAAAATATAAGCAAAAAGAATTATATGTATTTGCAAAACTTAACCATCAAATAGCTTGTGGCCACAACATATTAAAAATTATGGAATGCACACTGGTGCTACTGATTAAGATGCCAACATCCCATATCAGACAGCCTGGGTTGGATTCACAGTTCCACTCCTAATTCTGGCTTCATGCTAATGCACATGCTAGAAGGTAGCAGGTGATAGCTAACATAGTTGGGTCCCTACCACCCATGTGGGAAAAATGGATTGAGTTAATGGCTCCTGGCTTCAGCCTAGCCCAGTCCAGGCCACTGCAACCATTTTGGAAATGAACCAGCACATAGGATCTCTTTCTGATTGTCTCTCAAATAAATATATTTTTAAAAGACTATTACAAAGGGGATAGCATTGTGACTTAGTAGGTTAAGCCTCCACCTGTGACTCTAGGATCCCATATAGGTGCCTGTTTGAAACTCAGCTATTCTACATCTGATCCAGCTCCTTGCTAATGTGTCTAGGAAAGCAGCAGAAGATAGCCCAAATTTTGGGCCCCTGCACCCACCCAGGAGACCTGGAAGAAGTTCCAGGCTCCTGGTTTCAGCCCCGCCCAACCTGAGCCATTGTGGTTATTTGGGGAGTGAACCAACAAATGCAAGATTCTCTAACTCTGCCATTAAAACAATATTTTTTTTAAAATTCCTGGGGGCCAGCGCTGTGGCACAGCAGATTAACGCCCTGGCCTGAAGTGCCAGCATCCCATATGGGCACCGGTTCAAGACCCGGCTGCTCCACTTCCAATCCAGCTCTGCTGTGGCCTGGGAAAGAAAATGGCCCAAGTCCTTGGGCCCCTGCACCCATGTGGGAGACCTGGAAGACGCTCCTGGCTCCTGACTCCGGATCAGCGCAGCTCTGGCCATTGCAGTCAACTGGGGAGTAAACCATCAGATAGATGACCTCTCTCTCTCCTCTCTCTCTCTCTCTCTCTATCTCTTGCAAATAAATAAATAAATCTTAAAAAAAAATTCATGTGAATCAGTTTTTTAAAAGACTATTTTAGGCCGGCGCCGCAGCTCACTGGCTCACTAGGCTAATCCTCTGCCTTGCGGCGCCGGCACACCGGGTTCTAGTCCCGGTCGGGGCACCGGATTCTGTCCTGGTTGCCCCTCTTCCAGGCCTGCTCCCTGCTGTGGCCAGGGAGTGCAGTGGAGGATGGCCCAAATGCTTGGGCCCTGCACCCCATGGGAGACCAGGAGAAGCACCTGGCTCCTGGCTTCAGATCAGCGCGATGTGCCGGCCGCAGCGCGCCGGCCATGGCGGCCATTGGAGGGTGAACCAACGGCAAAGGAAGACCTTTCTCTCTCTCACTGTCGACTCTGCCTGTCAAAAAAAAAAAAAAAAAAAAAAGACTATTTTAAAAAAATAATTTATTTATTTGAAAGTCAGAGTCAGAGAGAGAGAGAGAGAGAGAGACAGAGAGATCTTCCATCCACTGGTTCACTCCCTAGAAAAATGTAAAGGACAGGGCTGGATCAGGCCAAATCCAAGAGCCAGAATCATCTGGGTCTCCCATGTGGGTGGCAGAGGCCCAAACACTTAGGCCATCTTCCGCTGCTTACCAGGCCATTAGCCAGGAGCTGGATCAGAAGTGGGGCAGCCAAGACATTAACCACTGCCAAGGTGGGATGCCGGAGTTGCACATGGCAGGTTTACCTGCTATGCCACAACACCAGTCCCCAAAAAAAGAATTGAAAAAGAAATCTAATGACCAACAAACATGTAAAGTTGTTCAAAATCAATAAACATGTTGAAACAGCTAGCATTACACATGTACTGTGTTAGTCAAGGTAGGGCTGCGATAAACAGTGTACTTACTTCAGTTTGGAATGGTGGAAAGTAGAAGATCAGGTGCTAGCAGTTTAATGCCTGGTGGTGGCCCACTTCCTGGTTCACAGCTACCTTCCTAATGTATCGTCATAGAGCAGAAAGAAGGCTAGAGAGTTCTATGAAGTCTTTCGTAACAGTACTATCCCATTCATGAGAAGTATTTCTGCTCCTTAATATAGGTCCCAAGAAAACTATGTTTTGGGGCTGGCACTGTGGCATAGCAGGTAAAGGTGCCACCTGCAGTGTTGGCATCCCATGTGGGCACCAGTTCGAGACCCAGCTGCTCCAATTTTCATCCAGATCTCTGCCATGGCCTGGGAAAGCAGTAGAAGATGGCCCAAGTCCCTGGGCCCTGCACCTGCCTAAGACTCAGAGGGAACTCCTGGCTTGGGACTGGCTCAGCTCCAGCCTTTGCAGCCAACTGGGGAGTGAACCAGCAGATGGAAGACCTCTCTTAGTCTCTGCCTTTCCTTCTCTCTGTGTAACTCTTTCAAATAAATAATAAATCTTTTTTTTTCAAAAAAAAAATGTATGTTTATGTGCATGAGTAGTCATCCATTAAAAATGCTTATCACAGGAGCTGGCACTGTGGCACAGTGGGTAAAAGCCGCCACCTGTAGTGTTGGCATCCCACAGGGCACCGGTTCAAGTCCCAGCTGCTCCACTTCCAATCCAGCTCTCTGCTATGGCCTGGGAAAGCAGTGGAAGATGGCCCAAGTCCTTGGGCCCCTGCACCCATGTAGGAGACCCGGAGGAGGCTCCTGGCTCCTGGCTTTGGATTGGTGCAGCTCCAGCCTTGCAGCCATCTGGGGAGTGAAGCAGCAGATGGAAAATCTCTCTCTGTGTAACTCTTTCAAATAAATAAATAAATCTTTTTTTTTTTTTTTTTTTTTTGACAGGCAGAGTGGACAGTGAGAGAGAGAGACAGAGAGAAAGGTCTTCCTTCACCGTTGGTTCACCCTCCAACGGCCGCCGCGGCCAGCGCGCTGCAGCCGGCGCACCGCGCTGATCCGATGGCAGGAGCCAGGAGCCAGGTGCTTTTCCTGGTCTCCCATGGGGTGCAGGGCCCAAGCACTTGGGCCATCCTCTACTGCACTCCCGGGCCACAGCAGAGGGCTGGCCTGGAAGAGGGGCAACCGGGACAGAATCCGGCGCCCCAACCGGGACTAGAACCCGGTGTGCCGGCGCTGCTAGGTGGAGGATTAGCCTAGTGAGCCGCGGCGCCGGCTAAATAAATAAATCTTTAAAAAAATAAATAAAATAAAATAAATGTTTTCTTCTCCAACCCAGGCAGTGGTAACACAGGTGATTCTACTCCTCTTGTTTTTTTATTTAATTTAATTTATTTATTTGAGAGGTAGAGTTACAGACAGTGAGAGGGAGAGACAGAGAGAAAGATCTTTCTTCCGTTGGTTCACTCCCCAAATGGCCACAATGGCTGGAACTGCACCGATCCAAAGCCAGGAGCCAGGAGTTTCTTCCTGGTCTCCCATGCAGGTGCAGGGGCCCAAGGATTTGGGCCACCTTCCACTGCTTTCCCAGGCCACAGCAGAGAGCTGGATCAGAAGAGGAACAGCCAGGACTAGAACTGGCACCCATATGGGATGCTGGCGCCACAGGCGGAAGATTAACCTACTGAGCCATAGGGCTGGCCCCCTCTACTCCTCTTCCTTTTCTTTAACAGAGTATCTCAAAAAGTTTGTGGAAACTGAAATGTAAAGCTTATTTTGGTACAAGACTTTTTTTAAAAAAAGATCTGGTAATTTGAAAAGCAGACTGGGGCAGGGAGTCTCCCATCCACTGACTCCCCAAATGGTCACAACAAGGCCAGGCGGGGCCAGGCCAAAGCCAGGAGCCCAGAATTCCATCCAGGTCTTCCACATGGGTGGCAGGGGCCCAAACACTTGGACTACATTCTGCTGTTTTCCCAGGCACATTAAGAGGGAGCTGGATCAGAGGTGGAGCAGCCATGACTGAAACTAGCACTCATACGAAATGCTGGCTTTGCAGGTGGTGACTTCACCCATTATGCTACAACACTGCCCTAATGCAAGAAATTTTGAAATCTATGCATAATTTTATCAGAAAATACATTTCCTTGAAATTTTTGAAGACTCCTCATATGCACAGATTTTAAAATTTTTTGCACTAAAATAAACATCTTTCATTTAAAACTTTTTTGTCTATTTTATTTATTTGAAGGGCAGACAGACTGACAGACCAAGAACTCCCATTTGCTGGTTCACTCCCAAATGCCTACAATATCCTGGGCTGGGCCAGGCTGAAGGCAGGAGTCAGGAATTCAATCCAGGTCTCCTATATAGGTGGCAGGGACCCCAGTACTTCATATATGCCCTAAAGAAATGTTTATCTGCACCAAGAACCATGGGTGGCAGAGATCTAACTACCTAAGCCATCAAATGTTACCTCACAGGGTGCACATTTGCAGGAAGCTGGAATCACAAGCAGAGCTAAGACTTTAACCCAGACACTCTGATAAGGGATGTGAGTATCCCAAGTAGCATCTTTAAAAAAATATATATTTATTTTACTTGAAAGTTAGAGTCACACAGAGAGAGGAAAGGCAGAGAGGGAGCAAGAGAGGTCTTCCATCCGATGGTTCACTCCCCAACTGGCCACAACAGCCAAACTGTGCCAATCCGAAGCCAGGAGCTTCTTCCGGGCCTCCCACGTAGGTGCAAGAGCCCAAGGACCTGGGCCATTTTCTACTGCTATCCCAGGCCACAGTAGAGAGCTGGATGGGAAGTGTAGCAGCTGGGACTCAAACTGACGCCCAAATGGAATGCCAGCGCTTCAGGCCAGGGTGTTAACCCGCTGCACCACAGTGCCGGCCCCCAAGTAGCATCTTAACCGCTATACCAAATGCCCACCCTAAACTTATCTTTAAATTTCATTTTCCACTAACTTTTTGAAGTATTCCCATACATTTCATATATTTTAAAATGTTAAAATAAGAAATTTCAGGCTATAACAGCATCACAATTGTGATCATACATGTTCTTTACGTTCTCTAGGAGACAAGGAGAGACTATATATTCCAACTTACTTTCTAGAAAAGGACAACGAAGCTTAGAGATGACACAAGTACTGAAACCACATCTAGACCCCAAGGCCAGGCTTCTGCCACTAAAGCCTTCGTTATCTAGATTCTGCCTCCAGATAGCTAACACACGCAAAACGGTCAACTTGGGAAAAGCTTCCCATATTCAAAAAACAAAAAAACAACAACAAAAAACACTCCAAATACAGCTCTTTAAGGCTTCTGGCAGGGACAATTTATTTATTATTTTTTTTTTGTTGTTAAAGCCACAACTGATAGAAATGCCATAACAAACATGTAAACAAGGCATCAGAACTTTGGTTCACTGAAACATCTTACACCTAAAACATCTGAGGTACAAAGGCACCTTGCTTGGCGCTAGACAGTGACTCTGCTGCAGCCGCTCCGACCCTACACTTGAGGCTAGAGATAGCACAGGCTGACCACAGAGGCTGGGGACCAGGGCACCAGGACCCATCCCACTATACCCCACCACTCCAGACAAACGTTCATTCCTCCAAAGACCCACTTGATAGGATCTGGAACACATGAAGGTGTCTGTCACACTGAACTTGGAGTTGACATGGGCTGCGGGGCCAGGAAAGGGAAGGGCAGAAAAGGACATCAGTCAACTTCTGTTGATCCACAAGGTCTCAGGAACTCCTGTCCTCGTTCATGAAACCACTTGTTGGAAACTGTGAACAGAAACCAAGTATATTACCATCCTACTGGTCAGTTCAGCAACCAAAACTAACGATTCATTCATGATAACCCCTGCAATGTGTTCTGGACTCAGACTCCATTACGACATGGTCTCAGGCCTCAAGTGGCTCATGCACTGTTGAGGAAGACACATGCCAGTGACACAAGATATGTGCACGCAGGTTGCCCTGAGAACAGAGTCAAAGGAACATCAAACCATGTCAGGGAACTAGAGACCCCAGGGCTAGAGAAGGAAGCTGAACAGAAGTTATGGGGAAGAAGATGGATATACCAAGATAACTCCCACACCAACGGGGGTCCCATGAAGTGGGAGAAGGATAAGAAATTCAGCAGGCAGGAACTGCCCTGGTGTGTGTCAAGGACCTCAACAAACCTGCTACTGGGAGGTGGTGGGGGAAACTGAGAGGCAGGGGGTGAGGAAGCCCATGAGCACGGAGAAGGGCTCGGCTATCACCTCAGGCACGGTGGGCCGGCAGACCCAACCTGTGCGCTGTGTGCCCCAGAGCAGCAGAGCTGGTGCCATCACTGTCATCTAAGCCGTGTCTCAGTCAGGGATCATGATTCTGTGCCTCCAACGCAGACTCTCTCATGAGTAAAATTGTTTTACTGTACTACTGAAGTCATACAACTTTTTACATATAATTTAAAGTAATACTTGTACTTCATGGAACCACTCAAATTATCTAAAATTTTGTGATAAACAGCAATCTCCTAAAGTACTCCCTCCAAGCCCCAAGCCCCACTCAGAAGACTTCAGCTGTTTCTTCTAATATTTAACCAAATTTTTCTGAATAGCATATTTATAATGCTATTTCTTGATATTAAATTTTGAACTTATTTTCTTCTAACCCTAAACACATACTTGTCCCCATCTATCTTCCCAATATCATTAAACCACAAGCTTTAAAACTAAGATTTCGTGTGATGTTGTTTTGAGCCATGCAGTAGATTATGCTTACATTTCATTTCCTGGTTTTCCCCCTGAAATCAGTGACTACCTCCTTTTCTTTTTCACTGCTCAATGTTCCATAAACCTATCCGCCAAACTCTTGTAAGAGGGCTACAAACTCATCTCAGGCCTCTCAGTGGCTCACCACCACTGCTCCCAGGATGAGGCTCCAGCTTTGGTCTCTGTGGTTTGGTCCCAGCCCCACCTCTTGGCTCCGTGCACCAAGCCCTCCCCCTTCTTCATGTGACAACGACAGCAGCCCACAGGCCCCTGATGCTACTCTGAGCCTGTCCCTTATTCCAGTGGGCCTTGCCCTACTGACTCTTCCTATTCCTGCTTCCAGCTCCTGTCTGCTCCCACAGAGCCCATACCAGAGCCTGCTCTCCTGGAGAGCCATCCTGGACCAACAATAGGTGGCTGGCTGTGGGTGGCCAGCTGTTCTTCCTTGGGGCCTCCCTCCCTCTCTGGGCATCTCTCAAGGGTATTCCCAACTAGATCTCCTGGCACATGACCAGCTGAGTAGTCAGTAACATGGCTGGATGGTGCTGCCACCTAACAGATAAAAACCTTTTGTACAAATGTGGCGGTTGCTGTCTCCTGGCACAGAGTCTAAGGCAGGCCATCAAAGCCCACAAGGAGCCCACCAAAGTCAAGAACTCACCCCACTTGCAACCCACAAGCACAGGGCAGGCGGCGTGTCTTGTTCGGTAGTCACCTTCCCCACTCCGCAGAAGGTTGTACCAGAATACAGCTGTGCCCTGCGAAACAGAAAGCCTGTCAGAAAAAAATCCTTTGAGACTGGGCTCTACGACCTGAGCCCAAGCAGAACCATCACTTTCCTACATACTGGGGGACTCAGGGCTCTGGGACTCCAGCAAGAGGGGAGTTTCCCAAGAGCACTCACCTGCTCCGGAAGGGACTTTCCTCCACCACCCCACCACCCCATCCCCAGGTGGAAGCTTAGGCCAAAGAGAGCACAGGTGGAAAGGAGCCAAGGCGTATCACAGGTGACAGTCAAGCTGGCCAAGGAATGGGGCTGGGGGACAACATCTGAGCCTGGCTTCAACCTCTAACCCAGAACTTACCTTTTTAGGCCAAATCGCAGCCCCCAGATCAGGGAAGACAGTGGCACCACCAGCTTCTACATCACTCATCTGGGAATACAAGGCAGAGAGCTTGGCCCCTCTATCCAGGTCTCTCAGAGCAACTCAATCACAAAGGATGTGGCGAGGTGTGTATATCCCCCTCCTCTGAGCATGAGCGGATCTGCTCCATGGCCAGCCCTACCTAACCTGTGTGGTTCATCAGGACAGTCTCCGCCAAGGACTCGAGAGCAGCGACCCACACCTGAGCTGTCCTCCATGGGAGCAATCTGAGTCCACACTCAGAAAAGAACTGTCGTCTACTCCCTCAAGCCCCCACACAGCTTGGGTTATGTCTAAGTCACTGTGCCCAGCAAACAGCCCTGAGCAGGAGCTCCCAGCTGCTTGCAGCACCAGGCATAGCCGTGCAAGCTGTTTCTGTGGCTCCTGCAGTCTGCTCATCTGGTCACTGTTCCAGAACAGTCACCCTCCTTAGAACAATTTGAGTGGGCAGGTAGAATGCTGTGTCTCCAGGGAGAGGCCTCCAGCTAAACCAGACCCAAGTTACAGAGCAGCGAGGCTGCGCTCCTGCCCACAGCACAAGTCTCAGTGCATGTGCAAAGCACTGCTTCCTGCTCATCCAGCTCACTTCAAGTTTCTGCCCATAGTATACTAAAAACTAGAGCTCAAAAATATGTCCATGGGATACACACCAGACTGACTGAAGAACTCTCTATACACACAGAGCAAATGAATAGGATGAGGATCCTGCTGCCTTCCCACTGCCCTGGGAATCAACCCCAGACCCTTCGAGAACCTAGGCCCTGTCAGTCTCATTTGGCTGTCGTTCCAGACACACTCCCCTGTTTCTATTTTCCCAATATCCCAAGCTCCTTTTCTCTTCCAAGCCTACACATTCTCTCCTCTGCCAGAAACCACGTTACACCAGCTAATTTCCACTCTACCTTCAAGTCTCACCCGGCATGTTACTTCCCAAGGGAGGCCTTTGCTGAAGCCCAGCCTGGGCTACTTCTCAATAGCGCCTGTCTCCATGGAAACTAAACAACGGTCTCTCCTGTGCTTACAGTAAGTCCCCATATTAGACCTCAAGTGCCACGAGAGAAACCACAGATGTCCTGCTCACCAGCATGACCACAGCACATCACCCACACACAATAAAAACGTAAAAGGAAAGAATGAATATGAGCTTCAGCCTTTAAGTTATTTTCCAGCCTCTGTAACTCTTTAGAGCTAAGTAGAGAGGAGAAGAAACTGTTTCTCACAAATGGAGTGGCAGCAGCAGGTGAGAATCAGGCCACCAACCCTCTGGAGAAACAAAGGCAGCTCCTAGCTAAGAGCACCTCATGGCTCCTTGCTCCCTCTGCTCTGAAGAAGGAAATCTTGCAGAGCAGCCATCCCAAAAGTCTAGACCAGCGCTAGGCTTACCACAAAGGAGCCAGAATACAACACAACCTGGATGAACCTAAAAGACATGTTAAGTGAAACAAACCAGCCACAAAGAGACACATATTCCTATATAAGGTTACATTACATGAGTAGGCAAAATCATAAGAGACAGAAAACAGAATGGTGGTTTCCAAGGACTTGGGAGGCAATAAGGAATTACTGTTTAATGGGTGTAGAGTTTCAGTTTTACAAGGTGAAAAGAATTATGGAGCCTGATGGTGGTAAGGGTTTTACAATATGAATGTATTTAATACCACTGAACTGTATACCTAAAACAGTTATGATGGTATGCTTTATTTTATCTGTATTTTACCATAATTTTTTAAAACTGGAAAAATAAAAAATGGAGCCAGGGATGTAAAATTCCTAGTAGAAGCCAGAACCACACGAACAGGAACAAAGGCCAGCTCTCACCTCCAGCCACGAAGCTGCCAGGGCGAGAAGAACCTGGCCTTTACCCAGTGGCTGGTGGGGTCAGCCCTGATGGGGGACAAGTGTGGGAGATTACCCTCTGGACCCAAGCTCCCCTCAGGGCCCATCAGCTGCAAACATCATACTCACGTAGTTTAAGAATGTGGCCACACGATTCCCAGTCCCTAAACGCTTGAAAGCATCTCGTTCATTGTTCTATAAAATTAAGTGAGAGTGAACAGGTGGAACAGATGGGCTTGGATCCGATACTTACATAGTTAAGAAACGTCGCTAACCTATTCCCTTCCGTTTTGAGGCCGCTGTCAAAAGGTCGCTGCAACAGACAACAACTTTCACCCAACTTTGCAACTAATTTCACCCACCACCCACAGAACTGAGAACAAAAAGGGCTCAGAGCAAGGTAATAAATGTGCTTTCCATAACAGCCAGAGGCGTGGGCCAAGGCTGCAAAGCAAACTCTGGCCGGGGAATTGGGGGCGTGGGAAACAGAGAGGGTAGAAATGATCTTCACAATGATCTATTAAGAGCCTTTGCTTTAGAATCAAGGCAGAGCAGGCAGGGTTAGGGCAAGAGAAACAGCCAGTTCCACTGGGTTCCGCAGGCCCATGGTTCCAGACTTGGTTTCATCAATATCAAAGACTTGCCCCAGGTGAGGTGGGCAGGGAGGGATGCAGATGTGGAAGTGGAGGTACTCCTAGGAGCTCCAGCCTAGCACCTGTGATTTGAGTCTTACCCTGGAGAAGTCAAAGTGTGGCTCATACTGTCCTCCCATCCCGTAATTTGCAACCTGGTGGGAAATAACAGCAAGAATCTTGTCAGCAACACAGTCCATCTTGGAGCAGCCAACGTGTCCAGAGATACCATCTCCCAGGGCCAGAAAGCAACCAGAGCCTCCAACAGCAGCCTTTCTAAGGTGCAGGTAGCTGTACCGGCACAGGTAAAGCAAACGTTTCAAGCTTGTCTACGGCAGTGTCCAAGAGGAAGGCTGTGGCACAGATGGGGTTTCCCAAACAGAACAAGATGGTGGACCTGCAGTCGGGCACTGCGGAGAAGCTATCGCTCTTTTGATGACACTTGCACGGCAGCAGAGTGAGCCGTTTCTGAGTTCAGCCCTGGCCTGGGCCTTAGAGGTTTGGGGGAAAACGGGAAAGTGATCGAGAGGAAAGCCAACAACAAACTCAAGACCAAGAAGTTTGTTCATTTTTGTGTTTTTTTAGACACTGGTTTTGGAGCCACTCAGTAACTGGTACTGCTCCTACCACCTCTGCCACTGTCCCCACCACTGTTCTGAAACAGAATGAGTGGGGCACACACATCCCAGCCCTGCCAGTGACCCACGACACACAGCATTGCTCCATCCAAGTGAAGCTGCAGGACGTGGGCAGCCAGCTGCCAGACAGCCAAGAACTGCCGCACGATCTCAGCACTCCAAGCCTGAGCCTGAACCTGAAGTACAGACCGGAGCGATCAGTAGTTACTGAGGCATCATTAATCGGATCAGAAACTGTAAAAGCCTCCATGAACAGCTTATCAGCACAATGTCACAGCCTAACTCAGCAGAGGGAATGAGAGACAAGGTTCCAGATGAAGCACGGAATCTAATATAGAAGCTGATGGAGTGGCATTACCGATGTCTTACTGAAACCTCCAAAACCTTTGGGCCTCAGGCACTAATTCTCACAAAGTTGGCATTTTTTGTATATCCACTGTTAGGGACTCCAAGAGTCAGACAAATGATGCTGCAAACTTGGCAACTATAGAGACCTCTGGATTGGGGGGAGAGAAAGGTAGGGGGAGCTTTATGAGGCAGGAAATCCTCCTGTTGGAGCACAATGTTTGCCAGATGTGATGAGGTGCAGAATTTGAAAGCATGATTCTCAGTGTCTATACAAATAAACCTTGCAATGAAGAATCAGTGGTGAAAATATGCCATAACATACTGCTCTGGCTTTCAAGGTTCCTGTACCAAAAATGCCCAGAAATCCTGTCAACAGTACCAGGAGGACTGTTCAGCAGGTGGCCCTGTTTACAGCTGCAGATGTATCTCAGGAGGGCAGTACTAGAGCAGTTGGCAAAGTGGTATTTCAGATGGTATTATAAATACACCATCTGCTTGTGATGCCAGCATCCCAGATTGGAGTGCAAGTTCAAATCAGCAACTCCACTTTGATCTAGCTCCTGTCAATGCTCCTGGAAAAGCAATGGGAGATGGCCCAAATACCTGGGCCCCTGTCACCTATGCAGGAGACTCAGATGGAGTTCCTGGCTCCTGGCTTTGGCCAGGCCCAACCGTGGCTGTTGCAGACATTTGGCAAGTGAACCAGAGGATGGAAGATCGCTCTCTATTTTTCTCTCTCTCTCTCTCTCACTCTCGCTCTCTCTCTCTGTCACTCTGCCTTTCAAATAAATAAATCTTACTTTATGTCTTCTGGATTCCTATGAGGAGGCATTCATTTCAATCTCTAGACTTGTTGCTGCTACAAAAGTAGTTATCAGTTGTCTGAAAGACTTGGGTATTTATGATGCTACTGCCATCTTGAAGGAAAAAGAAACTTGTAAAGGGCTAGAAATGACTTTTTTTCTTTTGGTGATGCTGGGATATCATGGAGCATTTGAGAATGCTGGACGATTAACAGCCCTTTATCACACAGGCTTTCATCCAAATTCACCAGAAGGCCTCAATGCCCCTTTTATCCCCAGATGGCCCACAGCAAACACATCGACTGCATCTGAGTGTTGACAGGCAGCACAGCACAGCTCCTGGTTTCAGGAACCTGCAGCATCCCCAAAGGGGGCCTGCTGGGATGGCTGCTGCTGGTATCAAGGCATTCGTCCCACTACAAGCAGTGTGCTTGGAGTGCTGAAGTCCAGGGTCCTGGCCTCCAGACCATGCAGATCAAAGCTTTCAACACTGCTAGCTGCCAAAGGACATGTCAAGATGGCTTCCAGAGAAAAGAGTGCAAATGAAAATGGTATCTCAACCCCTAGGCAGCCATGGTCTGGATCCTGCAGAACAGCCTTGACCATACAAGCCCCTCCACTGAGAGTTCTAGCATTCAGACCCCAGTCAACTGAGCTGTAACATGAGAGGCCAGACAAGATGAAGCTGCTGTCTCCCATGGTAGAGTCCACGACAGGTACAGAAAGCTAGCTAGGTAAGCCAGGAAAGCAACCAAGGCACACATCCTGTCAACTCAGCCCAGTGGGCCAGGCTATGGAATCAACCAATTAAACAGACTATTGTCCTTGTTCAGGTCATGACACCCCTGAATACAGGCTCTGACAAAGAAGAAGTCATGACAAATGGCTTTAAAAAAAAAAGCCTTGCTCCAAGAAGACATGAACCAAGATAATGCCAACAGGTACATCAAGGCTCCTATGATTTGTGGAATGCTGGTTCCTGTAGACAAGGCAAGTGGGAGATGCAGCAGAAGTTTTCTGTCCATATGCTTGTCTACAGAACTTACTTAGAAACTAAGCAGCACTGAGTTGAGCCAAAAAAAAAATTATATAAAATCTTCACAAGACCTTTCCAAGGTAATCAGCCATGTTTTTGAAAACTCTGGTAGACACCACACAAATCCATAATGATGACCTTCAAGACTGGTTTTCCAACAGCCGATGCAGCTGCAGAAAAAATACTGAGTGCTGGCTGATTTGTTTGGATGCATAGAGGTAAAAGTTCAAAGAATTTTTTCCAAATGATCTTCCAGCAATATTCTAACAAGATGCATGGCTGATGAGACCCAAAGGCCAACTCAAAAGGTTGTTATCCTTAAATACACAGAGAGATCCAGGAGACACTGGTAAAACTTTGCTGAGAGTACGTCGGGTCATCTACCACAGAACCCCAAAGTCCTGATGTTCAGAAGGAAGCACAGCCAGTGCTAATTTGAACTCAAGACCCGAGAGGACACATCAGTAAGAATGTTTACACCAAACCTGTGCCGTTTGTTCTCAGTCACCTTTGAAATAAAGACAGGAAGCCAGGGATTTTGACAAGAACATTCCACCTTCACAGCGACGGGGTCCAAGTGCCTCACTTGTCCCAGCAGCATATCGCTGAACAGTGTATCTCCAGCTGCATTTGACAGTGACACAGAACCATACCCTCTAAAGATATTTTTAGCTTTTTTAAAAGTGGCCCTGGATCACTTCTCAGCCTTTTAGCTAAGACCAAGTGTAAAAGTGGCCCTGGAATAATTCAGAATGAGAGCTTCTGGGTGCAGATAACATGAAAGAGTCAGCCATGCCTACCACCAATCCCCAGCTCCCAGCTTGACAGGACACACAGCGGATGCTCAGCCAAAGTTTGCTGGACACTCACTGCTGAATACTGGTGAGCATGATTAATTCCAGTTTCCCAACTTGAGACCTGTTTCTGAAGTCAGTTTATTAGGCAAGCCTCCCTAAGCCCAGTCCTGGACACCTCAGGAGACCATCTAGACCAAAATTCCCCCTTCCCAGTTCCTAGGGTCCCAGGGGCCGGCTGTACCTGCAGCAGTTCTGCAGTCTTCACTGTCAACCCTGTGATGTGCTGCATCCGGCGATTTATTCGGGCCACAACAGGGTCATCATCCTCCTCCAGCCAAGAGCTGAGCCAAAAGAAAGGAAAAGAAGAAAGAAAATGGGGACACTGAGCTGAGACGAGGTCCTGCGCACCCTCCCCAGTCAAGGACAATTTAAAGGGCACACAGGGTGAATGTTACAAGATAGGGAGGAGGGGCTGGCAGGCAGCAGAAGCCATGCCACCTCCCTGGGGTAGGCACTGGAGAGGCTAAGGCCGGGGACTGAGCGACCACCCACCTACACCGCTGTCTGCACTTACCTTTTGGAAACTCTATAGCTGGCCACAGTGAGCACACCTGTCTTGGGATCACGAACAGTGGCTCGCGCAAGCTGGGATATAGAAAGAAAAAGCAAAATTTATCTTTTTTCACCTGGAGTGTTTTCCCAAGATGTGCCAGCCATGCCAGGCTCTGCAGGCAGTGGTTCTAGCCAAGGCCCTGTGATCCTGCAGGCCAGGTTGGCATCCAAGGGCTATACAAGGGCTATACATTCCCACTCTGGTATCAGATCTTGGCCCCTGCCTTTCCTCAGACCCAGTGTGTGCCACTTGCAGAATTATGCCTTCAGAGTGTGCTCTGTCTATGTAGCTGCCAGGCCCACACAACTGTCTCTGAATGCAGCCTGGCTGGCTGTACCAACTATACTCAGATGGTGCCACCAGCCCTGGCCCTCAACCTCTTGTTCTCTTGACTTGGAGAATTCTCACATCAGCTGAACCTCCTCCCAACTCCTCTGCTAAAAAACCTATCCAAATGTCTCCCCCGCAACTCCTCACACTGGCTCTCACTGCTGTGGGAAGTAAACACAGAGGCATAGCTTCACTCTCTTGGCCACCTCATAAAGTCAGGTAATAAAACCAGGAGAGGACTGGACAAGTGAAGCAAGTGAACTGCAGCACAGTGGGTTAAAGCCCCGGCCAGCAGTGCTCACATCCCATATAGGCATCAGATTGAATCCTGGCTGGTCCACTTCCAATCCAGCTCCCTGCTAATGTGCCCAGGAAAGCAGCAGAGGATGGCCCAAAACCTTGGGCCCCTACACCCATGTGGGAGATCTGGAAAAAGTTGCTGGCTCCTGGCTTTGGATTGGCACAGCTCTGGCCATTGCGGCCATATGGGGAGTGAACCAGCAGATGGAAGATCTCTCTCTCTCTCTGTCTCTACCTCTCTCTATAACTGTGTCTTTCAAATAAATAAAATAAATCTTTAAAAAATAAGAAGAAATAAGTGAGCTGTTACCTGGAAGCCAGTCACCCCTGCTCCCACATACACAGGCTACCACCCATACATGGATCTGCACACATCCTCAACTCCATCTCCAAAAACAAGCTTAATGACAGTCCCAGGAGGGACCTGCTGCTCAGGCCCAGCCTCGAAGGCAAGGGTTCATGTGCTTCAGCTGTGGGCCATCCTAAAGGCCTCAGGTAGGTGTGTACTCTCACTTCCCTTCAACTTCAGGAAATACCTGATGAGTGCCTACCATGAGCCTGAGTGCCTACTATGAGCCTGAGTGTTGACTGATATGGCCCCTGCACTTATACAGCTCTGTCCAGTGGGGAAGGCAGAAAACCAGGCAGGTAACTGCAGCACAGCATGGGTGAGCTCCATGTCCTGTGGAGGCTCAGTCAAAGGTTAAGAATGGCTTCCTAGAGGAGGGGATCATCTTCTGAGATCTGACAGGTAAGCAAGGATTGACCAAGTCGGGGAGCAACACAGCAACAGGTAAGGAGCAGTAAGGCAGAGGTGCAGGGAAGAAAACAGGTGTGTGCTGACTGTGAGTTAGTGGCTTTGGGAAGAGGTAAGAGACAAGGCTGAGAAGGGTCTGGAGGCAATCTTGGGACCACTGAGCAAAGGGGAAGGCTGCAACCAGGGGAGGGAACTCACAGCCTGAATGTATAATGGACGACTGTGAACACATCCGGAAAGCTGACTGTGCGGCTGAGTGGGAAGGAGGCTGGGCAAGGGGTGATGGTGGCCTGGGACAGGGAGTGCAGAAGGGATGGAGAGAAGATGGACCAGAGGTGCTCAGAGGGTGAAAGAGACCCACCTGGACACTGCACTGCTATTGCCTGTCTTCTAAGACGGCCAGCACACCCAGGACAGACAGCTTCCCTGAGCTCGTATCTATGGGCCCTCCCTGAGCTCCAGCTCATTCCAGTCTGTCCCCATCTCCCACTCCACGACGCCTGCTGAATGGCCAGACTCTGCACAAGTGTCTGAGGCCCAGTGTTGGCCTGGCGCCCACAAAGAAGCTCTGAATGGCTGTGCTCTGCCCAGAGGGGACACATAGGGCTATTTTGAACGCAGGCCAGCTGCCCAGCATTCCCCACAGGCCAAGTTAAGCTCATTGGCCCCACTTCAAAGCCTAAATGGCATCTGTCCCTCATGGCCTCCGGAAAGAAGAGGTCAGCTTATGATGGCCAACATGCTTGGCTCACACACAGCTTCTGTTCAAAGGCAAGTTTTCCCAGTGTTCCTTCCCCTACCCAGCCACTCACACTGACACACACACACGGACGTTCTCGGTCTGCGAGTCTGAAACACAGGTGAGGAATCTCTCAGAAGATGCTGCCACAACTGTGCCTCCCTCATCTGGGGACAAGGGAACACATTTCCTTCCTGGACGACTTTGGAGCTGACCCAGGCAGTGGAAAGGGGGGGTCCCAGTCCTCATCTCCACACTACTGGCTAGCCCCTCTCAGCCACATCAGTGGTGCCAACAATGGACTCGGAGCCCTAGATGCTCTAGACCTGCAAGTCAAGTCTGTTCCAAGGCGAGATACAGGAGCCAGCATGGATCCAACACCAGGTCTCATCTCACCCAGCCCCCTCGCCCACAATTCTGCTCGAAGTCCTCTTTGAAAGACATCAAATGGGAGCAAAGCTTTGAGGAACTAGAAATAGAAGAGTAATTTTACACTATGATGCATAACCAACAGCCAAGTGCACACTGGGCACCCAATGCCAGGGGAATTTTCGGGAAGTTCAGGAACAGACAAGGATGCATACTCTGACAGTTCTCTACAAGTTTTGGGCAGTTCAAAAAGAATAAAAACAAAGGCCCTCGGAAGTATTAAGAAGGAGACAGCAACATCTTACTTATTTGCAGGTGATAATACTATACAGACCACTCAAGGACGCTGGATGCTGAGAAAGGCCACAGTGTAAAGCAAATGTACTGCCCCTTGGCACCAGGGATGAGGGAGAGGGCCCAGGCTGCAGTGCCCCAAGGAGGAGACGCGGAGACACCTACTTTGGGTTTCGCAATCTCCTTGATCCTCTCGATCTCCTCATCAGACATGACGTCGTAGTACCTGACGATGTGCGGGCTGTCCCACTCGTCCTCCTCCTTGAAGGGGGCGATGAGCAGCTGCGGCGCCCCATTGCCATCGTGGTACCTGCAGAAAAGCCTCTTCTGTCTCCGGGGGG
Organism: Oryctolagus cuniculus; assembly: GCF_051225735.1. Classification (NCBI taxonomy): domain Eukaryota; kingdom Metazoa; phylum Chordata; class Mammalia; order Lagomorpha; family Leporidae; genus Oryctolagus; species Oryctolagus cuniculus. The sequence continues at coordinate 22,046,217 of NC_142872.1, forward strand.
TCTGGGGAACACAGAGTAGTGGCCCGTGAGTGTGGTAAATCCCGACACTCAGCCCCAGCCCTGTCCCTCACAGCCAGCAGCTGCTCCCGCACGCCCCCAGCACAGAGATTTGAGTGGGTCTGAAGGGCTGGGCCAGGCGGAAGAGCTCGTGGGGGCTAGCAGACATGGCAGGCGAGCGCCTGACGCACCCCGAGCTTCCGTGGATAAGCGCTGGGATTCCAGGCTCTCGAAGGCTGGCTGGGCACCAAGCCCCAGCACACGCCATGGCTTTACCAAAGAGACAAACTTTCCACTCAACCACTTCCCTCTTCACAATCGTCAATCAAGCAAAGGCTGGCCACAGTGGGGTGGGGAGGGAACTCAGTCAGAACTCAGAGGATCAAAACACTGTCTGGGGGCGGCGCCACGGCTCACTAGGCTTATCCTCCGCCTTGCGGTGCCGGCACACCGGGTTCTAGTCCCGGTCGGGGCGCCGGATTCTGTCCCGGTTGCCCCTCTTCCAGGCCAGCTCTCTGCTGTGGCCAGGGAGTGCAGTGGAGGATGGCCCATGTGCTTGGGCCCTGCACCCCATGGGAGACCAGGAGAAGCACCTGGCTCCTGGCTCCTGCCATCGGATCAGCGCGGTGCGCCGGCCTCAGCGCGCTGGCCGCGGCGGCCATTGGAGGGTGAACCAACGGCAAAGGAAGACCTTTCTCTCTGTCTCTCTCTCTCTCACTGTCCACTCTGCATGTTAAAAAAAAAAAAAAAAAAAAAAAAAAAAAAAAAAAAAAAAAAAAAAAACACTGTCTGGGGCTTTAGAGGAGACAGTCTCCTATCCCATAATGCTGAGAACACCCACACGCTAGGCCTCAGCAGATACTGAGAAGAAGAGTACCTGCAGAGAGAGGTATGTCCTCCCCAAACCTGCCTCCCCACAGCCAGAGCCAGGTCCAAGCCTGGGCACCCAGGGCCCACACACATCTCACCAGTTTGACGCCCTCCCCACGACACAGGCTCTCATACACATCCCTCTCGGGCAGGTAGTCCACAGGCCTCTCGTAGACGCCTTCCTGGGTCACTGCCACAGCTTCTGTCTGATTCAATAACGACTTTCCTCTTTGTTCCTCCAACAACCGCTCAAAGTACCGCAGATTCCCTCCAGCTCGCTCATGGCTTGGATCTAGAAAAAGCAAAGAACAAGAAGGAAAAGGAAACCACAAACATCTGTTAGGTCATTTAGAGGAATTACCCTATAAGCGTTTTCTCTCCAGCAGCTCACTTGCACGCGGCGCTCTGCCTTCTGTGGCACCTGACCAGGCTGTACCGGTCAGAGCCTAAAACCAGCAGAGGCTCTCCCCACCCTGGTCAGAAACGAAGGAGGAGCATCATCCACAAGGGAATTTGTCCCACCACCAAGAGGCATCCTTCCCAAGGCCCCAGGACCAGGGAAGCAGTAGAGTTCTGCATTCTCCTGAAGACTGGCTGTGCCATTTGCAGCTGTTTGCCAGAGTACAGCCATTACTAGTGACTACAATGCGCACTGGAAACAGCAGGGTGCGTGGAAGGCAGGATGAGATACCAGCAAGAACAGCACATACAGCTGGAGTTGGCACAGTGGTTTGATCTACCACTTTCAATAGTGAATTGTTTTTTTTTTTTTTGGAAAGCTTCGTTAAGATTCATTGTTAATTATCTTTATATACAGAAGACTACCTCTATACTAAGATTTCAACAGTTTGACCCACAAAGACACACAAAGTATAAAGTACTGTTTGAACCAAGTTTTACCATTAATTCTCATAGTACAGCTCATTAAGGACAGAGGTCCTACATGGGGAGCAAGTGCCTAGTAACTCCTATTGTTAATTTAACAATTGACACTCTTATTTATGATGTCAGTGATCATCAGAGGCTCTTGTCATGAGCTGCCAAGGCTATGGCAGCCTTTTGAGTTGACAAACTCCATCAGTATTTAGACAGGGCCATAAGCAAAGTAGAAGTTCTCGCCTCCCTTCAGAGAAAAGTACCTCCTTCTTTGAAGGCCCCTTCTTTCCACCAGGATCTCACTCACAGAGATCCTTCATGTAGGTCATTTTTTGCCACAGTGTCTTGGCTTTCCATGCCTGAAATGCTCTCATGGGCTTTTTAGCCAGATCGAATGAAGCACTGGTTTGAATCCCAGCTATTCCACTTCAATCCCAATTCCTTGGTAATGCAGCTGGGAAGACAGCAAGATAATGACCCAAATGCTTGGGTCCTACGTTACCCAGATTGGAGATGAATTCAGATGGAATTCCCAGCTCCTGGGTTTGGCCTGGCCCAGCCCCAGCTGTTTTGGTCATTTGGGGATTGAACCAGAAGATGGAAGATTTCTCTCTCTTCTTCACCCTCTCTCCCTGTCACCTTGCCTTTCAAATAAATAAATATTAAAACAAAACAAAACAAAAACACGAAAATCCACAGCTCTGTCTAAGCAACCTATCAATACCAACCCAAGAAGCAGGTGTGGTGTGACAGGATTTCTGTGCCACTCCTCAGGTAAGGAAAGTGAGGCCAGAAGACGTTAAATGACTTAAGTTAAGACTATTCAGAGTAAGAATCAATCCAGATGCCCTGATTGCCTGTCCAAGGCTCTTAGAGAAGCCACACAGCTCTCTTTCCACATCAGCCCTGAAGGACACCATGTTAGCTGACATCAAACTCAGAGCCTCATAAAATGCAGCAGCCTAAGAAAGCCTTTACTGGGTGTGAAATCTCAGATGACTGTGTCCCCAGGTATCAGTAAAAGGTGGGGGACTGGTACTGTGGCATAGTAGGTTAAGCCTTTGCCTGTGGTACCAGCATCATATATGCCACCAGTTCAAGTCCCAGCTGCTCCACTTCCAATCCAGCTCTCTGCTATGGCCTGGGAAAGCAGCAGAAGATGGCCCAAGTCATTGGGCCCCTGCACCCATGTAGGAGACCCAGAAGAATATCCTGACTCCTTGTGTTGCTGTTGTGTTCATTTGGAGAGTGAACCAGTGGAAAGAAGAGCTCTCTCTCTCTCTCTCTGTGTATCTCTCCTTCTGTCTGTAACGCTGCCTCTAAAATAAATAAATCTTTAAAGAGAGAGAGAGAGAGGTAGAGCACGTGGGTCTTAAAGCCATACTGTTTGTGGCTACTTCAGTATATCGCAGGACACACAAAGCACCAACGCCATGGAAAGTCTGACTGCCAGACCTCTGGCCTCTGATGGTTCACTGTAAAAGCACGGCTCATCTCTCGAGCTATTCCTAATGCAGTGAAGGTCCCACCCTGCATGGTGACAAAAGCACCACAGCCCTGGGCACCTTATTTAAAAAGGAAACACGCAGAGCCAAAGGTGCCACAAGCCTGAGAAGGCAGGGGCTAACTGCAGGATGAAGGTGGTTAAGGAGCTAGCTGCCAGCTCTATCAGGGCTGAGCAGTATGGCATTAGTCACTGGCCTGCTGACCAGCCAAACAGACTCAATTCCAGGAGCAGGATCAGCTAATGGGGCCAGCAGAGTCCAGTTCCTCGCCCAGCACCCCATCTCCATCCTGCCTTCCCCTAGAATCTCCTTACCAAGTGAGAGCAGGCGGCGGGTGAGCTCCAGGGCACGATGCAGGTCACCCAACTGGAAGACGGCATAGCTGAGGTAGTCCAGCACCTGAGATTTGGTCGTGGTGCCCTCCTCGCCAGCATCGAGCTGCTTCAGCACCTGCTCCATCCACAGCACCGTGTGATAGTAGTCCCCTTCATTGTAGGCCGAGCGGCCCATCCCGAAGCAGTCGTCCACACTCAGCGTTGCCTGGTACTTAGTTCCTGCGGCAGCAGCAGAAGCTGATGGTCAGGCTCCAGAGCCTCTGGGTTGGGGAAGGAAATTCCCCCTTCAAGGAAAAGCCTGGGCCCCTGGAAAGGAGGCAGCGGCCAAGTAGAACCCCTGCAAGGCTATTAGACCACAGGTACTCGACTGATACAGTGAGCAGACAGGATGGCCTTGCCCCAGGCCATCTCCTAGCCTCAGAATGCGCTTATCCAGGAAGAGAGCAACCAGTAAGTAGCGCTGAGGGGAGTGTGAGGCACAAAGGAGACTCCTGCAGGGCAGCTGGCCATGACAGTCTGGAGGACAGAACCATTAGCCGAATATAAGAAACAGGAGTAGGCAGCAGCGAAAGCCTGAGATAATTACCTGTGGGCAGAACCTGAAGGGGGAAGGTAGCAGAGCCCAGAACCCCAGGGCACAGCTAGTCAACAGTCCTGAGAAGGAATCAGGTGGTGGGGAAGTGGCAGTGTGACACACAGTGAGGCCAAGAGCTGAAGCTGCACTGCCAGCTTTGCCACTTGGGCAGCAGGATCTATCTTGGTGAGCACCAGCTCTGCAGGTGTTATGGCCATAGGTCATCTGCTAAGGGCTGAGCACTTGAAAGTGACCACGAAGACAGTCATTCACCAATGAGAAACAGCAGCTACAGGGAGATGCAGGGCTCAGGGCAGGTTCAAGTCGGCAAGGACTATGTGGATGTTCCTCAGAAAATAACAAGAAATCCTCTGGAGAGCATCTGGGCAGGGCTGACAGGAAAGAGCTGCCGACCACGGGACTGCTCCTGCCTGATACCCAAGCTGGGCCTCTGCCCAAACCACTGCCACAGCGAGTTAGCTGGTGCCAAGACCAGGGTCTGCTTGCCCTGGAAGCTCAGAAATCAATAACACAGAAAGGGAAGTTGGAGAGAAAGACACAGACAGCCAGGAACTGGGGGAGTACATGAGGATCCCCTCCCATATTCTGGGCCTCCCCAGATCTCCTCTGGCTCAGCAGATGCAAGATGCACTGATGGAGACAAAGGAGTGAGCCGCGGCTCTGGAGCTGGGCGAAGCTGTGTCTGTCTGGGGCCTTGCTATGGGCTCACCAGCTGAGTGACTACAGACAGGATGCCCAGCCTCTCGGCAACTCAGTCTCCTTACCTGTAAGTGGAGATAATGCCATCAGATTTAAAGAACTCATGCCAAGAATTCAATGAGATGACCTGCGACTCCAGGACACTAATGGCCAGCAGCTATCATCGACATAGCTCACGGATGCCAAGAATGGAAGAATGCAACACCCTCTGCAGAAGCCAACGCGCATATCTACTCCCTGGCAAGTGGCAGCTGAGTGCTGAGGGGCAAGCAGACACAAGGAGCAGCCCAGCTGATGTGGGACCAACAAAGGAGCCAAGCTGAGACACTGAGGATAAAGACTACACATGGGAGGAGTTCGGGTTTGCTCAAAAGTTACCCACTGCAACGAGGACCCATGCAAGCAGACATGTGCTGAAGGCCACATGGAGGCAGTCTTAGGGAGCAGTGAGAGGCAGGAAACAACTCAGACTTAATGTTCAGTGAGAAGGCAGTGGCTGAGAGGCTGGGGTCAGGGGACAAACACAGAAGACATTCAGGCGGCAGAATCCACAGGCCTTGGGACTCTGGCTTAGGCTACAGGTGGGTGATGCTGCTTTTGGCTGAGGCAATGGGTTTGCGGGGAGGAAAGTGAACAGTTCAAAGAAGGATGAGGACTTCAGTTTGGGACACATGAAGTTTAGGAATCCAAGGAACATCCACACAGATACGCACCACATGCATTTGTCTACACTGCTCAGAAGCTCAGGAGACAAGCATGGATGGGAAACACAGATCTGCACGTGATCCAGACAGGCAATACCCAAGTGATGTAAACAGCTGGACTCACCTGGGGAAGGTGCTAGGGAGAATTATGAGGCAAGCTGAGCCCTGGAGAGCCCTTCTGCCCCTCATCTCCAGCCAGGACACACATGGTGTGTTAACTGAGTGTGAAAGGTCAGTGCTAGGGTGTGGCCCCCATTTACGAATCTCACAGCCATGGGCTAAACACATCTTGCAAGGTGCCCTAGGCTACATTCCCTCTCTGGACTCATGGCCAGGCTTGGTCCAAGACCTGACTGAGGCAAGAAGAAGCTGGCTCCGATTCCTCTACATTAAGACCCCAAGGCTTGACTAGCCAGTAACGGTGCCTCTTTATTTCACCACCCTGAGTCCCCTGCAGTGTCTCCTGCAGGTAAGGTGGCTTCTAAGCTCCTAGCAATGGCTTACTGAATCTCGGGGTTTACTGTTCTTGAACAGCACCCCCAAGCTCAAGACACCTTCTTCTAAACACCAACACTGGGGCAGTCAGTGGGAAAGGGGCCAGTTTTAAAATAGAGAGACATCAGCTGATCAAACAACCAGACAACCCAAAAGAGAAACAGCAGAGAGAGACCAAAGGAGGAGAGAATACCAGGCAGAACAGGACAAGCCAACATGCTGTGAGTTGCAGAAAAGTTCAAGAACATTACGGCTGAAACCCGTCTGTTGCTTTACCAATCCAGGGCCACGGGTGAACTCACAAGGCCGGGTGGGGAAAAGGCCAGACACCACTGATTCAGGAATACATGGGCAGTAGGTCAGTGGGGAAAGGGTGGGGATCACTCCATCCAGCAGCCCCAGCAGCAGGGGGAAGAGATGAATCAGCAGCAGAGACTCATCAGAGCCTGGGACCCAGACGAAGGCAGGAGTGGGAAGGAGCTTGGGTGTGAGCTGGAGCAGAGATTAACTGAGGGGACAGAGAACAGGGGCAGTGAGCCAGAGACCAGCCTAAGACAGAAGGAGGGGTGGGACTGGACGCAGGTCTGGGTGTGGATCCTTGTGTTGCTCTGGGGGCAGAGGCTGGCAGGTGGGGGTGGGGAGTTCCTGAGCAGCAGCCTCGGCTTTCTTGAGTCACCAAAGGCAAGGGCCTCAGCTAAGGCACAAGGGAGGCAGCCGTGGGAGCTGGACACTGATACCAACTGGGGACCAAGAGAAGATCACCACTAGAAGTGACCACCCAAAGGGAGAGACCACAGTTGGTCATGTTCAAACCCATGCAGCCACCACCGGGACACACACAGGGCAGGCAAAACCTGGAGGTGGGTTACCTGGAAGCTCCCCTCTGGAAATCGTGGCTGGGTCCAGCTTGTAGGTGTCCTGAAGTCTCATCAGGGCCTTGGCGGCTCCAGCCTCATCCTCATCAGTGGGAAAGAAGTGCCGCTGCATTGAGAGGTTGGCAATGAAACCTTCGGAACAGAGCAGGACCGAGACGTGACCCTTAATTCAAGAGCACAGTTCAGCCTGGGACCAGACAGCAGCCACTGCCAGACTTCTGGCTATCAAATCTCCCAGCCCCTTCCCTCAAAGGCTTTTGTCCCTTCTGCCAGGAAGTCCTCCATGACGGCTCCAGCCATGGGGATTTCTCCTTTCCTATCCCTCACTGGACTACTACTACCTGTGCTGCTCATTTGGAAATGGACAGAAATGGTCCCCCACACTGGTTAACATCTGGGAGTCTAGGGGTCTTGGCTGCACAGCACTCAGCTGGACCTCATAGAGACAGAGACAAAGAGGACAGAGAGGCCATCTGCGAGGAGCACAGGGCCACTCAGGGAGGACCTGCCAACTGCTGTTTCATGTTCATGAATCCCATGGAAAAACCTCGGAATCTGCTGATGCTTCTCAGGTTAAAGACTCCAGGGACAAAGGCAGTCCCAAGACCCTGCTGCCCACTGTCCACTGACCACAAGTCCTTATCATAGAGAGAGGTGACGATGACAGTCCTGGAGGATGTGGTACTACCCTTATTCCACAGACTACTGACTTGACCCATCCGGTCCAGCCAAGCACAGGGCGGGGGCCTGCACCAGCCTGGCATGGTCCCCTGAAAGACCTCACAGGACCTTTTTCTGCTCTGTAGGCTACTCTCACCTCAAGACCACAGCCCAGGGCCTGGGCAAGTCCCTGACCACACAAAGACCCCCAGGAACCTTTTCTTGGACTTCAAGCCCTAGCTACAAGAGATGCACCTCCTACAATCCCAGAATTCAAGTGAGAGCCAGGCCCTGCCATGCTGATTCAGGCCCTTTGGTTCTGCCCACCAGCTAAGAGCTGGAAAAGGAACTCCAAGGCCATTCCTTTTCAGTCTCTCTCCAAGAGCGGCAGCAGCCCCTGCCACTGACTCTCACAAATTTGGGCTCAAACACTCGCTTCTAGCCAAGCCTGGGGACCCAGGGACCAAGAAGCTGCAATCTTGTCTTCCTTACAGCAGCAGGGAGAGACTCTAAAGAGTTTAGAATCCAGGAGAAAGAAAACATGCACCTAGAAAAAGCCACGCTGCACTGTAAGCACGCTCCCTCACTTCAGGGGCAAGAACGCAGAGTTGAAAACAACCAATCACTCTCCAGGCCTGGCCTATCTCCTTCCAGATAATTCTAAGGCTTCCCCCAGCAAACCAGATGTTGGCAGTGGGGGAAGGGGCTGGGGAGAACAAGATCAGAGAGCGGAGGCCGACTGAGCAGGCAGAGTCTTCGGCAGCACAGCAGGACAGCGTGTTCTGAGCCACAGGCCCAGGCTGGGCGGCGGGGGTCTGGGAAAGGCAGCCGCGGTTTCTGGAGGCAGTGAGCTCACTGGGCACAGCTCCAGGACGGCTGAGCTCACCAATCCCTCCCTGGAGGCCTCCCTGTCCCAAGCCAAGCCCAGCCCAGTCTGGCCGAATGGGCCGAATCCTCTCAGCCAGAGAGACAGCTCGTCTGAAGTTCATGAGCACTCCCTGCTCGGGAGGGGAGGCGGTGAGTCCAGGGGACTGAGCCCAGGGCTGGGAGTCAGGCGGGCCCACCTCTGGGCCCACGCTGACCTCTCTTTGTGTGGAAAAGAGGAAAGTGTTACAGTGCGGAAAGTCCCATCACAGTAAAGCACCGAACACAGCTAAAAACTTTTAAAAAATCACTCTGACCAGTAAGAACCACTACTAGGAATTTAGCCTAAAATATTATCAGAGGTAGTCACAAAGAAGCATGTAAAAGACTGCTAACTTGGAAACAATCCCATATCCAGTGGTTTGAGCACCTTTACAGGATATCAGTATATGAGACTACAACAGTGAAGTCACGTGGCTGAAGAACATTTAACGGCAGATGGAGAAGCTGGGAAATTCAGGATGCGAATATATGCTTATGTCATGTTTATTTGTGAAAGATACGAACACAAATGAATTCTGATGATGCATAGGCTCCCAGCTTGCTGTGGCCCCATCACCAAGCCCAAAAGACTCATTTTTGTTAATTCATTTGTCCCTCAAAGCAGTTACCTTTGCATCCCCTAGTATATATGCATAGTTCCTTTTTTAAGTGTATATGCACATGTAGAAAGACTACAATCATAACAGCACTTATCAATAGGCAATTAGATTAAGAATTATACTTTTCGGGGCCAGATTTGTGGCGTAGCAGGTAAAGCTGCTGCCTGCAGTGCTGGTGGCCCATATGGGCGCCAGTTCAAGTACAGCTGCTCCACTTCCAATCCAGTTCTCTGCTGTGGCCTGGGAAAGCAATGGAAGACAGCCCAAGTCATTGGGCCCCTGAACTTGTGTGGGAGATCCAAAAGAAGCTCCTGGCTTTGACTGGCACAGCTCCGGCCGTTGCCAACAACTGCAGAGTGAACCAGCAGATGGAAGACCTCTCTTTCTCTCTCTGCCTCTCCTTCTCTCTCTGACTTTCAAATAAATAAATCTTTAAAAAAAAAAAGAATTTTGGGAGACCAGGAAAAGCACCTGGCTCCTGGCTCCTGGCTCCTGCCATCGGATCAGCGCAGTGCGCCGGCCGCAGCGCGCCGGCCGCGGCGGCCATTGGAGGGTGAACCAACGGCAAAGGAAGACCTTTCTCTCTGTCTCTCTCTCTCACTGTCCACTCTGCCTGTCAAAAAATAATTAAAAAAAAAAAAAAGAAAAAAAAAAAGAAATTTACTTTTCTGAGTTGACTGCTTTTGTGTTTCCAAATTTTCTATAACAGTATATATTACTAAAATATAATTAGAAAAAAATGGCATTACTTAATAGAAGCGGGAAATAAAAACACTATGAAAACCAATTATTTTCAAACATGAAAAAACAAGGACAGGCAATTGCCAGGTCTTCACAGAGAAGGGGGAGAGCGGCGGCCTGACGGGTCCATGGTCACATACTCTACCTGCCCCCACCCCCGACACACACATCCTCAAGGCAGGCTCAGACATAGCTGCCCAGGCACAAGCCTGCAAACAAACGGGCTCCCCTGAACACCTGCTCACTATCCCTCACCTGTGGCTGGGTCTTGCAGCACAAGGTCTTCCAGCGCAGGCCAGTCTGAGTTCAGTCGCTTAACCAGTTTGTAGGCGTTCACAGGATGGGCAAGGTAGCCCTCGGGGTCAGCAGCTGACTTGCTGGTAAGGGCTTCCATCTTGCTTGCCCAGCTATGGAACAGAGGAAGAGGAGGATTAACATTCCAATCCACCCGGTCCTGATCCGCAGAAACTTCCCTAGGGAGATCCAGAACCCTTCTCATCAAGAAGTAGTAAAAAATAAATACAGACGCTCCCTGCAGATACTTCTTTCTGGCCCTTTAATCTAGACAGAGCCAGGAATCCCAATGTCAGTTTCAAAAAAAAAAAAAAAAAAAGGGTCTTAGAAAGTGAGAAAAAAATGTGACCCTTAGCCTGTGTGTTTAGCTCCTCCGGAGTTCTGTCACAAATAACCTCCAGGACTGCATCACATCCCTTCTCAAGGGATTCCCTTAAAGACACCCTGGATGGGGCCCTGGGAGGAGAGGGGCTGACTGAGGGTGGGCGTGGGGACTCGGGCGAGCGGTACCTCTTGATCTTAGAGAGTTTGGCCTCCTCCGCAAGGATGTACTCCTTCAGTGCGTGCACCAGGTCTTTCTCAGCATAGATCAGGTCGGTCATGTGCCCTGCAGGGGAGAGAAGCAGTGCTGATGAGATGTGCATGGGAGATGTACAGCTCCCTTCCTTGGAGCACAGAACACCCTCACAGATGCGAGTTCCCTGGGCCAAGGACATTCAGCTCTCTGGGGATCATGGGAACGTTGAGTTAAAGGGTGCCTAGGCACTCACAGGGTCCTGGCTCCAGCCTTCAGAGAGAGGCAGACAGGATATGGGAATAAATGCACTAGCAGCTACTCAGCTAGAAACTCCCAATCTCATTCTCCCACCGTGAGCCGGCTGGCTTGTCACTGGGCATGCACACGCTAGCATCTCTGAAACTTCAGGTGAGGGAGAGGGGAGGGTGGGAGAGTGCACTCAGAAACTCTAGGTCAGGTTAAATGGTCAGAGACCAGAGAGACCAACTGAAGCCTGCACAAGCCAGGCAGGAGGGCCCAACTTAGGCGGTTAGCTCCTAGGACACCCAAGTTAACCGGAGCTAAGGTGCTGTCCAGGGTGGGTGGGGGGAGGGGGTTGCGGAGAATGTGAACAGCAGCTCTAGAAGCTTTGGTCACAAGCAGTGGGTGACACCAACCCCCCCTCAGTGAGAAACCTGTCAGGCAGGGCCAGCGCCGGCATTTGAGCCGAGGGCTGCTCAGGCAGATGAAAACTTCTCGGCACATACCAATAGAGGTGAAGAATTCAGCCCATGCACAGCTCAGGGCAGCAAACCAGGCCATCAGCAACGTGGACACCCAGGGTTTCATGGTCACTGAGGCAGTATCTGCAGGGCATTCAGTGATATTTATTAGATTTACATAGTGAAAAACAGCATCACGGATCACATGGCACGCACACACACACACACATCCATACAGCAATCCTGGCCTGGCGCACACACACACACACACACACACATCCATACAGCAATCCTGGCCTGGCATACAGAAGCTATGACAGCTATTTGGGCAAGAACACAAGGCTGTAAACTCTGGCCATTCCTTCTCATTTCCAGACTGCTTCTCTGTTCCTCTCTTACCTCCTGACATATGTGCCAGGTGCTACGGACCCAGTCCCTGCCCACAGGAGGGGGGATAACGCATGAGAAGCTGTGGATGGAAAGAGAACTTGACATGACATTCTCTGGGAAACACAACCCCAGCTAAGGTGTACAGGAGATAGTCAGCAAGAAGAGGAATAAAACTGACCCCTGCCAGTCTGCACCTGCCAAGGAGAGAGCAGTTGGGACACCACACCTGGACAGACACTACTCTTCCTGCTGTGAGGCTTCTCCACAGGCACTGTCCTCGCTGGCCAGACACCATGTGTTCACAAGTATTTACTGAAGAACCACAGGGGCCAGGCACCGAGCTAGGCACTCGGGACATAAAAATGAATCAGCCGCACAAGGACAAAACCTCAGGCAAGGCTGCTGCTATGGGGGAGAGGCCAGCTGCTGCCTTCTCAAGAACCCAGAGATCGCCAGACCCAGCTCTGAGGCAGCAGACACAACCTGGGGCAGGCCCTGCTGGCAGTGGACCTAAGTACACAACAGGAGCTTCAGACCTCGTCTCCCAACTCAGCTATGCAGACCGGAACGTGCCGGAGGACCAGTACTCATCTGAGCCCCAGCTCTGTAAGCCCTGCCCCTTCCTGCTCCACCCAGCTAAGGCCCACTCGAGTGCTTGAGTGGAAATTTACTTGGAGAAAACAAGGAAAATAAAGGATATACAAGAGCTTCCCAAAAACATCAGCCTCCTCTGACAGAAATTCCAAGTCTGAGTTACTAATGAATGCCCATTCACCGAATTCATTCTGCCATGGTCCACTGGACACAGGGTCACTCCCACTGCTCCTCCTCTCACCCCGTCAGAAGAAACCCCAAGCCGCCAGGATGGGCTCAGAAGCAGCCAACCACAAGGTCACCCTCAAACAGGCTCCTCCTCCAACAAGATGGGAGAGTAAATGAAGGGTGCCAAAGTGCCACGTGTGCACACCCCTGCCAAAGACTGCAGAGCTAGTGCACGCCCGTCACAGGCTAGGGATTTTTGGGATTGGGGACACGGGACAATTATCTTACAAGCCAGACCTGCTGCAGGGTAGAGAATGTTGAGGTAAGGAGACGATTATGGACCCAGGATAGCAGAGGAAAGACAATCACTGCAAGAAGGCCAGTAGGCCTGGGGTAGCTCTGAGGCTTAGCCCAGGCCCTCCTGGCTCCAGCCAGAGGCCTGCCCTCGGGCCTCACCACACTGTCTTCTCCACGGTGCTGGAGGGGCCTTCGTCGTGCCTCCACAGTCCCTTTCAGCAAGGGGGTAAGCGTCCGTTCCCCACCTGTCAACAGGCTTGACTTAGCAGAGCACCTTCTGTACGTGTGTAGGGAGGGTACAGGAGAAACACAGAACCCATGGACAGTCAGGGAGCAGACACTGCTTGCAAAGTTGGCATGGCTGGAGCATTGGTTGGGGCCCAGCACGTCTCCTGGGGGTGTCACCAGCTGTGGCTGCACACTTCCTCAGAGATCAGCTAATCAGTACAGAGGAGGAGAAGCCCCTCCACTCCTTTCCAATCACGGGCACACCTTACAGCATTCAGGAGAAAACAGCCAGGTTTCTTCATTACATGAATACCAGCTGTCGTTTCTCTGGAATGTGCCGTCTGGCTTAGACAGAGTCCATCCACAAATCCCAGCTGCAGGCAGAGCCCCAAAGAATCGCAGATGGGTTTTGGGAAATAACTTAACAAGAGCTGCAGAGGCCTGCTCTGGCAGGAGAGAGGGTGACAACCGCTGCAGCCCAAAGAGCAGGGGCCCCCCAAGCCACTTCCAGACTGCTCCATCCTCACTGCCATCTCCGGCACAGCACTTGGAGCCCCACACCATTTCTCCTGATCCCCAGCCCTGGAATACAAAAGGCTTTGCACAAAAGGTCATCTAATTAGGGACAAGTTAGTCAAGAGGGACATGGGAAAGGCCAATTCCATCCCATCTCATACCTACACCCAGGGTTCACTTAGGACAGAATAGCTAGGGGGAAAGGGCTGCCCTGCTGCCCAGGGCCCCCACCAAGGTGTCCAGTGCTGCCAAAAGCCCTCCCAGGATCCCTCCCAATCCCAGCAGAATGGGCCTGGAGAGCAACGGTTTTCCTGCAACACAAAGCAGCATCAAGCTTGAGCAGAAAACCTGAATTCTGTGTTATCTCAGCTACATCCCCAGAGTCTAGAACAATGCATCAGGCCCCCAACAAAGAAGGGTTTCTTCACAGACTTGTTCAAACCCGGAAACTGAAACAGTTACACTTCTTCCAAACAGTGAACTGTTGTAAGAACCACAGAACAGCACCTGGACAAAATCTCTTCAAAAAGTTCAAGGAAAATAAATACATACGATGAGAAAACTACACACGGATTTCAAAAGTCCTCTGTACCAAAATAAACTTTTAATTCTTCTTTCCACAAACTTGTGGAAACACACTCATATATCGTTTCAAAGCAACCAAAACATGCCGTTAAGGGACAAAAGCAGACCCCAAACAATATGTACTCTGATTTCACTTTTGCAAAGAAAATTCATGTATGTATACATATGTACTCATATATATGTGTGCAAGATAGGCACACATCTACTTGCAGCTTGGTGAAGTAATTTTATTTTTCTTTTTAAGCTTATTTTCCTAATCTTTCCATGAGGAATTCTACAGCAGTTCTTAAAAATAGTTTATAACACGCTTAAAATGTAACTGAAACAAAGCACCCTTCTCAACTGGATTCCAGAGTCAGGACCCCCAGGGGGAGGACCTGCAAAGCCTGCCAACACCCTTGCGACAGTGATTCACCCACCAGGCGGCCAGCCCTGCTTCTAAGCACAGGCAACTCCAACACATACAAGCAGAGGTCCCACCAAGCCTGCTCTTTGGAAAGGACAGTGACAACCTGGCCAGATGGCTGCGAAAGATGTTTCCAGCTGCAAACCAGAGGGCGTCCTTAGCTTCTCCCCTTACCTCATCAGGCAGGACCCTCTGCCAAGCTCCCTCTGCAGCCCAAATGCAGCAGGCTGAGTTTAACAATGCATTTAAACAGCTTAGAGACAGAACATGGGTTCGCCAAGAACAAACAGGTCTCCCTTGGCAATGAACAAGAGGCTGTCTGCTTTTGGGGGACTGGGGAGGGGTGCAAATCCAGAACAGGACTCCTGGCCCTGAGTGCCAGTGCTGTGACCAACTCCATGGGAGTAGAGCTAACAGGTTCTGTGTGTTCAATCTAGGAGAAGTGCAGAGGCCCCAGCAGGCCACGCCACCAGAGCACAGAGACAGGCTGCCGCTACTGCACTCCAGGGAAGGATGGAAGGCTCCCTCTCTTCCTTATCTGATGCCTGGTGGGCGGCACCCCCAACCCCAGTCCTCTACAGCCATGCTGCTCCCTAGCCACACTGCCTTTTCCACGTCTCCCCCAGCCTCCCTGCCAGCCCCACTTTACAAACCAGTGTGGTTGTGAGGGGCTCCCCTTTGGGTGCTCTGCTGCCATCAGGATCAAGTCTGAACTCCGTAGGCCAAGGGGCCCCTTGGAGTCTCGTGTGACCTGGCTTTGCTGCCCTCTTCAGCCTTGCCTCACCATTCTGGATTTCCTTTTTTCACCAACTACGTCACCAAGAAGCTACTGGAACCCAGACGTGTGTCTGGATCTAGCTTTACGTGTTCTTTAGCCACCACTTAAACACGGGGATCTCCACTTCCCCACTCAGGTACCACCAAACTACAGTCTCCTGCTTCTGTGACGACATGAGGCAGCACAGAATGCTGTTAAAATCAACACCCAACAGCCACTGTCACGGTCTTAGCAGGACTGTGGCAGCCCGGGTGTCGCTCCCCCTCTTCGTGGAGGAACGACACTAAACCCTGCCTAGGTTTCCTATCCGAGTCACGGCACCATTATGTCGCTCCCCTTCTTCGCGGAGGAACGACACAGGACCCTGCGCTGTTCTTTTGTCTGCTCGGCCCTCCCCGGGTTTGCTGCTGGTTCTTCCCGGGTTGGCTACCGTCCCTTCCACCTCCGTGGAAGGGCGGTTCCCCCTGCCACTTTCCCCACTTCCGCGGGGGAGCGGCACACCGCCGGCCGGCTCTCTCAGGGGCTTCTCTCGGGGGCTTCTCGGGGGCTGCTCAGGTGTTCCCCTTAGATGTTCCTGGTGCATGTTGTCTCTCTCCTCCTTTATAGTCCTCTTCCACCAATCCCAACTCTGCTACCCACACGCCGAGTACGCTGCTCTCCTCCAATCAGGAGCAGGATCAGCTCCTGCAGGTTACTGGTCGAACTGGAGGCAGCTGTGTAGAAGCTGTTTCCTCCTCTCCCAGCGCCATATTGTGGGAGAGCAGATGCAGAGAATAAGTCTTAATTCCAGTAACTCAGTCCAGTCCGAGTTGCTCCCCACACCCGGGTAGACTGGCTCATCAGGAGGACACAATCAGTAACATGGGGCACGGGTCTGATGCTCCACCTGGAATTCTCTTGCTCTCATCTCTTTCCTGGACCCTGCCCGCCTCAACCCAGTGAGGAGATTGTGCAAGCTCATGCCTGCTGCAGCCCTGGCTCCTCCCACTACTTCTGGACTTCCAGGAAGCACCTCCCTGGCCTCTCCAGTGGCCGGTCAAAGTAAGGAGTGGGTGGGGGACGGGTTTAACTCCTCCAGTGGGTAACCATGGCCAGTGAAACACAGCAGACAGAGGCGGCCAGCATACACACCCACTCCTTGGGCTGCCCACGATACATCGCTCTGGGGCATGGAGTTTCCACAGCAATGGCAGAGCGTGATCCTGCAAGGCTGGACACCTGGCACCTCTCTGCACCGAGAGGCCAGCTTGCAAACACTCCACCTTCTGTTTGCTCGTCCTTCTTTCCACTTCCATCTGCTTTTCCCTCACCCTGGCTGTCCTGCAATTACACTTTCCCGTAAGTACTTCTGCCTCGGGCGCTGCTTCCTGGGAACCTAGTCTAAGATAACCACAATTGATGTTTCCAAAAAGTTTTCATTTCTCCCATCTAATTCTCACCAAAACTTTGTAAGCTAGATAATCATCTGTATCTCAGAGGGAGCAGTCCTCCCGCAGGCCCTGGTGGATGCCTAAAACCACAGAAAATACCGCACCCTGTTACATTATGTGTTTACCTGTAATGTACATACCGATGATAAAGTTTAATTTATAAATTAGGCAGAGTGAGAGATGAGCAACAAGAACTAATACAATACAGAACGATTACAAGAATACGCTGCTATAAAGTGGCCAGCTTCACTACTGTGTACTTTAGGACCATCTGAAGTACAATAAGGATCACTGGAACACAAGTACCACGACAGTGGGGCGGATCACCAAGATGGGATGACCAACGGGCAGGCAGCGTATGCAGCATGGACACTCTGCAGGTAGTCACAACCTGGCAGAAAAGGGCAGGATGGCGCAAGATGACATCACATGGGGCCGACGCTGTGGCGCAGTAGGCTAAGCCTCCGCCTGTGGCACCAGCATCCCCTGTGGGCGCTGGTTCAAGTCCTGGCTGCTCCTCTTCCAGTCCAGCTCTTTGCTTGTGGCCTGGGACAGCAGTGGAGGATAGCCCAAGCACTTGGGCCCCTGTACCACATGGGAGACCGGGAGGAAGCACCTGGCTCCTGGCTTCGGATCAGCTTAGCTCCAGCCATTGTGGGCATTTGGAGAGTGAACAAGCGGATGGGAAGACTTTTCTCGCTGTCTCTCCCTCTCTCTGTCTGTAACTTACCTCTCAAATAATTTTTAAAAAAAGGATTACATCATACTACATGGCATACTATTTAAAATGTACATATTAACTGTTTCTGGAATTTTCCACTTAATATTTTCAGATCATGGTTAAACATAGGTATCGGAAACCACGGAAAGTGAAACCACAGATAAGAGGCTACTGTACAAGGCAGACACGTAAGATAGATAACAGAGGCCAAATGACGGTTTCCTGCACACCTGACAGCAAATCAACAGCAAAACCAAGACTCAGACCCAAAACACACTCAGCTAAATATCGCTGCCAATCCTCTCTGTAATATCTGTTACCTTACCACACAAGGGCCTTCCAAACATGGGAGTCACACGTGGCCCCCAGCACAGCATGCCTGCCCAGGTTAGTGACTTTATCATGGGCTGGCCCTGAGACTCACAAGGCAAGTTTATGGCATCCCTGGTTGCATTCCAACAAAGGGAGGAGAGCAACATGGACTCAGAAAACACCACGGCACTGTTCTGGGTTCAGAAGGGCAGTAACTTCTACTCTGAAATCACAGCACTCACAAACAGCCATTGACCCAGCTCCATGCAAGGCACTACCGCCGAATGGGTAAGGACAACTGTCCTGGAGTCAGACAGACCCAAAGCTCCAATTCTACTTCCTGCTTTTGTGACCTTGCCTAAGTTACAGGCGTCTCTGAGCCTCTGTTTCCCCCTCTCTGTAACAGAGATAACACCAAAACATTTCACAGGGCTACTGTGAGGGCTGAATGAGATGACAGATGTCAGCAGGTAGCCTAGCACCAAGCACCATATATATGCCCGTCATCAGTACCCAGGGCCGCAGAGGGAAAGCAGTGGTCCTAAAGAGGCAAGTTGCCCAGTCCAAGTCAGAGGTAAGAAACAAGAATAAGGTAAAAATCAGGCAACCTCCACATCCCAGCAATGGCAAAGACATGAAACACTTAATTCAGGCAAGGCCCAAGTCAGGTACAATGCAGCACACTGATTGTCAGGTAATCCTGGAAATGGCCAACCGCTGGCTCTAAAGCCCATCAAGAAAGTCCTCTGGGAAAAGGCAGTGGACAGGACCAACACTCTGGGGCGCAGGTATTTCTGTGCCTCTGACCTGCTGCTATTCCAGGCTCCTACAAGTACCAGGCCTCCGGCTCTGCCATTGTCTGGGCCTCAGGAGAGCCAGGTACAGAGCAAGCGCTACTCTAGCAATCACCTCTTGAGAGGGCTGGAGCAGATGCTGGATTATGACCAGGCCCAGACAGATCCTATCCAAGCTGGAGCACACACATCCCAAACACTTAATCCTCTGCCCTACAAGGACACCAATCAAAAGCTCAAAAAAGCTCTCTTCAAGGGCTACAGCAAATCTGGTCCAGATTCTTCATTCCTTTCTGCTTTTTTTATTTTTTATTATTTTTTTTTTTTGACAGGCAGAGTGGACAGTGAGAGAGAGAGACAGAGAGAAAGGTCTTCCTTTGCCGTTGGTTCACCCTCCAGCTGTGGCTGGAGATCCAGCTGCGGCCGGCACACTGCGCTGATCCGATGGCAGGAGCCAGGTACTTATCCTGGTCTCCCATGGGATGCAGGGCCCAAGGACTTGGGCCATCCTCCACTGCACTCCCTGGCCACAGCAGATAGCTGGCCTGGAAGAGGGGCAACAGGGACAGAATCCGGCGCCCCGACCGGGACTAGAACCTGGTGTGCCGGTGCCGCAAGGCGGAGGATTAGCCTAGTGAGCCACGGCACCGGCCTTCTGCTCTGAGAATAAAACTGTCCATCCTTCAGCCTACGTCCTAACACAAAAGCCACAGCCCACAGGACCCAGCCCTCGTTGCCCCAAGAGAGGCTAACATCCCACCTTAGGGCACTTCAAAAAGACAAACAGCAGATTTTGAGCAATTTTCTCAACGTTTAACTCTCACTCTAGCACTCTGCTGGGCTTGCACGTGCCTGCATCCCCACATTTCCTGCCAACCT
The DNA here is from genome assembly GCF_051225735.1 of Oryctolagus cuniculus. Taxonomy (NCBI): domain Eukaryota; kingdom Metazoa; phylum Chordata; class Mammalia; order Lagomorpha; family Leporidae; genus Oryctolagus; species Oryctolagus cuniculus. Next base: position 22,065,705 of record NC_142872.1, read on the forward strand.
CCATCTGCATAAAATTAAAGTCTTGACAGATCCCAGGAGCCAGGGACACACCCTCCAGCCCTCTGCACACTATCAGCCAGCGTGGCCACAAACCGGCCAAGGACTTGCAGCCAGCCCCAGACCCTCCCAAGGATGTGGGAAGCACACAGCCCAAAAAAGAGGCTTTCTTGGGAAATGAGGAGACCTTAGATTGCCTCATCCCACTCATTCCTCAGAGCTGCACCCACGCAGTCCCTTGCTTTGGTGAGCACCCACATGCTGGGCTCCTCCCCTGGCACATGGCTGGCCGCCAGGGTGAAGCTGCAATCTCAGAGGGATTATGAGCTCCCCGAGGGCAAGGAGAGTGCCTCAGCCTCCTCCCCTTCCCCCTCCCTCACTCCAGCCCCAAGCACTAAGGAGGTGCTCAAGGAATGAATAGGGATCAGTCATGGCCAGTCTAAGCCAGGGGCAAAGTAAGCGCTCTCTTGAGCACCCCACAGCAGAGCCTTTGACAGATGGCAGGGCCTGTCACAAACCACAGACAACGCTTCAGCTTAGCTGTCACCCCGTCTGCCTGCTGAGCCCTCAGAGAATGAGGGTGACCCCACTAGGACAGCATCTTTAACATCAGGCCCCCAGCCAACTTACTCCATCCTTGCTACGTGGCTTCAACGGATGGGCCGCGGTGGACATGCCCGACTGTGTGAGAACAAGAAAACCCCCAGGAGAAAAGAATTCAAAGCTCACTCATCCTGCAAAGTGGGGAGAGGCCAAGAGAGTCCAGGCCCTGAGAAGCAGAACTACAAGGAGAGACAGTACCCTGAACACCTCCAGGGTGGCTGAATCCCAAGTCAAAGGGAATCCTGGTTCATTTAACAGAGAACTGAATCAGGAATGTATTATTTCAGATGTGACACAGGTTGATAATAAACAGCAGCTTTCAAAATACCCTGCAAATTTTTAGGGGCACATGGGTCTCTGCCAAGTCTGGGGCGTTTACAAAGTGAACGTCCCCCAACTCTGAGGGCTAGGACCTCCCGGACAAGGGTCATGTCTGACAGGCTTCAGGTGGTCTGCATCAAGAAGTCAAGTGTCACCCTAGAGCAAAAGACAACAGTCCCACCCTCGGGCAACCTCAGTGTGCTCCTACTACACCTTAAAGGTGTCAAATTAGAATGCAGGGACCACCTGTTACCCAGCAACACCTGGGAAAGGAGGAGTTCACACAGCACTTGCAACTTCAGGCTCTTGGGGACAGGTACCCCAGGGCAGGGAGCCCCTATAGTGGTTCTTCCCCATCACCTTACTTCCACTAGACAGCGACAAAGGACCACGCTGGCCCAGGTATGCTCCCACTCAGACAGGCTGTTGTTCTATCCATCTACCCTCTTTCTGCCAGCTCGGCGTCACCTCCTCCAAGAAGTCCTCTGGCTTGAGACATTCAACCCACAGCCCGCGCTCCCTGCAGCATGGCACACACCACGCTGCTCTGGACCTGGATTTGTCCGTCTTCCACTCCTCCAGCCCTACTCTTGGCAGTTTCTGGCACACAGAGCCGTCTCTTTGCTGAATTAGTTAACCAATTACAAGTCTCCGGGCTGAGGACGAGCCACGCAGGATGCACCCCGGAGGGACGACGCCCAGATCCAGCAGCCCACACAAGCACGCCAGGGGCTCTCTCAGCCTCTCCTAGAGGGGCCTCAGGTCAAGCGGCCCCCTGGGGCAGGCCGACGCCCCCACCTCCGCTCCCGCCTCCAACCGCGGCCGGCCGTCGGGTCAGGCCGGCCCCTCCCCGGGAGCCTGACAGGGCTCCGCCTGGCCCGGCCGGGCCGCCGAGCTCCGGGCAGGAAGGGCGCCACTGACCCCGCCGCCCTGAGGTTGGAAGGGCCGCGGGCGGGACAGGAACCCAGGCGGGTTCAGAGCCGCGCGAAGGGCGCCGGGCTGTGCCCTGGGCTGCGCTGCGGACTGCGGGCGGCGCAGGGCCCCGATTCCCACCCCCGCGCGGGGCAGAACGCACCCCAAGCCTCCGGTTCGCCCAGTCCCCGCCGTGGGCACGTCTGCCAAGCGGGCGGCTCGCTCACCTGGACACGCGCCGCTCCCGGCGTTTCCAGAACCTCCCGCGGCGGTGCCCAGCCCGCTCGGCGCCTCCCCCTCCGGGGCTCCGCCTCCCGCCAGGCCGGCTCCGCCCGCTTGAGCCGCTGCCACGTCCCCACCTCCCGCTCCTGGGCCGGCCCGCCCACTGGACCCGCGGTTCTGGAGCTCGCGCTGGGGTCGCCGCCGCCTGGAAGGCTAGGCAGCCCCGCCGCGCTCGGGGCGGAGCGGGCCTCCGGCGGGCGGGAGCCGGCCGCGCGCGCCGTTCATGCCGGCCGCCGCGCGCCGCACGTACGCCGCGCCCGCCGGCCCCCCTCGGGCGCGGCCACCTGTGGAAGGCGGCGGGTCTCCAGAGCCCGGAGAGGGCGACGTCGCGATGCCGGGCGGGCGCCGCCAGGACGTCCCACGCTGCCCTCTGCTCAGGCCCATTTCCTCGGTGGTCCCGCTGGGTACATGGGCCCTTCCTCCCCCCATCACGGCCGCTAGGTTCCAGGAGGCCAAGGGCGCCCGGGCGAGGGGCAGGCCGGTGGCGAAAGAAAGACCGAGGGCCTGGAGATCAAGTCCCTGGAGGACTGAGACCGCCCTGAGCTGAGGCGGAGGCGCTCCTGGTGGTGCATGTGGGCCTGAGGTGCGGACAGAGGAGCCACCGAATGCTGGGCTGCCTAAACTATTTCCTAGAACACGGCCCGGAGAGGACGGACGCCTTGTGTAGCCTACTAGGCCATTATTACGGCGGGGAGGCAGCACACCTCGGCCTGAGCTGGAGCAGGCCCTGGCGGCCAAGCGCGTTCCCACGCCTCCTCTATGAACTTGCTTCCTCATGAATGAGGGGAAACCCGGTCTGAGAATCTCATCAGGGAGCCGAGCCCAGACCCAGGGTGGATATTCCCCGTGGCACACTGGGCAGGCAGGCAGCCTGGAACCGGGGGGAAAACGGACAGGCGGAAATACGCAGGACGCACACAAACAGGGAAAGGCCACTGTGCCGGCGTGTGCCAGCCGTGCCTGAGCTCAGCGAAAACCCAACCGAAGCCTTCCTGCGTCTGCTACCTCCTGCGACGCACAAAAGCTGCTCTCTGCCTGCCCAGGCCTCCCTGTCTCCTTCCCCTGCTCAGGAGCTGGCCCTGTGAATCGCCCCTTTTCTCTGCTGGTTGGCCCTTTCCCGTGGGCCTTTAAAATATGCTCCCTGTTAGGGAGACCCACCCTCCTGTGACCCACCAACCCATGGGTGTCTGCCTCCTCGTTCAGAAGAAAACTCAGTCAGATGGGGCCGGCGCTGTGGCGTAGCGCGTTAAGCCACTGCCTGCAGTGCTGCCATCCTGTATGGGTGCCGATTCGAGTCCTGGCTGCTCCACTTCTGATCCAGCTCTCTGCTATGGCCTGAGATAGCAGTAGAAGATGGCTTAGGTTCTTGTGCCCCTGTACCCACGTGGGCGACCTGGAAGAAGCTCCTGGCCCCTGGCTTCGGATTGGCACAGCTCCAGCCGTTGCAGCCAATTGGGGAGTGAACCAGTGGATGGAAGACCTCACTCTCTCTGCCTCTCCTTTCTCTGTGTAACTCTTTCAAATAAATATATAAATATTTTTAATAAATAAGCAAACCTCTGCTAAAAAAGGAAAGAAAAGAAAACTCAGTCAGAATCTATCTTCTCGGCCTCATCTCCCTCCAGCCCCTCAGGTCCTGCAGTCAGCCTTCCAGCTGCCAGGGACCACCAAACTAGGTCTTAGTAAACTCTGTGCCCCCTCCAAGTCGCTAAATTCAACGGCCTTTCTTCAGTCCTCATCTGCCAAGGCCCAGAGCAGCATCTGACACCCCAGCAGGGACCCCTTCCTCCTGGGAACCTCATTTCCCTTGGTTGCATCCAATCTCTCTGGCCAACTCTGGCCAGCTTCTTCCCACTGGTCACCAGAGGTTTTGAGTTCCTCAAAGCTCAAACCTAGGCTCTCTATTCTTTCTAGAGTTGGTTTTTTTTTTGGTTTTGTTTTTTTTTTTTCCTATACACAGTGACTCACATATTTCCCTCTTGGCCCTGGCCCTTCCCCCTGACTCCCAGACTCACATAACTAACTGCGCCATCTCTATCTCTCAAGCACCTCAACCTTTATTTATTTATTTATTTATTGACAGGCAGAGTGGACAGTGAGAGAGAGAGACAGAGACAAAGGTCTTCCTTTTTCTGTTGGTTCACCCCTCAATGGCCGCCGCGGCTGGTGCACTGCGGCCGGCATACCACGCTGATCCGAAGCCAGGAGCCAGGTGCTTCTCCTGGTCTCCCATGCAGGTGCAGGGCCCAAACATTTGGGCCATCCTCTACTGTACTCCCAGGTCACAGCAGAGAGCTGGACTGGAAGAGGAGCAACCAGGACAGAATCCGGCGCCCTGACAAGGACTAGAACCTGGGGTGCTGGCGCCGCAGACGGAGGATTAGCCTATTGAGCTGCGGCGCTGGCTTTTTTTTTTTTTTTTTCTTGAAGATTTAATTTATTTATTTGAAAGGTAGAGTGACACAGAGAGACAAAGACAGAGACAGAGACAGATCTGCTGGTTCACTCCTCAAATGGCCACTGCAGTTGGGTCTTGGACCAGGCCAAAGCCAGGAGCCAGGAATTCATCTTGCACATGGATACAGGGGTTCAAGCACTTGGGCCATCTTCCACAGCTTTCCCAAGCACACCAGCAGGAAACCAGATTGGAAGCAGAGCAGGGGCCAGGGTTGTGGCACAGTGGGTAAAGCTACCGCCTGCAACGCCAGCATCCAATATGGGCACTGGTTTGAGACTTGGCAGCTCCACTTCTGGTCCAGCTCCTTGCTAATATGCCTGGCTTCAGCCTGCTACAACCCTAGCTGTTGTGGACATTTGGTGAGTAGATGGAAGATCTCTCTCTCTCTCTCTCCCTCGCTCGCTCTCGCTCGCTCTCTTCTTTCCTCCTCCTTTTCCTCCCTTTCAAATAAGTAAAAACATAACCTGAGCAGTTTATTCTCTCACAGTTCTGGAAACCAGGAGTCCAAATCCGAGATGTTGACAGAGCTGTGCTCCCTCCAACGGGAGAATTCGCCTTTGCCTCTTAGGGTTTCTTTGGCTTTCACTGCATTACACTAATCTCTGCTTCGAGCTTCACTCGGCCATCTCCTCCTTGTGGATGTCTTCTCTTCAGCTTGTGTTCTTATAAAAATACTTGACACTGGAGATAGGGGTAGTTATGATAACCTCACCTCATGACTGTGACTTAACTATGTCTTCAAAGTCCCTTTTCCCAAATAATGTTACATTCACAGGGCCCAGGTATTGGGATACAGATGAATCTTTTGGGTGGCCGCCACTCAGTGTGCTATGTTAAATATTCCCACATGCCCTCAAGTGAGGTTGAACCCATGTAAACCCATTTACCTCAGTTCTGCATGTCCAGCAGGGCCACTCCTGACCCATCGTCACAGCCTTTTCTTTAGAACCCCTTGATCAGTGAATTCACCTCCTGTAGGGTTTCCCAGCTTCCTCCATGTTTTTCTGTCCTAAGAAATGCAAAATAACCCAACATGATGCATGTTTTCCTCTGCAGGTTTAAATCCAAGCTGTGGCCTTGACCATCCAGGAACTGATAAAGGCATTTAAATTGTTGCCCGAACACTGAAAGAAGTTGCCCCCAACTCTGAGGCAGAGTCACCGATGCTCACATAAACTCCATACTGTGAACCCCTCGTGGCAGATGCTCCCAAGTAGGACATCCTCTGTCTTTCTGCAGCCTTCTCTTCATGTAACTTCCCTTAATAAAAGCTTTCAACTGACCACCCTGAGGTTTTGGTGTTTCTTTCTCTGGAATCCCAACTGGCCACATCTCAGGACAACTGGGGGAAGTGCTTTATGGGAATTCCCCTGCTGCTACCTTTGGGGCAAAAACTCCAGCCATAGATTCGGCAGAAACAAACTGTCTCCTCAACCTCACCTCACACCACCCAAACTAATTCTGTTCATGCATTTCCTGTATCTCAGGAAATGAAGTCACCATCTCCCAATTGCTTCCTTTTCCTCCCTAGTGTATCCTCACACTGGAGATCTTATCTGATGGATGTGACTCCATCCTTTTACCTCTCTTCACCCCTGCCGTCATATGCCAAATTCAGGACAGTACCACCTGTCACCTGGAGAAGGCCCACCACTTCCTCCTCTCCTTCCTCCACTCTGTAGGCAGAGGAATATTTTAACATGATTCTGCGAAGCTGGCATTATGGGATAGGAAGTTAAGCCGCCACATGCAATGCTGGCAACCTATAGGGTCGCCAGTTCAAGTCTCAGCTGCTCTACCTCCCATCCAGCTCCCTATTAATGTGCCTGGAAAAGCAGCAGAAGATGGCCCAAGTGCTTAGACCACAGCAACGATGGGGGAGACCTGGATGAAGCTTCTGGCTCCAGGCATAGGCGTTGTGGCCATTTGGGGAGTGAACCAGTGTATGGAAGAACTCTCTGTCTCTCCTTCTCTGTAACTCTGCCTTTCAAATAAATAAATAAATGGTTCTGATCATGTCATTTTCACATATTGAACCCTTCAAAGGTGTCCCACTGTCCCAAAGATAGACTCAAATCTTTATCCAGTCCTGATGTCCTCTTTAATCATGTGCAGCCTCAAACTTGATGCCCCAGCCCCTCCAGGCACTCTCCAGTGTCCTGACCTTTGGATGTGTCCTTCCTTCCACCAAGAACACAACTTCCAGCAAACGCTTTGTTCTTTCAGTAGTCTTCTCTGGGCCTGACCTGAGTCAGGTTCTGCCATGGCCCCACAGCTCCTCATGAATGATGTCATGCTACCTGGCAACATTCAAAGGCATTTTATTCATCATGGTGTCTCCAGCTGTAGCATAGGACCTGGCGTCTAAGGCCTGAACAGGAAATAGTAAACAAAAATATATACATGAGTAGATACCCCACACTCTTACAGCTTCCAACAGAGCTCATTGAACACGCCAGGTTGTGTCACTTACTTAACACTTATTCCTGGACAACTATCCATACAAGTACATTAGAGAGATTCACAGCCCTTCTCCCTAGATCCATTGTCTGAACAAAGCCACACACCACACTGTTGATAACCTTTCTGTTGTGTTCATTCATGCATTCACTCAACAAACATTTGCTGATAGTCACCTGAGGCCTAGCTGGTGATTCCAGGACCGTGAATGTCAAAGGGTCTCTATTTAATGTGGAAAACTGGCAGGTGCACAGAGGCCCACCTCGTCCAGGGAGAGAAAGGCCCATCTCTTTCCAGCTGGTGAAGGCTGCTGATAGAAGGCACTATATGCCTGAGATTTATGAAACGACCCAGACTGAGAGACTCTCCTCAAGCTCAAGACCAGGCACAGCCTGTGACCTTTGACCTCAGCATAGCCAGCACATTGCCAGTAAGGCTTAGCCCCCATGCGGCCCCTAGGCAACATCACCGTCCAGTGGCTTCTTGAAGCAACATGGACTTATGTGCCCTCCACTCCCATCCCAAGAGGAGTGCCTGGAGGTCCCCCATGAGTTGACAACAGAAACTTCTGTGCTGGATGGAGTAAGCATCTAAACTTCCAGGAAATTTTCCAGAGCAGGGTTCCCAGGATCAACCAAGGCCACACACAGGGCTCTGTGTATGTTAGCATCTGTCTCTGCTCTTCAGCACCTTAGGCACGGAGCTGTCCACTGAACCTCGGAAGCAGCCCGCAGCCCACCCCAGCTTCCTCCACTGGGACCAGGGAAAGGCCGGTTGCAGAGGGCAGGAAGTGCAGCTGGAGAGGGGCCACCTAGTGGTAACCTTCAAGCTTCAGAAACAGTCTGTCTGGGACTGTGGTCCTATGGCCTGGTACTGGACCCTAGAGGAGGAAAAGGGAATCTGACAAAATTTCTAGAAGCCTGTGTGGCCAGCCCTGGGCAGGGCCAACTGGACCCCAAGAGGCTGTCCTTTACCAACCCCTGAGCCCACTTGTGGGTGCAAACCTGAATCAGACCCCTAGAATGGCTACAAGTTCATCCCAGCTGCCTCCCCAGGGGACCCCTGCCATCTAAGACGGCAGGGCAGCACTGGCTGAGCAACTGCTAAAGCACCCAGGCCCTTCAAGGGAAGTAACTTCCCAGTAGGCCCAAAACAGACTCCTCACAGTAAAGAGCGGGCTTGGACATTAGCCCCACCTTATCAAGTCTCCAACCTGTATAAAAGGCTCTGAACTTGTGCAAGTCCCAAATATCAGGTGTCAGATGGGTATGGTGCTTACAAGTGCTGATGTTCTCATGCATACAGCGTGCAGCACACTTTTTTTTGACAGGCAGAGTGGACAGTGAGAGAGAGAGACAGAGAGAAAGGTCTTCCTTCCATTGGTTCACCCCCCAAATGACTGCTACAGCTGGCGCGCTGCGCCAATCCGAAACCAGGAGCCAGGTACTTCCTCCTGGTCTCCTATGCAGGCGCAGGGCCCAAGCACTTGGGCCATCCTCCACTGCCTTCCCAGGCCACAGCAGAGAGCTGGACTGGAAGAGGAGCTACCGGGACAGAACCGCGCCCCAACCGGGACTAGAACCCGGAGCACCGCACCACAGGCAGAGGATTAGCCTAGTGAGCCGTGGCACTGGCCAAGCACACTTTTTAAATGTTTACTTTTTCAGAATTGCACCTCCCTCTCTTCTCTCTCAGCTCTAAGCCCTATTGAGGCTGCTTGAGGACTAGGGCTGGGTGGGGGTGAGGCTTGAGGAGAGCTGCTGGGCACTGGACTTAATCTGCTATTCAAATGGCCTGGGCTTCGGAGGGATAACAGTGTTTTAGGCATTGTCAAAAAGTCTGGGAGCGGGCTGGCACCGTGGCTCACTTCGCTAATCCTCTGCCTGCGGTGCCGGTACCCCAGTTTCTAGTCCCAGTCGCTCCCTTCCAGTCAGCTCTCTGATGTGGCCCAGGAGGGCAGCAGAGGATGATCCAAGTGCTTGGGTCCCTGCACCCACATTGGAGACTGGGAGGAAGTACCCAGCTCCTGGCTTCGGATCGGCGTAGCGCCAGCCGTAGCGGCCATTAGGGGAGTGAACCAACAGAAGGAAGACCTTCTGGGAGCAAGAAGAGTAGTGGTGGTGGTGGGGTAACGACAGGTAAAGCTTCAGATGCCCCAGAGGTGGACGCCTGGGACCTCAAGGGACCCAGAAAAAAATCTGAATCAGATGCTGACAGCATGAAGCAGCCACCCCAGAACAAAAGCCAGAAAAGGGCAGGCTCAGCCTGGGATTTCAGAGGAGCACCTCCTCCATCGTGCGCGCAGGAAGGGGAAGAAGGAAGAACAGGGCTTGAGGGTGACTGGGGAGGGGGCTGGAGCCATCCAGGTGATGTGAATTGAGGAATGGCATCTGGAAGAGCAGTAAATAGATTTTCTTAGAGATTTATTTTTTATTTATTTGAAAGTCAGAGTTGCAGAGAGAGGTAGAGACAGAGAGGTCTTCCATCCGCCGGTTCACTCCCCAGATGGCTGCAATGGCTGGAGCTGCACTGATCCAAAGCCAGAAGCTTCTTCCAGGTCTCCCACATGGGTACAGGGGCCCAAGGACTTGGGCCATCTTCTACTGCCTTCCCAGGCCAGAGCAGAGAGCTGTATCTGAAGAGAAGCAGCCAGGGCTAGAACTGGTACCCATATGGGATGCCGGTGCTTCAGGCCAGCATTTTAACCCACTGCAACACAGCTCCAGCCCCGTGCAGTAAATAGATTTAAGAGTCAGTGAGTAGGGGCCGGCACCGTGGCACACTAGGTTAATCCTCCGTCTGCAGCACCTGCATCCCATATGGGCACGTGGCCTGGGAAAGCAGTGGAAAATGGCCCAAGTCCTCGGGCCCCTGCACCTGCATGGGAAACCCGGAAGAAGCTCCTGGCTCCTGACTTTGGATCGGTGCAGTTCTGGCCGTTGTGACCATTTGGGGAGTGAACCAACGGAAGGAAGACCTTTCTCTCGCTCTCTCATTGTCTGTAACTCACCTGTCAAATAAATAAATAAAAAATCTTTAAAAAAGAAAAAAGAGTGAGGAGTCATCAGCCTTGTGGTACAGCAAATTAAGCTACTACCTGTGATGCTGTTATCCTTTAAGGGTGCCTGTTGAGGACTCTACTCTGATTCCAATCTGGCTCCCTGTTAATACACTTGGAGAAGCAGTGGGAAACGACCCAAGTAGTTGGGCCCTTGCCACTCTCTTGGGAGACCTAGATGGAGTTCCTGGCTCCTGGCTTTGGCTTGGCCCAGCTCTGTCCATTGCTGTTTTTTGGGGGAGTGATCCAGCAAAAGAAAAATTTCTTTCTCTCTCTCTCTTTCAAATAAACAAATCCAAAAAAAAAAAAAAAAGCATTAACAAGGAGTCTCTCTCGGTTTTAGGGCTATCTTCTTAGAAACCTCCATGCCATGAGAGCCAAGAGGAGGAAGAAGTGAACACAAGGCTGAAATGTAAAGGATGAGGCAGAAGTCCAGTTACACTGTGAGTTTGTGTACCCATCATGGCCAAAGCAGCAGAAGTTAGGAATGCGGCCAGGTGCAAGTTGGGCACAAGTTGCTGGGCTGCCCACTACTATCTACAGCTTTTCCCCTGAAGGATCTGAAGCTCCCAGCACCACTGGATTGCCAAAATCACCAGTGAGACACCCACCTTGCTGATACCAAAATACCTGATGGCCCTTTACCCTGGGCCTGTGGCATCCCGGGCCAGTTCTGTTCTCACTTGTGGCTAAGGGTACCACAGGTACAATAAACCATTTCTGTGCTGGTTAACCAAAGAATAAAAAAAATAATAATAAAGAATTAATGAGGCGGTAAAACAGGAGAGGCTGTGTGCCTACACTCACTCGTTAGTCAGAATGCTCTGACCCCCAAGCTAAAATCCGTTTTTGGAACGAGGCCCCCACTCATCATCCAGACCCCCTCAACCCTGTCACCCTACAGCAGGTCCCACTCACTGAAGTAGTGGCAGCCCCGAAACAACGCCAGAACAGGGCAGGGGCGGAGAAACTGGTTTCCCTGAGAGCACACGTCAGCACTTCTGGGTTTCAGGCTGACATGGAATCCTCATCACCACATCTCCTTCCCTCAGTTGCAGACTGCTTGCCTTGTAAGGTAACCACCCACTTAATGATGGCTTCAGCATCTACTCTCCTGGCGCCACCCTTCCTCTCCCCGAGGCTCATTACCCACCCCCCTCTTATTTTTAAATGAATGCACTTCATCTTGCTGCAGTGACCCGTGAGTGAGGCAATGGGTGTCCTTTTTTCGGAGTGAGACAGTTCACATGTGCCTAGGCTGATCAAGTCGTAGAGTGCTGCCCTGTGTGGCCCAGGGGCTCGTTTGTATCCCAGACATCCTGGATTTGCATAGTCATTATAACCACTTTGCAGCAAAGGGAAACAAAGTGAACTGAAACAGGACCTGGCTTTTGCTACATTGCACAAAATCACAATGTTCTAGCAGCTGCTGGTCCTGACAGCAAACTCCCACCATATAATCACAGGAGCCCAAGTCACCAGTTTCACAGAGGCCAACTCACACCTGCCTCAAAGACCCCACCCTCCATGACCCTTTCCTGTCCTCAACTACTCTGCTGATTTCAATTCTGCTTGTGCCTCTGACCCTCCCCCGTCACTTGAGTAGACATCATCATTTGAATTTGCTCTGAGAGCCCCGTGGGACACTGTGCAAGGACTCTGACCCACCACAAGGAGGCCAGGGCACTCATTCTTCTAGAAGCTAGATGACTCACACCACTTCAAACATATCCCAATACACCACATCCTGCAGAAATATGTTCCGTGCATGACCAGGAACACATGGCTGGGCTTCAGGTGACAGTTTCCATGATGTAATGTTACATTTATTGGCATTTAGCATTTTTCCAAGTCTCAAACACTGGCATATATCTGTGAGAAGCTTGATTCTCGCGCCTGAAAAACAGTGACCTAGTGAGACATGACTCCTAGAAATAGGGCCCTTACCCACGACACACACATGCACATGTGTGCACATGCATGCACACAGAGAGGGAGTCACAGGCAAACACAAGCCTCTCCTATGATGAGGAGGAGGTTCTATCGTTTGTCCTCTGACTGCATTTAACCTTGACTCTGGTCCAGAACCTGATGTTGATTTGAAACAGAATCTGATCTTATTCCTTATCCTGAACCTGCCTGGAATGAGGAAGATGTTTACCTCCGTTATCTGCTGTAATCAGAGACCCCAGAGAGTGCACACAGCATGGACAGCATGCTTTCCTGGTTGAAGAGTGGTGAGGGTAGAAAGATGGCTTTATTAAACTGGCTGAGCCATCAGACACCACCATTGGTGGTATCAGTCATGAGGGCAAGCAGTGCTCCCATCCTGACGTTGCCCACAGCTAACAGGCCAGGGTGACCCCCTGCCTTCATTCCCGCGCACCCCACTCATGGGGCCTTCTGCGAGCTTTGCTGCCCAGACGGCTGTGTCTGCATAAATGAGGATGGCCACCAGAGGGCGCACGGAGCCCTCCACGGGACACCCAGCGACAGGCGCTGCCCCGACCTGGCTCTAAGAGACCTTTAGGGGCTTAGTCGGTGGCCCCGCCATCCCCCACCACCACCACTTGCCAGGATTTAGCTGTAACCCTTGCCTCGAGCTGCGTGAGTATAAACGACTGAGCGGATGGAGTTTTCCAGGCCCCAGGGAGCGACTCCAGTGCTGAGACCCCTAGTGGAGAGGAAGACACCGACGACGCCGGGAAGGCCCAGCCAGTAGCGTTGCGGTACAGCCCTGGGGAAGCCTCAGGCCGCAGGAACCAGGGGCCCTGAGGACCGAGGGCTGGCGGTGCACCGAAGCTGGGGAAGGAGATGGGATAGGGAGGCTGTCACAGGAACCCGGACCCGCGCGGAGTCCCGTGGAGCTGAGCTCCTTGAGGACAGGGGCAAAAGGAACATGACATGGCGTCCTGGGCTGGCTTTCTGTGAGGCCCGGCTGCTTCTGCGAGCTGTCCGGGCACCGAGTAACCTAACGGCAGATGGGCAGTTCTGTGCGGGAACCCGCCTGCTTGTCCCTCGGTTCCCTACCTCCGCCCCGCCCCCGCTCTGTGCCCTGACTCCCGACCTTGCACTGTGGACATCCACGAGTCACTTGGGGGTCCACCAACGGAGAGAACCGAGACAAGGTCTGCGGGCAGGTGGAGGCCGGCACTGGTCAAGCGCCTGCGGCCTGGCTCAGTGACCGGCCAGCCCCACGACTGCCTCTGAGGGAGACGCCGGCTGCCCTAGCCGGGCTGGGGCGCCGCAGACGCATGCGCTCTGGAGCCCTCTGCACCCGCACTTCCCCGCAGGTGGCCAGCCCATAATCATCCTCTGCTGCCCAGACTGGCCAGGCCGGGGCCCCGGGGACTCAGGAGTCAGACAGAACTCCTGGCTGCGTGGAGTGCGTGTTGGTTTTGGGTGTTGAGAGGAGAGGAGGCACAGGCGAGGAGACTAACGGTGAACCCCGGGGCCTGAGGGGACCCTCGGAAGGGGCACCCCCTGTGCTGGGTGGTCGGCGTAGGCGTGGACCCCCCTGAGGAGGCACCCGGCGGGAGGGCTGGCTGTCTGGGAGAACCGTGGTGTTCTGGCCGAGGAGACGGGGGAGGGCTGGCCCAGAAACAGGGAGGCCGTAGGACGTGGTGCTGCTCACCACTTAGACGTGTTGTAAATAACACGGTGTGTTGTTATGAAGGAATGCGCTGTCACTTTAAATAGTCAATATTCCTTTATCTTACCCACTTATTTGCGTTTTCATAATGTTGTTTGTTGTCTTACATGTTTCCATATGGAATTCTCTTCCTTTGGCCTGACAAACATCCTTTAGAATTTCTTACAGTGAAGTTCCGCCTGTGACAAATTCAGCCTTGGGTTGTCAGAAATGTCTTTAATTTGCCTTCATTTTGAGGGATATTTTCACTGGGTAAACAAATCCATGTTTCCAGGGTTTTTCTTCCTCTAATTTAAAGATGTCATTCCACTGTCCACGAATCCTGTCATTTCTGTCTAAAAGATAGTTGACAGTCTTAGAATGGTACTGAAAGTAATAGGCCTGCTTCCTCACTTGGACAACTTTCAAGATTTTTTTTCTTTGTTTTTCAGCAATTTGACTATAATGCGCCTGCAAAACAAAACAAAAACAAAAACAAAAAACCCTACAAAGCTTTCTTTTTTTAAATCTGTGAGTCGATGTCTATTTTTTTTTTAAGATTTATTTATTTACTTGAAAGTCAAAGTTACACAGAGAGAGGAGAGGCAGGGAGAGAGAGAGGTCTTCCATCCGCTGGTTTACTCCCCAATTGGCTGTAATGGCCGGAACTGCGCTGATCCGAAGCCAGGAGCCAGGGGCTTCTTCTGGGTCTCCCACATGGGTGCAGGGGCCCAAGAACTTGGGCCATCTTCTACTGCTATCTCAGGCCATAGCAGAGAGCTGGATCAGAAGTGGAGCAGCCGGATCTCGAACTGGTACCCATATGGGATGCTGGCGCTTCAGGCCAGGGCATTAACCTGCTGAGCCACAGCGCTGGCCCTGATGTCTATTTTTTTTTTTTTTAAGATTTATTTTATTTATTTGATAGGCGTAGTGACATACAGGGAGAGAGAGATCTTCTATCTGCTAGTTCACTCCCTAAATGACCACAATGGCCAGGGCTGTGCCAGGCCAAAGCTAGAAGCCTGAAACGCTATCTGGGTCTCCCATTTGGATGGCAGGGACCCAAGTCCTTGGGCTGTCTTTCCTGCCTTCCCAAGAGCATTATCAGGGAGCTAAAGCAGGCTAAAGCAGGCTTCTGGAACTTCAACGGGTACTCTGAAAAGGGACACAAGTGTCTCAGGTGGCAGCTTAACCTGCTGTGCTACCAAATCAGCCCCTTCTACTTTTTTCTAGAGATTTATTTATTTGACAGGTAGAGTTATAGACAGAGAGAGGGGAGAGAGAGAGGGAGACAGAGAAAGAGAGAGAAAGATCTTCTATCTGCTGGTGCACTCCTCAAATGGCCTCAATGGCCAGAGCTGGGCCAGTGCAAAGCCAAGAGCCAGGATCTTCTTCCTGGTCTCCGACACGGGTGTAGGGACCCAAGCACTTGGGCCATCTTCTACTGCTTTCCTAGGCCATAGCAGAGAGCTGGATGGGAAGAGGAGCAGCGGGACATGAACTGGTGCCCATATGGGATGCTTTACCCACCACACCACAGCGCTGGCCCCAGCAATTATGTTTTTATATCATCCTGATACTTTGTCTCATCTCCTTCTGGGATGCAGATTACACCTGCATCAGTCCTTTTGCTCCTGTTTCTTTCTTTCTTTCTTTTTTTTTTTTTTTTTCCGGACAGGCAGAGTGGACAGTGAGAGAGAGAGACAGAGAGAAAGGTCTTCCTTTGCCGTTGGTTCACCCTCCAATGGCCGCCGCGGCCGGCACACTGCGCTGATCCGATGGCAGGAGCCAGGTACTTCTCCTGGTCTCCCATGGGGTGCAGGGCCCAAGTACTTGGGCCATCCTCCACTGCACTCCCAGGCCACAGCAGAGAGCTGGCCTGGAAGAGGGGCAACCGGGACAGAATCCGGCCGGCGCCGCAAGGCGAAGGATTAACCTACTGAGCCGCGGCGCCGGCCCTTTTACTCCTGTTTCACAGGTCTCTTATTCTCTGCTGTATTTTCTTTCCTTTTGTTTCCTTCTGTATGCTTCATTCTGGAGATTTTCCTGTTTACTTCCCCTGTCTTCTGCCATATCCAGCCTGCTGCTACATCTCTGTATACTAGGAGTTCTTACTTTCAGATGTTATATTCTTAGTTCTGTATTTCCATTTGACTCTTTTTATATACTATAATTCTTTTTTTAAATTCTCCAATTTTCATCTATTTTATTCTTTTCCCCTACTGACCATTTTAATTATGACTAGTTAAAGGCACTCGTGGGGCTGGCGTTGTGGTGAAGTAGGTTAAGCCTCTCCCTGCAAAGCCTGCATCCCATATGGGTGCCAGTTTGATTACTGGCTGCTCCACTTCTGATCCAGCTCCCTGTTAATGTGCCTGGGAAAGCAGCAGAGGATGGCCCAAGTGCTTGGGCCCCTGAGCTCAACTGGGAGACCCAAAGAAGCTCCTGGCTCCTGGCTTCAGATAGGCTCAGCTGTGGCTGTCGCAGCATTTGGGGAGTGAAGCAGAGGGTGGAAGACCTCTCTGTGTGTATTTCTCTCTCTCTGTATCTGTAACTCTGGCTCTGATAAATAAATAAGTCTTAAATACACACACACACACACACATATATGTAAATCTACTAATTTCTGAAACATCCATAGGCCTCTTTCCATTAACTGCTTTTTCTCTTGATTTTCATTTTTTTTAGCATGACTCATACTTTTCTATTGGCTGAAACACATTTTGAATACAAAATTAGAAAACTCTGGATGATGCTATCTTCATCCAGAAAAAAACAGTATTAAGTAAACAGGTTGACGAACAGTGTTAAGAATGCATGATGCTGTGCCTTCTTATCTGTGCCTCCGTGGCAACCAGGCAAGTCCCAGTGATAGATATGTTTTCTACTGGTCCACAGGCCCAGTAAGGCTGATGCATTTTCTGCTGGGTAAGTCCTTGGCTAATGGCCACTGCTGAGTAGCCCATATGAAAAGAACCAGCCGTGTGGGCTGCTGCTGCTACTGCTGCTGCTGCCTGAGGCAAGAATCACCCACCTCCCACAGCTCTGCGAGTGGTCTTGCAGTTCTCACCTCCCCGTGCCACAGTGGCCCCCGTGACCGAGCGCCAGTCCGACAGCCGGGTTCTGATAGATCACCTTACTGCTTTTGAGGCTTGGTTTTTCTGCTGTGATTAGGCTGACATGGCTCACCTTGGTCCTAGGGCATAACTCAAACTCTTTCCTAGGGTGTGACCCTTCCGGGGACTCAGGTGAAAACCAAGGTGTTTACCCAGGCCTCTCCACCTTGAAAGAACTTCAGTTCCAATTCGTCTCCCCAGCACATTGAGGCTTTCTAACACCTGCTTAGTTCTTTGGACTTTAAGCCGCTGTTCCAAAGCAGGACAATCAGTTCTGAGGTTTGTGTGCAGCTGTTTGGCTCCATCTCTGTCGTTTCCTCCTCTCTGCAAGGTTCCAGCCCCTTTGGCAGCCCAGCTCCAACCTCTGTGTTCTCACTCTAGTAAGATTGATGCTTTCTGCATGGAAAAGCCAGAACATACGTGGACCCCACCACACAATGCTCCCTTTTCTCAAGAATCAGAAACCCTCAGTTCTCACCTGAATTGGTTGTTCTCCCATGGCTTCCAACAGCTGGCATCAATGTTTTGTCCAACTCTCATAGCTGTTTTTGACAGGAAGGTTAGTCTTGATGCAAGACTGACTTCTATCTGTCTTGTCTGGAGCTGGAAGTTGTATTCAGTCCAATTTTGTTGCCAGGTCAGAGAGAACTGAAGAGGGGTAGGCCCACCTGGCCCAGCTGCTGTCAGCGAAAACTTGGATCTCAGACTCCCGAGGCCTCAGATCCACAACCCGAGTTCAGGCTCCCTATTATGCTCTCCTCCCCATTCCCCTTTTAATGTTTAAACTTTTCTTGGGTTTCAGTTATGGTGGAGCAACAGGTAATAAACTTACCTCCCATTGCAAACAACTATAAAACTAGATAAAATGTGTATAGCAGTTGAACGAAGGCACTGGACGTCAAAGAGTGCTTATCCTCGAACAGAGCGAACTGCACAAGATGAGCTCCTCATTCACCCAAGTTCTTTGCCTGGTATCCCTTTCAAACCGTGGCAGAGAGAGCTGGAGCCCACGCAGACAGCAAGGACTTCAGTGCAGGCCACCAAGGTAATCGCTGGAGGGTGCTGAGGAGCTGAAATGTGTTGTGGAAGGAACCTGAGGAGTGAGCCGCCCAGAGCAGGAGCACCAGGGAGCTACACAGGAAGCCTCACCAGGCCTTGCCTGAGTGGCACACACGCAGGACAGGATCTCCTGATGCCTGGCAGACAGAAACTTCCCAGGCTTCTGTGAACTAAGTGGGGGCTCTGGAGGTCACACAGAGCTGACATCTGTTCTCAACAGCAAGAGTGGAAAGATCTCACTGAATATCCTGTTTTGATTAAATTAACCCATTAGCAAGTCCGCACCTTAGGAACAGAGCTACTTTACCCCTACAGTATGCACTGCTTTAGACCTGCCCCAAACTTCAGTAGGACAAATCGAGCCTCTTTTTGCTGCCCAACAAAACAAACTCAACACTCTTCAAAGGACACTACGTAATCCAGACTCTCAGCAACGAATTAATTCCCAGCCTTATAAAGAGAAGAGGGATCAGTTACTGAGAGGAAAACAGTCAACAGAAACAGATCCAGAGGCAACACCAACAACTGCAATTAGCAGATGAGGGCTTTGGGACAGCTATTATAAATATGTTCAAGAATCTTAAATGACAAAATGAACTTAATAAATGAACACATAAGCCGTCTCACCAGAAAATGAAAACTACCAAGAAAAAAAAAAAAAACCTGAATTGGAAATTCTAGAAGTGAAAAATATCATGTTAAAAATGAACACTTTGGGGTTCTGTGTTGTGCTGTAGCGAGTAAAGCCACTGCCTTTAGTGCTGACATCCCATGTGCGTGCCAATTCGAGTCCCAGCTGCTTCACTTCTGATTCAGCTCCCTGCTAATGTGCCTCGGAAGGCAGAAGAGGATGGCTGAAGTGCTTGGGCCCCTGCACCCACATGGGAGGCTTGGAAGAAGCTCCTGGTTCCTTGTTTCAGTCTGGTTCAGTCCTGGCTGTTGGGCCACTTGTAGAGTTGAACCAGCAGATGGGAGCTCACTTTCTCTCTCTCTCTGTCTCTCTCTCTCTCTCCCTCTCTCTCCCTCTCTCTCTCTCAATCTGCCTTTCAAATAAATAAAATAAATCTTAAAAATAAATGAAGAGCCGGCGCAGCAGCTCACTAGGCTAATCCTCCGTCTTGCGGCACCGGCACACCGGGTTCTAGTCCCGGTCAGGGCGCCGGATTCTGTCCCGGTTGCCCCTCTTCCAGGCCAGCTCTCTGCTGTGGCCAGGGAGTGCAGTAGAGGATGGCCCAAGTCCTTGGGCCCTGCACCCCATGGGAGACCAGGAGAAGTACCTGGCTCCTGCCATCGGATCAGCGCGGTGCGCTGGCCGCAGCGCACCGGCCGTGGCGGCCATTGGAAGGTGAACCAACGGCAAAGGAAGACCTTTCTCTCTGTCTCTCTCTCTCACTGTCCACTCTGCCTGTCAAAAATAAATAAATAAATAAATAAATGAAAGATTTGCTAAATGCACATAAGAGCAGACTAGACATTGCAGAGAAAAGATCACTTAATTTGAAGTAAAGTCAGTAGAAACCATCTGAATAGAAACAGGAAGAGAAAGTACTGAGAAAAATAAACAGCACTTCAATGAAGTGACCACGAAACAATATCAAGATCTCTCTCTCTCTCTCTCTCTCTCTGTTACTCTGCCTTTCAAATAAATAAATAAATCTTTAACAAAAAATATCTAATGTACATAAAATTGGAGTCCCAGAAGAATGGGGGGGGGAGATAAGGGGAAAAAAAGAAACAAAAACCTTTTAAAACAATGAATGCAATTCTAAATATGGTTTTAAAAATTATTAACTATCCATCCCAAGAAGCTTGGGATTATAAGACCCCATGTAGGATAAGTACAACAAAAACCAAACTCAGAACATTGCGGTCACATATCTTAATACCAAAGAGGGATTGATCCTTGGTAAAGAGCCTAAGATGCCATTTGGGATAGCCACAACCCCTGTCAGGATGCTTAGTTTGAGTCTCAGCTCCACTGCCAACTCCAGCTTCTTGGGAATGCCCACCTTGGCCTACAGCAGGTAATGGCTTATGGACTTGGGTCCCTGCCACCCACTTGGGATACCTAGAGTGAATTCTGGGCTCCTGGCTTTGGCTTAGCCCAGCCGAGCTGTTGCAGGCATTTGGGGAGTGAACCAGTTGATGAAACACCCCCCCCACTTTCAAATAAAATGAACAATTAAATACATTATTTAAGACAAAAATGATACAATACATACAAATAACATAAGGACAACAAGATAAGATTTACCATTTAGAGACATGTTTAATGGCATAGTCAGTTAAGCCACTGCTTGGGACACCCACATTTCATATCCCAGTAACTGGATGAAGTCCTAACTCTGCTGTGCTTCCAATTCAACTTCCTGCTAATGCGCCTGGGAGGCAGAAGGTGATGGCTCAAGTGCTTGGACCCCTGCCACCCATGTGGAAAAACCTCCTGACTCCTAGCTTCGGCTTGCCAAACCCTGACTGTTGTGGCCGTGTGGGGAGTGAACCAACAAATGGAAGATCTCTCTCTCTGTCTCTCTCTCTCTCTCTGTAACTCTGACATTCAAATAGAAATAAATACATCTTTAAATAAAAAGAAAAAAATAATTTTTGGATTAAACAAGTGGAACGAATTTATCATGAGTAGTTCTGCACTACTGGACATGTTAAAGGAAGTTCTTAATGCTGAAAGGAGATGACGCTGAGGGGAATTCAGCTGTCCACAAAGTAAATAAAACTAGTAAATAGGAAACAGAGGTTCTTGGTTTTTAAATCACTTAAAAGGCAGTCGAGTGATTAAAGAAAAAATTGTCGTGATAATTTATGTACAATTACATAAATCATGGTAATTTATGTGCAGTTTACAGCATGTGTAGAGGTAAATGCATAACAGCAGCACAAAGGAAGGGAGAGATAGTGAAAATATATTATTGTAAGGTTCTTACCTAGGAAGTAATTCTGATCCTTTTCTTGTCTTTGTTTTCCTTTTGATTATCTTTATTTTTCTAGTCACAGACATAATGCAAATTTATTTATGTAAAAAAACACTATAGAGGCCAGCGCTGCGGCTCAATAGGCTAATTCTCCGCCTAGCGGCGCCGGCACACCAGGTTCTAGTCCCGGTTACCCCTCTTCCAGGCCAGCTCTCTGCTGTGACCCGGGTGGGCAGTGGAGGATGGCCCAAGTGCCTGGGCCCTGCACCCCATGGGAGACCAGAATAAGCATCTGGCTCCTGCCTTCGGATCAGCACTGATCATTGGAAGGTGAACCAATGGCAAAAGGAAGACCTTTCTCTTTGTCTCTCTCTCACTGTCCACTCTGCCTGTTTAAAAAAAAAAAAAAAACACTATGTAAATACATAATATGTAGGAAAGTAAATGTCCCAAAATACCACACCCAGATATCACAACTATCAATAATTCGCAGCTTGTGTCTCTGATATTTTAAATCTCTGTGTAACAGAAAAACATGAAGAATTTATCTTGATGGAAAAGACGTTTCCCACACTAACATTATAAAATATTTATCCATATTCTCCATCAGTCCTTTTTTGAGTCTAAGTATCTGGGTGGTTTACAAACACATTCATGTTGGAAAAATTGAAATACATAGGTCATTAATACACTTGAAATTCATTTTATAGCTTGGAAAATTTTACAGTACAGAAAATTATAATTTGTTTTTCTTCTGTGTAGATAAGTGACAGACCATATTTGCTGAATAAACTGTCCCATGAATTACAGTCACATGCTATGCGCTCTCTTGTTTTCCATGGATATATTTGTGTTTTCTTTTGCTGCTTTCTCACTCTGAATTATTTTTAGCTTTATTTCATATGTGCTTTGATGTCTGAAGGACAAATCTCACCTTGTTAGTCTTTTAATCCAACATTTTATTTTTCTTCCATATTTAATTTTTTAGTTGATCCTTAGAATTATCTTAACTCCTTCCACCCGAATAAATTGAATGGAGTTGATTAGAATTTATCAATTAGTAAATTGAAAATATTAAGTTTTCTTTTTTTTTTTTTTTTTTTTTTTGACAGGCAGAGTGGACAGTGAAGAGAGAAAGAGACAGAGAGAAAGGTCTTCCCTTTCCGCTGGTTCACCCCACAATGGCCGCTCCAGCGGCGCGCTGCGGCCGGCGCACCGCGCTGATCCGAAGCCAGGAGCCAGGTGCTTCTCCTGGTCTCCCAGGCGGGTGCAGGGCCCAAGGACTTGGGCCATCCTCCACTGCATTCCCAGGCCACAGCAGAGAGCTGGACTGGAAGAGGAGCAGCCAGGGCAGAATCCAGTGCCCCGACAGGGACTAAAACTCAAGGTGCTGGCGCCGCAGGCGGAGGGTTAGTCCAGTGAGCCGCAGTGCTGGCCGAAAATATTAAGTTTTCTAAGAGAACTGCATGCATCTCCATTTATTTGCTTCTTTTAAATCTACCCTAGATAAAAGTTTATAGGCTTTCAATGTGCCCTAAATTCATTTCAAGATATTTTTCATGGTTTATTGTTACTATGAACAGTGAACGGCTTTGGTTTTGCTTCCAAAATGGTTTTGATTTAACACTTCTAAAAACGTATATGCATAAATGAATTTACCTTACTCTGCTGTGTCCTACTGAATCCTCCTACTGGTCATAACAGTCTCTCAAGTGATTCTCTTGTGGAGGTACAATCATAGTGACATCTGCAAACAATCATCATGTTGACTTTCTATTATCTAATACTTGTTTTGTTTACTTTTCCTTCATTTCTTTTTTTGACCTGATTGTGCCAGTTAGGACCTCTAGAGCAACACTGAGCAATAGTCATAGAAGGGACGCTGTTTGGATTCCCATAGTTTTTTTAAAAGACTGATGTGTTTATTTGACAGGCAGAGTGAGAGAGAGAGAGAGAGATGGAAAGAGAAAGATCTTCTGACTGCTGATTTACTCCACAAATGACTGCAACAGCCAGGTCCCGGCTAGGCCACAGCCAGGAGCCAGGAGCCTCGTCCTGGTCTCCCACATGGATGGCAAGGGCCCAAGCACCCAGGCCATCCTCCGCTGCCTTCCCAGGTGCACCAGCAGGAAGCTGGATTGGCAGTGCATGATCAGGACTTCAACAGACGTCTAATATGAGATGCCAGTGTTGCAAGCAGCGGCTTAACCCACTTGACCACTATACCAGCTCCTGCGTTCCCATACTAATGGAACTTTCTAGACCGTTAAGTCCAACACTGGCTTTGATTTCTGATATATGTTCTTTATTGTTAAGATCAATTCCTTCTCCTTAGTTTCCTCAACTTTTTAGTGTGAAAGACTGATGAAATTTATCAAATGCCTTTTGAGATGATGGAATCTTCCTTTTAATCTGATGGATTAATCATTTGATTTCTTTCATGA
Source organism: Oryctolagus cuniculus (assembly GCF_051225735.1). NCBI lineage: Eukaryota > Metazoa > Chordata > Mammalia > Lagomorpha > Leporidae > Oryctolagus > Oryctolagus cuniculus. The sequence goes on from NC_142872.1 coordinate 22,088,976, forward strand.
GAAAAGTCTCCAATTTGGTAATAGTGTTTTAACATACCATGGAAACCGATTTTAATTTGCAATACTCACAAATTAGATGTGTCCACCGTTTTCTTACCGGTGTAAGGACAAAGAGGTCTTCCCAAAGGTTGTGGAAACTCTCCCTGTCTCTCCAGCTCCAGAATGCCAGGATCCCCAAGGGAGAACATGCGTGCTCCTTCCCTGGGCCAGCAATGCTTCATGCTTCAGTGCTGCATGTCACAGCTCTCTGTGGTCAGCTTGTCTTAGTCCTAGATGCAGCTACTTCTCAGGCTCTGCCAGTCCCACAGTGCTGAACTCCCACCCCCACCCCCAGCCCAGACCAGCATTTTGTCCTCCTCTTTGCTGAGATGAGACAGCTTCTTGTTTAACTCTCATTATCCTGGTGCTTATTATTCTCGTACATTCTCTTGGAGCAATCTGGCTTCTGGTTCAGGTGAGGCGGGGCAGGTCTACCTTCCCATTAAGACAGTGATCTCATAGGCAGCAAACCGTCTGACAGCCACCCTCCTGGTGGGGGCAGGCTGGAGTCCCATGAACGCACCTGCCATTGTGGGTGGGTGCTAGGAGTTCGGCCTGACCTGCACGGAGGACTCTGCCCCCCACTCCACACCACTGAGCCTGGGTCAGCAAGCTATGGATCTTGCTTTGGAAGGGGAAGTGGGAAAGAACTGTGAAGACTCTTGGGAGCCAAGAGATTAGCCACCCGGGACATGAAGCTCTGTTTTGACCCATTCTCCTGTTGGGCCTCCAGCAAACTCAGCCCAGCTCCATCCTCCTGGGCCTGGATCTGGCTCTCCCAGCTCTAATCCCCATGGCCCCCTGCACCTGGATTCCCAGACCTCTGGGCCAGCTGGCAGCCTCTGGACTCTGGTAGCCTGGCTCTGCCCTGCTCTCCCAGCCACACGGGCAGCCAGGCTCACACCAGGTGGCCACAGCTGGGGTGTCCAGTGGCCAGGCCCGGAGGTGAGGTCAGCCAGAACAGTGCCTGCCAGCCTGTGATTCATTCCCCACTGGCAGTGCTGGGCACCACTGGACAGGACACATCCCCAAAACCAGTGGCTCAAGGAGCTAACCCTACATGGGAGCAGGGCGACCATCAAGGACAGAAAGAAGTGTAGGGGTCATCGCTGTGGTGTAGCGAGTAAAACTGTTGCCTGCAGTGCCAGCATCTCATATGAGTGCTGGTTCAAGACCTAGCTGTCCCACTTCCAATTCAACTCTCTGATACGGCCTAGGAAAGCAGTGGAAGATGGCCCAAGTGCTTGGGCCCCTGCACCCATGTGGAAGACCCAGAGGAAGCTCCTGGCTCCTGCCTTTGGATCAGCGCAGCTCCAGCCATTGTGGTCATCTGGGGAGTGAACCAGCGGATGGAAAACCTCTCTCTCTCTCTGTGTAACTCTGACTTTCAAATCAATAAATAAATCTTTTTTTTTTTTTACAGGTGGAGTTATAGACAGTGAGAGAGAGAGAGACAGAGAGAAATGTCTTCCTTCCATTGGTTTACTCCCCAAATGGCCACTATGGCTGGCGCTGTGCCGATCCGAAGCCAGGAGCCAGGTGCTTCTCCTGGTCTCCCATGCGGGTGCAGGGCCCAAGCACTTGGGCCATCTTCACTGCCCTCCCAGGCCACAGCAGAGAGCTGGCCTGGAAGAGGAGCAGCCAGGACTAGAATCCGGCGCCCATATGGGATGCCGACACTGCAGGCAGAGGATTAACCAAGTGAGCCATGGCGCTGGCCCCTAAATACATAAAAAAAAAAAAAAAAAAAAAAAAAAAAAAAAAAAAACACCAGGAAGTAAGCAGTGTAGGCTGGAGGCAGGTTGACGCTAGCAGGACTCCTGAGCAAGCATTCGCCGCCTGTCCATCTGCATCACAGCCCCTGTGGCTCTCAGAAGCAGAGGAGAGAGGCCTGATGTCAGGGGGAAGCCGAAAGCTGAGAAGCACAGGGTTAGGCCTCTAGCTGGGGCTGCAGGTCGAATGGAAGCTTTCTTTTGCTGGGGGAGGGTGAGTGATCTTGGGCAGGCTGCCTGCACCTCAATGAGAAAGGAAAGCGTGTAAGGAGGAAGGGGCTCCTCGGGGCGGGGGTGAGGCTGGGCACCTTGACAGCTGCTTTCCCGAGGCCCCAGTTGCTCAACACTCCGAGACATGGGCCTCCTGCCTCTGTGACAGCCTGTTCTGTGGCTTCCCTGCCTGGGCTGGGCCACGCCGCCTCTGGCGCTCCCACCTGTCTGCTGCCTACCACTGTGTGAGACACCACTCCTTCCAACACCCTTCTACTCCCAGGCCTCAGGCCCAGGGCCTCCCTGGACCCAGCTGGGTAAACCTGCCCCCGCCCTGTCACCTGGCAGCCCCTTTGTTTCTAGTTTTCTCTGTGAAAACAGAGACGGAGCAGATCTGCCAGGGGTGCTATGGGCTGAGACACATCCAGTCCCTTGTGCAAGGGGTGTGCACAAATGCAGCAATACAGGGTCCCAACCCCACACCTACTGTTTGAAGCAGTGTGAGCCTGCAAGGTCACTCACCCTCCCCCAGGCTGAGTTTCCTGAAGAGAATCGGTTCTGTTTTTGTGTGGTCCCTGGATTCTGGCAGAATCGGCTTTGTCCCTGTTTGGACCCTCGGAGGCGGGCTCCCTCCAGAGCGCCCATACTCTCCACCCCCAGGGAAGTGTGGCAGCGTGGGGAGTCCCCACCACACCCCCAAGTCTGGCTGACCAGGTCTACGCTGAACACGGAGTGCTTGGTGTTTGTTCAGGGGTTGAATGGCGCCAAACGAGCTGGGGAACTCCCTTGGTCACGCCCGCTGTGTGTGCTCTGCAGAAGCAAACACAGCTCAAAGACCAGCTTTGTTGCTTCCTGGACCGAGTCCTGTCCTCCAAGGACAAGCTGGCCATCAGTGCCCAAGCTGCTTTGCAGGCCCCAGACCTTCCTTCTGGGTGCCCACTCGTGCCTATGCCCCTGGCTGCCTCCAAGCCTTCCAGAACCCCTTCCAGATTCTCCTAGGGCCTAGGCTCCCTTTCTTCATAAGCTCCAAGTTTATTTCATTTTATTTTTTAAGATTTATTTATTTACTTGAAAGAGTTACAGAGAGGGAGAGACGGAGAGAGAGAGACAGACAGACAGATCGATCTTCCATCTGCTGGTTCACTTCCTAGAAGGCCACTACAGCTAGGACCGAACCAGGCTGAAGTCAGGAGCCAGGAGCATCATCCGGGTCTGCCACATGGGTGGCAGGGTCCCAAGCACTTGGGCCATCTTCTGCTGCTTTGCCCAGATCACAAGTAGGGAGCTGGGTCGGAAGTGGAGCAGCAGAGACTTGAATCAGGGCCCAAATGGGATGCCAGCACTGCAGGCAATGTTTTTACCTGCTCCACCACAACACAGACCACATAAGGCCCCAGTGCAGCCCTGTGGGAGGCCCCTACATGCAGCTCTGCCCTTCAGCAGACTCACAGGCTCTTTGCCATGACCAGCAGGCAGACCTCTTGGAGAGCAGACCCCCAGGGAGGCAGGGTTCCCGGAGCCTGGAGCTGGGCCAGACAGACCACACTAAAATAAGGACTTCTTGAATTCTCGCCCCTGACTGCTCTCCGGGGCCCTGGAGTGGTCAGTGCTGCAGACAGGGTATTCTAAGAAGGAGGAAACCAGTGATTCAGATCTCTCTGGAATCTAGGCTGTTGACTGGAGGAAAGGAACTGGCCCTTGAAGGAGGGAGATGTCAGCACCCAGGAGCTGAGCCTGAGTGGGCGGACTCCATTCAAAGACCTGTGACCCCTGGCCAGGGTCCAGCAGGTGTCTGAGCTGTCTGGGCAGCCCCACTGCCTCACCGGAGGCACCCTCAAGCACAGGCTCACCCTCACCCAAGGCTTGGGGCAGTTTCCTGGGCTGGCCTCTAAGCTGAACTCACGGTCAGCCTGAGGTTGTTCCTGCCCCACCCCTTCCCTCTCCCTCCCTCTAGGCTCAGGCCCAAGGGCATCTCCCAAGGGTGTCTGCTCTGGCTGGAGCCTGCCAGCCCTGTCTGCACATGGAAGAAAGAGCCTCGTGGTTTCTCCTGACCTTGGACAGATCTGGCCACACACAGGCGGCCTGAGCATTGCACCCTGAGCCTCTTGGGGTTCCCCGGAAGAACGAGGTTACCGAGTATGGCCCCCAAGGCAGCAAGAGCAAAAGCCTGCACCCTGTTAAATCTCCCTCGTGGGGCCAGCGCTGTGGTGCAGCGGGTTAACACATCCCTATGGGCACTGCTCTGCTTCCAATCTAGCTCTCTGCTATGGCCTGGGATAGCAGAAGAAGATGTCCCAAGTCCTTGGGCTCCTACACCCGCGTGGGAGACCCAGAAGAAGCTCCTGGCTCCTGGCTTCGGATTGGTGCAGTTCTGGCTATTGCGGCCAATTGGGGAGTGAACTAGTGGATGGAAGACCTCTCTCTCTCTCTCTCTTTCTCTCTCTCTCCCTCTCTCTGCCTCTCCTCTCTCTGTGTGACTCTGACTTTCAAATAAATAAATTTTTTTTTAAGCACCTATTTCAAAATCAAGAACAACTGCTAAGAAGCAGTGTTTAAAAAAAAAATCTCCCTCATGCCTTCCCTCTCTCTGGGTCGTGGCCAAGGGGTGAGCTAAGATAGTAACTCCGTAACAGTGATAATGTTGTTAATAGCACATGTTGGTGAACACCTTGTGTGTGCCAGCCTCTCTGCTGGGTGCTAGGGAAACAGAAATAAACAGACACAGCCTCCGCCTCCGTGGATGCTTTGGCCCAGCCATGGGCAGGCACAGGCCTTGATATATGGACAGCACTCAATACATATCTGTTGAATGAACGACGAATGCATGAAATGAGCAGTCTGGTTGTACTCTGGAGCACAGATACCTGGTGGGGTACACAGCAAAGATGTGAAGCCTGTGAAGGCACACGGGAGGCAGGACCCTCCACCACCCATCCCCACTTTGGAGAGGGCTCCCAGACCCAGTGGTGGTGCCCAGTGCCATACAGACTCAGCAACACAGCAGTCCCGGAGAACCAAGGCCATGAAAGGGGAAAGGAAATCCTGAGCGCTTACTGGAGGGAGTTTTGGGGGGAAATGGTAGGATCTGCTCTCTGGAACCCAAGCAACCTCAGGAGTGCTCTGCAGTGTGGACCTTAAGGTCTGCTCCAGCCTCTGGGCACACAGCCTGGCCAGGCCTCTCTCAGAGGTGAGCCTCTGATGTTCTCTCAAGTCAGAGAGGCTGTCAGGGGTCCATGTGGGGGACAAGAAAGCATGGACCTGGGCATCTTGTGTATCAGATTCTCTAGGGGTCATTCCCCACCCCACCCATTGTCCAGGGGGCAGGAAGAACATGCAGAGTACCCCTGCTGGGAGGGGTTACACACTGCCCCAGACAGAAGCAAGCAGGCACCAGGGGATTTCAGAATTGGGGGAGGAAGGGAGCAGTCCTGGGATGTACTCACTGGGAGAACAAAGCCAAGTCTGAGGTGGAGATTCAGGAGTCCACTAAGGGGTACCCAGGATGGAAGCCATCAGACTGCCACATGTCCCTTCTCCAAGCAAGGTTCTGAACTGTTTGCATTCACCATGGCTCCTGACCCAGAGGACAGTCTCAGACCATGGCAGCCAGTGACGAGGGGTGGTTGCCCTCTCCACTTCCTTTGCTGGGCCTTGGTTCTGGAGGGCTTCTGGGCTATGGACCTCAGAGAGACCGTCTCCTGCAAGCCCTTCCCCCTGCATCTACCTGGGCCCAAGAATGCAGGGGGCTGAGCAAAAACCTCCTCCACCACAGAGTACTGAGAGCCCTGTGGCTGCTGTTCTGGGGGTCCAGACATCCCCAGATACACAGTACACCCACTACACACACACACACCACAGCCGCACACACCACTCATGGGGCTTTCTCTCCCCGCTGAACGCAGAGCAGCACCCCACCTCCCAGGAAGGCATCCACATTCCACCCGGAAGGAACCCCCTTCCTTGGACCACCCTAGCCTTGCACTTCTCAAGTCTCCCCCCTCCTTGGGTGTTAGAGACCCAGGGGCCATGCCTCACCCTGCAATCAGTGAGCATCCTCAGAGCAGCACAGCCCTTACAGGAGCTTGGATAAGAGGACACGGACCCCTCAAGAACATTGGATGAACTGGGGCCTCAAAGAGCTGTGCAAAGCAGCAAAGCGTTCCCTGGATGTAGCCACACAGAGTGCCCAGCCAGTCAGTGGGCCTCGGCCATGCCAGGGGCATCCCTGGAAGCTGTTCAAGGACATATGTGGAGGACAATGGTTGAGAGTGGAGAAGGGCTCTGGGAAGGGCTGCCCACACTTCCACCTCTTCCACTCTACAGCCACTGCCCCAGCCATGCTAGCTGTTTCTCTCCCAGGAAAACTAGGCAAAAGCAACTGGCACAGGAGGCGGGGAGGGGGCTGTGCAGAGAGATGGCCCCGGAGGTAGTGGCAGCAAAGAAGGCCTGAGTGTCCCAGGGAAGCTGGGACACCTAGAAAGACAAACACCTTGCTTCTGTTCGGCTCTGGGGCCACTTCTTCCAGGTAGCTTTCCTGGCCTCCTCAAACTAGTTTGGGCTTCTTTTCGGGTCTGCCCCTATACTTGTCTCGCCCCTGGCCTGCTCAGGCCCAGAGTCCCTGCGATCCGTGCTCCGTTCCGAGGGCTCCTCTCGCCGAGGGATGGGACTGCAGGTTCAGCTGCAGAGACCTGGAGGAGGTTTTGGAGCCAGGCGCAGTCCCATCCCCCATCCGGGCCGACCCCCGCGCCCCAGCCCTCCTCCGACTGGGCGCCGCCCCGCAGAAGCGACATCAAAGGGCCTGTGCCGGGAGCTCCCGCACCCAGGCTCGGGTCCGCGGCCTGCAGCTCAGAGGCCCCGGCAGGACCCTGAACGTCGGGGCCACCCCCACCCGGGGGGTCTCTGGGAACCGAGTTAGGGTCCGAGTTACCCAGACTGGGCTCGGGGGGGCGGGCCCACGGAGCCCCCCGGAGTGGGAGGGTCGCACGGCCGCGGGGCCAATCCCGGCGCGCAGGGCGCGGGGGCGGGGGCCGGGCGGCGGGGGCCGGGGGCGGGCGGCGGGGGCGGGGCGCGGCGTCCGGGCGGCGGCGGCGGCGGCGGCTCCTCAGTGTCCGGCTCCGGCTCTTGCGGCGGCTCCAGCCCGCGATGCCCCACTCCGTGACCCTGCGCGGCCCTTCGCCCTGGGGCTTCCGCCTGGTGGGCGGCCGGGACTTCAGCGCGCCCCTCACCATCTCGCGGGTGAGTCCGGCAGCCGCGGGGCGGAGGGGCGGTGCGGGGTCTGAGACTAGGTCCTCTCAGTCCACCCATGGACGCAGATCCCCGACGTGTCCGAGGCTTGAAAGCAGAGGGCTGGCCCGGGTGACCCGCGTGTGCCGTGGCGGCCTGCGGGCAGGCCAGCGCCGCGCCGTCCCCTCCCCGCCCCGCGCGGGGCGTACCATCCGGTCCGGTCCGGTCCCAACCCGTCCCTGGAGGATCGCCCTGGTTCGCACGCCGGCCCCCCGGTGGCCGCAATCGCTGGGGAGTGCCCGTGGGCTAGGGGAGGACCTGCAGATACGGGCCGGGGGTCTGGAGAAACTTGCAGAGGCCCAGACCCAACTCTACCCAAGAATTGGGGCAAAATGAGCGAGGGCGCCCCGCCCCCATGGAGGGGCCCTGCGGGGAGCCCTGGTGGCTCTGGGGGTCTGAGTCCTCTGCGAGTCCCAGAGGAGAAGGATCCAGCCACTCCCTACTCTGGGCTTCAGTCTCTCCCCTGCCCTCAGTCCTCCTAAGGGGGAAGTGACCAGGAGGAAGCTCTCAAAAGGGACACCTCAATCCGAGACTGTGAGATGGCCCACCTCCCTGTAGACCACCCAGGGGTCTACAGGAGCAGGGATAGCTTCAAGCGCAGTTCCTCAAGGCCCCCCAGGGTGCAGCTCTGCCCCAGCTTGGGACAGAGGAGGAAGAACAGGGAGCATGACCCCAGGGGACCTGAGGACTTTGAGGAGAGAGGGCAGAGCAGGGGACCTGTGCCCACTCTGTGGGAAACAGGTCCTGGCCCCGTCTTGGAGTCCCCTTTTTTGGATGAACAGAAGAGAGGACTTGGGTCCTGCCTTTGGGAATACTCCACCCAGGGGACAAAAGAGGAGAGAACCCAGGCCCCCGCCGTACAGGGTCCCAATCTGGAGGGGCCCTGGGCCACCCCCTTGCCCCACAAAAGCCCTGGTCCTTGGGGACCTGTGTCAGGGGAACTGAAACCACCTGGCCCCACCCAGCTGCCACCCCCTGCTCAGGGTTGGGCGGGGCCCCTGGGCTCTGGGAGACCTCTGTGCAGTTCTTGGGAGGGGGTGGCACTGAGCAGAGCGTGGAATCCTGGAATCCGTTTCTGGGGACTGGGGTGACAGGCAGGCCCAGCTGTCCCAGGAGCTTCTCACATCTGCCCTCACAGCCAGGTCCCTGGGGCTGGGGGAGGTGGGCCTACCACACATCCGGGGGCCTTTGAAGTGCCCTGTCCCTGCGGGATCCGTGCTGGCTGTGTGTGCGCACACAAGCGTCTGGGTCTGCCTGTGTGTGTCCCGCGGCGCGGGCTGGTGGGGCGCTAGGCGGGCCAGCAGGCCAGGCACCCTGGGCGTGAGGCCGCTGACAGGCTGGGCTGCAGCGGCTGACGGCCACAGGCGGCAGAGAGCTGAGACATCTGTTGCCCACGCGGCCGCCTGCCCGCGGAGGAAAGGCCGCCACACGTCACAGCGGCGGCGGTGGGCGGCCTTGTTTGGAGCTGATCGGGATACAGGGCCCTGGCAGACAGGCAGTGTGGGAGAGAGTTTGCCAAGAAGAGCCCCCCCTGTTCCCCAAAGTCACGCGGCTGCAGCTCAAGCCTAAGGAGCCGGGATGGCTGAGCCTAGATTTGGTTGAGATCTGGGGGGATTTACAGGACTGGGGATGCACAGGCCACAGCTTGCCTGGCAGCTACCTACAGGGATGGGGTGATACGTGGGAGTGTTCTCACAAGGGGGCTAGGATCCAGTCCTTGTGCTGTGCTCCCAGGCTCCCCCTCCCGGGACCTTACTCATACAGAGGAGGCTGGCTGCCTGGCGGGGCTGCAGGCTTCAAGCCCAGCCCTGAAGCTCTGGGGATCCCCGAGCACATTGTCCAGGACTCCTTCCCCGCAGACAAACCATAGTGATGGCTGCCTTTGGCTGAGCACCCACGGCATGCCAGGCCCTACCCTCGTGGGTGTTGATACCAGCCCCCCAGCAACCAGTCCCTGGAAGCAGCTGCACTGAGCCACATGCCTGACTTCCTGTGGGGGCTGTTGGTGCCCTGATTGTCTCTGGTAGTCCCACAACGACTTTGAGAACAGAGCAGTCCTCTGGCCTCACATTGAGCATGGGGATACTGAGGCATGGAGAGGTACATTAAGCGGTGTACCCAGAGAAGCAGAGCAAGGGCAGGGATCCATGCCTGGCCAGGGTTTGCTGTGATGGTATGGGGACCATGTGGCATCTGACTCTGATTGTGACCCCCTGCCCACCACGGTGTCTGAGCTGGCTGGAATGGACGCTGTGATGCAGCCATTGCGGGGGCCTGCTACCTGCCCTCACTGCCCTGTCTCCCTTCCTTTTATCAGTTTATCCTGCACTCAGCAGCTCGAGGGCCTGGCCTGGATTCAGTTCCGACCTGTCATTTCCCTGCTTAGAACCTTCCGTAGTCCCCAGTCACCCATCAGAAAAGGCCCTGCAGGATGTGGCCTCCACCTGGTCTCTCACCTCACCTGCCGACTGTTCCCTCACCAACAATGATATAGCCACACAAACGTCCCTCTACCGTCTCCCAGATGAGTCCTTGTGTGTGCTGGTCTGTCTACCTGGAACATTCGCTCCACACAGGATACTGTCTCCTCTCCCTCTGCAGACAAGCGTAGTGGTTAAGAGCATAGGTTTAACGCACTGTATTAAATATGTAAGGTCTTATCTATGTCGGTTTGATTACAGAACCAATAAAGTATTCTCTTAAAAAAAAAAAAAAAGAGCATAGGTTTGGGTTGGGAATCGGTGGACCTGGAATAAAATCCCGAGTCAGCTGTTTATCAATCCCAGGTCCTTGTGTGCTTCTCTGGACTTGGGTCCTTCGTCTAGGAAACAGGCTTGCCTTGAGGATGAAGACAATGCCTGTCAGGGTGGCTGGGAGAGTCAGGGTTTCCTGGCCTCGTGCCCTCTCTGACCAGAACTCTCCTAGCTAAACGGGGCTGGCGGCATCCCAGCCGCCCCTGCTTTCAAGAACTTCCTCCGCCCACAGGGGCCTGAATGGACCCCTTGTGCTGGCTGAGTCATCCTGCAGCTAGCCGCCCCCTGAGGAAGAAGACTCCTCCAGTGTGGGGACTCGGGCAGGGCACCCGCTTTTTTCATCTGTAAAGTAGGAACAAAACTGCCTCTGCCTTGCCCAGTGATTGACAGTTGGCTGTGAGCTCATCGGGGTTAAAGCACTGAACCCCTTGGAAGGTGTGGGGGAGGGGACCAGAGCAGGTCCCTGAAGGGAGGGGTATGGTGCCAAGTGGGCGTGTCCCCAGGGGGACAGGCTGAGCAGGTGCCCAGGCCCTATATATGCACATTCATGAGAGGCTGGCGGGCTGAGGGTGTCACACTTTGGAGAGGAACATTCCTTGAGGAATCCTATCTCAGGGTGGGTCAGTTTAGCAAGGCAGTTTAGCACCCAGCAGTGCCTCAGCTTTGACTGCATACTACTGGGAACTGGCTGGACTGAGCCTAGCTGGGTTTCCAGGAACCCACTCCCACGAATAGGAACGGGGTCACCCGTGGCCTTTGAGCCATGGCTTGGCATTGGTTGGAGATGCTATAGAAGAATGAGGGTGCTTCAAGCCTGTTTCCAAGGGTGGGCTGGGGCTGGAACAGGGTGACTGGTGCCCTTTTTCCAGAATCCCGCTGGATTCCTTACTCAGCCTCTCTGTGACTCTGTCTCCACCCCCTCCGTGTGGGCTTCGTCACATGCCTAGTATTGTAAGAGTCTCCAGTTGTAGACAGTGCTTGGTCCTATGGGGTCATTGGTGACACGGGGGTGGCCTTAGTGCCTACCTTGCAGGACAGGTGGAAGAGGAATCATGATCCCACAATGCAGGCTGGCAACTGGAACTAGAAGGCCTTGGACTTGCCTGGGGAGGTGATGTTCAGATCTGCACACTGTAACTGGAATGAGCCACATAGGGGACAGAGGTGGGAAAGGGGGCATGCAGGTACTGAGAGAGCCCAGAGGAGAGGCTCCCAGGGGAAGTAGCCTTTATGTGGAGACCTGAAGGGTGAGGGGAAGTAAGCTAAAACCTAGGACCTGGAGTCAAAGGAGAGAGGTGCAGGTGGAGGGAAGGTGTTTGCAGAAGCGTGGAGGTGGCAGGTAGTTGGAGAAATTCAGATGGGCTGGACAGGGTGTGGGTGGGAGGAGGTGAGTGCAGAGTGAGAGTGCGTCGAGATCAAACAGTCGAGCACCAAGGTCACTAAGGGCTTGCATGTTAGGTTAAGGAGCTGCAATGCAGTCTGGCTAGGTGGGGCATTGGCGTGTAGGGCATTAGTGACACATCCAAGCTTTCTATGTATCTGTGAGTACATATGTCCTATGTGTGTGTTCCTTGCATGTCCTTGGCATATATGAAACCTGCATGAATGACATCCTACTCGTCCCAGCCCTCTCATACATCCTCAGCCTTCATTAGGCCTCCAAGAGCTGGAGTCGGGAGGGTGTATGGAGCAAAAGCTGCAGCAAAGCCACAGGGCGACCTCAGCCAGCTTGTTGGCTTGTACACCCACAGGTCACACTGGTGGCAGGGCCACACTGGCCAGAATCTCAGGGTGCAGGAGGTGTAGAGCAGAGCCTGCAGCGGGCCACATAATGACTGTGTCCAGCCGTCTGGCTTGCCCGCCCACAGGTCCATGCTGGCAGCAAGGCTGCGCTGGCCGCCCTGTGCCCAGGAGACCTGATCCAGGCCATCAACGGTGAGAGCACAGAGTTGATGACACACCTGGAGGCACAGAACCGCATCAAGGGCTGCCATGATCACCTCACCCTCTCCGTGAGCAGGTATGCACAGGGCAGGCTGGGCCAGAGGCTGGGGGAGCAGGAGGAGGCAGTTACAGTCAGCCAGTGGCCTGGGTGTGCTGCAGCTCCCAGGCACCCCACTAGGCAGGTCCTGTTCAAAAGAGTAGTGATTGCGGGGAGGGGGCCTGCTGGGCACTCTTTACAGCTGGGAGTAGCTTAAGAAAAAAGAAGCCCCCTTTGCATTCAAGGCTGGAAATGTGTTGGGCTCTGACGGCAGGAACTGCAGGCAGCTGAAGGAAGGCCTTGGGTGTCCTCTCTGGTGTTTATTTCAGTCCTTTCTCTTCCCCAAGGGACCACCTGGATGACCATTTCAAAGCAACTTCTTGCCCAATCCCTCATATAACCCTCAAGCCAACTTAAATGGGTAAAACCTGTTATAATTCCCACTTTAAGGTGAGACAACTGAAGCTCAGAAAGATGGGGGGGGTGGCAAAATCTGACCCCAGGCTTCTCGCTGCTGAACTAGTCCCTTCCTTTGGCTGTGACCACTCCCGCCAGCACCCTGCTGCCTGGTCTCAGCAGAACCCGGCATGGCCCATGCTCCGCTCTGGTGAAGCCTGGATCTGAGATGAGCTTGCTACCATGGACTGTGCACTGCGTCCTGCCCATCATGAGGGGAAGGTAGCAGTTACCAAGGCCCACCTGTGCTTCGTAGATGGTGCCAGGATAGAAGGTCCCCCTGAAGGGTCCCGCAGCCGTCCTCAGGTCCAGAGACTTTTGTCAGCTCCAGCAGGCAGTTGGCCTAGTCCAGGCTGAGCAGGATCTCTCTGGACCCAGAGAAGTCAGACCCACCTGCTCAGCTCTGCCATGTTCACGTTAACAGGGACTTTCCACGATTCTTGTGGAAGTAAGTGGGCAAAGCCTCCCCAAACCACAACATAGCTAACCATGCATTAGAGCTGGCAGGGCAGGAGGTGATGTGTTGGCTCGGAGCCATTAGACATGGTGGGAAGGCTTATGAGGTGGCCCCATTTGTGTCTGGCCCAAGTCCGGCTGAGGTCGGCACCCCTGGCTGCGTCCTTGGTACTGAGAGGGCCCAGCAGCAAGTCCTGGTGCTCCCCTTGGCACGTGGTGAGGACTTCCTAGCCAGAGCTGGTCCTCATCCAGACTCTGGGATCTTAGGTACCCAAATGACCTCTGTGAACTTGGATTTCCTTTCCCATAAAAAGTGGATCGTGTTCATCACCTTCTCCCAAACTGAGATATGGGCCGAAGAAGGGAACTGTCAGCACTGCTGTGCCCACGAACGGCCTCTGAGGCCTCCTCGCTTGGCTGGGTTCCTGGGCCCTGACTCACCTCCGGCTTTGCCTCTGTGCTGCTGAACAGAGACAGCCCGGGTGGTGTGCAATGGGGGAGGCTCGCAGCGGCCTGAGTCAGGAGATTCCCAGAGAGAATGATGTCAGGGAAGGGTGTGGGGTGGAGGTCCCCCTTCCTTCCTTCTCTGGTCATTTGTTCCAAGCCAGGCATAGAAGGAGCCAGGAGTTCCAGCCCCAGGGCCACCTAGCCGTGGAGCAGATGAGAGTGCATTCTCTGTTGTCACAGAGCTGGACTCTATCCCGGTTCCGCACTTAAAGACCTGTGCTGTTCCTCAGCCAGTGATCTAGTCTCTGACCCCTAACTTCCGAACAGACGCTGCCTTGTAACCCGGGCACTGTGCGATAATGCGGTACCAGGCCTGCTCAGTCGGGCCCTCCAGCCCCCCATCTCCAACCCCCACATATGCACACTCTGGGGGATCAAGACGTGGGAGCCACCTTCCCCCCTGCCAGCCCTCAGACCCAGTACCCTTACTGCCTGCCGTGCTAGGACCTGGGTTTGGGCCCTAAAGACACATTCTCCCCTTGCAACATATGCCTTGTGCAGGATTAGCCTGGTTTGCCAGCGGCAGTGGGCTGCTCTGTGCTCCTACTGCAGGGACCTTTACCAGGAGCAGCTTTTGCGACCTGCCCTGAGTGCACAGAGAAGTATAGTCAAGGCCCAGCTCCCCTGCTAGGCTTATTTTGTCTGGAGTCCATAGCTAGGCATCTGACAATACAAGTTAACCCATACTTCCTGGGTATGTCCTATAGGTCCAGGTCCTTCCTGGCACCAACTCTAACCTTGGGGTTCTTTGGGGAGTTCCTATTGTGGGCCACAGTGCCTTTGCCCAGCCCACTCTTCAGCTATCATTTTATTTTAAATGGGTAGGTGGAGCCACCTGCCCAGTAGGAAATGGGGTTTTGGGGTGAAAGCTGACACCTAAGCCCTTCATTCTTTTTTGTTTTTTAAAGATTTATTTTTATTTGAAAGTCAGAGTTACGCAGAAAGAGATCTTCCATCTGATGGTTCACTCCCCAGTTGGCCACAACAGCCGGAGCTGCACTGATCCGAAGCCAGGAGGCAAGAGCTTCCTCCAGGTCTCCCATGCGGGTGCAGGGCCCAAGGACTTGGTCCATCTTGTACTGCTTTCCCAGGCCATAGCAGAGAGCTGGATTGGAAGAGGAGCAGCCAGGACTAGAACCGACGCCCATATGGGATGCCGGCACTGCAGGCCAGGGCGTTAACCCACTGTGCCACAGCGCCGGCCCCCAGTCCTTCATTCTGATCTGATTCCTTGGGCCATTCTCATGGCACAGAACACTTTGTGCCCTCTGACCCTTAGACTTGTCCTGGTCTTCTGGGGAGCATTTCAGGGAAGTTCTATAGCCAGCCAGCCACACGAGATATCTGATTCCTTCCCGTGGGGCAGGTGGAAGCTGCAGAGCTGTGAGTTAGGCAGTCCCTCAGGAGCCTGGAGACAGCCGCTGCGGGGCGGGGTTGCCCAGGGGCAGCAGATCTCCATACCAAAGGCCCCTGGAAGACTGTGGGGTAGGAAAGCAGCCTGCCAGGGGCTAAGGGGTGTGCAGAGGTGAGTGTGGACTGCAGGTGTAGGCAGATTATTAAATCACTTGGCTGACAGGGGGAAAGAGACAGGTTTGAGCTTCTAGGCCAGCGGTGAAACCTCAAGAAGCCTCAGGGGCCCTCTTGGGGCCAGCTGGGGGATGTTATTCCCCTTTGGTTTCACTTCACGTCCCACTCCCAGTCCAGGGCGTGCACCCTCCTGGCCTGCCTTCTCCCAGCGCTACTGAGCAGCAGGGCTGGGCCCGAGGCCCATAGCCTCTAGGCCCGCCTGCCTTGCTCATGGCAGGTTTATGATGTTTTTCCCCCTCCTGAGTGGTGTTTGGCTTTTGGTTTCTATGGCGAAGCAGGAATTTCCTAATGGCCTGTTTCCCATCTGGGCTGGGCAGACATCGGTGATGACTGTGTCGGCAGCAGTGGCTACAGGGGGAACGGCACGCCCCACAGAGCCTCCCGTCTACCTCCCACAGGAGGATGGACGCCCGACCCCCAGGCCCAGGCCAGAGGCTGGGGATGGCTGAAGGATGAGTCGGCGGCCTCCTAGCTGATCTTATGTAAGGCCTAACTTGCCTTGTGTGGGCTGGGCCTTTCTGATCGGAGCTTCTGTAGGGCACAGAGAGTGTGGAAGAGTGGAGAAGCTGCAGGGCTTCTACTGCACCCTTTCCAGGAACGAGACCAGAGAGCACTGGGGCGGCTGGCAGGGGAGGGAACACACAGCCCTGCCCAGGGGGTTGAAGATCTGACCTTGTGGCTCCATGCTGCCATGGACACCATCATGGTACATGGAGAAAATGCTGAGGTGGTGTCCTCCTGCAGGTCCAGGCCTGGTCCTGGGCATGGCTCTGGGCTCAGAACCCACCCCTTTTGGTTCTGGGTCTGGTTCCCGGGTGTGGCCAGCATTGTAGGCAGATGTATCTGACCATCCCAATTCCTGCTGCAGGCCTGAGGGCAGGAGCTGGCCCAGTGCCCCTGACGACGGCAAGGCCCAGGCACACAGGATCCACATTGATGCTGAGGCTCAGGTATGTACAGACACCGCCTGGCCCGGCCTGGCCTGGCTCAGAGTGCGACCGGGGCAAAGGGACCACGCTTGGTCCATGGAGTCACCTGCCTGGGGTGTCTTCACTGTGCCTCTCTGATGCACAGGACAGAGCCTGAAGCAGAGGCCTTTCTGACCTGTGCCCACATTTCTCAGGTGATGAGCACCCAGTGGGGGTTCTGTCTCTCCTCTGGGAAGTCCTGGGCTCTAGACGGAGGTCCCTGTCATGGGCAGGGGCTGGGCCAGACCTTGAACACGTGGCTAGTGTTCACTCTGGTGCCCAGTGATGCTTCCTAGCAGGAAATTACCAGGTTGGCAGGGGTTAGGGCTGGGGGTGGTGGAAGCCTCGAGCTGTGGAGCGACTTGGGTGCTATACCTTCTCTCCTGGCCTGACTGTACCCTGCAGATCTGTCACAGGAGTCCCAGTTCTGTTCCTGTCCTCAAGGAAAAGGAGGGGGCCGGGCTGCTCTAGGTCTCATTTTGCCATGGCCACATGGGTGAGACTGAAGTATCCAGAGGCAGTTCGACACCTCTGGGCCACAGATTTGGGCAAGGTGGAGATGGGGCTGGTCTGTGATAGAGCCAGCACCATGGGACTAGCATGTGGGTCCATGGTTTCCTGGGCTTGCCTTGTCCAGTCTCAGCATGGAAGAAAAGGGACCAGTTGAAGAAGAAAAGGCGTCACTGAGCCAGGGACAAGGATCTGCCTTGCCACCCCCGCCCCCAATCCTGGTCCCTGTCCTGCTCTCCTTGTTCCGCATCCCCAAGGCCAGCTGCTAATCATATGCCCAGGGGGTACCCACCCTGGCAAGGGAGAGACACATAGAAGTTCTGGGGTAGGTGGAGCCCAGAGTAGGCAGAGGTCTCAGCCCAGGGGGTCAGAGAAGGCTTCCTGGAGGAGGAGGTATGTGAGCCAAGACCCAAAGGCCTAGGAAGAATAAGGCAGGCACAGGGTCATGGAAGAGGAAGTGTGTTCAGGAAGCACACACAAAGGCCCAGAGGTGACACTGTGCACACCGATTCAGAGATCAGAAAGGTCCTGGGGGTGGGAGGGTAGAGTGAGGGATGAGGTGGGGCAGGACCACAGAGAAGCTTTGGCTTCCTCTGGGACCTCAGCTATTCTTGCAGGGGTTCATGGCCACATCTGTGTTTCAGAAGCTTGCTCTGGTGGCCCCGTGCACCCCAGGCCCTCAGGACCCAGAGGGAGCAGATGCTGGCAAGGACAAGTCAGCCAGGCTTGCCAAGGGGCAGGCAGAAGGGAGCAGCACAGTGTGGGCCCCTGGTGCATATGTGAGGCCCAGTTTCCCCAGAGAGATCAGGGCTGGGGCCTGAGGTTTGGAATTTGAAGCACAGCTGTGCTTAGGCTTCCAGGAAAGGCTCTGGGCCAGTGGGGTCTTGGGGGCTGGGGTCTAAGGAGCAACATCCCCTGCCCCAATGTTTACCCTCACTGACGCTTTCCAAGAACTGCTGGAGGCAGAGGGGCTTTCCATAAGCAGCAAGGCAGCCCCTCAGCTGCTACCCGCCTTTTGTACTTAAAAGGTCATGGGCTCCATGGGTGGCGACAAAAACACCCCTACCCCACCCCTGCAGGGCTCTGTCCTCACCAACACACAGGGCCCATTGTCTCCACACTGCTCCCACCCTCTGCCTGCAGGCACCCGGTTGGGGGGGGGGGCTAGCTGTAGCCATCAGAGGAGGGGAAACCCACAGCTAGCCCTGAGACTAGCACAAGGTGCCTGTGGCCCATATCCCCAAGTGGGGTGGGACAGGGCCAACTGCAGCCTTAAGCCCACCTTCCCTGTATGGCCACTGGAGACCCTTCTCTTAGGCTGCAAGCAGGAACACAGGAGGCACTCAGCCTAACCAGAGTGGAAGGGTAGTGACAAAAAGTTTCCTGGAGAGGTACACTGAAGCTGAAAACCAGCTGCCTGGTAGAAGCCAGCCAGGTGGAGCAGGCACACTCAGCCAGTCCTGTCCATACCAGCAGAGCTGGGACTCAGCCACCTACATTCAAGCTGAGAGTCCCAGACTCTGACCTTGGTCTTGTGGCGGCTGATGAGCCAATAGATGGTTACCCCCTTCTGCTGAAAAACCCACGGAGGCTGCAGCTTCCAAGGCAGCAGCAAGCTGGTACTTGGGGAGAGGGGCGCATGTGGTGGGAGGTGCACCACCACCCAGAGAGAGACAGTCCAGGAAGTCCTATGACAGCCGTTCTTCCAATGGCATTTGCTGTGTGCCAGGCATGACGCTGAGTGCTTTGTGTGCAGCTGACTTATTTGATCCCTACAGGGAACCTAGTATTTAGAAACCATCACACTCCCCCATTCATGGATGAGAAACCTGAGGTTGAGAGAGGCAAAGAGACTTACTCAGTTAGTGAGAGAGAGAGCTGGGACTCATACAAAAACGGAGGTCACCACGTGTATCCTAACCACTGAGGTCAGAGCTAGGGCTGCTGCGTGGGTGGCCATGGGAGGGGCAGTGACTGATGACCCTCCGTGGACTCTCACACCCTGCTGAGTGCAGGCAAATGAAGGCCTCCCTGCTCCCAGGCCCTGGTCGCTCACACTCCAACTCCCCCTTCCCTGCCCCCACCGACCACAGCCCATCTGGTCCCCATTAGAGGCCAGCCTGGCCTGCCTGCCTGCCTGCCCGCCCGATAGAGACACATGTGTAAATGCTCAGGTTTCTCAGGGGCTTTTGTTAGGCTGGATGAAGATGGGGGTCTTGCTGCCGCTGGTTCTGGTGCTGCTGTTTTGATGGGGCCTCACTGGGCAGCAAGATGCTCCTCTGTGTCTGTTGGGACAGAGGAATTGAGGGGTCCTCACCTGACCCACCCTTTCCCCAAGCTCCCACCCTGCAGAAAGCAGGGGACAGTCAGGACCAAGCCCCACAGGCTCCGTTGAGCCCCAGTGCCAGCAGCTGCCTATCTGTAAGCCAGACCCTTTCCTACAAGGTTGGATGTCTCCTTCCACCCAGTCTCCCTGTCCACACAGTGGAACAGAGAGAAGATTTACATGTCACTTCCCCAGCTAAGATCTACCCCCATGGCCTGGGCTCAGGCCCAACCTAAAATCAAGCGCTACTGGTTGCCATCCCCGTCTCAGCCACAGAGGCTGCCCCCGGCTGCCCCACGGTGCCCCGTGCTGGCTGCAGGTGTATGTAACCATGCTGTGTGACTGGGTGTGTGCAGGTGGATAGTTGCCGCGTGTGTGTTGCCCTGTGCCTGTATGTGTCCTTCATGTACTTGTGAGAACGTGCATGCCTTGTTTGCCTTGCTACCTGTGTGCCTGCAGCGCAGCACTCGGCTCTGCAGAGACCAATATCGCAGACCCCACTCAGACCCACACCCAGAGATACTGCATCTCTCCTCATGGCCTAAGGGGGCATGGTCAGGGCCCCCCTCACTGAGATGTTTCAGCTTGCTGTCATGGGGTAGCAGGACAGCAAGCCTTGAGCCCTGGCCCAGCCTCAGCTCCTCTTCTGCCATCCCTACAGAAGGCTACACACTGTGGCCTGGGAGGCAGGAAACAGGCTGCAGGTGCAGGCCCAGAAGGAGCTGACCTCCTGATGGTTACTCTTGAGCCTCAGCCTGCCCCCTAAATAGCCTTAGACACACAACTGAGGATCCTTCCTGGCTTCAGGACAGCGGTTACCTTTTTGTGTTCCCAGCAATGTGCCACGTAGTACCAGGCTCACCTCTGTACCAGGCACATGAGACCAGGACCACCTCTGCCAGGAAGCTACATACCAGCTGCAGCCCCCCCGGGCCTGTGCCAACACCACCCCTCCCAGGCACTGCTGCTCAGGACCACCACAGGGCTGGGGAGGGCAGGTAGGGTCGCAAGCACTCAGGTCTTCATGTCTGACCTTCCACGGAGCTTTCTTATTTCTTTAGGGCCTGAGGCTCAGCCATTCCCCATGGACCCCTTCCCTGGCTGGGCACCAGAGTCCCAAGATGCCACAGCTGAGGTAGCCAGCCAGCTTCCACCAGGACATGGCAGAGCAGGGTCGGGGTGGGCGGACAAGGAACGGCCAGGAACAGAGGGGCTGGCAAGTGCCTTACCTGTCTCTCACAGGACTGCAGTCCAGCGACCAGTAGGCGGCCCTCCATCACTGGGATTGGGCCAGAAGAGGGCAGACCAGGCCTGGAATCTCCGTATGGACAGCCCCCTCGCCTTGCGGTCCCTCACAATGGCAGCAACAGCGAGGGCGTCCTGCCAGCCCAGATGAGCGCCCTGCACGTATCTCCACCCTCCAGGTAGTACAGACACGTCATGGTCTTTGTACACATGCCTGGAGCCCATCTTAATCCCATCAATCCCATCCAGACCCTTGCACCTGCTCCCCGGAACTCAGCTGGTTGCATTGACTCATAAAGCTTCACCAGACCGCCACCCCACCCCCACCCCCCAGCCGCGCCGGCTGAGGGAGGGCTGGAGCTGCAACCTGTCCCCTTCCCTGTCTCCTCCCGCCCAGCGCTGACCCAGCCAGAGGCGTCGCGCGGAGCCGGGACTGCAGAGTCGACCTGGGCTCAGAGGTGTACAGGATGCTGCGGGAGCCACCGGAGCCCACAGCCGCGGAGCCCAAGCAGTCAGGCTCCTTCCGCTACTTGCAGGGCATGCTGGAGGCCGGCGAGGGCGGTAAGCCCCACCCCCGCCGCCTTTTCCCCCCTTGCTGAGCACGACGCCTCTCCCAACTTTGCGACACCCCCCCCCAGTCCCGCTTCCCCGCCGTGCGCCCCTCCTAGGCGCGGGGGGCCCTCCCCACGCCCGCGACGCGCCACTCCCATCACTGCCCCTCGACCCTTGCGCACAAGCCAAGCCCTCTCCCCAGTATGGCTACCGACAGCCCCAAACACACCCAGAAGAAATGGAGTCTGATAGCCCCACCCGCGCTCCGGTTTTCAGGGGAGCGGCCAGGGTCTGGCGGGCCACGGAACCTCAAGCCCACGGCCAAGCTGGGCGCCCCGCTGAGCGGCCTGCAAGGCCTGCCAGAGTGCACGCGCTGCGGCCACGGGATCGTGTGAGTACTCTCCCCGCCCCGCCTCTGGCTACCCCGGACCCAGGTAGGGGCGCCCCGAATCCGTCCCCCGACGCCGCCCTTTCCCGCCCGCAGAGGCACCATCGTCAAGGCGCGGGACAAGCTCTACCACCCGGAGTGCTTCATGTGCTGCGACTGCGGCCTGAACCTCAAGCAGCGCGGGTACTTCTTCCTGGACGAGCGGCTCTACTGCGAGAACCACGCCAAGGCGCGCGTCAAGCCGCCCGAGGGCTACGACGTGGTGGCCGTGTATCCCAACGCCAAGGTGGAGCTCGTCTGAGCCCGCCCCTCCGCCCCGTGCCTGCTCTCTCTAGCTTCCGCGCGTGACCCGTGTAAATAGACGCTCCCCTAGCCTAATAAAGCCCCTCCGCCCCTCCTCCAGCGTGTCAGTGCGCGGGCGTGCCCCGCTCCAGAGCAGACCTCGGCCCCCGCGTGCTCTGAGACCTGTGCAAGGTGCCAAGGCGAGAGCGAGCCCGAGGCGCTGGGTGCGGTGGTGAGCCAGGCAGGCACCATGCCGGCCTCAGGCGCCACCGCCTGGGGAGATGGCAAGCCTGAGTCTCAAGGGGCAGCTGTACACCACGGACGTGAGGTGTGGGGCGCTGCCGCGCGACGTCCTCGGGTCCGATGTGGGTGGGGTCAGGGCCGGTGTCAGCAGCGAGCTAAGACATGAGCTAGGCGAGAGCGCCGCAGATGAGAACCGTGCGAGCCCAAGGGGGAGCGCAGACCTCGAACGCCCCGTGTGGCTGCCACCCTCTCCCCTCCGCGCGGCCTCCAGAGAGGTCGCCGCGGGACACGGTGGCCAGGAGGAGGTGGCCAGGGCCGCTGCAGGCTCCCACCTCCCGCCCACTCCATTCTTTTTCTTCCTGACCCGTTTGTTTCTCCCTTCCCGCTCTTCCACAGCAGGGGGCGCGCTTCACTTTCCAGCGTGAGACAGAAGGGTGTTTGTTTTAAGATAGAAAAAGACACCCCCTCCGGCTGCTGTCTCCTCCGTCCGAGGGGAAATTCCACGCCTCCCGGGGGCTCCCGCAGTGCCTGCGCGGTGACCCTGCCCTGGGCCGTCCCTGCAGCGCACGGCAGGACAGACCCGCACTTATTAGAGACAGCAGTTGTGCTGTCCCGGAGGTGGTGAGCGGTGGCTGTTCTCCTCCGAGGACAGGTTCTGGACTCAGTCGGAGGCATCTGAACCCGAAGCCGCCTCCCTGCGTTTAGGGACCCTCGAGACAGGTGCGTTTGTGCGCCTGACCAGGGATAGGAGACGATCGGTTGATGCTTTCCCTGGCAGCACTCAACGAACCTGTATCCTCCCAGTCTCGCCAACACAGGATATTATCAGTCCGTTTACACTGTGGCCGATCTGATAAGCGAAGCATGGTCTATAGTAGTGTTTTATTTTGCCTTTCTGATCGCCAGAGATGAACATCCAGTGACTTCAACACAGATTGATGGGTACTTGGTGGGAGCCAGTCCCCGAGGAAGCGGAGTGGACCTCACTCTCTAAGAGTGGTTCTTTTGTGAATTCCACTAAACCCTTCACCTCTTTTCTCAAGGTGTGTTTAATGTCTTCTTAATGATTGGTAGGGACTTCTCATACTTTTGTAAGTCCTTGTCGCTGGATTCTATTCCTGCCATCTATTTTCCTACCCCTGTGACTTTTTAATTACCCCTGTGTTAGGGGGTAATTGTCTAACTTCCCTTACAAGCATGTCAAGGCTAT
The DNA here is from genome assembly GCF_051225735.1 of Oryctolagus cuniculus. Lineage (NCBI taxonomy): Eukaryota > Metazoa > Chordata > Mammalia > Lagomorpha > Leporidae > Oryctolagus > Oryctolagus cuniculus. The sequence goes on from NC_142872.1 coordinate 22,111,744, forward strand.
TCCTGTACATTTCCGATGGTCAGAAGTCTAGATTCTGTGCTTCAGGTCCTGGAAAACGGCCCTCTCTGAACCATGACTAATTGCCCTGAATCCCGAGGCTGGGGAGAATGGGCTTGGAGCACTTTCCTCCAGGAGAGAACTGTGATCGTACTTAATCTGCCTTGCTCTCGGCATCGTGAGCATCTCATAAGTCTTTACTTGTGCTTTCTTCTCATAGATCTTCTGTCTGGAATTGGATTTGCTCTCGGGATTCCTTCCAAAGGCTTCTTCCCCAGTGCCTGGGAGAGCATAGCTCAGGGCAGTGAGCAGGTGCACCCAGGGTAGGGAGGCAAGGAGAGTAGAGCTGGAGTCCTGGACCCTGCCCCAGCAGGTGACCCAGACCCTGCCCCACCTTTGTCCCCTGTGGCTTCGTGAGGGGTCAGTGAGCAGCAAAGCCCCACCCATGTGATGGGGAGAGAGGACACCCTGTGCACACACCCTCTCCAAGGCCACCCTCTAACAGGGCGGGGCAGTGGGAGAGTCTGCCCTTCCCCCCCTTCTCACCCCACCCAGAGCTGTCCTGCGCCAGAGGGGATGACTGGCAGCCAGAGCACAGAAGCAAGTGGAAAAGCACTGAGAGCCACGAGCACCAGCCCCAGCCCTGCTCCACACTCACTTGCAAAACACTCAGGCCCCCACTGTCACCTTTCACACCATCTACCAGCCCCAGTGCCCACCTTAAACCGGGGGTGGGGGTGGGGGGGCTCAGTCTCATCCTCTGCCTGCAGGCACTACTCCCCAGATGGTGCTGTCCTGGCCCCTTGGTCCTGCCTGGGTGTCCTGCTGGCGGTGTTAGAAGAGCAGTGAAAGGGAGTGGTACCCAGAGCTGCCAACCTAATTTATACTTTCCCAGACTCACAGCCCAGTCTCTAGTCCTGCACCCCATTTCTGCCCAGGGCCCTGGATGGGCTCAAGTGTGGTGGGCAGGATCTGTGTCCTGCGTGCGGAACAAAGCCTCGTGACCAGGGTTCCAATTCTTGGGAGAGGGGTCAGCAGATCCTGTCCAGGAGGGGAAGCCAGAGCCAAGCTCCCCAACTCTGCGTCCCAGACCACCTGGCCCATAACCAACTCTCACTGTTGTCCCCAGACTGCTCCACACACCCTCAGGTCCTTTCCTGGAGGCCTTCACAGGGACTGGACCTCAGCCTCTACAGCCTACTCTTCCCCCAATCCAGAGCTCCGCCTCAGAAGCCTTTCTAGGGCATTTCCTTGCCTAAAGCCCTCTGGCCCTCAGGGCCCTGAGAGTCTGGATTGTGGGTGAGCATTTCAAGCCCCTCAGACCTCAAGCTGCTGACTGCTTTGTTACCTCTGAGCTGTCACATCTCCTGGATCTCTTAAACACAAAGGGATTTTTTTTTTGTTTTTCATCCAGCAAACTCCTACTCACTCTTTAAATCCCTGTTCCCTCCCCCAGCAAAGCCTCAGCCCCCACCCCTACCCCAGGCAGTGTCAGCAGTTCTCATCCTGTGTCCTCTACCCCACCCTTCCATCGCCGCCCAGTGCCTCTGGCACAACCTGTTATCTCCTGGATCAGAGCCTAGCCCAGACCTCTCTCTCTTTTCCCCTGACCTCAGGCCAGGCACTGGAAGGTGCACGAACACAGGCACTGGTCCTTCCTGCCTCCCAACACCCTCGTCTTCACCTCCTACTCCAGGTTATGCCAGAGCCCCTGGTGCAAAGCAAGTTTTTGTTTGTTTTTTAAGATTTATTATTTATTTAAAGTTAGAGTTACAGAGAAAAGGAGAGACAGAGCGAGATCTTTTACAGGCTGGCTCACTCCCCCAACAGCTGGCAGCTGGGCCAGGCCAAAGCCAGGAGCTTCTTCCAGGTCTCCCGCATGGATAGCAGGTGTCCAAGCATTTGGACCATCCTTTGGTGGTTCCTGGGAAAGAAGTTTTAAGGGCCACTGCCTGCCCCTGCATCCTCAGTCTCCATTCATTCATTCCACTAAATGTTCTACCTTGCTACTTAAGCCTACTGTGTATCAGGCAGTGTGCTAGACACTAGGGAAACATTTTGAACAAACATATCAACCAGGTACAGACTGTAAATAGTGCTATCAAGGAAATAAAGAGGGTATTACAGTAAGGAATAAAGGATCACATAAGGAGTCTGGATATGGTAGGCAGGAAGGCAGATTGGCCCATGTGTGAGAGAGTGGCTAAAGTGAGCCAGTAGATAAAAGATATTCTCTCTCTCTCTCTGTTTGTCTCTAGTGAGAGAGAGAGAGAGAGAGAGAGAGACAGAGAAAGGTCTTCCTTTGCCGTTGGTTCACCCTCCAATGGCCACCGCGGCTGCGCGCTGTGGCCGGCACACTGCATTGATCCGAAGCCAGGAAAGCAGAAGATGGCTCAAGTCCTTGGACCCCTGCACCCACATGGGTGACCTGGAAGAGGCTCCTGACTCCTGGCTTCAGATCGGCACAGTTCTGAACATTGCGGCCAATTGGAGTGAACCAGCAGATGGAGGGCCTCTCTTTCTCTCTCTCTCTCTCTCTCTCTCTCTCTCTGCCTCTCCTCTCTCTGTGTAACTCTGACTTTCAAATAGATAAATAAATCTTAAAAAAAAAAAAAAAAGGAATAAATGCAGTCATGTAGAGCTGACCTGGGAAGACAAAAGTTAGACATGGCTCTCTGCAAGTCCAGTTATGCTAAAATATGTGATTTGAATTTCTTGTATTAGATGAGATCTGGTGTCCAAATATCTCCTTTTTGTACCCCAAGATTAGTTTCCCTGTTCCAGCCCATTTTGGGGGGGCTCCCTGCCGGCTGATCTAAATCTGGGGCATTCTCCCAGACCAGAAGCAACTGGAACAATTGCCTTTCTATTTCTGGGCCCTTTCACCAGCATGCCCAGGTATCTGGCCTCTAGCGGACACTGCCCTTGCTTCAGTCCCAGCAAACCAGAAGAGGCAGTTGACATGCACATGAGATGCATTACCCAAGGCCCTTCCCTGGAGCCCCAGACAGTTTCAGACCCTAGGGGGCATTGAACATCCTGCCTGGGATCTACACTCCAGGGTGAGAGCAGTCTTCACAATGTGTTTGAAGCACCAGTGCCCCCTGAGTATTTTTCAGGAGTTTGCACCACAGCACCTGGGGCCCTTGACCCTACGAGGCATTGATCCTCAGCCTTCAGGGTGGTGCCAGCATTGGGCTGAAAATTTACAGCACTGGCCGGCGCCGCGGCTCACTAGGCTAATCCTCCGCCAAGCGGCGCCGGCACACCGGGTTCTAGTCCCGGTCGGGGCGCCGGATTCTGTCCCGGTTGCCCCTCTTCCAGGCCAGCTCTCTGCTGTGGCCAGGGAGTGCAGTGGAGGATGGCCCAGGTGCTTGGGCCCTGCACCCCATGGGAGACCAGGAGAAGCACCTGGCTCCTGGCTCCTGCCATCGGATCAGCGCGGTGCGCTGGCCGCAGCGCGCCGGCCGTGGCGGCCATTGGAGGGTGAACCAACGGCAAAGGAAGACCTTTCTCTCTGTCTCTCTCTCTCACTGTCCACTCTGCCTGTCAAAAAATAAAAAAAAAGAAAAAAAAGAAAATTTACAGCACTGCCAACGCAGCAGGCAGTGCGCGATCAGGAGTGGAGGCTGCCATGATGGAGTGGAGTTTGCCCATCTGTGTTCCAGCAAAAGTGGAAGTCCTGTCTGCTGCAGTGGCTTGTAGTAACTAGGCAAAAGAATGTTACCACTTCCTACCTACTGCCAGGCAAAAAGATGGAGTTACCAAGCCATGAGACCAATTTGAATTAGGAAGAAGCGTCAAGTCAGAACCTAGAATGAATTTGGTCAGCTAGAGAGCATCTATCTGAGTTCAGTGCTAGGAGCTGACCTGCCTGATGAGCCTTTATAAATTATATGGAATATCCACCTGGCTGCTTGTTGCCCTTGCCCTGCAGTTATTAGCGTTAAGAACAAGGACACCCAGATTTACATTTTAGCAGACCTGCCAAATAGAGACAGTGAGATGTGAGGGATTTTATAAGCAGCTAACAGCCATGTGTAGGTGAGACAAGTTCAAATTCACTCACCCACTGGCACTACAGCTTTCTCAAACTCCTGGCTGGCTCATCAATATGATGTGGACAAGGGGTGTATGCGCAAAGACACATTCTAAGTGCTGTCACAAATAAGGTACACAAAGTGATCAAATGTATTTAAAAGGTAAATAAGGGAGCACACGCAAACATGTGATCCTGGGCTTCCCCACACAGAGAAACACCCAGCATGAGTGGGCAGTGGGCCTGAAGATCGCCCAAAAGGAGCAGGGAGGTGGGGAGATGGAAAGGTCTCCTGGCAGCACCTCCAGCTGTGGTCTGTGGGGAGGGGAGAGCCCCTCCCAGTTCTGAATCTCTTTTACGCAGTAAAGGATGGTGCCTCCAGACAGGAAGCCACCTGGGAATTACACAGCACCTCCACAAGTTCCGCGTGGAACTCAATATCCACATTTTCACGGTGTCCTCCTTTAGGTCTTTAGGTCTTTTTGATGGATTGACAAGCAAGAGGATAGAATTACATGGGAGGTGTTGAGGGGGAGGGTGGCTTGCAGGTGCTTCCTGCTGGTCAGACCTATCTAGCTGCTTACCTATCCCATATTACCAGCCTTGTCTGAGGGTAGCTTATGGGAATCTTCCCTACAATATCCATATCCATAAAAACTCCAGTCTGAATGCAGATTGGGCTCTTGGTTCTTTGTTGAGATGCCCATCTGAGCTTCATATGTATTCTCATTCAGCTTTGCTATCTTGCTTACTGCTTCTCTGTCTTACATCTGAAATGCTTTTCTTACACAAAGACAAAGACCCCTGATCCAGCCATCTCTGGTAACAGGAGGACATCACAGATAAAGCAACGTTGGACCAGAGACCTGCAGTGGCAAAGGAGCATCATGGGGGTGTCTGGGGCACTGCATTCTAGGTAGAGAGAAGAGCAAATGCAAGGACCTGGGGGAGGTCTACGCCTGCCACGTTCTAAGAGTAGCCAGTTGAGTTCAGAAGCTAGCAGTTGTGTTACCAGAGACAGGTAGAAGAGAGGTCCTTGTCTTTGCACAAGAAAAGAATATCAGACATGAGACAGAGATCGACAGTAAGCAAAGTAGCAATGTTGAATGAGAGAATATCTGGTGGGCCAGGCAGACAACTCAGCGAAGAGTGGAGCTGTTACGGGTAAGGCCCGATCATTTCTTCTCCCCCATCCTCTTCTTCTGGGATATTGCTAGGCAGAGGGCTTTCTGGTGGCAGCCAGGGATTTTATCAGCATGGTGCTATTGACCTGATAGCTCCCTGGCACTGGGTGAGAAAGATTCCTCTAAGCTGCCCCTGGGAGAGGGTTGCTACCCACCTAACACAGTTAATGCCTTAGTAGGACTTGTGACGTGCAAATGCTGGTCTGCTTCAGTGCTTGCTTCTTATTCTATCTTTCAACCACACCAAATTCATACACAACCACATAGGCTAATGTCTACCTTCTTACCTCCGTAGTTGATGAGGTCCAAGAGGTGTGGGAGTCATAGCCTGGCCTTGTCGACCCTTGGAAGGCACGGTAAGGCCTTTGGCTTTTTATCTGACATGGGAAGCCCGAAGAACAGCATGACCTGGACTTGGGTTTTAATGAGGATCACTTTGGCTGCTCTATGGAGATGAGACAGCAAGGGGCAAAGGTGAGGGCAGGAAGACCAGTGCCTCAGGCACTCTAACTGCTGTGCAGGCCCCCATCACCCCCTGCCTCTGTAGTGTGACAGCCTTGGCCTAGCCTTTGTCTCCTGTCTGACCCCTTAGTCTTTGCCTTGTGGATAGCAAAGGGAGATTTTTCTTAAATGCAATTCTATGTCTCCCCTGTCTATTAAAGTTCCAAGGTGCATCCCTGCTCATAGGACAAAGTTTAAACTCCGAATCCCGGCTCACAAGGCCCCACGTGGTACAGCCCCTGCTGACCTCAGCTGACAGCTCTACCTCATGCTCCCACCACATGAGTTGTGCTGCTCTGGGAGTTCAGCTTCATCACCCTCTCCTCCAGACTCCTCCAGTCTTCCTTGACCCTCCAAGGAAGTTAAAACAGAATGGAATCTTTCCTTCTGCTTCTCCAGGTTGTGAACTTTATTATGCCCTGCCCTGCCATCTTCCCCAAGAGCCAAAGAAAGGGCTACCTGCTACAGTAGCACCCCCTCCTCAGCCAAGCACCCATCCCCTCCAGCAGGTTACTAGGCTGGCCCTGCACTGTGGAAGCTGAGTTGAAGCAGGGCTTTGGTCACTTACAACAGGACATGCAGAAGCCTACGCCAGGGGCGTCGACAGTCTCTTTGCCCACCTGATGAGCTCCTTGCCTGGCATCTACCTCCAGGGTTCCCTGCCATCCTCTGCACAGTCCACTGCTGTTCTGAACAGGTCCTTCTACCCTGTGACATTTCTCCCTGCGGCATGGAACAGTGGAAACTGGGCTATGTAAAGGTGACCCCTGAAGCTTTGGGGAATGAATGTGGATGAGGTTGGGAGAACAGTACCTAATCACCAATTCTTGTATGCAGGAACCCATCAGCTCGCCTGCTTGATTTGCTCCTGGAATTGGGTCATGATCTCTGCTAAATGGGCCATTCCAGCTGCTCAACAGGTACCAAGTGGCTCCTAGAACCAATGGGAGACAGCCTGGAGCAGTCCCCTGCCAGCCCCCAGGGCACTGTGCTCGCTTGCTAGCTCTCTGGTATGTCCCTAGAAACCAGATCCAGAAGGAATTCTAGAACTGGAGCCCTCACCTTATGGACAGAAATAGACTGCACTATGTTAGATAAATGGCATGATCATATCCCCAGCATGCAATAGCATCATTTTCAACCGGTAGACATCTTACCCGCGGGAACATTTGACAATGTTTGGAGACAATTTTTTATTATCACAGCTGGGAGAGTGTATACCAGAGCCCAGTGAATAGAGGCCAGAGACTGCTAAACATATTAAAATGCACAGGACAGTCCTCCATGATTAAAAAAAAGTCCAAACTTCTGTCCCAAAGTTGCAGTAGTGAGAAGATTGAGAAAGCCTAATTATAACACAATACATGAGAAAATGGTTATTATAAAGATAGTGGAGTTGACTACTAGCTTTTACTGAGGGCTGTAGAAGCCTTGGGGGAAAAACACAACACCTTAAGTCAGCCACTTAAATCAAGGCAGCTGTGAAACCAGGGGGCCTCCATAGCAGCTTTGAAAGAGACTTAGCTCCTGTAGTCACAGGGTAGACTATACTGAAGAGCATGCCCAGGATTGAATTAGAAGGGTAGGAGGCTGGCGCCGCGGCTCACTGGGCTAATCCTCCGCCTTGCGGCACTGGCATACCGGGTTCTAGTCCCGGTCGGGGCGCCGGATTCTGTCCCAGTTGCCCCTCTTCCAGGCCAGCTCTCTGCTGTGGCCAGGGAGTGCAGTGGAGGATGTCCCGAGTACTTGGGCCCTGCACCCCATGGGAGACCAGGAGAAGCACCTGGCTCCTGGCTTCGGATCAGCGTGGTGCGCAGGCTGCGGCACACCAGCCGTGGCGGCCATTGGACGGTGAACCAACGGCAAAAGGAAGACCTTTCTCTCTCTCTCTCTCTCTCTCTCTTTCTCTCACTGTCCACTCGCCTGTCAAAAAAAAAAAAAAAAAAAAAAGGAAGGAGAGTCCCAGAAAAGGCTGAATACACAGCACAAAGCCATGCCCCTGATAGGAAGTGTCTGGAAACTTGGAACACAGAGTAAAGACATGTGGGTAGATTAAGGCGAGAATTTTGAATTTCTGGATGCCCCTGAACCTTGAAGGTCAGCAGAAACCGCTGTTTCCCCCCTTGCTGTAGGAGAAAAGCCTCTCCGTCCTGGAGTCCCTGCCAGATTCCTCCTGAGGGAAGAGACCTCAAAAATGATGTTTTTTTTTCCACCAGTAGCTAGGGTTAGGTCTCAGCACAGCCTAAGTGGGGAAACACAGTTCCTGACCTGCAGAAGACGAGCAAGCACACATTACAGGTCCTGTGTTCTGGCAGGAGCATGGGTAACCTGTGTGAGAATTTATGACCCTTGGCACACTCTTTTATTACTCAGTGATTAGTATCCAAGCAAAGATACATACAGCTCTCTTCATCTGCTTCTCAGATAGCTCTTGGAAATTTGGATACAGTTACTGCTTAAGGAATGAGGTGGAGAGGCCATGACTTTCTTGGAAGAGTACTGAAGGAGTGAGAAGCTCAAGGGGATGAGAGGATTGGACTGTAGTTACCAGTCAGCATGCATGCCTGGAAGATCTACCCCCGTACTTTTACAGTCTTCAGGAAGTCCAGAGCACCCCTCCTTCACTAGGGCAACACAAAGTGCGAAGGGAAAGGACCCCTAGTGTCCCCAGGGATGGGAGGCTTCTAGAATAGCAGACACCAGGTGGGAATACTTAATCCTTAAAGTGGACGTCATCACCACAAAACCAAAGTGGCAGTCAGAGTGCTAAGTTCTATAGTTGGCCCATGGCAGTGGCTAATAGAACACTCCCAATGGCTAGTAGAACACTCCTGGTGTTTCCAGGAGTTAAATAGATTGGTAGGTGACCAGGTGTTACTCTGACAATACAACAACTGCGCTGCCAAAATCAGAATCTAGACTATGGAAGGCAAATGACAGCTGCTGCAATGGAAAATAGTATTTCCTTAAACTTCTCGGATCTGGGCCAGTTCTCAGGGACTTCAGGGAAGGCAAACTCTCTTTCTAGAAGAACCTTCCAGTGCTACCAAGAGTATACATGTTAATTATTTCCCCAGTCTTTCCCCATTAATGATCTGTGGCTTTTTACCAGAGTAAGTCTGGCTGGGAAAAGGAGAAGAACCAGACCTCTGGAGGGCTGTTGGGCACAGTGTGTGAGCTGGTGTCAACTCCAGCTGATGGAAAACACTACTATGGGCCCCCAGTCAAACCAGTGGCTCATAAAAGCCCGGGGATAAATGGAGTTCCTGTGCAAACTGGTCCAGTGAGTCTGAAGATCCACACTGGAGAGTTTACCTTGTCTCTAGGTGAATAACTGGCATAGACGCACTCAGCAGGTGGCAGGACCCCGACATTTACTATCTGTGCTATTTAGAGCTGTTTTGGTAGGAAAGGCCAAACGGAGAAGGCCCTGATACTTCCATCTTGCTGAGCAGTAAGTGCAGAGATTATCCTAACATCAAAGACTTTTTTTTTAAATGTATTTATTTATTTATTTGAAAGTCAGAATTACACAGAGAGAGGAGAGGCAGAGAGAGAGAGAGGTCTTCCATCCAATGGTTCACTCCCCAGTCGGCCGCAATGGCCGGAGCTGAGCCAATCCAAAGCCAGGAGCCAGGAGCTTCTTCCAGGTCTTCCATGTGGGTGCAGGGGCCCAAGGACTCAGGCCATCTTCCACTGGTATCCCAGGCCATAAATAGCAGAGAGCTGGATGGGAAGTGGAGCAGCCAGGTCATGAACCGGGGCCCATCTGGGATGCTGGTGCTTCAGGCCGGGGCGTTAACCTGCTGTGCCACAGCGCTGGCCCCGGCTTTCTTTTCAATATCCTCCCTAAGGTGGATTGATTTGGTTTAAATGACCTCTTCAAAACCCATTTTGAGTCTTCACTGCCACTGTGACAGTGTCGGGAGGTAATAAGCCCTTTAAAAGGAGTTAGGTCCCAGGGCTCTGCTCTCCTGCATGCCCCATGCTGGATGAATTCACTGTGGAAGTGGCCGTGTTGTAGAAGCAGACTCTGCACGCATGCCTTCATGGGACGGTGCCCTCTGCCTCATCACAACACCGAGAGCAAGCCCTTGTCACATGGCAGCACCTTGAGGTCAGATTCTTGGCCTCCAGCACTGTGAGAAGTGAATGTCTCTTCTTTATACATTGTACAGTTTGTCATATTCTGCTAAAGTAGTGGAAAATAGACTAAGGATCAAAAGCTGTTTGCTTTTAGTGACAATAACAGCACTCGATACTCAGTCTCTTGCTCCTGGACTATGTCAGTTCTCCTGCTCTGTGTCACAATCAAGTATCTAATGACTCTGGCTATCTTCATATTCCATAGGACATCATGCTAGCACAGAGCATGTATGACATAATGCTGATCTGACTAGTGAATGAGAATAAGCAAATACTCTCCATGGCCTGGGAAGACACTTGCAAGCCAGAGGATGGGAGATAAAAAGTATAAAGATTCAGGCCTGTCCATGTTGATGAAGTATTTTCTTACCTTTTAGTTCTAGAATAAGTTAAATGAACATAAAAGTAGGCAAACTAGTAGAATGAATTCCTAGAACCACTATCATGGCTAATCTTTTCTGTATCCCTACACACTTTTTTTTCCCATCCCATATTATTTCAAAACAAATTGATGACATTATCAGGAACATACTAGTTATGCCCTATAATGTAAAGGCAAGTGGTGTCCCATACCACACAGTGCTTGATGATTCTTACTCTGGGCCATCTCTTGGCTGTCTTGGAAGGCTCCCCATTTCAAGTGAAGCCCAGAGCAAGAAAGAGCTCTACAGTGGGCCCAAATGTAGTGCAAACTCCCTTGCCATTTGCACCATTGGTCTATGGTGAACAGAGATGCTGGCGAGAGGGTCTGACTAGCCCTGGTAATAGAGATGTAGTGCACATCTCCAAGGCAAGACCATCATCTGCAGCAGAGAGATATTCAACTTTTGAAAAGCAGCTATTGGGCCTTAATAAAACCTGAGGGCCTGTCAATGGGACATCAAAGTTTTATGCAACCAGAGGTGCCCAGTACAATCTGGGTATTGTCAATTTCTATCAGGTCATCAGCAATGTGTCTCACATAATAGAAATGGAACACTCAGGATCAGGACTAATCAGATCAATGGTGTACACGTAAGTCAATTACAGTTGGCTCAGCCAATAACGGCCAAGGTTCACCTCCCTTGGCTATACCAACACTTCTCTGTCAGTTCAAACCTATGGCCACATGGAGTGGGTCTCTAACCAACTGACGGAGGGAAAGGGTACTCAGCTCTGACTCACCGATGGTGAGCTTGCTATGTTCATCCTAAACAAACAAACAAAACAAAAAATCCTCCCAGTGGGCTGAGCTGCAAGCAGTGCACCTTGTTCATTTACAACGTATGGAGGGTGAGCCATGTTCAGGGTGTGGGTTTCTGTGCAGTGATGAGCAATGGCAAACCTCTCAGTCAAGTGGTACCTGTTCAGCTTGAACATATGTGCAACCCGGAAGTTCAGAGGAGTTAACCAAGAGAGACAGGACCAGGAAACAAACACTTTCTCATTCTGTATGGCTCTTTAGAAGGGCCCACTCAAAGCAGTGGAGACTGAGACAAAGCTTAGGTAAGTGACAAGAGCAAGGCACTTGCTTCCAGTGCAAATGTGAGAGGGTGCCAAGAAGTCTAGGCATCTGGATCATGTTTTAGTGCAACATTTTTAAGAATCATAATTCATGCAAAAATTCTTAATGAGCACAATATTGAGATTTTAAATAAAGACAGGATCGATGGTGCTTATTTGTCCTGTAGCTTCAGTAGGGCCCCTTGGCTTAGCACGGGTATCGGTCAACGACCAGCTCACTTTCATAGTCATGTGTTGAGTTCACCCCTTCCCTCACCACTACTCAAAATAAACTGCCTCACACAAGTTCTTGGCTCAAGCTTTGCTTTATTATATGGGGTAGGGAGTGGAGGGATGAATCACTAGCTAACTGAGACAATGACCATGAGATGCCATTCAAAGAAGGTACTTATGAAAGTAAAGAGAATCTGTTAGTAGTTTACTGGATTAATAGGCATGAATCCGAGCTGTTCTGGCACATCGGCGTCCCAGGCAGCAGGAAGCTAGTTTAAGAGGCAGGGTCAGACTGTTAGGTACAGATAGGTCCCTCTGCTTTTTTATGGGATATGGGGTTCTGGAGAAACAGCTTCCCCAGTGGAGATCTCCAAAGTCATGTGCTCGTCAGCGCCAGTCTCACCTGCCTCGGGCCCCTGGCAGGCGCACACACCCACAGATCCGTCTTGGACCTGGGCCTGAGCGGTGGGGAAAAGGGTGGGACTGGGGCTAGGGGCTGCGGTCTGCCAGCTCCAGGCGCCAAGTGGGATGTTCTCCTCCTCCCTCTGTTCCTGGACCGGGGACAGACCCTTCTGCCAACCGAAAGCTGCCAGTCCAAGACGGCTTTGGCAACCTGCCCCAACCAAGAGCCCTGGGGCCATGGGGAGAACCAAGGCACCAAAAACGGAAGCCGGGCGCGGTGGCGGCAGCGCCTCCACCACTGCGCTCTGGCAGGGCCCGGGCTCGGTGCTGAAATCTCTGAGCCCCACGAGGGCCTCGGGCCGATCCCGGGAGCGAGCCAGTAGCACCGGTCCCTGCCTGCCTTCTGCCTGGGACCCATCCCGGACACAGTGTGACCTTACTTATCCCTTCCAGGCTCTGGGCCCGTGTCCTCTTTCCAAGGAGAGGCTCCGGGCTGTCCCCAGGCCTCCCTCCCGTGATCGGGCGCAGAGCAAGCGCCCGGTTAGCAGCACCTAGTGCCCGCGCCTTGACGGGGAGCCCAAAGCGAGGAGTTTCCCGGGAGCCTGGGACTCTGCTGCCGCCGTCCGCGCCCCGCGGACTTAAACTAGGGACCTGGACAGCGCAGGGACCCCTGCCGGAGGCTAGGCCTGGGAGGCCTCTCGGAGACCTAGCACTCCTGCTCCGGCTCCTCCCTTTCGCCCGCCCTCCCACGTGGGGCCGGGGACTGTAAAGTGCGCACTCCGGCACTCTCCCGGGACGACGGAGTGCGGGGAGCAGAGCTTCCTCCTCCTCTAGCAGGCGGCAAGGCTGAGCCCGGCCTGGAGCCCCGCCCAGGCGGGCCCCGCCGCCTCCCGCCGCCTCCCTCCGCCGCGCGCCGCGAACAGGGAGGTGTGGTCCTGTGCGCATCCAGCGCTGCGCCGAGCCCCGCGGAGCGTTTGCTTCGGACGGTGCCCAGCCGTGCGCCTCGCTTTCCTGAGGTCGTCCCGTCTTCTCCCGGAGCGGTGTGCCTTTGGGGGACAACCCCGGCCCGAGGACGCTCTGTCACCCTTGTTCCAAGCTGTAGCAGAGCAGCCGCTGGAAGAATGCGGGACTACGACGAGGTGACCGCGTTTCTGGGCGAGTGGGGGCCCTTCCAGCGCCTCATCTTCTTCCTGCTCAGCGCCAGCATCATCCCAAACGGCTTCAATGGGATGTCAGTGGTGTTCCTGGCGGGGACCCCCGAGCACCGCTGCCGGGTGCCGGAGTCGGCGAACCTGAGCAGCGCGTGGCGCAACCACAGTGTCCCGCTGCGGCTTCAGGACGGCCGCGAGGTGCCTCACAGCTGCCGGCGCTACCGGCTCGCCGCCATCGCCAACTTCTCGGCGCTGGGGCTGGAGCCCGGGCGCGACGTGGACCTGGAGCAGCTGGAGCAGGAGAGCTGCTTGGATGGCTGGGAGTACAGCCAGGACGTGTACCTGTCCACCATCGTGACCGAGGTGGGTGCCGCGCCGGCCGCCGGGCCAAGGGTGCAGAGGCCCGGGGTCCCGGGATCATCAGGTCCCCAGAGAATCCGCTGCAGTGCCTGAGGTCAGCGCGCCCTCGCCATCACACCTGCCTGGGGTGTGCTTCTAGGGACAGGTGCAGTCCGAGAGAGAGCAGCAGGACGCATTCCCAGGTGGTTTATGTCTAGTATGGGCGTGATGGAGAGGGGAACGGTGTCACCAACTGTTCTTTTCCTCTGAGTTTCATAACAAACGGTGTTATTTCCTAAGAGTCTACATGCTGTTCTGGGAGGCCCAGTCCCAGGCTGCCCCAGATTGGCAGCGTGAGTCACCTTCCTGCCAGGGCTGGGAGGAGGCTTGTGAGGGACTCTGCTGAGCCCTTGGTGCCCTGGGACACTGACCCGGCTTTCTGCAGAAGCAGGGTGCCTCCTGATGCTGGCTGCATGCAAAGAACTGGAGGAGGCACAGCCCTGGCCCCAAGGCTCCCACAGAGAGACTCTCTGAGTACTGGCCCACCTGGGGACAGGGGCTCCTGTTTGTGCCACCAGCCCCTCCGTGTCCTGAGTCAGTTGGGTGGCAGCTTTCTAAGTTTCGGGAATCAGGACGTACATACAGGTCTCCTCCCCACTCCCGGTGAAGGCCAGCAGATGCTGGGCAGGGCACACACAGGGTCCAGTTCCTGTTCTGGATCAGATGGATGGGATTCCTTTGCTTCTGGCCCCTCCTCAGCCCTGTGTTTCTCTCGAGAAAAACCCATGAGTGGTGTTGGCTAATCCTTTATCCCTTCTCCCCAGTGGACACTTTGTGTCTGGCCTGCTGCAAGGCCCTGAGGTATAGACATCTGGGATATGGGGCCTGCACTCAGAGCTCACCTGTCCAGGAGTACAATGACTATAAGGCTACATCAACCCTGGTTAGCAATGGACTTCTGGAGTCCAAATTCAAATCCTCCTTTGTGTGCTGTGTGACCCAGAATGTACAAACCACCCTCTCTGTGGAATAACAAGGTGAGGAAATACTCTAAGAAGGGATGAAAAATATGAGCTGAGTCTGGAAATATGGTAGGATCCATCCAGTCACAGAACATGGATACTTATTTTTTTAAAGAGTTATCTAACTTATTTATTGAAAGGTATAGTTACAGAAAGGCAGCGAGAGAGAAGAGTCTTCCATCTGCTGGTTCACTCGCCCATTGGCCGCATCAGCTGGAGCTGCGCCAGTCCGAAGCCAGGAGCCAGGAGGTTCTTCTGGATCTCCCACATGGGTGCAGGGGCCCAAGGACTTGGGCCATTTTCTACTGCATTTCCAGGCCATAGCAGAGAGCTGGATCACAAGTGGAACAGCCAAGACTCAAACCGGCACCCATATGGGATGTGGGCACTGCAGGTGGTGGCTTTACCCGCTCCACCACAGTGCCGGCCCACACATTTCTTTCAATAGCTGGAGAGCTCTAGAAATGGACTTCTCCTAGGTCGAGGTGGTTGGAGCTTGGGGGATGCCAGGTGAATTCCCTACAGGCCAGTTTACTGTGGGCCACATAGGTACCGTGAGATGTTGACTTTGTTCTGAGGTCAGTGAGGAAATAGTGCGGTCAGATTTGTGTCTTTCAAGGGAGTTTATTGTAGCTGCTGTGAAAACCAACAAGACCAGTGAGGAAGTTTGGGAGTTCCTGCTGCAACAGAATGGTGGCAGTCAGCAATGGCAGCTGTGGGGTCTCTAGCCCGTGGGCTGCCTTAGATGGCCCCAGCAATAGCACCATGCCTACTTTGGTGGCTGTTCTACTCTGGCTTTGATCTCCTAAGTGGAGGCTCTGGGTGCTTGCCCACTCCTAGTTGGGTGGCAGCTAAGTCAGGGGCCCAGCTCATCCCATGTCACTTCCTGCAAGAGTTGCTGCACCTGTAGGGGAGGCAGGACCCACCGGCTGCAGCCTTCTCTGAGAGCTGGGCAGACCTCTCTGCTTTCCACTTCTCTGCTGGTTTGGTTGACTTGTGGGTATGAGAACGCGTAGCTTCTGGCCTCCGTGTCCTTAGCTACACCTATTGTGATCCTTTCACACGCCCAGGCACCAGGATTCGGTTTCTTCAGCAGCCTTTCCCTTCCTTGCTTCCTTTATTTAGGGGTAGGGGTAAAATAAAGGGCAAGTGAGCGCCGGTGGTTGGGAGGAGGAGCGAGGAAAGCAAACCTCAAGGTGAGTCAGATGGGTGAACAGGATGGCACCCAGAGGGCGGTGCACAAGGAGTTCTGAAATCACACTTGCTGGAGGGCCAGTTTTGACGGCACTGCCCGCTGTCTGGCTGACTTCAAGCAGTTAGCACTGCTCAAAGCCTGTTTCCTTATCTGTGAAGTGTGGATACAAACACATGAAATGATGCCCAACATCATAATCATTAGGGAAATGCAAATCAAAACCGCAATGAGATACTGCCTCCCACATGGCCATGAGGATGGCTACTGCCAACAGCAACAGAAAGATAGGAAGGAAGGGAGGGAGGGAGAGTGAGGAATAACTAGCCTGGGTGAGGAGATGAAGGAGCTGGAACCATTGCTGGTGGGGATGTAAAATGGTGCAGCCGCTGTAGAAAGCAATTTGGCAGTCCCTCAAAAAAAAAAAAAAAAAAAACAAAAAACAACTTCACTTCCAAAAGTTTCTTTAGAATTCATATTATGAAAAATGGCATGGATTTCAAAAGATTTTTGCACCGAAACAGTTATCTTTTAATTCCGCATTTCCATGACACTTTTGCCTTGTCTTCATATTTACAAAAGAATTGAAACAGAGTCTCAAAGAAATATTTGTGTCCTCATGTTCATGGTATCATTAGTCATACTAACCAAGAAGTAAAAACAGCCCTGATGTCCATCTGTGGATGAATAAACAAAATGTGGTATCTACACACAATAGACTATTACTATTCAGTTTTTTAAAAGGTTTATTTATTTATTTGAAAGTCAGAGTTACACAGAGAGAGGAGAGGCAGAGAGTGAGAGAGAGGTCTTCCATCTGATGGTTCACTCCTTAATTGGCCACAACAGCAGGAGCTGTGCCGATCCGAAGCCAGGAGCCAGGGACTTGGGCCATCCTCTACTGTTATCCCAGGCCATAGCAGAGAGCTGGGTTGGAAGAGGAGCAGCCAGGACTAGAACTGGTGCCCATATGGGATGCCGGCGCTTCAGGCCAGTGCGTTAACCTGCTGCACCACAGTGCCGGCCCCTATTACTATTCAGTTTTAAAAAGGAAGGAAAGTTTGATACTTGCTGCGATGTGGTTGAAACTTGAAGCTGTTATGCTCAGCAAAATAACCCAATTACAAAAAGACAAATACTATTTGATTTCCCTTATGTGAGTTGGGAAGAGTGGTCATGCTCAAGGGCGCAGACACTCAATGCTGACTGTCAGAGGCTGAAGGAGTGCAAGAATGGGAGGCTGTTGTTTAGTGGATGCTGGGTTTTAGTTTTGTAAGATATTAGGCATATTGGAGATTGCACAATATCAATTCTGACCTGTGCATTTGAAACAGATCAAGTATTAATTTTATGTTGCATGTGTTTTCTCACAATTTAAAAAAATAAGGGTAGTAAATGTGCCCATCTCCTCTGAGTTGTTGGGAGAACTCAGTGAGTCCATACCCCAGGCTACATCACATGATGGCAGGCACAGAGTTGGACACCAACAAACGGGCTACTGGCCTTTGTCTCAAGAATGTCCGCTCTGCCCACTGTACACCATTAGGAAGCCTCGACCACCTTGAGTCCTGGTTATGGGAAACTGAGGTAGGCACTTCTGCGCTGATCCCTGCTTCTCCTAAGTGCAGATGCTGTGAAAGAGCTGTGTGTGCTAAGGACTAGACTTCTTGGTGGCCGCCAGTGGTCTGTGTTGCGTAGGCTTCCATACTGTGGATAGTTCTGTCCTCTTCTGCAAGTAGCTGCATCCTCCAGGAGCCCCACGGTGGAGCTTCCTGTGGCTACAGCCTTAAGCATTGTTGATGTGGATTCATTCCAGGAGAAGGAGCGCGGTGGGGGCAAGAGGCGCAGAGTCAGGATACAGACACGGAGAGTCAGGTGAAAGCGGGCCAGAGGTGAGCAGCTGGCAGACTCGTTTATTTCAGTTGGTGCAGCAGCTTATATAGCCAAGGCAGCTAATCTGGTCAAAGGGCAGTTTATGCCATAACCAATCAGAGCCTGTTGCCAGGCAGGCTCCTTTGCCAGGTGGGTTCTGAAGCCATTTCCTGAGTAACTGACACTCACTTGCCAGCGCCATCTTGGCACAGCCTTCTCATTCCACCACAAAGCATGGTAGGACCCAGGCTTTAACCCTGGAGATACTAGCCTGTGCCGTCTATCCAGGATCTGGGCCAGGGCTTGGACAGCAGCAGGCCACACTGATTCCCCACCCAAAGCCCCAAGGTGGGTCATATACATGGAAGAACAAAGAGGTCTCATCTCCTGCTAATAGGGAGCTTCTAGAAGGCATTGGGGACAGCAAGAAAGGGAATGAGGAGATGCACTAAGCCTGGCATATGGCTGGCCCCAGTGTGGGACTTCCTACAGGTATTCACAAGGATGGACCTTCTCCAGGGTCTAGGGGTCTCTAGCAAAGGGGGAAAGTTGAGTGACAAGCAGGTGGGCAGTGTTTCCTTTCCATCGGGTCTGTGGGCTGCTCTGGGACACTGCCGACTGGCATGGAGACTGCAGATTGGCTGTCAAGATGATGTTAATATTAACTGAATTGCTTGGCCAAGTCCACACTCAGACGTGCCCTTTGGCAGGCTCCAAAGGGGAAAGGTGGGGGTGGGGGACTCTATCTCCAGCCAGCACTAGAAAGACGTTTATTTGCAGACAATTCTTCAGAAAGCAGGTTTTGCCAGAGAACAGTTGGAGGAGACTCAGGGGCTGCCCCTCGTACTGGCATGAATGTGCTTCCCTCTTTGTTTATCAGCTGCCTTGCCCCAGAATGTGTGCCTGTTGCCTCTCAGCTGTGTTTCTCTGACAACGGCTCAGGATCTCAGAATGTGCCTTTCTTTGTTCAGAGGTTGCTTTATCTGCACCTCCTGCCAAGTCTCTGGATAGACAGACTTTGCCCATCCCTCCTGGTGATCAGCAGGGCCATCAGAATCCCCGGTAGTGAGCTGACACAAACAAGGCATGGCAGACTGGGCAAGAGAAGCTGCAGGTACCTGGGGTCTCTGGAAGTACTGTAACCCCACACCCCCTGTCCTGGTTCATTTATATTTAAGGCTAAGGTAGCTGTCATGTAAAGCCCTGGTGTGCTTTTATTTTGTTTTGTTTTATTGTTGTCATTGATATTTATTTAATTGTTTAAGAGGCTGAGAAGAGAGCTCCAGTCCTCTGGTTCATTTCCCAAAGACGCTCAACATCTGGGGCTTGGCCAAAGCCACGAGCCAGGAACTTGATCCTAGTCCCCCATGTGGGTGGTAGGAATCCATGAGCCATCACCACTGCCTCCTGGAGCGTGCATGAGCAGAAAGCGGAGTCAGGAGGTGGTGCCCGTAGTCAAACCGAGGTAATCTGAAGTGGAATGTGGACACCCACCATTTGATGTGTTTTTCTTTTAATATTTCTGTATTTCCTTGAAAGGCAGAGCTGTAGAGACAGAGGGAGAGAGACAAAGATTCTGATTCACTTTTTTATAAATGGAAATATGAGTAGAAGAGTTAAATGGCTAGAAAGATAACCCATATAATGGGAATAAATATTGACATATCTGATAAAGGATTTATATCCTGAATATAAAAAGGATGTATACAACTCGACCATGAAAAGACAGGCCTAGAGAAACACGGGTAAGATCACGTTCCCATTTTGAAGACGAGACATTTCTCAGAAGAGGAAAATACAAATCAGTAAGTACGTGGGAAGACACTTATACCTCCAAAATGTCAGTAAGAGCCACTGCACAAACCTGCTCCCAGGGAAACAGCCTAAGTGGTTATTAGACACACGCGCACATCGAGAGCCTCTGGAGAGTTTCCTGCAGGCATAAAGCAAATGAAGATGCATTTCTTCAGGAGAGGCAACCACACAGGAACAAGAACACCGGGAGTTTGTGGCACCTGAATCACAACCCTTCCCTCCCTCCCCTTCCCCCTCCCCTGAACACAGAAAGATGCAAGCGCCACTCTAGGTGTGTGTGACCAAGCAGAGTTCTCTCTCTCCTGAACTCTCAGCCAAGGGATACAGTCAGTGTCTCACCAAGAGGGGCAACCAGCCCCCATCCCTGCTTCCCTGAGCTCTAAGTTACAGGCTGAAATCCCAGAGAGCGCAACTAGGAGATCGGGGCAACCCCGTCCTCTTCCCGGCACTGCTCCTGGGCTGGGGGCTGCTTCTGGGTGCCACAGGGTCACAGCAGCCGGGCCGTGATTGCACTGGCCCCAGCTCATTGGTCACGCCCGGGTTCCACATGAGGGGACACAAGACAGAGAGACTCCCATCCAGCGTGTTACTCATAAAGTTGGGGTGCCACCCGCAGAGAAACCGGCCCAGTGAGGAGGGGTGTCTGAAAGCTTTTCCTACAGGAACTAACTGTTCTTCAGAGTTTGTGCAAAGCCAGGCCTAAGATTGCTCTTGAAAACAATGGATGTTTCGGTGGTAAGCCCTGCGGAAAAGACTGTAGCTCTATGACAGCAAAAGCTAACCCGTGGAGCCGCTGTCTCACCAGAGAAGGAAAGCAGAGAGGGACAGCGAAGTTCAGACCTTTCGGCCTCAGAACCTCAAGGACCTCAGAAACAACTGCAAAGGGCTTCACATTCAGGTTGGAGCAGAATGTGGGACAACTCATGGCCCGGGGCATTGTCCGGAACAGCAAAGCACTCACTCAGCAATACCGGGGCCTAACAGCTGCATGTAATGCCAGCAGAGACAGACAGCTTAATAGAAAAACAGGGGGAGGGGGTGTCAGTATACAGAGTTTCCGTATTATCTAAAATGCCCAGTTTTAACAAAAAAAATACAAGATATGCAAAGAAATAGGAAATTATGAGCCACACACAGTGGGAAAATCAGGCAACAGAAACTGCCTGACTTACAGAGACTTAAAAAACAACTATTTAAATAAGTTCAAACAACTAAAAGTTGTCACAGTTAAAGGTAACAGAAAATATGAAAACATCTCATCAAATACAGAATACCAACAAAGTGATAGAAATTAGAAACATACAAAAAATCTGAATGGAAATGTTGCAGAGGCCGGCACTGCTGGCGCAGAAGGTTAAGCCTCTGCCTGCAGTGCTGGCTTCCCATATGGGCGCCAGTTCAAGTCCCAGCTGCTCCACTTCCAATGCAGCTCTCTGCTATGGCCTGAGAAGGCAGTGGAAGATGGCCTAAGTATTTGGGCCCCTGCACCCATGTGGGAGACCTGGAAGAAGCTCCTGGCTCCTGGCTTCAGCCGGGTCCAGCCCCTGCTGTTGTGGCCATTTTGAGAGTGAACCAGCAGATGGAAAACCTCTCTCTCTTTCTCTCTCTCTCTCTATGTGTTTCTCTCTATGTGTAACTCTTTCAAATAAATAAATAAATCTAAAAAAAAAAAAAAAAGAAATTCTGAAGTAAAAATCTGCAACAATTAAAATTAAAAAATTTACTAGAGGGCCTTAATGGGATACATGAACAGACAGAAGAAAGAATCACCAAATATGGAGATAGAGTATTGGAAATTATGCAACCCAAAGACCAGAGAAAGAAAGGAATGGAGAAAAGTTAAGGCCTCAGAGAAATGTGGTATACTCTTAAGGACATCAATATATGTATAACGGGAACATAAGAGAGAAGGCAAGAGAAAAATACACAAAGAAATAATGGTGGAAAACTTCCCAAATTTGATGACAAATGTTAAGTTACACTTCTTAGAAATGAACTCCAAGTAGAATAATCACAAAGAGATCCGCACCCATTACATCACAGCAAAACTGCTAGGAAGAGCCAAAGCAGCAGAAATATGACTTGTTACATACAAGGGAATTCCAAGAAGATTAACTTCTGAGGACAAAACGCAGTAAGCAAAAAGTGGAATCAACCAGATGTTTACCAGATGATGAATGGATAAACAAAATGTGACATATTCAGACACTTCAACCGCAGAAATGAATAAGCGTGGATTAACCTTGAAAATGCTGTGCTGATGAAAGAAGCCGGGCCCAAAAGCTTACCTACTGAATGCCCCATTTATATGAAGTGTCCAGAACAGGAAAACCATAGAGACACAAAGTCGGCTTGCGGACCCCGCGGGCTGAGGGAAAAAGAGAATGGGCGTGAGTGCTAATGAGTGAGATTCTTTTCAGGGGTGAGAAAAATGTTCTGAAATTAGAGAAGGCTGAGGTTGCCAAACTCTGTGAATATAATAAAAAAAATACTGAATTTTACACTTTGCAAGAGTGAATTTTATAGTGTATAAATCTGTTACAAACAAAACAAGTTAAATAGCCAGGGTTTTTTGTTTTTGTTTTTATTTTGCTTTTGCAGGTGGTCTAGCTACAATCAATCTATAAATAAGGAGCTGGGGTAGATATAAGTTCTTCATGTATTGTTAACTAATTATTACTTCTTACTTCCCCCCTAGAATGAAGAATAAGCGGACCGTTGCTAATTTTTCATTCATAGTCATTTCTAAGATTAAAGTCTTTATAAAAGGATTTCATACTTTGTTGTAAGAAATGTCCTACTTTAGCCTGGCGCCATGGCTCTCTTGGCTAATCCTCCGCCTGTGGCGCCGGCACTCCGGGTTTTAGTCCCGGTCGGGGCACCGGTTCTGTCCCGGTTGCTCCTCTTCCAGGCCAGCTCTCTGCTGTGGCCAGGGAGTGCAGTGGAGGATGGCCCAAGTGCTTGGGCCCTGCACCCGCATGGGAGACCAGGAGGGAGCACCTGGCTCCTGCCTTCGGATCAATGCAGTGCGCCTGCTGCAGCGCACCAGCCGCGGCGGCCATTCTCTAACTCTGCCTGTCAAAAAAATAAAAATAAAAATAAATGACCATGAAAAGAGTGCCTGTGTCTCGTGGCAACTTTGAGGTCCCCAGGGATAATACAAGATTCCCAGTAAGCACTCAATGGGGTTGTCAATCCTATGACTGTTACTGCTGAGATCATGAGAGGCACATCCTTGTATGCCAAGAGTGACCGCCCAACCTCCTATTGTTGTGTGACCTGAAGTTGGGTTTCTTCAAGCAAAGCTGAAGGCTTGGCTATTCCACTCTCTGCTCAGAGATGGAGGGCAGGTTGGATTTTGGAAATGTTGGTGCTTGGCTTGAAAGCACAGCCCCTGGCATGATGCCAGTGAGTTCCTCACCAGGATATCCACCATTAGCCACTGAACTGGCCATGTGCCTGCTGCAAGTGTGTGCAAACGTGTGCCGGGACCCACTGGGGCAATTCTGTCCCATCAAACGAAAGCAACACTCTCACCGCATCTACAGGGAGTAGGCCCGGTCACTACGAACCACAGGGAGTTCTCTGAGCCCTGACTAGTGGGACCCCAGGACACACTCCTCGAGCCCCAGGGGGCTGTGAGAGGTAACGTCTGGCCTCCTCAACAACAGCCCATTGGAGGAAAGGGCTTCTATTTGGCCTGGCAGCTGGTTTACTGGACTCCAGCCCCAGGAACTCTAACTAAAACTTCATGGGCCTCCTATGCTGTGTTGCCAGCCCCCTCACAGCTCTCCAAAAAGCACTTTGGGCATAGTGACTCTCCCCAGAGGAGAACTGGGTCCAAGAGCCAACCATGACTGCCTTCCCCTGCTGGTTGCGAGCAGTGTCCCCTGGCAGAACCCTGCCTGGGCCTGCCCTTCGCTGAGCTACATGACGCTGGCAGGGCTCTTGGTCAAGGAAAGTGGGACCGACAGCCATGACTGCACAGACATCAGAGGGGAGAACCACGAGGAGCTGGCCCTCACTTTCCAAGCACAGTAATTCAAAACTCTGTGTCTGCTCCATTCCTCAAAGACCAGGCCTGACCCGCTGCCAGGGCCAGGTTCGTGGACACGCATCCAGTTCGGCACACACAGCCTTGCATTTGGCTTCAGTGCTCAGCTTCTCACATCTTGAAATTCCAAATAATTTTTGAACAAGGGCTCGTGTGTTTTCAGGGTGCGCTGGGCCTGCAAATTAGGAGCCGGTCCTGCCCCCATTGTTGCTCAAGTAATGCTCAGCTCCACACCTGCCAGCCTTCCTCTCTCCTTTCTGTCTGAATCCTCTCTCTCCTCCCCTAAGGCAAAATGCCGATACACACACACACACACACAAAACCAAAAAAGAAAAGAAAAGAAAAGAAAAGAAAGAACGGAAGGAAGGAAGGAAGAAAGAAAGATTGCAGAAACCTCAAAGGAGAGCACATTACACAAAACACATGTCAAAAAGTGGGTGGAAAAAATGGAACTGAAAGATGTTTGTTTTGGTGCAAATAATTGGACTCCATGCAGTTTTTCCTAATACACATTTTCCCGTGGACTTCTGGAAGACCCTGGTGTCTGGAGTTTTTCTGCTCCACTGCAGATGGAATGGTGAAGGGTGCTGATGGATATGTCAGCTCTCCTACAAAGCTTGAGATTTTCTTGGCTCTGCCCAGAGTTGAGGCTGTGGTAGAGCCTTCTGCCTTGATCCTGGGCTCACGTTCCTGGAAGAAGAACAGAGTATCCTATTCAAGAAGCTCATTTTGTCCTGCCTTTGGAGCTCATGTCCAAAGCAGGACAAGGGTAGGTTCTGAGGCCCACGCTGGCATCCAGCATGCCAGCTGACTTGCTAGGATTTCAGTCTCAGAGCTTCGATTCTGCAAAAATGGGTCACATTCCACATCATGAGGCATTGAGGCTTCAATCACACATCTCCCTTTGTGTCAGGGGCAGATCCTGAACTTTTCTAAAGCTTAGGCTGGTTATTTTTTGGGGTAGGTGGCCATTAATTCAGGCATATGTCCTGTGAGTTATTTATTTTAAATGCAGAGTTAGAGAGAAAGAGAGAGAATCTTCCATCTACTTATTAACTTCCCAAATAGCTCCAATAGCAGGGGCTGGGCTGGGCTGGGCTGGGCCAAAGCCAGGAGCCTAAAAAAGTCCATTCGAGTCTCCCACATGAGTGACAGGGGCCCAAATACTTGAGCCATCTGCTGCTGCTTTCCCAGGCACATTACCAGGGACCTGGGTTGGAAGTAGAGCAGCCAGGACGCAGACCAGCATTCATATGGGATGCTGGCATCACAGGTGGCAGCTTAACCGTCTGCACCCCAATACAAGCCCCTGTCTACCACTTCTGATCTGTGGGCTGGGAGAGCACGCGCATCTGGCTGTGTAATTTTTAGAGGATTCGTTCCCCTTTTCCCTGAAGCTCATTCAGGGACTCCAGGTGTCTCAGTTCATTTTCTGTGGCTTTAATAGTGAACACTGCAGACTGAGTGATTTATAAAGAATAAAGGTGTACTCAGTTTGTGATTCTGAACGTTGAGGCGTTCCAGGCAGGGTGGTTACCTCTGCTGAGGGCCCTCTTGCTTGGGGGTTGGGTTGGGGGCAGGGGGCTCTCAGCAGTGTCCCAAGGCCACACAGGCCATCCACGGGGAGACAGAGCTTGCTAACTGGAGTCCGTCCTCCTTGTCTCTTCTTATGAAGCCACACAGGGCCCTACTTGTGGCTTCATTCAGCTGGAATCACCTCCCCATGGTCCCACCCACAAATATTGTCACTGGATTAAGTTTCTACCCTCATCCTACCTCACAATGGGGATTGAATACCAGCAATAGTGCTGGCGGGGATAAGCCACAGCAGTGGGTGAAGCAGTCTCTCTCCAGCACCATCTCAGATTCATCCTGGGACTGTGCCCAAGGGGCAGAGTGCCGCGTCCCAGCCATGGTTTTCCTTCTGTACAGCCGTGTTTGGGCGGCCATCTGCAGACAGCATTGCGTGTGCACTGAGAGCAGCCGCAAGAATCTTGCTGTTGTCCCAGGACATTCTCCTAACCTCAGAGTGGCCTCTTTGGGGCAGGACGTGTGTAGAGCCTCTCAGGTCTCAGGACTCAGCAAGTCTGCTTCTCCGGGAAGAGCTCACGCCTCTGGGGACTTCTGAGAGCTGAGAGTCTGAACACTCAGAGCCGGGCTGGAACCCCGCCTGGCCCCTGGGCTCAGGGTCACCTCTGGCTTGGTTTCTGCAACCTTCATCTCCTTCACTTCCCGTTTGCCCTGATTCCCTGTGTGTGTGTGTATGTGTGTGTGTGTGTACCAAGGAGTGCAGGGTTTTCCAGAAAAGTCTGCTCAGAAAATAAAATCCCACAGCCCCTGGACCTGATGTGGTCTATGAATATGCCCGTATCTTAAATCCATGCTCTCGCCTCCCGCAGAGACAAATACTAGGTGGGGGCTAGTATTTGCTAGTATTATATATAGTATTATATATATATAACACTGCATAGTATTATATATAATATTATTGCACAGAACAGAGTTTATTTAGCGGTGAGGGCATAAACACACACGTGCGAGAGTGGGCTGCCCCACTGGGAAATACCCAACATGAGCGGGCCAAAGGGTTGCCCGTAATTGACAGAAAGAGAAAATTTCCTACAATGGAGAGGACCCCCTTGGAAAGAGCCCTCTTTTTATAAGGAAGGAGGCGGTACTCCAATTGGATAGACAAACGGGGCGGGGTCTTAGCATCCTTTCTGCACTGGCTTGAGACAAGTGCATCCTGGGAAGGTGGGCGGGTCAAACCGACGGTTAAAGAGACAGCATCTCTTTGCCGGGATACAGGAGTTCCGGCTTGCCAGAACTTTGACTAGTTACACCATAGCGGGATCATTCGCAGTTTTCAGCAAGGGAGAGGAAATGGTCACCCCTGGCCCAGGAGTCCGTGCCCACCACCTGCCCTCGTGCTTCTCAGACACCTCCGCTCCACGCGGGCGGCCTCGTCAGAAACCAGTGCCACTGAGGGATGGCCCGTCACAGGCGGGGCCCCAGCTCGCTTCTTTCCCTGCAGCCTAAGCAGACCAGGGGCCTCACCCGCCCTTCAGAAGAGGAAGCTGCACCCCAGGGAGGGCAGGGATGGGCCGCAGGTCAGTCGCCGCAGTGCATGGCGGACTGGGAGTCCAGGCCTCCTCCCTGAGCCGGCCACTGCCCCTGGCATCTGGGCTGGGGCTGGCACGTGCGGCAGGGCCAGGCTCACCGTGCCATCTTCCCCGGCAGTGGAACCTGGTGTGCGAGGATGACTGGAAGACTCCGCTCACCACCTCCCTGTTCTTCGTGGGCGTGCTTATCGGCTCCTTCGTGTCCGGCCAGCTGTCCGACAGGTAGGGACGTGGGAGGGTTGGGGTGTAGGGAGGGCCCCTGATCAGTCACAGCCCGCCAGCAGCCGTCACCCGGAATCAGGCCTGACAGTGAGCACTCGCCGTTCACTCGCGGCTGCTGGGGGCTGCAGAGCTGCGCCACACGGGAGGCGGTGGCCCCTGCTGTTCCCTGGTGGCCAGAGCAGGAGGTGGGAGCCCAGTGACCATGATGGGGAAGGCTTCCCAGAGCAGTGCCTGTCCCACGCCAGCTCTTGGGACCTCAAGCCAATGGGCTAACATCTGAGTTTGGAAAAAGGGGCAGGAGGGCACTCGACTCGCACCTGTGCTCCATTCTGGCCAGCCGCCACTACCGGCATGTGACTTAAACCCCCTGCTGTGTCACCAACAGCCATTGCTGGAAACATCTTCCCCTAGAAGTGTGGTTTCCAGTTCTGGTTATGTGTGACTCTCACTGCAATACCTAAACCACGTCCCCAACAAGCAAGAATCTCAGGAGGCAGACGCCCTCCATGGTCACTGGGGTTACATCCTCCTCAGCCCATTGGCTGAAAATACGGTAATTGACAATGCTTTGGATACACCTGGCCTACTGCAGTGCTAGCTTAGCCACATAGCGCACTGTGGAGCCGTAGAGCTTCCCCTGGTGAGGAAGGGGCAGACCGGGAGCTGCACCCCCTGCAACCAACATTAAGAAAGGCACTGTCCTGGGGATCTGTTGGTTCTGGGTTCACAGAATCCCCACATCACTGCTGCAAGAAGCATTGGCAGTCTGTGCTGTACCCACTTTCCAGAAACGTGCTGGCAGCTTCCTCCTGCGGCTCCAAAAGAGCGGACCTCCACCCGGCGCTTGCGCAGCTGCCCTGGGGTTTCAGGATGGCGTGCCTTTGCAGGGAGCTTAGAATCTCAAGGATGCCTCCCCACAGGCACGCTGCCTGGGACCTCGCCAAGGAGAGAGCTGGAGAAAATGTGTCGGAGCCCTGGAAACAGACAAGTGTGCAGCACTGCCTGACTCAGGGCCTCGAACCACGCCCAACTCACAGCCTTGCCACACCCTGCACTTCTCACGTTCTGTGTTCTGTCTCCAGGTTTGGCAGGAAGAACATTCTCTTCTTGACCATGGCCGTGCAGACTGGCTTCAGCTTCCTGCAGATTTTCTCCATCAGCTGGGAGATGTTCACCGTGCTGTTTCTCATCGTGGGAATGGGCCAGATCTCCAACTATGTGGTGGCCTTCATACTCGGTAGGACTGGCTTCCTCCAACCTTCTCAAAGGCTGGGGAGGAGGGCCCCCGCCATGTGCTTCTGGAGCTTGATCAGTCTCCAGTAGTGTGTGTTGGGGAGAGGCTGTACCCAGAGGCTCCTCCAGCTAGTCACAGGCCTGGGGGCCCATGCAGTTACTCAGGGTGGGTGATGTGCCCAAGACACAGTTGGGAGAGCCACATGCCAGACAGGAGGAGTCTGGTAATGACCTGCCATGCTTGGGCAGATCTGGTCTCCCCCTGAGTCAGAGCTCACTCCCTTAGCTATCAGCTCTGCTGCAGGCAAGCCTCACTGCTCTGATAGCAGCCTTGTCTCCGACTGCAGCTGCCGGGACTATGGGGCAGGCTGCAGGAGGGAGAGTAGTCAGTGACAAGACCCTGAGAAGGCCCCCAGGACCTTCACCAGCTCTTTCTGGGAGAAACTGAGGTGAGCTCCAGGCAAGGTGATCAGAAGTGGAAGTCCCCCACTGCCCTCTGAGCCCACTGTAGGGGCAGGGGAGCACAGGGGGGATGAGGGGAGCATTTGATGGCGACTGCTGGCCTCTCTGGTGGGATCACACGGCCCAGTGGCTCCCTGCCACTGCAGGGCAGTTACTAACCATGCCCCTGTGATGCAGGCTCACGTGTTCCCCTTGTCTCTAGTGTCTGGTCCTGGTTAGGTGGCTCGGTGTGCTTCTAGGAGTCTCATGACTCACTGGCCGTGGAGATGCCACATTCACTTAGCTGATGACTTGACAATGACGTGCATACCCTCTGTCAGGTTGCCAGTCTGGCATTGTTCAAATTCCACTCTTTAATTAGGAGCGAAGATTCTTGCCCTGGGTCCAGCCTCAGTGTCTCCAGAGAGGGGAGGTGGGAAGGGCATGCCCAAGCCACACAATCCCCACAGCTGGCACGCGTTTCAGCAGACCTCAGCAAGAGGGGCCGTGCTCATCCCTGCAGGGGGACAGAGGGAGCAGGGATTTCTGGAAGAAGGTCCTTATGGAGAGGGCACAGGGAGCTCCAGGCTGGGGGTGCAGGAAACTGGAAAGTGGAAGGACTTAGGACAGAAATTGCAACCTGCTGGCCACGGGAACAGAGCAAAGCGAACAGGCATGGCACAGCCCATTGTTCTTGTGTTCTGAGTCCCCAGACCCGATCTTCCTTACGGTGATCCTACTGGCGTGCAGCTCTGCTTGTGCTAGAGCCATCCCAGAGAGCACTGTGCCTGACGCCAGCAGGCCCAACCACAGGAGGACTGGAAGGAACATCTGGAATGCCAGGGCGGAAAGTCACAGTGAGGCCCCAGAGCCCTGTTCCTGTGCCAGGCTGTGGCAGTGCCGGGCCCTGCAGAATGGCCAGTGTTAAGACCTGCCTCTCCAAAGGTGCAAGGTCCTTCTCTTTGGGGCCTCCCTGTTATGAGTGGGGGAAGCAAAGAGTGTGCACACAGGCCTCCTGCAAGTAAGGCCTGCTCCTCTGTCCCTGATACTACCATCCATCTCCTCTCTGCTCCCCATTCAACTTGTGGTCCCATGTGCAGTGCTGAGGGTCACCATAGCCCAGATGTGAGAAGCCAGCTATCATTGGGCAGGTGCCCTGGGGACCTCCCTAGCTGTTGTTTTACTCCCTTGTGCTCTGTGAGAAACTGCTGACTTCTGTGTCCTGGCCTGAGACTTGTTGGGTTGGGTTCTGGGGTCTGAAAGTCTGAGAGTGTCACTGAAAACCATCTGGGAGTGGCCGTCTCCCCCTGTGCCAGACACAGGGCAAGAATAAGGTGGCTGCGGGCTTTCCTGAAGCACAGCAGCGGCCTCTAGTGGCTCAGGGCTAGCATAGCCAGATTTCAGGTTATCTTTAGCGTGCAGCCAACTGAGAGGTGGTGGCTGTGCTGAGCTCGGTTTGTCCCTTCAATTCTGCCCTTGGATCTGGGGAGGAAGGGGCCAGCAAGGCCCTTGGTGAGAATATCCTGTCTCAGGAGTCTTTAAGTGATTTTGGAAGGTCTGATTACTCCCATTCTCAAAGCGGTGCAAGAATGGGTCCCCTCCTTGGGCCACTTTTTAAAATTAATGAACCAGTCAGTTGCAGGAGGCTAGAAGCTGTAAGGAAACAGCAGAACTGCCCAAAAGTGTCATAGAATGGACACACTAGTGATGGTGCTGCCAGAGTGACACTGGTTAGGGAGGGAATCAGCACTCAGGACCAAAGATACTGGCCCTACCCCCGTGTGGCTGCCCCAGCAGCTCTGTTTCCCAGAAATGCTCTCAACTTGTCCAGTCTGCTCTTCCATCCCCATAACTAATGGCTGAAATGCATTCTACATGGAAAGTGACTGGCCCTCTGTCCTGGGTGATGCTTCAGTCAGTGCAGTGTTTCCTGGGGCTCCTAGTATCAACTCCCATGTGACACTGCTTTGGACATGCTGTGCCATTTAAGGCTTTGCTTCCTCTGACCAGCAAGACATTCCTGCTTTTAATAAGAATGTAGCCGATGGCACCTTCCTTATACCTTTGGCTACAAGGAAGCGCAAGAAATGTGAAATCCAGCTTCGTCAATTCAGCAGCTTCTATCAGCTGTGCATTTTTCAAAATTTTTAAAAGATTTATTTTATATTTAAAAGGCAGAGAGTTACAGAGAGGGAGACACAGGGAAAGAAAGAGTGCTACCTTCTATCTCCTGGTTCACTCCCCAAATGGCTATAACAGTGCTGAGCTAGGCCAAAGCCAGGAGCCTTTAACTTCATCCTGGTCTACCACATAGCTGGAAGGTGTCCAAGCACTTGGGCCATCATCTGCTTTCCCAGGCACATTAACAGGGAGCTGGATGGGAAGTGGAGCAGCCAGGACTCAAACCCATGCTCATATGGAATGCCAGCATCATAGGTTGACCTGGTGCCTGGCAACAGTGGCCCTGTATTGAAATATAATTTTGTCTTAGTCTGCTTGGAATACCATTTTAAACAATGCCACAGCCTGGGTGACTGAAGCAATGGAAACTTATTTTTCCTCAGTTATAGAAATCCAGAATTAAGGTGCCGGTGGAGTTCAGGTGTGTTGAGAACTCTCTCCTTGGGTTTTCCCTGTGTGCTCACATGGCCTTGCTGCTGTGAGAGAGCTCAGGTAGTGATGAGGAGAGGAAGGAGGGGCCGCTGTCTTCAAAGTCATCAGCCACATGGTTTGGTTCTTCCCCCAGGGCACACATTTTTAACTTTCCTTTACATTTTACTTTAGTGCTACCCTTATTTCACTGTACTTCAATATAAGCTGCATCAAAACCTGCCAGGGATGAGGTGGCTACAAATCCATAGGACAAAGATCATCAGTGCAGTCGTTACTAATGACGTGGGTCACAGATAGGAGGCAGGTAACATTGCTGAGTATACTTTTTATAACTGTATTTTTTGTTTTATTCAAAAGACAGAGTCAGAGACAGAAACAGAAAGAGAGATCTTCCATCCACTGGTTCATTCAAATGTCCCCCACAGCTGGGAGTGCACAAGGCTGAAGACAGGAGCCAGAAACCAGTCCAGGTTTCCCATGTGGATGGCAAGGACCCAGTGGTTGAGCATCACGCTTCCGCCCTCAGGACAAGTTAGCAGGAAGCTGGGATAGGAAACAGCCAGGACTTGAACCTAGACATTCTGACATGGGATGCAGGCATCCCAAGCAGCTTAACCACTGCTCCAGCCGTCCATCCCAGAAAGGTCATTTTGACCCCAGCGTTCTGCGCAGGCTTATAGATGAGAGTGGGGAAGCCCTGAGCAGGGGGCATCTACTGATCTGATGGGAATTCTGGGTGTTTTCTGGGAGTACCAAAGTACTGCTGTCTTCTGTCATCCTTGTGGTCAAGTGCTCTGAAGTCTCTCTCATCCCCCTGGTGTGCAGCATACTGCAGATGTTTGGGGGGAAGGGAATAAGTACCCCTGAGTGCCTACCTTCTTGCCAGGCACTTCCCACCATCTCAGTCTTTACAACAGTCACTCTAGGAAGTAGGACTTAACAAAGCCACTTGGTAGCATTTTGGTGCCAAAGAGCCCGGCTCTGTCCACACACCTGATGGAGGCATTCCCAGCTCAGGGATACTGGGCCCATCTCTATCCTGGCAGCGGCACCACCATCGTATCTCTCTCTCTCTCTTTTTTTCAAGATTTATTTATTTTTATGGAAGGCAGAGTGACAGAGAGGCAGAGGCAGAGGCAAAGGCAAAGGCAGAAAGAGAGAGATCTCCCATCCACTGGTTCACTCCCCAAATGACCACAATGGCCAGAGCTGGGCCTATCCAAGGCCAGGAGCCAGGAGCTTCTTTCAGGTCTCCGATTCAGGAGCAGGAGCCCAAGGACTTGGGCCCTCTCCTCCTGCTTTCCCATGCTATAGCAGAGAGGTGAATCAGAAGTGGAGCAGCCGGATCTTGAGCCAGCACCCATATGGGATGCCAGCCTTACAGCTTTTACCCACTATGCCACAGTGCCGGCCCCCTGTCTCGCCTCTTGAGCTGTGTCTCCTGCCAGCCTCTGTTGGCCATTCCTGCCATGTGGAATCGGCTGACTGACACAGAAGGGCCCTGATCTACCTGGAAGGGAGCCTGACCTTCTCTGAATCGTGCCTCTTGGAGGCAGCACTCCGATTCAGGCAGAGGCCACGGCCCTGAGGGATGATCTGCAGGAATCCAGGCTGTTCTCCTGGTGTCCCTCAGAGGGCCTGGGGCCTCAGCTGGCCCAAGGACCAGCCCAGGAAGGGAAAACACAAGTTCTCCCTACCCATCGGTCTCCCCTAGAGCCCCAGCTGAAGATGGCTTTGCAGGGCTGAGGCTCTGCCCCAGGCGCTCTTTGCTTGGGACCTGGATCAGAATCCATAATTCAAACAGATCTGGTTCAGATTACACTACTTACTATGGTTGAGTGAATTCAGGCCACTGGCTTTAACTCTTTCAGTCTCAACTGATGATGTGTAAAACAGGAATAATATCAGCTCTTACATAATTGCCACAAAGAGACAAGGAGATTATGTATGCAAACCCTTAGCCTGGTTCCTGGCAAAACACTCAAAACATGCTAGGCTGGAAGATGATGATGATGATGATGATGATGACGACGACAATGACAATGGTGTCTGAGGAAGAGTGACTGCCCGCAAGTCAGAGAGCAGGGAGCAGAGGCAGCAAGGAATTGTTTAGGTTTATTCCATCCCTCTTGCTTGGTACTCAGAAGGCAGAGAGGCCAGCTGTCAGAGCTTCTGTCCCCTACGTGGACTCTGCAAGGTTACAACTGTTGTTCTGGTTCAGGCTTAGAGAGTCACCTGGCGCCCTAGTGTGTAACCTTTTCTCTTCTGTGACTGGGGTTATGAAGGTAGGTGGGAGCTCCCTGACTTTGCAACCCGACCAGACTGCGCTTTATCTGTGCCATGATCAGTTTCTCTGCCACTTCCCTTCTAAACCCCTGCTCAGGAATAAAGCACGCCCCGCCCCGCCCCGCCCTGCCATCAGTTCCCCTCCTCCGTGTGGTAGCTAACCGAGGTTCAGGAGCCAGGGCACACAAGAAGATCTTTCATGAGGTAAGATCCGGAGTCCTGCCCATGTCCCCGAGCATGCCAGGTCCTATCTGGGTGGCGCTGGCAGCCCCGGATTCACCCTGGGCAGAGCAGAGCAGGAGCCATCAGCTGCTTCAGAGTCAGAACAGTACCTGCCAACACAAAGTCGTGGGCCTCAGAGGTGCTCAGGGAAAGCTTTATGGAACCCCCTGGGTATGTGGCCCGCTCCGGGGCCATGGGCTGCAGAGGCAGCAGAACAGCTCCTTCTTTCTTTCCTTGGTCTGAAGCTTGTGTCTGCCTGGGGCTGCCCTCCAGGCACGTTGTGGCCGTGCAGGAATCCAGCCCTGCGTGCCGGGCGCCCTGCCCCAGGCTCCTGCGCAGCCAGCTGGGTCCTGTTGACTTGTCAGGACTCAAGGGCAGGCAGGGGTGTCCTCAGGTGGTGGAGGAAACTAACTGTGAGCTACATACAGTCATCACCGGTTCCCTGGTGGTCCCCTGTCTGCCGAGGCGCAGCTGAGAGAAGCACTGATGGCACTGGTGTCCCGCACTGCTCTCTGCCTTTCCCGCTGGGCTCTTATCTCGGAAAGGTGGCGTTCTCAGAAGGGTTCTACCTCCTAGAGTGGGCGTAATATTTCTGGGACTCAGGATGGCCTTAAAAAATAAGTCTCTGGTTTGTTTTGCAATCTCCTGAAAACTCATCCTTCAGAGCCGCCTGGGGTCATCCCCTCTTCCTCCACTGACCGACCACCGCCGCTGCTCCTGGCCCTAGGCAAACGCCTTTTCCCTTTCCTCAGTGGTTGAAGTCTGGACTCCAGCTGCCGGATGGTGATAGAAACAGCACATATTAAAGTGGATTACAATGCTAATACTCCTCCCTTGTTTTGAACAGGAACAGAAATTCTTGGCAAGTCAGTTCGTATTCTATTCTCTACGTTAGGAGTGTGCACATTTTTTGCAGTGGGCTACATGCTGCTGCCACTGTTTGCTTACTTCATCAGAGATTGGCGGATGCTGCTGCTGGCGCTGACGGTGCCGGGGGTGCTGTGTGTCCCGCTGTGGTGGTGAGTGTGGCTCGTCCCAGCTGGGCTCTCTGCTGCAGGCGGGCACACCTGCAGCCGAGAACCTCCCACTGAGCTGGCCTGGGCTTGCGTGACCTCCACTGGGGCTTGCTCAGGCCTCTTTGTGGGTGGGCCTGTGTGCTGGGGTTTCAATCTGTGCCCCTCAATGCACTATTCTCAGGAATTCTAGTCCCTCCTGGACTCTCCCCACTTTTTTTTTTTAAGATTTATTTATTTATTTGAAAGCACACATTACTGAGAGAGATTGAGAGAGAGAGAGAGAGAGAGAGAGAGAGAGGAGAATCACTCTCCAAATGGCCACAACAGCCAGGGCTGGGCCGGGCCAAAGCTAGGAGCCAGGGACTCCATCCCGGTCATCCATGGGGGTGCAGGGGCTCAAGTGCTTGGGCCATGTTGAGCTTTCCCAGGTGCATTAGCAGAGGACTGGATCAGAAGTAGAGCAGTCAGGACTTGAACCAGCACCCACATGGGATGCTGCAGTTGCAGGCATCAGCTTAAACCTCTGCGCCACAACGCAGCCCCTCTCCTCACACTCAGGCATTGCTGGTTGTTGTGTGGTGATGGTGGTGTTGCGTTTTGCTGTTTTTACTCTACCCCCAGATGTCATCCCTTTTCTTCCTCTAGTGCATCTTTTTCTCTGTTCAATTACAGTACGGTCAGCTCTCAGTATTTCTGGGCTCTGCATCCTCAGATTCAGCTAATTGAGAATGGAAAAATACATTTTTTTTTTTTGACAGGCAGAGTGGACAGTGAGAGAGACAGACAGAGAGAAAGGTCTTCCTTTGCCGTTGGTTCACCCTCCAATGGCCACCGTGGCCAGCGCACCTCACTGATCCGATGGCAGGAGCTAGGAGCCAGGTGCTTTTCCTGGTCTCCCATGGGGTGCAGGGCCCAAGCACCTGGGCCATCCTCCACTGCACTCCCTGGCCACAGCAGAGAGCTGGCCTGGAAGAGGGGTAACCGGGACAGAATCCGGCGCCCCAACCAGGACTAGAACCTGGTGTGCCGGCGCCGCTAGGCGGAGGATTAGCCTTGTGAGCCACGGCGCCGGCCAAAATACAGCTTAAAAAAAAAAAAAAATTCCATCTGTGGCGCTGAACGTGTACAGACTTTTTTCATTATTCCCTAAACAATATGTAAACACCTACTTACCTAACATTTGCACTGGACTAGGTATTACCTGTATCTAGAGATGACTTGAAGTATGCAGGAGGATATGTGGAAGTCAAATGCCATTTTCTAGACAGGACTTGAGCATCCTCAGAGCTTAGTGTCTGTGGAGGGTCCTGGAATTCCCCATGGGCACCGAGGAACACCATAAAGTAATTATAAGCAATGATAACTCCAAGGTGTGCCTGTTCGCCTGCTTTATCTTGAAGAGTGAGAGAATTTTTTTTAAAGATTTATTTAACTGAAAGTCAGAGTTACACAGAGAGAGGAGAGGCAGAGAGAGAGAGAGAGAGAGAGAGGTCTTCCGTGCAATGGTTCACTCCCCAGTTGGCCACAACTGCCGGAGCTGTGCCGATCCAAAGCCAGGAGCCAGGAGCCAGGAGATTCCTCTGGGTCTCCCACGTGGGTGCAGGGGCCCAAGGACTTGGCCCATCTTGTACTGCTTTCCCAGGCCATGGCAGAGAGCTGGATCAGAAGAGGAGCAGCCGGGACTAGAACCTGTGCCCATAGGGGATGCTGGTGCTTCAGGTCTGGGAATTAACCCGCTGCGCCACAGCACCGGCCCCAAAGTGAGAGAATTAATTTGTTTAATGAGTTGTTAGAGAAGGGCTCTCTTTCCCCCTCCCATCCCTACAACTTAATTTTGACCTAACATTTATGGGAACAGCAGTGTTTGGAGATTCTGGTCTCAGTCTTACCCAACGTAATTATCTGGTGGGGGCGGATCTCACGTGAGAGAACAGATTAAGAATAATGGAATAAGGTCCCAACCATACCTCCTTTTTTGTGATTTGCCAGTTCTTTGCTTTTTCACATTTAAGCAAGTGGAAAGAGGATTTCTACCACTGGTGGATCTGGTACCTGCCCCTGTTAGTTCTTCTTGGTCTGCTTTTATTAAATCAAAATCCAGTTTTATATCAGTGACTGGTCTTACTGCACTGCTTGATTTGTATCTGCTTACATATGATACAAGTTTCTTTGATCATTTTTTGACCCATTTCTTTGATCATAGACTTGACCTTGAGGCTGCCCTCCCACACCCCACCTGGAAGTTAGGTCTGGAATGTCCTTGATCCCTGGTCCTTGCTGTAACTCTTTGGCCACTGTACAGATTGACAGGTCTGACCAGGTGGCTCTGGCTAGACCACCCAAGCTACTGTCCTTTTATGTCCTCCAAGACTACTACACTTTTCCAGTGTAAACTCTTGGCATGGAGTGGAAAAGGCATGTTTTTCTTTTTCTTCCTTTCTCCCATAGAATTTGAGAGAGCATTATTTAAAAGTTAATATTATTTTGATTTGGAGGTTTCTCTGGGAGCTCAGTCTGAGGTCAAGAGTGCCGTGTGAGAGTCAGTCCAGAAACACCACCCCAGACTTACAGGGGCAGAGTTGTTTTCTGGATTGAGAGCATCATCATGATCATCATCATCATCACGCCCTTTGTCCCCCTCTCCACGATTGCTTTTGAATTTGTCAGAAAACATGGAGTGACCAGATATTCTCTCTTTTTTTATTTTTTATTTTTATTTTTTATTTTTGTCAGGCAGAGTGAACAGTGAGAGAGAGAGACAGAGAGAAAGGTCTTCCTTTTTGCCATTGGTTTACCCTCCAACGGCCGCCGCGGCCGGCGCACTGCGGCCGGCGCATCGCACTGATCCGAAGGCAGGAGCCAGGTCCTTCTCCTGGTCTCCCATGCGGGTGCAGGGCCCAAGCACTTGGGCCATCCTCCACTGCACTCCCGGGCCACAGCAGAGAGCTGGCCTGGAAGAGGGGCAACCGGGATAGAATCCGGCGCCCCGACTGGGACTAGAACCCGGTGTGCCGGCGCTGCAAGGTGGAAGATTAGCCTATTGAGCCACGGCGCCGGCCCCAGATATTCTCTTAAGACACAGACAAGATATTCAAATATTTTTCTCTGCCTCTTCACACGATTGATTTTTTTGTGGTTTATCTGATGTATATGAAAGGTAGAAAGAGAAAGAGAGATAAAGACAAATCTCCATCTACTGGTTTACTCTCCAGATGTACTTGACAGCCATGAATGAAGGGCCAGGCTGAAGCTGGGAGCCCAGAATTCAATCCGGGTCTCCCACACGAGTATCGGGGACCATCACTTCCTGCCTCCTAGAGTGCACATTAGCAGGAGGCTGGAATGGAGGGTGGAGCTGGGACTCACACCCGTGTGCTCTGCTATAGGCAGTGGGTATCCTAAGTGGCAGCTTAACTGCTGTACCTAATGCCCAACCTTCAAATGAATGTTTTTAATCATCTCTGTTCTCTGGCTTTAGTTGTCACTTTGGCCTAAGAAAGCAATACTTTCAAAATATTTTAAAATCAGCCTGATCACTATACGAGTTTATCTGAAACAGAGGGAGGGAGAGAGAATAAACTGCAGAGCTCTGATGACCACAATGAGGATGGTAGCAATTGGCTCAGCTCAGGACCATGTCCCACAGCATGGAGCAGCTCTGATGGGTGTCCACTGCCCATCCTCTCCCCCTGCCCTGAGTTCCCAGAGGAGAAGGTCCATCCACAAAGAGCTGCTCACTTGACCCCAAGGAGAATTCTTCCTTCTGTTGCCTACAGGCTGACGCATGAGTGCTCCCGTTTATGGTGGGCACCCAATTCCAGCCCAGGACTGCCTCAGAGAGAGGGCAGCACTAACAAGCTAGGTGTTCAACTTGAAAGTTTAGCCACATACTTGTCATTTTCCTATGG
The DNA here is from genome assembly GCF_051225735.1 of Oryctolagus cuniculus. Lineage (NCBI taxonomy): Eukaryota > Metazoa > Chordata > Mammalia > Lagomorpha > Leporidae > Oryctolagus > Oryctolagus cuniculus. The sequence goes on from NC_142872.1 coordinate 22,150,237, forward strand.
AAACTAAATGGCTTACTTTTTTTTTTTTTTTAATTTGACAGGCAGAGTTAGACAGTGAGAGAGAGAGAGAGACAGATAGCTCTTCCTTTCATTGGTTCATCCTCCAAATGGCCGCTATGGACGGTGCTGCATTGATCCAAAGCCGGGTGCTTCTTCCTGGTCTTCCATGCGGGTGCAGTGCCCAAGCACTTGGGCCATCCTCCACTGCTCTCCTGGGCCTCAGCAGAGAGCTGGACTGGAAGAGGAGCAACTGGGACTAGAACCCAGTGCCCATATGGGATGCCGGCACCGCAGGTTGAGGATTAACCAAGTGAGCCAAGGCGCCAGCCCCTAAATGGCTTACTTCTGAACATCTTGTCCTTGAGGGCAGGACTTCCTGAAACAGTGATTGGCAGTCACTGGACTGGGATGACAGGGTGACATTCAGATCTACTGTACACCCTGCTCATTTATGTGACACAGACTCTCCAGCAACTCCCCCACCATGTATAATCTGAATTAAATCTACACAGAGAACATAGTATGCATTCGCATGTAGCACTCCATCAACTTTTGAAATGATCAACTAGACTGGTTTGTTGTTTTTAAGATTTATTTATTTGAAAGGCAGAATAACAGAGAGAGAGGGAGATACAGAGAGAAAGAAATCTTACATCCACTGGTTCACTTCCCACATGACAGGACTAAGCCAGGCTGAAGCCAGCAGACTGGAGCTCCATCAGGGTCTTTCATGTGGGTGCGGGGCCCAAGTACTTCAGCCATCTTTCACTGCTTTCCCAGACACATTAGCAGAGAGCAGAGAGCAGGATCAGAAGCAGAGCAGCTGGTACTTGGCGCTCCAATATGGATTGCTGGCGTCACAGGTGGCAGCTTAATCCACTGCGCCACTCTGCTGGCCCCTAGACTTGAAATTTTGTGCACCTGAGAAAACCAAGGCAGTTCAAGAAGTGGATTTCCCAATGTCCCTGGAATTTTCAGTGAGCTAGAAATGAGAGGGAAATTTGAAGCGAGCCCCTGCAGATGTCTCAAGTTTCCTTTCAAAGACCTGGCAGTGAAAGGTCACAGGTGTGAGCAGCTGGGGTGGGGAAGCTGCACACTAAGAGTCAGAGCCTGTAGAAAGACAAGTGTGGTCCTGGTAGGTATAGCGTGGCTGGGGAGAGACACTTCCCAGCAACAGAGGTGTGTGTGAAGCACTCACGTGTGCGGTGGCTGCTCGTCAGACCTCTGCGTGTTGTCTCATGCGGTAGCCGCCGGTTGAGTGCAGCTCTTTAAGGTAAAAAGTAATTAGGTGTTCATTTCTGAGTCCCAGTAGCCACACTATCGCAATGACCACATGTGGGTGTGGCTACTATACTGGACAGCACAGATATAGGACATTTCAGAAGCTGGACAAAGGAGCTCTAGTTAGGAAGGTAGTGACCTAACATCGTCACAGTTCCTATGGGAATCTTCCAAATCAATCAAGGGAATATTCCAAAAAATGCAGAAGGGGCTCGTTTTTTCTTTTTTTATTATTATTATTATTATTGACAGGCAGAGTGGACAGTGAGAGAGAGAGACATAGAGAAAGGTCTTCCTTTGCCGTTGGTTCACCCTCCAATGGCCGCCGCGGTTGGTGTGCGGCGGCCAGCGCACCGCACTGATCCAATGGCAGGAGCCAGGTACTTACCCTGGTCTCCCATGGGGTGCAGGGCCCAAGGACCTGGGCCATCCTCCACTGTACTCCCTGGCCACAGCAGAGAGCTGGCCTGGAAGAGGGGCAACTGGGACAGAATCCGGCACCCCGACCGGGACTAGAACCCCGTGTGCCGGCGCCGCAAGGCGGAGGATTAGCCTAGTAAGCCACGGCGCTGGCCAAGGCTCGTTTTTTCAACCCATGTGCTGCTAGGCTGAGGAAGGGAGTTGCAGGTTGGCCATTTGTCACGTTGGGTTTCCCTCTAAGCTAATTCCCAGTGTAGCATTGCGGCCTATTCATTATAGGAGGCCTACATATTTGCTACTTTTAATCTATTTTCTAGGATAACTAAGTACTGACAAATAGGTAAGGAAAGCAAGAGAATGGCTCAGAGGGTCTAAAAAATAAAACTTAGGCAAGGAGAAAAGCCTTACATTTGTAGCAGTATTTGAGCTTGAGTTATAAATGTGTATATACTATCTAAGTTAAAAAATTAAGGGTTGAGACTTTAAAAATAATAATAATAAAAAAAGGATCACATCTTCCAAAACCCAGTTTGTCACTCGCTGACCTGGGAAACTTTAAAAGCCACAGGGACGTCTAAAGGAGGCCCAGTGCCCTCACCTTTTTCTCTCATTTCAGGAGGTTCTAGGGGGACACGAGTGCTCTGGGCTTTACCCAGTAAACTTGTGACCATCCCCAGCTCAGGTACCAGGAATCCTCCAAAGCATGGACATGCCAGGAAGATGGTTTCTCCTCTTGGGGGACTTAAATCTACTGGCTGTGCTTCTTTTAGAATAGCCCTGCCTATGCACTGGCTCAAATGTACCCATAGATAAGTCACCCTTTATGGTCTGGGCTCAAGCACAACTGATAACCAGTCTTGTGATTAGATCTAAAGTTTAAAACTTGAAGATGATTTTATTTATTCCTATGATCCAATAGAAATCTTTGGGAGATTCTCTCCCAATTAACCATAAAAAGAAACAAAAAACTAAAATTTTATTAAATTAAAATGATATGGGGGCAGCTTATAGTTAATAGTGTCACTCCCTGCTGCAGTGAAAAGGTATAAACTATTAAAAATTAATTCTAGGTTTATTCCTGAATCTCCACGGTGGCTGATATCCCAGAGGAGATTTAGAGAGGCTGAAGAAATCATCCGAAAAGCTGCCAAAATGAACAAGACAGCAGTACCAGTGGTGATATTTGATCCTGTGGAGGTGAGTGTCCTCAGGTGTTTCCTGTGAGTACCAGCTATGCATTCTTGGCTTTATGGAATTTAGTTTAATTCAGTATTTGTTAAGAGTCCACAATGTACCAGGCATTGTACTAGATCTTAGGAACATAATTGTGAATACATTTTGAGATACAATGCATCTGAAAGGGCTGTTTAAGAATTAAGTCCTGGTCTGGGCATTTGGTGGAGTGGCTAAGACACCACTTAGGACACCAAGAGTGCCCTGGTTTCAGTCTTGGCTCTGCTCCCAATTCCAGCTTCCTGCTGATGCATACCCTGGAGGTAACAGGTTATAGCTCAAGAACTTGGGCCCCAGCCACCCATGGGAGATGTGGATTGAATTCTTGGCTCCTGGCTTCAACCTGGCCCAACCCCTGTTGTGCAGGCACTTGGGGAGTGAACCAGTAAACAAGAGATGTCTGTCTTTCAAGTAAATAAATCATTTTTAAAAATTAAATGCAGCAGTATATATAAACTGCTTAGCAAACAGCAAGTGTTATTAAATATTAGTTGCCTTTGGGCCGACGCCGCGGCTCAATAGGCTGATCCTCTGCCTTGGGCGCCGGCACACTGGGTTCTAGTCCTGGTTGGGGCACTGGATTCCGTCCCAGTTGCATCTCTTCAAGTTCAAGTCTCTGCTGTGGCCTGGGAAGGCAGTGGAGGATGGCCCAAGTGCTTGGGCCCTGCACCCACATGGGAGACCAGGAGGAAGCACCTGGCTCCTGGCTTTGGATCAGTGTGCTGGCTGCAGCAGCCATTGGGGGGTGAACCAACGGAAAAGGAAGACCTTTCTCTCTGTCTTTCTCTCTCTCTCACTGTCCACTCTGCCTGTCAAAAAAAAAAAATATTAGTTGCCTTCACTTTGCAAATTTATCTCCACCTTTTTATTTGCGTTGCTTCAGATCACTGACTCAGTTATGTACTGATGATAAGTAAATGTGCACATTAAGTGAAAAAAAGCGTTTGAGAGCTGGTCCACCCTTGGTTCTGTCCTGTGCCCTCAGCCTTCCCAAAGCCTGCTGAGGCTCTGTGCTTATCTTTAGTATTGCTGTGTGTCACGTGTGGAGCCATAAGGCCTGTGAGCCCAGCCTCGGGGACTCTCCCCAGAGGTGGTGGCTGTGAGGAGGAGCTGGTAGTGCATGGCAGCAGCCGTGCAGTCTAATGGTTAGTGAAGATACACGGTGTGCTGTGCCCAGTGCCAGTTCCTAGAGAAAACAACAAAAATAAGGTGCAGCCCTTATACTAAAGGAGCATAGAATGTTATGAATGGGGCAAAGAGAATACACTGAAGAGATAAATGATGACATCAGGGAGGTGACGTTGGGCCAGCAGTTAGAGAAGGAAAGCAGGTGGCTTGAAGGCTGAAGAGGCAGGTGCAAGCCAGGGAGGACAGTAAGATTCACTGCGATGACTGCAAAAGATGGAGCAGGGTGTTCCGGGCTATAGCAGTGGGGGCTGCTCAGGATCCTGGAAGATTCTGGTGGCTGCAATGGTTGTGTGTGTGCCCTGCGCAGAAGTGTGCACTCGGCTTCCCCAGAAAGCAGACTGTGGAAGAAGCGGGTGTGCTGTGCTCTGCCTGGGGCCTTCATCCACCCCTGGCCTGCAGGACCTTCTCCTGAAGCAGGTGCCCTAGAGGCTTAATTACAGTGGCTCTGAACCCGAGCTCTCAGGGAGATAACAGGAAAAAGTGTCCCTTAATCCTTTGCCTTTCAAACCCTGAAGTCCGTTCCCAGGCTTAGTCATTTTCATTGGAGGTAAAAACAACAGTGGGAGTTCTGAAAGTGTCTGCCCTTCAGGGCTCTGCTGAGTGTTTGTTGGTATTTATTGGGATGTGACCTGATTGTTATCATTGAGAAACTTCCAGTCTGGTTGTAGAGATGAAATGAGAGCAATTCTAACATAGATAAAAGATACACAGTGATGGGTAAGATAGAATTAAGTCCAGGGCCCAGTCACATGCTCTGACCACGCCTTGCTTCTTCCAGCTGAACTTGCCCATTGAGCCTGACATGGACAAGCCTCCCTCCCACTGAGTGCTTTCCTGCTGCTCTGCCATTTCCCCCGCTCACCTCCCAGGACCAGATCCTGTTCAGGAGGTGCAGAACCCTGTGCCAGCACATGCAGCTGTCCACAGTGGCAGCGAGGAGCCCACCTGGTAGCATAGTTGGCTCAGATGACACTCGTACTGATCTCACTAGTAGATACTGTTAGCAGCCTGCTTTTCAGGAGAAGGTAGTAACTTGCTTAGGAGCACACAGCCATTGAGCTGGGATTGGCAACCAGGGTCTCTGGTGTGATGTGTGTGTTCTTAACAACAGTGCTCTGCGTTCTTTGTGTTAGAGGCAGGGCAGACAGGAAAAAATATAGAGCATCTCCACTGTAGAAAGTGACTGGAGTGTCCCTCATTGCAGATGAAGCGCCTTCAGCTTGCTCATGGTACCTGACCCAAAGATATTTTATAGGAATATTCTTGTCTTGTTGTTTGGAAACCCTGCTCATCAACAGTTATCCAAGGAGCTTTAAAAATATGGATTCACCAGGCTCTGAGCCCCAGGAGGGTCAGGATAAGCAGGCCCAGGGTGGGACCTGGCAGTCTGCTCTTTAACAAGAGCCCTGGGGAAGTGCCAAGTGGGAGCAGGGTCTGAACCACAGGTTCTGTCTGTGTGCAGCAGTCTCAGGACCCTCCATGAGGACTTCTTTGTTGTAGTGATGTGGTTATGCCGCAGGGGCTGGAGCTAGGTATTTCTCCAGGTAGCACAATAGAGAAAAGACAGTCTGGCTGTGAACTGGTGAGTGTGCGATTCCCATGAAAAGATAGGAGCTAATACTTGGGGAGCACCTGCTCCAGAGGCAGCCCCAGCGCCCTCACTCTGTAGCAGGCACTTCTTCACCTGCTTTGCTACACCACAGGACCAGAGTCCTCGCGCTTCCTCTCCAAGAGATTTCCCACCTCAGAGCTTTGCAACTTTTATTTTAGCATCAATTCTTACCAGCCTGGTTACCCAGATTCATAGCTCAAGGAAGTTAATATAAGCGGATTTAAAAGGGGGAGAAATGGTATGATGCCACTTAGGATGCTTGAGTGGCAGACCAAAGAGCCTGAGTCTGAGTGCAGCTCCTCTCCCAATTCCGGCTTCCTGCCAGTGCGGATGCAGCAGGCGATGGCTCCAGTACTTTAGTCCTTCCCACCCACATGGGAGAGCTGCACTGAGTTCCCAGCTTCAGCTTCAGCCCAGTTCCAACCACTGTAGGTATTTGAGGAGTGAACCAGTAGATGGAAAGATTCTGTGTATATATGTGTGTATGTCATGCCCCCCTTCGAATAAGTAAACAAAACAGATACAATCTCAAAACAGTTTGGGGCTATGTGACCCTACCTACCCAGTAGACCCTAGGATCCTAGGTCAGTGTAATAGAGCCATCCACAGTGAGACCGTGAGCCAGGGAAGGCTACGGGAGCAATCAGGCTTTGTGTAGGGGACACTGAAGCTGATGTTACATATTTCAAAGGCCAGAGACAGGCATTTGGTGCAGCAGCTGGTTCACTGTTTGGGACTCTCACTTCCCCCATTGGAATGCCTGGGGCTACTATGCTTCCGATTCGGTTTCTTGCTAATATACACCCTGGGAAATAGCAGATGATGGCTCAAGCAGGTGGGTTCCTGCCACCCAAGTGGAGTTCTGGGCTCCTGACTTCCACCTGTTCTAGCCCTGGCTATTGCTAGTATTTGGGAAGAAACAGCATATGGAAGATATCTCTGTCTCCCTATATCTCTTTCCTTGTGCCTTTCAAATAAAAAAAATTAAAAATGAATCACTTGCATACATGGGCGCATTTTAAAGTGTTAGAGTAATCATTGAATTATGTAGATGCCCTTATTCCCCTCAGTTTCCAGACTTCTAAGCATATTCAAGGTGACGTGAGAGTAGCGTGTGTAAGTCATTCCTGTGCGTCATGGCCAAAGATACTTCCTCTTAATCTCATGCTTATTTGCATTATTTTAGCTACAAGAGCTAAACCTCCTGAAGGAGCAGAAAGTTTTCATCCTGGACCTGTTCAGGACGCGAAATATCGCCACAATGACCATTATGTCTGTGCTGCTCTGGTAAGTAAGGAGTGATCTGGAAGTGCAGGTGTGCAGCACCTAAGTATGCAGCCCGTTGTCCTTCCCTCAGGGAAACACACAAAATACGACGAGTGAGTGCCAAGTTAATTAGAAATGTCTTCTTTCAGTTCATGGCACTGGATACAAGCCATGGTGTTCAGGTCTGCAGTGCTGGGACCCTCAGGAGAAGGGTTCCCTTCCCTCCTACCTTTATGGGATGCAGACTAATCTGCCCTGGGGGACAGATGCTCCTTCAGCTCCTGCTTCCTGAAGCTGATCCAGCCACCAACTCCGGTTAAGAGAACCTGAGTCCCCCCTGCCTGGCTTAGCGTCTTGCTCAGCTTTTTACACCTGCCAACAGCAAGAAGCAAGGGCTTATGTGGCACACAGATAATGAACTGACTTTTTAGATTAGATATAATAGTGTGTCTGCCAAGAAATGAAGAAGAGGGACTGGTGCTGTGGCATAGTGGGTAAAACCGCTGCCTGCAGTGCCAACATCCCATATAGGCAGTGGTTTGAGACGTGGCTGCTCCACTTCTGATCCAGCTCCCTGCTAATGCACCTAGGAAAGCAGATTAAGGTGGTCCAAGGATTTGGGCCCCTGGACCCATGTGGGAAACCTGAAAGAAGCTCCAGGCTTCTGGCTTTGGATGGGCCCAGCTCTAGCTATTGTGGCCATTTGAGGAGTGAACCAGCAGGTTGAAGACCTTTCTCTCCCTCTGCCTCTGTTTCTGCCTCTCTGTCACTCTGCCTTTCAATTAAATAAATAACATCTTTTTAAAAAAGTAATAAGGAATAAATGAAGAATAAGAAGAAGAGCCCGTGTAGCCCATGGTGGTCAGCAGAACTGGCAGGTGCAGGCTGCAGCAAGTCTATTCTTAGGGCCATCCTGTTTTGCAATGAGAAGTCAAGGAAAGAGAGTATGCCTCAGAATTCAGCAAGTATGTCGCAGGCTTATGGCCTTCCTCACTGAGGGCTGCCTCATCTTCATACGTCACAGACCTCACAGACGCAGACCCATCTCGGGCAGCAGTTCTGCCTGAGCTGCCTCTGTGGCTAAACATGAAAATCATCATGACCCCTCCAGCAATAAGCTTTTGTTTTTGTTTTGTTTTATTCCTTATGCTACTCCACGTGGTACAGTCTGTATAAAAATAAATCCAGTGAAGTTTCTGAAAACATCCATGCTAAGAATAAGCAGATTCTCCAGGGGATTCCGTAGCACAGTTATTTCTTCTCACAGAGGAGTTTCTCTGTGCGCGTTAGTTGGGGCACAGGGTGTGCACTCTGCCTTCAGTGATGTTCTAAAGCATTCTGAAACCTTCACTTTTCTCCCAAAATGAGTTTTACTAGATCAGAATTACTAGATGTTGACCTCATAGTATCACCTGTGTGTATCTGCTCTTATTTTTAAATAATGAGATCTGGATTTTGTACTCGCTGATGAGACTGACTTTTTTTTCTTCTGATAATAACAGCTCTAAGGAATGAAGAGGTACAAACTAGTCAGGAAATAGTGCGGTTTGAAATCAACCAGTGGGGACTGGTTACTATTGAATACTGGTGTGTGTAGACCGGTACTATCCAGTAGAACTTTGTGCAGTGGTGGAAATGTTTTACATCCATGTTGTCCAGTACAGCAGCCACTGGCCAGGTGTGGTGGTGAGTCCTTGCAGGGTGACTAATTTGACTGAGGAACTGAATTTGAAGTTCTATTTTTCACTTTTAAAAATTTTAGTTTTCATTTGTATAATTAAACTTTTTTTAGAGATTTATTCATTTATTTGAGGGGCAGAGTTATAGAGAGAGGGAGAAACAGAGAGGTCTTCCTTCTGCTGGTTTACTCTCCAGATGGCTGTAAAAGCTGGAGCTGGGCCAATCCACAGCCAGGAGCCAGGAGCAGGGACCAAGCACCTGGGTCATCTTCCACTGCTTTTCCCCACCCATTAGCAGGGAGCTGGACTGGAAGTGGAGCAGCTGGTACTCAAACTGGCACTGCAGGCAGAGGCTTAACCTACTATAACACAGTGCTGTCCTAAACTTTTTATTTTTATTTATGTGAAGGGCAGAGAGACAGACGGATCTCCCATCACTGTTTCAGTTCCCAAATGCCAACTACAGGCAGGACTGGATGAAGCCAAAGCCAGGAACAGCAAACTCAGTCCAGGTCTCCCATGTGGGTGGCAGAGACTAGAGGACTTGAGCTGTCAGCAGCTCCCTCCCACAGTGTGCATCAGCAAGAATCCGGAACTGGGAACAGAATCAGCCCTCAAATCCAGACATTGCAGTATGGGATGTGGTTGTTCCAAGTGGCATCTTAACTATTGGGCCAAACACCAGCACCTATTTAAAATTTTTTTTAATTATTTATTTGAAAGTCTGAGTAACAGAGAGAGAGAGGGAGGGACACACACAGAGGAAAGATTGAGAGAGAGAGAGAGAGAGAGAGAGAGAGAGAGAGATCTTCCATCCACTTGTTCATTCCCCAGATGGCTGCAACATCAGGGGCTGGGCTGGGCTGGGCTGGGCTAAAGCCAAGAGCCAGGAGCCAGGAGCTTCTTTTGGGTCTCCCATGTGGGTGCAGGGACCCAAGCACTTGGGGCATCCTCTGCTGCTTTCCCAAGCACATTAGCAGGCAGCTGGATCTGAAGTGGAGCAACTGGGACGTGAAACTGGAATCAGCTCCCAGATGGGATGCCAGCATTGCAGGTGGCTGTGGCTTAATGCATTGCACCACAATTCTATCCTCCCTTACTTAAACTTAAATAGCCACATGGGTCTAGTGACTGCTCAGAGACAACAAGGTTTAGGTATTTTATAGACTACCTTGAAATTTTAGTGTGACTAAGGCCATCCTTTGGTCATTTTATCTGTTTTTTTTTTTTTTTTTTTTTTTTTTTTATCTTTCAGGATGCTAACGTCTGTGGGTTACTTTGCTCTGTCTCTCAACTCCCCTAATTTACATGGAGATCCCTACTTGAACTGTTTCCTCTCAGCCTTGATTGAAGTCCCTGCTTACATTACAGCCTGGCTGCTGCTGCGCACCCTGCCCAGGCGCTATATCATAGCAGGGGTGCTGTTCTGGGGAGGAGGTGTGCTCCTCTTAATTCAGCTGGTGCCTGCAGGTAAGCAATTAACCAGAGTGAACAGCTTCCCAGAACAGACCCAGGCATGGCTGGGCCATTTGTGTATGAGTCACTGCTCCTTGTTTTGCAGCCTTGACATCAGAGACCATTCACAGGTCAGTTAGACAGGTGATTGTTCATTATGTAATTTTCCATGTTCAAAGCAACCACTTGAGTCAGCTTTCGAGAAGTCACCAGTGAAAGGGAAGAGTCACCCAATCATACCGCTTTCTTGGAGTCAGTCATGATTCCCACTTTCTTGAATTTTTCTCAGTGTTTTGAAACCTTTTCTCTGAGATATACGTTCAAGTGTTGGAGCTGGAAGCACATGCTGGCTCCAGGCTAAATGCACTGATTCTGTGGTCTGAATCATGAAGAAGTTAAATAGCACGCAAAGCGGTATCTGCTTCCTTCTCTCCTTATGAGTAACTTTCTCATATTATGGAAGCGTTAACTCAGTACATTACTGATACAGGAAATACATGGAAATCTGCACTGCTTCATAACAGGAAACAAGATGAAAAGGATTAGCCCTTTTCTTCCAAAATTAAACTTAACTATATTAACATGTTATCAGTTTACTGTGGAACTCTTGAAATAAATAAAAAACAAATGGACAAAGGTCACTAGCTGTGTTAATGACCTAGAGTAACAGCAAGCAAAGTGCAAAGGCACTCCTCACGCTCCATCTTTGTCCATGTCTAATTATTAGGACATTTGAAGATAAAGTGCTGTTTTGGGAAGACCACACATTGATAAAATCATTCCCAATGAAGCAGAAAAGGACAATTAAAGCAACTGAGTTAAGTGTCGCTTCTAAAAGCAGCCCTGTTTACACTGGGTCTCTTTTCCAGATTATAACTTCGTGTCCATTGGTCTGGTGATGCTGGGGAAATTTGGGGTCACTTCTGCCTTCTCCATGCTGTATGTCTTCACCGCAGAGCTCTACCCAACCCTGGTCAGGAACATGGCTGTGGGGGTCACATCCATGGCCTCCAGGGTGGGCAGCATCGTCGCTCCCTACTTCGTTTACCTGGGTGAGATGCACCTTGTCCTTCTGTTCTTTCTTTAAATCTACTTTAAATATAAAAGTGATAGATTTGCATTGTGAAAAATTCAAATGGCATGGAAAAATACAAGTTTACCTCTCCTCTTCCAGCTGTCTGAATTGCCTAGAAGTAGCCAATATTAATGGTTTGCTGGGTAGCCCTTCAGTCATTTTTTTGCATAGCCTATATATGTGCAAACACATATAGATAAACATGCAAATAAATTATATGTAGCAACTTTTTAAAGCTTAACATTGAAACAGAATATCCTTTTCAATGGATATATTTTGTTCTTTTGCCATCTTTTTAATAAACAAAGTCTTCCAATATACATGCATAAATAATTTATTTAAATACACTCCAGAGGCTGAGCATTTAGGTCATTTCTGGGTTTTTGCTATTTATTTTTAAAGATATATTTATTTATCTGAAAGGCAGAGTTACAGAGAGACAGAGGTAGAGAGAGAGAGGTCTTCCATCCAATGGTTCACTCCCCAGATGGCCACAATGGCCGGAGCTGTGCCGATCCGAAGCCAGTGGCCAGGAGCTTCCTCCGGGTCTCCCACGCAGGTGCAGGGGCCTAAGGACTTGGGCCATCTTCTACTGCTTTCTCAGGCCACAGCAGAGAGCTGGATCAGAAGTGGAGCAGCCAGGACTTGAACTGGCACCCATATGGGATGCCGACACTGCAGGCTGCGGTTTTACCCCCTATGCCACAGCGCTGGCCCCGGGTTTTTGCTGTTAAGGTTGAACATCCCTAATGTGAAAATCCCAAATCAGAAACTTTGTGAGCACAGAAACTTCAACAGCCTAGGGTAATACCACAGAAGGGCTTCAACAGGATTCACTGGGATGTAGGATCTGGTACTTCACACCCAGTCCTCATTAAAGACTGTACTGGTGGGAAATGTGGACACACCTTCTCATTCTTTCTAGTCACCTACTGCTTCCAACTCACCTACACTCCCTAAATCCCAGAGAAGACTCTTGTGCATCCTTGCAGACAAAGAGAAACATTTTCCAAAGAGAAACCCCCCACACCTGGACGGAGAGAGTACATCACGCAAGGTGGAGTCAGCTTTCCTTTCACACTCTGGCTGCTCAGCTCGCTGGTGGGGCAGGAGGAGGGAAGGCATCGGTGCCTGATAGGCAGAGTCCAAGAAAGAGCTTTCAGCTCCCCAGCAGCCTGTGCAGTTAACAAAGTAACATGTGATCTCCATGCAGAGGGAGGCAGAATGAGGGTCTGTGATTCTCCTGAGTAACACCGCATAAGCAAGAGGGGGAGGAGGGCTGTTCCTATTACATGTAGAAACAAGACATAGAATGCTGCAAAGAGAAATCTGGGGTGGGCACTGTAGCATAGTGGGTTAAGCTGCCACCTGTGATGCCAGCATCTTTTATGGACACTGGTTCCAGTCCTGGATACCCCAGTTTCTATCCAGCTCCCTGCTGATGCACCTGGGAAAGCAGCAGACGCTCCAAGTGCTTTGCCTTCTATACCCACGTGGGAGACCCAGATGAAGCTCCAGACCCCTGACCGGGCTCTGATTGTTGCAACCATTTGGGGAGTGAAACAGCAGATGGAAAATTTCTCTCTCTGTGTCTTTCTCTCTCTGTCTCTCTGTTATTCTTTCAAATAAATAAATAAATATGTTTTATTTAAAAATGAGAGATAGAAAAACCAAATCCAAGTACATATCAGTCATCATTTATCAGTTCACATACTATGTTTTGGTGTGTGTGTCTGAGATTCTCATGACTCTATGTACCTAGCTCTCCCCTGCAGCTATCTGCTGTAGGCAAAAGCAGAGGCCACCCTTCATTCAGAGTGACCAGACCTGCCCTGAAATATCCCAGCCTACCTCTTCCCCTTGATGTCTTCCCAGGCCTCACCTCTAGTCACCTCCACCTTTAGCAGGGAACTTGGGGAGGAGAGACTTCTGTCACACATGATTCAGCAGTGGTTTAGAGGATACTAGTTGATAGAAAAGTGAAAAACCTTGTGACAATGTGAAATCAAGCAGATAAATTATTATAGAAATGCAAAGACAACAACATATGCAATCAAAGAAACTGCTGTTTGCTTGTTTTTTTTTTTCCCCTTCTGAAAGCAGATTGAAAGCTGCTCTTAAACCCTACTTGTCATGTTCACAAATTGAATTTAGGACTTCAAAAGCATCCAGAGAGTTCCTGTGTTGACCTAATGTTCCCATGTTCGCTGCTCCACAGGTGCTTACAACAGAATGTTGCCCTACATCGTCATGGGCAGTCTGACTGTCTTCATTGGAATTGTCACCCTGTTTTTCCCTGAAAGTTTTGGAATGACTCTACCGGAGACCCTAGACCAGATGCAGAAAGTGAAAGGGTAAGTGGGACTTAACCAAAAGATACCAGATCCCTCGGTAGAAGGCGTTTGCTGGGATACCTAGATAGAGCGGAATGGATGGGCGGTGAGTAGAGAGCAGCCCTATCAGATAATAGCGTACGTTGTCAAGCAGTGGGAATTAACACAGTGTGGTGATGGCCTGGGCATAGAAATCAATGGAATGGGGAGCCGGCGCCGCGGCTCAATAGGCTAATCCTCCACCTTGCGGCGCCGGCACACCGGGTTCTAGTCCCGGTTGGGGCGCCGGATTCTGTCCCGGTTGCCCCTCTTCCAGGCCAGCTCTCTGCTATGGCCAGGGAGTGCAGTGGAGGATGGCCCAGGTGCTTGGGCCCTGCACCCCATGGGAGACCAGGAAAAGCACCTGGCTCCTGGCTCCTGCCAGGATCAGCGCGGTGCGCCGGCTGCAGCGGCGGCCATTGGAGGGTGAACCAACGGCAAAGGAAGACCTTTCTCTCTGTCTCTCTCTCTCACTGTCCACTCTGCCTGTCAAAAAAAAAAAAAGAAAAAAAAAATCAATGGAATGGGGCTGGTGCTGTGGCACAGTGGGTTGAGCTGCTGTCTGCAGTGCTGGCATCCCCTATAGGCACCCGTTCAGGTCCCAACAGCTCCACTTGCAGTCCAGCTCCCTGCTAATGCACCTGGCAGAGCAGCAGAAGATGACCTTGGTGCTTGGACCCCTGGCTCCTGGCTTTGGCCTGGCTCAGCCCTGACTACTGTGGCCATTTGGGGAGTGAGCCAGTGGATGAAAGATATTTATCCCTCTGTCTCTCCCTTTCTCTCTGTAACTCTGACTTTCAAATAAATAAATAAATTTGAGAGAGAAAGAGAGAGAGAGAAATCAATGGAATAGAATACAAATCAGGAAAATTAAAAATGCAAGAATTCAGTGTGTGATTAAAAGCAGCTCAAAATCAGTGGGGCAAAAGTTAGATTTTTTTCAGTAAAAGATGTTAGAACATTTGGCCAGACATCTTGAATCATTAAAATAGTTGAACCATAAAAAAAAATCAAGATGCATTAAAGAAAGATTAAAAATTTAGGCCTAAAATGTAACAAAAATATAGATATTTTTATAACCTTAGAGAAAGTGTTTTTGACCATAATGTGAAAATCAAACAGCCATAAGGAAAAGATTGATGTACCCGTTATATAATTTTAAAAACTATTGACAGGGCCGGAGTTGAGTCTAGTGGTTATGACACCAATCAGGATTCCTGCATCCCATACAGTAGCATCTGGATTTGATTCCTGGCTCCAGCTCCTGATTCCAGCATCCTGCTGATGTGGTTCCTGCAAGGCAGCAGTGAATGGCTCAAGTAGTTGGGTTTCTGCACTCACATGGGAGACCTAGATTGAGTTCCCTGTTTGTGGCTCCAGGCTGGCTCAGCCCTAGCCACTGGGTATATCTGGGGAGTGAACAATCAGATCAGAGCTCTTTGTCTTTCTTGCTCTCTCTTTCTCTGCCTCTAAAATAACTTTAAAATATATTTTCTTAAATTATTGGCAAGGTGAAAAAAAACAATATTAATAAGTCAAGGAAAAATACTTGCTATAGACATAAGTCTAATATACAGAATTTACAGAAAGCCTTTCAGTGGGAAAAAAGACAAACAATTAGAAAACTGGTAAAGAACATGAACAGGCAGTTTTTGGAAGAGGAAACTTAAGTCTGCAGTATACTTATGGGGAAAACTTACACTAAGAAATGCATATTAAAGCAATTCAGTTATCATGTTTGGGCCTGTAAGTTTGTGCTAGTTTTTCTTCCTGATGCCAACCAATTTTGACACCTGTTGGGTATCCTATAATTAATTTAAATGCGGACAAAAACACCTGTATCTCACCTGACAGGGTTAATAACTCAGGGCCACGATCTCGCCCTCACTTCAGATGCCAGGTGCAAAATTGTGTCCCCAGGTTACCCATACTTCCTGTCTCACTTGGCTGCAAAGTCTGGGGTTCCCACAGTTCCCCTCCTGAGGCCTGATTATTTGCCAGTATGACCCACAAAACTTGAAAAAAATGTTTTCCTTACAATTAGTAGTTTATTAGCAAGGCTTCAAACACACAGCCTTATAAAGAGGTAAGTAGGGCACAGTTTAGAAGGCTACTGAGTGAAGGAGATTCTGCCCCCTGGAGTTGGGGTGCACCACCCTCTGGGCACACGGATGGGTTAGGCGATTCAGTGGTTCCCAGACCCGTCCTCATCGTTTAATTGTTACTGAACTTTCGTATCTCCATCCATCGTGGGAATATTCTGTGTGGTTGTCGTGAGTTAGGTAAGATAAGATGTCTTCAGCTCCAGGCCACAGAGAAGTCCATGTGTGAATGCAGTCTGATCCCTGACGGAATCTGGACAGCAGCCGGTGCCCAGTTCTGAAAAGTCATTGTTTTCTAATGATGTAATAACTCCTGCAGTCTCAACTTCAGTTACTGAAAACCTCATGCTTACCCCAGTAGCCTTCCCTCAAAAACCTCCTGAAGGAGTTTCAATTCCAGGCTTGGGACAGGTGTTCGGCCTGCTAGTTACGCTGCTGGTGGGGACACCCATGTGAATGCCTGGGTTCAGTACTTGGCTTTGGTTCCTGATTCCATCTGCCTTCTAACATGCACCCTGGAAGGCAGCAGAGATGAAAGTAGTTGGATTCCTGCCACCATGTGAGATTTGGATTGAGTTCCCAGGTCTCACCTTCAGCCTGGCCCAGTCCTGGCCATTGAGGCCATTTGGGGAGTGAACCAGCAGATGGAAGTGCTCTCTTCTCGCTCCTTCTCCTCTCTCTTTTGCTCACCCTTTCTGTCTCTCAAATTAAAAACAAAACAAAATTTTAAAGATTTTTATTTATTTGAGTTACACAGAGAGAGGCGAGGCAGAGAGAGGGAGACTGAGAGAGAGAGAGACAGGTCTTCCATCCGATGGTTCACTCCCCAATTGGCCGCAACGGCCAGATCTGCACTGATCTGAAGCCAGGAGCCAGGAGCTTCTTCCGGGTCTCCCACATGGGGGCAGGGGCCCAAGGACTTGGGCCATCTTCCACTGCTTTCCCAGGCCATAGCAGAGAGCTGGATTGGAAATGGAGCAGCCGGGTCTCGAACCAGTGCCCATATAGGATGCCAGCGCGTTAGGCCAGGGCATTAACCCGCTGTGCCACAGTGCTGGCCCTAAAAAAAAATTTTAATAAGTAGTGGATTTTATGCTTAAATGAGAAAATGGCCCCAGATGTTCAAAGCCATAATATACGAGACCTGTATTCATAAGGTTCTTGTCATTGTTCAAATAATGATTGATTGATTGATTGGGGAAATGTTTTTCAGTGTCTGGCATTTTGAGGAGGTAAGTTTTGAATATTTCATTTTCTAGAGCAACAATTTTATTTTCAGGTTCAGATCTGGGAAAAAATCCAGAGATTCAAGAGAGAGAGGAGAAAATCCGAAAGTTCTAGTGACTGCGTTCTGATAAAACTTCTCTCCTGTTTGAGCAAACTGAAAATCAGAGACCGTAAAGAAACCAGAGCCCACCCCCTCCCCGAAGAAATGAACTGTGACAAGTAACACGAAGATGGGCCTTGCTGTGGAGAAACGGCTGTCTCGTGGGGGACTCTGGACCACTCTGCCAGATAAGCTCATTCTTAGAAACAACCATCTCTAGTGTCCTCCTTAATAACGAACTCAATGAAATGAAGCTTACAGGATTTTTTGAAAAGGACTAGTAAAATCCATACCAAGATTAACATTCATTTCCAAACATACAGATACTATCCAAACAAAACAAACGTCATTGGATGACCACAGCTTAAACGACAACAGCATGTGTGTGCATGTACAAACGTGTGTACATGGGAATGGGAAGGTGTGCAGGTGGTTTTTGACATTCACTCATATCCTGCTATGACTGAATGATTCCGTGGGTCCGGTTGCACGCCATATCTCCATGGAAAACACTACATTGTTGCTGACGTGTCCACTGTAGTTAGGGCTGAGATGGTTGCTTCTACAAGGAACTCGGAACAGACCTTTAGCTCGTCCATATACCCTAAACAACATAACAAGTATTTACATTGTAGTAGATCTTATAAGCCATCTAGAGGCTATTTAAAGCATATTGAAGGTGTGAACAGGTTGTGTGGGAATGCCACATCAGTTGACGTGAGAGACTTGAGCATCTTGGATTCTGGTGTCTGTGGGGGCATGGCCTTCACAGTACTGCATACTGAGCAATGACTGTATGTGGTTTCCTTAACCAGAAAATGTTATACATTCCTTGTGGGTCAATCAATGTCTGTCAGAGAAATAAATAAGTAAACAAACCACTCCTGCTCTCTAGCCTTACACTCCACACAGAACACTCCTGTGAGCACATGTGTGTGCATGTGCGTGTGTGTGTGTGTGCGCACGCCCGGTTAGGAGTATGTTCCTCATACACCAAGCAAGTCTCCAGCAGACACCTGTAATTTAGCACCACCCAAATGGTGTCAGATCCCTCGGGATTGAGGGCTCAATCCCACAAGACTGCCCTTGCTTCACATGCTGATCACCACACCAGGCCACTGTCCTCCTGACCAACTGACTACAAGCCAAGGACCCCTTCCTTGGGTTCAGTTACTTGGCTAGGATGATTCACAGAACTCAGGGAAACACTGGTGTTGGCCATTTTATTATGCAGGCCTCAAAGAGCCAGATGGACAGGCGCAAAGGGTGAGATCTGAAAGGGGCTTGGACACAGGCATTCCTGTCCCTGAGACACTGGGGTGCACCCCTCCCCCACCCCAGGCTGCGGCTGCAGTCACCACCCTACTCCACTGTCATTTGGCTTTTCTAGTTGCCAGCCCCATTCTGAGGCTGTCTAGGGGCCCCTCCCTTAGGAACCTCACTAGCATAAACCAGGGGTTGTTATAGGGGTTCATTATGAGCAACAAGACATGATCCCAACACTCAGGGGATTCCAGGGCTTTTAGGAGCGCTGTCATTGGGACTAGGAACAAAGATCAGAGACATGGTATTCCACACTGGCAGATAGAAATAGTATTTTACAGGTAAAAATGCAACAAGAGATCAAGTAGCATGGCTCATGTGCTTTCCAGAAAGGAGCAGGGCTATCCCCCAGTTTCAGCAGCTAGAGAAAGTCACTCGTGCACGCTTGCCTGGACAGTGGTTTTTCTGAGCGCAACACGGTTAACCCGTTAGCACATCTCGGGCGGCAGCATGCTCATGGGTAGAATCACACTTCTGCTGTGCCGCTGGGGGTCCTCACCTCCTAAAAATAACTACTGCCAGATGCAAACTTCCTCTATCAACCTGTCTTTCAGAGGATCCTTTCATGGAACATCTTGATAAACAGCCATCACTTCTAGATCCTTACATGGAATTAGGATCATTATTCTGATTAACTTGGAATACTCCTTTGTATTGTAAATACAATACTCCTTTGTATTTTATTTCTGAGACACATTTTATATCCAGCATGCTAACACACTGATCCTACTTTTTTTGATTCTTATTTACAATCCATGAATTGTCTTAGAACAGTTTATGATTGATCACTGGGGATGTAGGGCCACAGGCTCGGCTGCCCCCTGTTTTTCTTTCCCTCCCTGTCAGCCATCGAGCAGGTCAACAATCTCCCCAAAAGCTATCCTGGGACTCGCCAGCCACCGGCAGTGACTGTCCACCTCTGTGCTGTCCTAGTTCCTGGGGCCCTGGCTCAGTCACCCTTCTATGTGGCATTGAGTCCTGGGAGACCAGGGACCTAGCTTTTTATCCCCCCCAGTGCTGTGTAGCTTAGTGCTGTGATAAGTATATATTTTTAATTAAAATACAAATTTTATTTAAATAAAATTTTTAATTAAAATACCTTATAATTTTAAGCAGTGAAAATACTGTTTGATATATACATGTTTGAATTTTTGGACACCCAATATTACTCTTAAAGTTTCTTCCAAATATAAAAAATAAGGATGTGCTGTTTAACCTCTATTAGTATTTTTATAGGTGTTCTGTAATTTGTAATAGTAAGAGATGACTTTTTAAAATCTGCTTATGAAGAGGCAGAAAGTACATAAATGATTATGTCTTGGGTCGTTCAAAGACCAAGTCGATCCATATGTGCCAAAATGATAGTTGATTAAATTCAAATAACTGTTGATTTCTGAAAACTGCTTTTTATGATTTATGGCATCACTTATACATAAAGTAAATAGATTTTGCTATAAACTTTTAAAAAGTTCTGTGCATGAAACAATGTTAACATTAACAGAAGTGGGAAAAATACTAACATTCTTTCTATTTATGCATCAATTTTTAAATGCACATTAATATTCCAACTAAAGCAAATGGCAAGAGGGCTGAGTACAGAGCCTTAGGAGACAAGTGTGCCTGGGCCCGACCTTGGGTCTTCACTTACCAGCTCTGTGGCCTTGAGGAAGCCATAGTCTTTCCCAGGCGAGCTGGGGACAATTTCGGCGCCTGGGGTGAGGATTTCACAGGATCACGCACATGCTTACTGCCATGCCTCATGCGGATTTAGCTGTCTTCTCTGTCCCTTGCTCACACCCTCACTTCTCCTCTTATCCAGCTTAAATCCAGGCTTAATCATTACAGCCAGTTTTCTTGCCTGTTAATCCATCTTACTCTTTTGGGCAAACAATAATGCTAGTTCAATCCTCTCTGATACTGCTCACTGGCATCTGACAGCTAAATATCCCTGGTAGAAATAAGCAAATTTATTCTCAGGACCTTCCAGAGGACCTTGCTGCCCTGGCCCAATCCCCGTCCCCCATGACTGCTTGCCCTGTGGAGTGCCGACCTCTGTACTTGATCAGCTGACCCTTTGCTTACTGTTTCACCTAGAAAATTTCTAACACAAGAAATCATAAATGAGGTTGAAATAAAAGCAAAGATGGGGCTGGTGTTATGGCGCAGAAGGTTAATCCTCCGCCTGTGGCACCAGCATCCCAGTTCTAGTCCCAGCTGCTCCTCTTTCCATCCAGCTCTCTACTATGGCCTGGGAAAGCAGTGGAAGATGGCCCAAGTCCTTGGGCCCTGCATCCACATGGGAGACCTGGAGGAAGCTCCTGGCTCCTGGCTTCTGATCGGCGAAGCTCTGGCCATTGCGGCCTTTTGGGGAGTGAACCATCGGATGGAAGACCTTTCTCTCTGTCTCTCCCTCTCACTGTCTGTAATTCTACCTCTCAAATAAACAAATAAAATCTTTTTTTTTTTAAAAGCAAAGGTGGTTTTGATTTGGATACAGAATGGATTTATTTTTTTATTTTTTGACAGGCAGAGTGGACAGTGAGAGAAAGACAGAGAGAAAGGTCTTCCTTTTGCCGTTGGTTCACCTTCCAATGGCTACCGCGGTCAGAGCGCTGCGGCCGGCGCACCGCGCTGATCCGATCAATGGCAGGAGCCAGGTGCTTCTCCTGGTCTCCCATGGGGTGCAGGGCCCAAGTACTTGGGCCATCATCCACTGCACTCCCTGGCCACAGCAGAGAGCTGGCAGAATGGATTTATAAATCAGGAGACACAGGGTCAGGAATCAAACAGGTGTTCCCTCTAGGAAGGGACAGAAGGACTGGGTTTTTCAAGGGAAAAGCAGGGACACTGGAGTAAGGTGAACAACATGTGTGCAAGAATCTTCAGTTGGCCCTGTGAGTTACACAGTTGTTCTGCGTGGATTTAGATTGGTGCTGAGGGCCTGCCCAGACGTTAGGTCATCCGTGACTGGTAGCTGGGGGCTATCTTGAGGAGTGATGGGTAACAGTAGGTCTCTCCAGACAGTCGAAAGTCAGCAGAAGCCCCAGGATTGGAACTGTCGCTATCAGAGATCTTGGGAGCACATTCTTTCCAAACAGCCTTCTGTGTTGCCGTCTAGATGTTCATTTCTTCAGCTCCACCAGCAGGAGCCGCCAGCCTGAACAGCTGCAGCTGTTTTCTCCTCCCACTCGGCATAAACAGGCCCCCGCCTCCCTCCCCAAACCCCTCCTCCACCCGAGGACAACTGGTCCAGGAATTCTGAATCCTAAGGTCCATTGCCCCGTCTCTGCTGGACCTTCCACACACAGCACGTGATGGACCCCATGACTGCCTCATCCCTCCCTGTCCCTTTGCACAAAACTCAAAAGGTTGCTGTGGGCTTGCTACTCAGATTTCCCTTCAGTTTTCTCTTGAACCTGCTACAGTTAAGCTTTAGCTCCCACTTTCACCACAACAGTTCTACCAAGGTCCCCAGTGACCTCACATTTCTAAATTCAAGAGCCAGTCTGTGCGGCTGGCACTGTGGCGTAGCAGCCATCACCTGGGGCAGCAGCATCCCATATAGGCAGGGGTTTCAGTCCTGGCTGCTCCACTTCTGATCCAGCTCCCTGCTTATAGCCTGGGAAAGCAGTAGAAGATGGCCCAAGTGCTTGGGCCCCTGCACCCACGTGGGAGACCCAGAAGAAGCTGGCTGCTGGCTTCAGATCAGCCCAGTTCTGGTGACTGCGACCATTTGGGGAGTGAACCAGCGTATGGAAGACCTCTCTCTCTCTGTCTCTGCCTCTGCCTCTGTGTAACTCTGCCTTTCAAATAAATAAATAAATCTTAAAAAAAGAAAAAGAAAAAGGCAGTCCGTAGTCTTCACTGTACCTGACCTTTCAAGGCCTTTAGCCTCGTCTCTTTCTCCCCGAAACACATCTGAGGACACCACACTTGCTTGGTTTTCTTCTTCCTTTGCTGGCTGCTCCTTCGCCATCTGCTTTGCTGGCTCTTTCTTTACCTCTCCTACTGTCCATCACTGGACTTCTCAGAACTTAGTCTTTGATCCTCTCCCTCTATAAAACAAACAAACAAAAAATACCCACGTTCATGGCTTTAAGTGTCTCTACACTGACAACGACAAGAGAGTTTAACTCCAGGCTCACATACCAGCTGCCACTGGATATCCTCATTAGTGTGCGTAAT
Organism: Oryctolagus cuniculus; assembly: GCF_051225735.1. Classification (NCBI taxonomy): domain Eukaryota; kingdom Metazoa; phylum Chordata; class Mammalia; order Lagomorpha; family Leporidae; genus Oryctolagus; species Oryctolagus cuniculus. Next base: position 22,172,755 of record NC_142872.1, read on the forward strand.
GAGCACCTCACACTTGGCACATCCAAATTCACCATGTGCTCCTAGTGTCCCACCACAGCTGCTCCTCAGAAGGCCCCCTCACCCCAGGAAGTGAGGTGGCACCGCCATGGTTCTGGCTGCTCTTTCTCTCACGACCCACATCCAACCTGTCGAGAGTCTTTGGTCATACTTTCAACATACCCAGAATCTTGCATGACATCTGTTAGCTTCCCAACTGGGCCCCGCCTCCTTCGCTCAGTTCCTGCTCCCCTTCGGTCCCCTGTCAGCATAGCCGGCAGGGTGAGTTCAGTCAGATCACGCCACCTTGCTGCTCAACACTCCAGAAGAGGCACAGGTGTTCAGCTGAGCGGTTAACGTGTCCATGTCCCATGTTGCAGGACCTGCATCCAGTTTCTGGCAGGCTTCTACTGACAGGTTCTTGCCAATGAGCACCTTGGGAGCCAGTGTTGTTGGCTCAAGCAGTTGGGTTCCTGCCGTCTATGTGGGAGACGTGGGTTGAGTCCTGAACTCATTCCTGGCTTTAGCTCAGTCCAATCCTGGCCATTGTGGGTATTTGGGGAGTGAACCAGTAGGTGGTAGCTCTTGCTGTCTGCCTGTCTCTCTCTCTTTCTGCCTCTCAAATAAAATGTTGTAAGTTAAAAACTTTAAAAAAAGAAAAAAAATAAGATGGCTTACCATCTTAGCCAAATTTGTAGAAAGGCCAAATGAGGCAGGTGTTTTGTGGCGCAGTTAAGACATGGTTTGGGATGCCTGCATCCCCTAGTGGAGTGCCTGGTTCGAGTCCTAACTCCTCCACTTCTGATCCAGCTTCCTGCCGTCACAGTCTGGGAAGCAGCAGATGATGCCTCAACGTATCTAGGTCTCTGCCATCCATGTAGGAGATTTGGATGGAGTTCAAGACTCCTGGCGTTGGCCTGACCGAGTGCTGGCAGTTGCAGATATTTATTTTATTTTATTTTTAAAAAGATTTTATTTATTTATTTGACAGGTAGAGTTACAGACAGAGAGAGAGAGACAGAGAGAAATGTCTTCCCTCTGTTGGTTCACTCCCCAAATGGCCACAATGACCGGAGCTGTGCCGATCCGAAGCCAGGAGCCAAGTGCTTCTTCCCAGTCTCCCACGTGGGTACAGGGGCCCAAGCACTTGGGCCATCCTCCACTGCACTCCCAGGCCACAGCAGAGAGCTGGACTGGAAGAGGAGCAACCGGGACTAGAACCCGGTGCCCATATGGGATGCCGGCGCCACATCAGGCGGAGGATTAACCTAGTGCACCACGGCGCCAGCCGCGCAGATATTTAGAGAGTGAATCAGCAGATGGCAAATGTCTTCCCATCTGTCTTCCTGCATTTCAAATAAAATGGGAAATTTTTTAAAGATTTATTTATTTATTTGAAAGGCAGCGTTATAGAGAGAGGGAGAGACAGAGAGAAAGATCTCCTATCTGCTGGTTCACTTCCCAAATGGCTGCAACAACCTGGGCTGGGCCAGGCCAAAGCCAAGGACCAGAAGCTTCTTTGGAGTCTCCCATGTGGGTGCAGGGGCCAGCCACTCAAGCCATCTTCTGCTGCTTTGCCAGGTGCATTAGCAGGGAGCTAGATCGGAGGTGGAACAGACGGAACACTAACTGGTGCCCATATGGTGCAATGGCACTGCAGGCGGTGGTTACCTAGCTGCACCATAGTGCTTGTCCCCAAAGTTTCTTAATTAAAAAATAAAAAAGAGTGGGCATTTGGCACAGTTGTCAAAAAAAAATCCGAATAACCACATCTCACGTCAGAGTTCCTGGGTTCAAGTCCTAGCTCCAATTATGATTCCAGCTTTCTGCTAATGCCCTAGGAAGCAGTAGGTGATGGCTCAAGTAGTTCGCTCCCTAACCCATGTGGGAGGCTGGAAATGAGCGCCCCTGGCTCCTGGCTTCTGCCTGACCCAGTCCCATCTGTTGGAGGCATTTGGCGAGTGAACCACATAGTGGGAGAATCCTCTCTCTCTGTCTCTATCTCTCTCTCAAACAAAAATAAGTAAGATTTAAAAATAAAGAAAGCCTGAATCCTTGCATGCGATGAGTTGGAGGACTACAGGTCCCCACCAGGGCAAGGCAGTGCTGATGGCCATGTGCTGAACTTGTCAGGAGGAGGGGCTCCCGTTTCCCAGTTAGCTCTCATGAGGGTCTCTGGATGGATCCAGGAACAAAACAACACCAGGCTGACGCACAAAGGAAGAGCACACCTCTTGCCAAATGTGCAGGTACACAGGGATCTGCACAAGAGAGTGGTGCCTGAAGAAAGGACCAAAGCAAGACATTTGACACCTTTTTAGGGCAGGAACAATACATTCGTGTAGGATTGACAAGTGGCTCTCTGGACCAGGGTAAATCCTAGGGCTGTCACCAGGAGATATGTGGGGTGGGGTGTAAAAGTTAGGGTCTCTCCAATGAATTCCCTACTGAGGTTCATTACAGCCCCAACTTGCAGACTCTGGTGATGAAGGCTACTAGTCTGCAGTGTCATGGGCAAGACTCCCCTCCCAAGAGAACCTGTGGCTTACTGCATGCAGCACAAGACAGGCCACATGGCCGTTTCTGCAGTGACTGGTCCTCAGATGATGTCAGCTGGAAATCATCAGTACACCAATCGGGCACAGATGGCGGTCTAAGGGAATTATCAATATCCCCACCCCACCTTCTGCTCTAAAATCCTCAGTTTGGATGTCTCCTAGATGGTCACCCATCTTACAGGGCTCTGCTCTGCCTGCAGCCCCCTCCTTCCTCTCTGGTTCCCTGGCCTCATCTCTTGTTGCTGTCTCCATTGCTTCCTTCCTCCAGGCTGCCCAGGCTCTGCTGTTCTTTGGACACACCAGACAGGCTCCCAGGTTCCCTCTTGCTGGGACCGCTCCTCCCACATGGCTCCATAACCTGCTTCCTTACCTCCTTCAAGTCTTGGCTCAGATGTTGCCTTCTTAGTAAGTTCTTACCTGGCCACTTCACCACGAGAGTGGGTTCCCTGTCCTAACCTGACCCTCCTGCTTCATTTTTCTCCGTGGTATTGATCATCCGCTGACATCCTAAGGGCTTCCTCACATTGCTTATTCTCTTTCCCCTCCAGTGAGGACGTAAGCTCCTGAGGATCACTCAGTTAGAACAGCGTTGGGCACATAGCAGGTGTTCAATAATCACTTGTAAAGTAAACACACGGATGTACTGCCACTAAGACAGTTGAATGAGCAAAGGTAATCATTCACTTTCTAAAGAGTAAGCTTTGACTAATACACATACAGAAAGTGTTCTGATTCATAAGCAATTAAGTGAACACCAATTGAATCAAAACTTTGATGTCATTTCCCACGCATTAGCAAACATTACAGAATGGGGGTGCTCAACACTGATGAGGATTTAAAGAGGTGACCTCTCCTATTCTGATGCGAATGTAAATCTGTTCTTCTGGAAGAAGCCTTAAAGTGCTTTGCTTGTGGCTTTTTTTTTTTTTTTTTGAAGTTTTAATTCCACAACTAGGACAAAAACGGAGATATATTAAATATGCATATAGTTGTTCATTACAGCATTATGATGATTTTAAAAAGCAAGTATGAGGGCAGGCATTGTGGTATAGTGGAATAAGCCGCCACTTGAGCTACCCATATCCTGTACCAGAGTGCCTGGTTCAAGTCCTGGCCACCCTGCTTCTGAATCCTCTTCTTGCCAGTGCACCTGAGAGGCTGCAGATGATGGCTCAGGTACCTGCGTCCCAGCTGCCCATGTCAGAGACCAGAATGGAGTTCCTGGCTCCTGACTTTGGCCTGGTCCAACTCTGGCTGTTGCAGGCATTTGGGGAGTGAACTAGGGATGGAAGCTCTCTCTCTGTCTCTGCCTCTCAGTCTGTCTCTCTCTGTCTCACTCTTTCAAGTAAATAAGTCTAAAAAAGAAAACTAATTATGGAAATATTTAAAATGGTGTGTCCATATGAAAGAACATTATGCAACTTTTTTTTTAAAAAAGATTTATTTATTTACTTGAAAGTCAGAATTACACACAGAGAGAAGGAGAGGCAGTCTTCCAACCACTGGTTCACTCCCCAGATGGCTGCAACAGCCGGAGCTGGGCCAATTGGAAGCCAGGAGCCAGGAGCTTCTTCCAGGTCTCCCACATGGGTGTAGGGGCCCAAGGACTTGGGCCATCTTCTACTGCTTTCCCAGGCCACAGCAGAGAGCTGGATTGGAAGTGGAACATTTGGGACTTGAACCGGCACCTGTATGGGGTGCCGGCACTGCAGGCAGCAATTTTACCCACTACGCCACAGCGCTGGCCCCCATTATGCAACTTTCAAAACCAGTTTAAGAATTATTTTTAGTAACATAATAAAATTCTTAGGATATACCACAAGTATTGAAAAAGAGTATATGAGCATTAACCATATAATGAATGAATGAATGACTGTGTTTGAAAGTTAGGTAAAAAATAGCCTGGGAGAAAGCATGTCAAAGTATTAACAGAAGGTATGTTTGGGTGGTGGGATTATAGACGACTCATTTTAGTGTGTTTCCATAGCTTTGCCTACCTTATAAAAGCCTCACAAATAACCTATATATTATATAATTTTTAATCATGAATAAATTAAAAACTAGAACCATTTACTCAGCACGGACTCAATGGCAGGTCTTGGGGAGCACTGAAGAGCTTGAAGAAGGCAAACCCAGGATCTCAGGGGGTGCAGTCCAGCCGCACAGCACAGCCCGTGCCTCAGGGCCTGGACTCCGTGGCAGCAGATACCCAGGTCAAAGTCGTTTTCTTCCAAGCGGAGCTGGGCCTGCTTGAGCAGCAGTCACCTCTTATCCTGATTCAGCCCAAGTGAAGCTTGTGCTGCAGGGACAAATTACCTTATCACCAGGGTTATATTTAACAGACTGCTAAGCAGATTGTAAAATTTATGGGGATCTGAACTATCACCCAGTGCCCCTGTCCGTGTTGGCACAGAAGTCCAAACCTGGTTCTGAGAGCCTTGGCATGATCTTTATCCCGCATGGCCACGTCGGCCCTTCTTGTCCAGCCCTCCTCTGCTGGCTCCCTGCTCTGACCCTGCCACCGCGGGGTCCCCCAGCACACCCTCCCTCCGTCACTTCCCTCGTGTCCCCCAGGCTCCCATTCCATGGCGGACAAACAGCTCCGTCTTCCCCAGCATAAGCTGCTGCCCGCTCTGTCTCCTCACCTGGGCAGACGTCTGGCCTTCCCCAGAGCCTTCTGCTTCCCTGTCTCTCACGTGGACGCGTCTCTTTTTCCCCTTGCTGTGAACCTGAGGTCCAGGCAGCGTCTCAGCCTCGTTCCTCACTGCTGGCTCCAAACCACGACACCTTCAGCTTCTCACACAGAGAGCGCCTCCGTGAGGTTTCTGCTGCCGAGTGAACCCTGGGGAGCCCAGGCAGAGGTTGGGGTGACACGTGTGCATGGCAGGATGCGTCATTCTCTTCCTTGGCCTCACAGCACCTGACCTTTGTGTGTACTTCGCTCTCCGGCTGCCAAGGACACGCCCTGGGCTGCTGCATCTGTCACAAGAGCTCCACCTCGCTCCACAGCCTCATGTCTTGTGCCCGAGTCTTCAGCTCCGAGCTCACACCACCTCCTTTGACTTCCAGCTTATGCCTCACGGTGCCCTCCACCCACCCATGCTCCTGCTTCTGTTTTCTTGCCTTACAAAATCTACGCCGAGTCAGATCAGCTTCCTCTTCGTTCTGATGTAGGAGACAGCAGTGACTGTCGGTGGGCTGGGAGCCTGACTACAATGAGAAGTGTCCCTGTGCGACTCACGTGGCTTGTGATTGACAGGGTGCGTGCAGGTGACTGGCTTTGGGGCGATGTGCAAGCCAGTGGCGCACCTGAGGCACAGGACAGCTGTACCAGACAGGAGAGCAAAGGGAGCGAGAGCAGAGAGCTTCTGCTGGCCCCGGGGTGTTGTGTCCATCTGCCTTCCTCTTCTGTCTGTGGGGCATTGAGAACCTGGCCCAGGGTTCAGATCCAGAGCATTCAGGAGAATCAGTGAGTCAGCCACACTCAGGTGACAGCAGCAGCGCGGGCTCTCGGGCACTGTCCACCACCAACCAGGTGCGACCGTGCTAACAGGAAAACCTTAGGAGGCGCATGAAAGGGACCTGGGTTGGATTTCGTCTCTCAGGCCAATGAGATGCAGCGTTAGTAATTAACAGTGCAGGCCTGGAGGCAGACTGCATTAGTCAGGGTTTTTCAGAGAAGCAGAGCCAATGAGAGACAGATAGAGGTACAGATACAAATAGGAGAGGAGACTTACTCTGGGCACTGACTTACATGATTATACAAACTGAGAAGCCCCGTGGGACTCACCATCTGAGAGCTGCAAACCAGGAAAGCTGCAGGTGTAGCTTGTTCCGAGTCGGAGGGCCTGGTGAGCATGGGAGCGCTAGTTAGTCCCAGGGTCAAGACCGGAAAACCAAAAGCCCCGATTTCCCAGGGGCAGGGGAAATGGACATTCCAGCTTTAGGCAGGAGAGAGAAAATGAGGGCATTTGCCTTCTTCTGCCTTCTGTTTTAAGCAGGTGCTCGGGGACTGGGTGATGCCTGCGCACACAGGTGGGCTGGATCTTGTTTACACAGTCTACTGGTCCAGCGCTTTCTGATCTCTTCCAGAAGCACCCTGTGCCAGAAATCACGGTGTACCAACTACCTGGACTTCCTCCAGCCCAGTCCAGGTGGCCCGTAGAGCTAACTATCACACAGACAGACCCGAGCTCCCATCCGAACCTGCCTTGGACTTGCTAAAGCACCCGGGTAACTTTACTTCTCTTCGGTTTCTTTCTGTGTCATGTGAAGGCACCAGGAACATCTGTCTCCTAGGACTATTGTGATTACAGGAGGTTACAGGCTGTGGCTAGCACAGCCACCTCACTGAACAAAGGACGTGTGTTCTCGGGAACGCGTCCTTCTGCAGTTCCCTCACCCAGTGAACATCACGAAAGGACTTAGACTCGGGTGGGAGTCACCTGTGTGTAGTCGCCAGTCATCAGAGGTTTCTTCAGAATCTTCTTGAATCTTTGTCTTGTTGCCTTCGATCAAATAGATCTCTGAATCGCTTCTATCCCTTTGTTTCTGTTCTTCGAGATCGTAGCTTTGGTGCAACGAGACACGCCGGGCTGGCAGCAAAAATCATCACGGTCTCTCCACCTCCCTAATCCTTCACCACGTTTAATTTTGTCTCCGGGTCAGTCAGTTCACACGGCCTTTTCCTGGCAATGTTACCAATGGGTGTTGTACATTCGGGGGCGGTGAGGAACGAAACACAAGCACAGGAGAAAATGATGCAGTGCAGAGAGAGGTCAAGAACGCCATGCGCTCACCCCTCCTGTCTTCCCTCTGCCATCTTTCCATGCTGCCAGGACAAAGGCATGAGTGTCCGGGGTGATGCTCTCCAGTCAACGATGCTGAAAAGACAGGCAAATCCCAGCTCTTATTACGTCCTGCTCCAATCGTTTTTTTTTTTTTTTTAAGATTTATTTATTTATTTGAAAGGCAGAGTTACAGAGAGACAGAAGCAGAAAAAGAGAGAAAGAAAGAGAGGTCTTCCATCTGGTGGTTCACTCTCCTAATGGCTGCAATGGACAGAGATGGGTGATCCAAAGGGGTCTGTAGCTTCTTCCGCATCTCCCACGCGGGTGCGGGGGCGCAAGGACTTGGGCCATCTTCTACTGCCTTCCCAAGCCACAGCAGAGAACTGGATCATGCCACAGTGCCAGCCCCATAGCTCAGTTTCTAACAGCAATGATGAAGCATGGTTACACGGACAAATCTGAAATCACTGATGAGCACAGAATCAGGAAAACTGTTACTGAACCTCACAGGCATGCTGAACAAGAGTGGATTGATCAGCCCCAGGTAGGATGTGCATCTCAAAGACCTGGAACGATGGCAGAATAGTCTGCTCTCACGATGTCAGCTTGGTTTCAATGTACTGACAGCCTGGTGTCGTGCAGTGTGAAGGAGAAAGATGCAAACACATTGCAGAGGAAATCCTGGAATTCTTTTTCCGGGAATGTGATACATACAGACAAATGAAATGCCTCATGGACAATCAGTGCCCATGAGCTGTGCGAGGCTGCTGCATGTTTGAGTCCACGTAGACTGATAACTCATTATGTGGCATGTGGCTGTGTTATTGCTTGTAAACACCATAGCAGAGTCGATCGACCCCTGCCCAGGACCTTATGTTTAAAAAATTGTTGTATAATAGTCACCAACCTTTAAAAATTTTAAGACATCTGTGCATAAAAGGATACTATTAACAAGAATGAAAAGGTAATCCACAGAATCAAAGAAAAATATTTCCCATTCATATATTTGACAAGGGGAACTATCTGGAATGTATAAAGAACCCCTACAATTTAATAACCCAACCAACTTGATTACAAATGGGCAAATGACTTGAATTAGCATTTCTCCAAAGAAATTATACAAATGATGAATAAAGGTGCTTAACATGACTAGTCCTTAGGGAAATACAAATCAGAAGAACAATGAACTGTGGTCACAATTGCTGCCAAATTCCAGTCCCTGGGCTGCCGCTCCTGACTCACTGCTGTTGGCTGTCTCTGAGTTACAAGCCGGTTCAGAAACCAGACTGCAGCCACAGCGTTCACGGGTACCAGAAACACACCTGTGGAAGCAGAGGTGGAGGTCCATGGAACCAGAATCGCCCTAGCCAGCTGCAGTGTGGAGGCCCTGGGGAAAGTGGGTGCTGCTTGAATCGCAGGCAAAGGAAGAGTGCAAGAGCAGCTCCAATGCCCACCAAGACGTTGAAAACCAGCACGAGAAGAACACTTTGTGGTGAAGGTCCTCCATGGGATCTTTTGCAGATGAGAATCCACAAGCAACTCATCTACTTGGACAATCTTTCCGGGATTGTTGAGCAGGCAACTTCCATCAGAATTGAGCCAGGTGCTGAAGTTCAAGTCAATGTTGCAAATGCATAAGTCAACCAGCTTAATAAACTGATTATCGTTAGCTAAAAGGAAGCCACAGTGATACATTGCTTCAGGTCTGTATTAGCCGGCTTTGAGTTACGATCGTGAGATACCTGGGGCAGGATTCTTTTTTAAAGAAAAGAGGTTTATTTTGGCTCACGGTTCTGGAGAGATAAGGTCTGCAGTTCTCATCTGGTGATGGCTTTCTTGCTGGCAGAATGCCACGATGATGTAGAGCATCAAACAGCAAAAGATAGGTGAGCATACATGACTATTGCCCGCTCCTTATAAAGCTACCAGGATTGGCCAGCGCCGCGGCTCACTAGGCTAATCCTCCGCCTTGCGGCGCTGGCACACCGGGTTCTAGTCCCAGTCGGGGCGCCGGATTCTGTCCCGGTTGCCCCTCTTCCAGGCCAGCTCTCTGCTGTGGCCTGGGAGTGCAGTGGAGGATGGCCCAAGTGCTTGGGCCCTGCACCCCATGGGAGACCAGGATAAGTACCTGGCTCCTGCCATCGGATCAGCGCGGTGCGCCGGCCATAGCGCGCCGGTCGCGGCGGCCATTGGAAGGTGAACCAACGGCAAAGGAAGACCTCTCTCTCTCTCTCTCTCACTGTCTACTCTGCCTGTCGAAAATAAAAAAATAAAAATAAAGCTACCAGGATTCAATCATGGGGGGAGGAGGTCTGCCCTAATGACCTAATCTAAACCTATCACTATCCAAATGCTCTAAACACCATGGCTGGATTAGGTTTCCACCCTTTTAATATGAACAAAAGACTTTGAGGAAATAAACTCCTACATGATGAGTTAGAGGGAACAAATCTTACTTAAACCATAGCAATACCTATTAGGATGGCTACTAGCAAAATAAATAAATAAATAAAGCAACTATGGTTTAGGATATGGACATATCAAACTCTTCCTTGTCTGTTTTTGCTGGGAATGTAAAATGAAAGCCTTCAGTGAAAGCAGTAATGGCTGTTGCTCAAAAAGTTAAAAAGAATTATGACTTAGCAGATGAGTTATGCAAGTATACTCAAAGGAATTAAAAGCAGGCACTCAAGAATACACTTTTTTATTTACATACATTTTAAATAAATACAACATTAGGAACATAGTAATTTTTCCCACCATACTTGCCCGCCCACCCTCTCTCCCACCCCTCTTCCTATTCCCTCTACTGTTTCCTGTCTTTTTTTTTTTTTACCAAGATCTATTTTCATTTAACTTTATATACAGAAGATTAACTCTATTCTAGGCAGAGTTTAGCACTTTGTATGAGAGGGAGAAAGAAGAAGAAAAGAAAGAGAAGAAAAAAACCTGCTCCTCAACAGTCCAGACGAGGGCTGTTCAAAGTTATTGCATCTCATATTTCACTTTTTTTATTTCCTTCTTTCCTTCCCCTTCTTCCCTTTTAGAAACTTAATTATCTTTAAAGAACCCAAGAATGATACATCTTTTGCGAGCTCTTAGAACTATAACTTATGAGATATAAGAATATCCTCTGCTAAATACACTAAAAAAAAATGATTCTTTGATAATGAGTTTTACTATCAAGTCTCATAATACAACTCTTTGGGGACAGAAGTCCTGCATGAGAAGTTAGTGCACAGTGACTCTTGTTGTTTATTTAACAATTAATACTTCTGTGTATGACGTCAGTGATTACCTGAGGCTCTTGACATGAGCTGCCTCAGGTATGGAAGCCTTTTGGATCCACAACTCGGCAAGGCAATAAGCAAAGTGGAAGTTCTCTCCTCCCTTCAGAGAAAAGTGCATCCTTCTTTGATGGCAGCTTCTTTCCACTGGGGTCTCACCCAGAAATCCTTCATGTAGAACATTTTTTGCCACAGTGTCCTGCTTTCCATGCCTGAAATGCTCCCCTGGGCTTTCCAGCCATACCAGAATGCCTAAGGGGCTGATTCTGAGATCAGAGTGCTATCAAGTGTACACTTGTACACACGTGTTCTCAGCAGTGTTACTGAAAATAACTAAAAGTGGAAGCAGTTTCTGTATCTGTCAATGGAAGAATGGGAAAACAAAATGTAATCTTTACATAAAATAGAATATTATTCAGTCTTTTTTTGTAATTCAGTCTTTTTTAAGATTTATTTATTTATTTGAAAGTCAGAGTTACAGAGAGGCAGAGAGAGAGAGAGAGAGAGAGAGTCTTCCACCTGTTGGTGCACTCTCCAGATGCCTGGGCTGGTGCTGGGCCCATCCAAATCCAGGAGCCAGGAGCTTCTTCCAGGTCTCCCAGGTGGGTGCAGGATCCCAAGGACTTGGACCATCTTTGCTTTCCCAGGCCATAGAAGAGAGCTGGATCCGAAGTGGAGCAGCCTGGACTCGAACTGGCACCCATATGGGATGCTGGCACTTCAGGCAGCAGCTTTACCTGCTATGCCACAGTGCCAGCCTCTGTAATTCAGTCTTAAAAAGGAAGAAAATTCAGACACATATTATTACCAGAGGAACCTGGAGGATGTTAAGCTAAGTGGCAATAAACCAGTCACAGACAAATACTGTATGATTTCCTTTATATTAAGTATCTAAAGTGGTCAAATTCAGAAAGAGAAAAATTAGAATAGGAAGTCACTGTTTAACGAGTGCATAGTTTTGGTTTTGCAGTAAACAGTTCTGGAGCGGGATAGTGGTGGTGGCTGTACAACAGTGTGACCACTTAGTGCCACTGAGTTGCACACAAAAAATGGTTCAAATGGTGAATATGCCACATTGTGCTATGATTTTTTAAGAGCAAAAATAATTTAAATTTAAAACAAGTTTTTTGGGCCAGTGCCGTGGCTCACTTGGTTATTCCTCTGCCTGCGGCACTGGCATCCTGTATGGGTGCCGGGTTCTAGTCCCAGTTGCTCCTCTTCCAGTCCAGCTTTCTGCTGTTGCCCAGGAGGGCAGTGGAGGATGGCCCAAGTCCTTGGGCCCTGCACCTGTATGGGAGACTAGGAAGAAGCACCTGGCTCCTGGCTTCGGATCAGCGCAGCGCCAGCTGTAGTGGTCATTTGGGGAGTGAACCAACAGAAGGAAGACCTTTCTCTCTGTCTCTCTCTCTCTCTCTCTCACTGTCTATAACTCTACCTGTCAAATAAAAAAAATCACCCCCTACCTGCCCAACAAATTTCCCCTTTTCAGAAACTGGCCACTTAAAATGCCAGCCTCCTGAACAGTAGTGTTCGATCAAGTCCCTGCTACTCTGTGTCCTTCCAGCTCCTTGCTAAGGCAGTAGATGGTGGCCCATGTACCTGGGTCCCTGCCACTCACATGGGAGAACCAGGTGGAGTTCCAGGCTCCTGGCTTTAGCTGGCCCAGCCCTGGCTGTTCTAACTGTTGTCGCCATTTGGGGAGTGAAGCAGTGGATGGAAAATCTCTCTTTCTCTGTCTCTCTCTTCCCTCTTTTACTTTTATCCTGCCTTTCAAACAAATAAATCAAATAAAAATCCTAAAATAAAAGTTTGCCCCAAAGCCACCATGTTGCTTAGGCTAAAAATTGAGGAGTCATCTTTAGCCTCCTTCCCCTGTGCCTGTGTCCAACAGTACATCCTGTCACCTTTGGCTTCAAAACATGTTCTGGGTCCATCCACTCACTTTTCCCACTGATGCCACTCTGGCCAGGCCACTGTAAGTACTTACCTGTGACACTGCAGTAAGTTCCTAATGGGTTGACCTGTTTTCATCCTTGTCTGTTTCGTCCTGCAGTCAATTGTCAACATGAACTAGAAGGCTCCTTTTATGATAGAAAGCAAACCTATTCTTCTCTGAGTATAAATCTTCTGAGAGTTTCTCACCTCGAATAAAATGCAAATGCCTTGCTACAGTCTAGGAGGCACTGGATGGCCTGGCCCCTGCCAGCGTCCCTGCCTGGTGTCCCCAGGCCTCTGGTTTCGATCATGAGGTCCCAGGCACTCCATCTTCACTGCACCTGTGGCACCTGCTGCACCTACAGCTCTTCTGTTTGGTACACTGGCCTCATGCCCACACCGCAGCACCGATGTGCACGCTCTCACTGTTCAGGCTAAAGCAATAAGCTCCTGACTGGCACACTGACATGGCCCTCTTTTATCTCTTCTTGCCACTCTTCTCCATTTGAAATTTGTACTTGGTTTTGCCAGTTTATTGTCAGCTCTATCCCCCAACCAAAATGGGAACCCCATGAAGATAGATATCTTGCTTCTTTCCTCAGTTCCCAGAACCCACAACAGTTGGCTTGTAACAGCCTACTCGTGTTTGCCAAGTGAATGGAGAATTAAATAACACTAGCGACCCAATATTCCTGCTGTGTCGTGTATGTGTGTGTGTGTGTGTGTGTGTGTATCTTTCAGAAAACATTGGCTTTTGCTGATGTCTTCTTTATGTACTCTAGAATGTGATAAACAGTCTTCAAAACACAAGTGGCATTTTTCATACCTCATTTTAGGCAGCAATAAGATGGTGAAGTTTATGGCCATGCATAATTACGTCCATAAATTTTAAAAAGTGTCCTGTATCTCTTGAAGCCAAACTGAATTTTCACACTGGAAATTATACTCATCTAAAGAAAAAGTTTGGACATCAAGTTCTTAAGTGATTGCTTAAAGTATTTTATTATATAATTTTTCTAGTCTTCAAATGTTTCAAGGCCCATTCTCTTCATGGTCAAAACAGATCAAGGTTAAAAATGTAGGATCACAGGGGCCAGTGTTGTGATACAGTGGGTTAAGTTGCCACCTGTGCCACTGGCATCCCATGTAAGTGCTAGTTCAAGTCCCAGCTGCTCCACTTCTGATCCAGCTCTCTGCTAATATACTTGGGCAGGCAGTGGAAAATGGCCCAGGTGCTTGGTCCCCTTCCATCCACATGGAGAATCGAATGGAAATCTAGACTCCAGGTTTTGGCCTGGCCAAGCCCGAGCCATTGTGGCCATCTGGGAAGTGAACCGGGAGTTGGAAGATCTCTTTCTCTCTGTCACTCTGCCTTTCAAATAAATACACCTTTAAACAAGACACGTTTACCATCTCACAGTTTCTCAGGATCAGAAACCCGGGAGCGGCTCACCTGGACATTTCCCTGTGGTTGCAGTCAAGCTGTCCACGGTCATTCAAGACAGCTGACACTGAATTGGATAAGATGGGGGAATGAATACCAGGAGGCAGGGAGCACTCAGGGCCACCTTGAATGCCAGGGATGACATGTGCTGGCATTTAAATCTTCCTGGTCCAGGGCTCTGACTGAATTTGCTCTCTGCCACACAGATCTGTTTCAGCTTTTCTTCTACATAAAATTGGAACATCCTTCTCCAGAATCTCTAGAGATAAAAGGGATCAGGTAACTGAGTTGGATCCTGAGTTCTTTCTTTTCAAAGATGCAACGTAAACAGTAGTAACACCTAGACCCGGAAGGCCTGAAGTTGCTCTTTGCTTTGTGCTCTGGACAAGTCGTCTGTGAAAGACGGTTTCTTTTCTTTTCCGCACCTGCAGCTTCCGTGGTAGTCTACTCAACTGTGAAAGCCTGTCAGGGGTGCTTTCTGGTGCCCAATGGACGCTTCCCTAACTTTACCTTGCTTAATGACTTTGATGACGGCAAGTCACCCTCCCACCAAAGGTTAACTCTCCGAATTAAGGGAGTGGTGCACGGTCCAAACCAGTCCTGCAGGAGCTCAGCTCATCTATCCTCCCCAGAGATAACATCTCCCCCCAGGCCCTGTCTCAGATGTTTTACCAAAGCAGCACTCCCTACCTGGAGACCCTAGGTAGACCAGAGCCCCCTCCCCTGCCATGGTTCCCAGGCAAGCACACGGGCAGGCATATTGCTGACCAGAGAGGGGGCATGAGCACTATGGACCAACCAGAGATCAGCACACAAGCTGAACCCGCCTGTCTCAACCCCAACCTCAATCAAGTTCCTTACCCTTAATGTCTTGGGGGTCTAGGAATTAAGTCATGGCTTAATTGGGCTCGCTGGGCTTTTCATTTATTTGAAATACTAAAAAATTTTTTTTTTATTTGAGAGGTAGAGAGAAAGGTCTTCCATGCGCTGGTTCACTTCCCCAGATGCCCGCAAAGGCTGAAGCTGCGCCGATCCAATGCCAGGAGCCAGGAGCCTCCTCCGGGTTTCCCACGCAGATGCAGGGGCCCAAGGATCTGGGCCATCTTCCACTGCTTTCCCAGGCTGTGGCAGAGAGCCGGATTGGAAGAGGAGCAGCTGGGACTCAAACCAGCGCCCATATGGGATGCCAGCACTGAAGGCAGAGGATTAACCTACTGCACCACAGCACCAGCCCTGAAATACTAAAATATTTGATACAAGAAACACTTATTTTCCAGAAGTCTTGCATCCTTTTTCACTGGATTTCAGATAAGGACTATCAGTCAAGATCAGATGTTAGGATGAAGTGCATTTATGAACACATAACCATCCATCTTCAGAAAGCAAGAATATGAGGGTACTTTAAAAAGTTTGTGGGAAAAAGAATTCAAACAAATTCATTTTGGTGCAAAGACTCCTTTGAAGTCTATGCATAGAGGGTAACGGTAAGTGTAAAGAAATGAGCAATAATGGTGAAAACATTTTTCATTATTTTTAAAAACTCAATTATGCTTTATATCTTATCACCTGTATAAAATCTGCTGGCAAGGTTAGCTTCTCCTTCTGTATTTTTATTTTCAATTTAGAATATGGTCACTATTAATTAATGTTTGTCCAACAGATGACATGTAAAAAACGTATACTTAGTTCTCTATCACTAAGCCACTATTATCATGGAAAAGGAATAACTGGCAGTGTCTAAGTTAGCAGTCCAAATTCCCAAAAGCCTTAGAATGGTACTGTTCCAATGGCCACTAGCTACATGGGGCTAGGGAGTACTTAGTCCAAATTGAAATGAAACCCATATTGGAGTCTGAAAGTTTAGTAGGGGAGGGAGTAGGACAATGGCTTTTATGTAAGAATATAAAATATTTAAATAATTTCTAAATTGACTATGTGATGAAATGGTCAAGTTCTGGGCACACTAGATTAGCTAAGTATACTATTAAGTTAATTTCATGTTTTATTTTTTAAATATCCAGTGTTGTTCAATTAAAACTTAGAAACTTTAAAAGAACTTTATTAGGGGTTTTAGGAATTGTAATTTGGGAGACACAGGTTCAGGAAGCTATGCATCTGCTCTGAGGAAGGCAGGTAAAGTGGGAGCTTATAAGAGGGAACCTGGACTACTGTGACGAATCGGGTGTAACGAAAAGGATCTGAGAGGCCGGCACTGCGGCGTAGCAGGTAAAGCTGCTGCCTGCAGAGCAAGCATCCCATATGGGCGCTAGTTCCAGTCCTGGCTGCTCCACTTCTGATCCAGCTCCCTGCTAATATGCCTGGGAAAGCAGTGGAAGATGGCACAAGTATTTCAGCCCCTGCACCCAAGTGGGAGACCTGGAAGAAGCTCCTGGCTCCTAGCTTTAGATGGGCTCAATTCTGGGCCCTGTAGCCATTTGAGGAGTGAACCGGTGGATGGAAGATCTCTCTCTCTCTCTCTCTCTCTCTCTCTCCCTCCCCCCCCACCCATTACTCTTTAAAATAAAATTTAAAAAAGAAATAAATAAAAGGATATATAAAGAGGGTAGAAATGTCCATAGAACAAGAATCCAATTGATAGGCATCTTG
Organism: Oryctolagus cuniculus; assembly: GCF_051225735.1. Taxonomy (NCBI): domain Eukaryota; kingdom Metazoa; phylum Chordata; class Mammalia; order Lagomorpha; family Leporidae; genus Oryctolagus; species Oryctolagus cuniculus. Next base: position 22,189,373 of record NC_142872.1, read on the forward strand.
AGCCTCTGGGTATAATGTAACTGGCCATTTATGTCATTTATGCATGAGGTCAAAGGTGGAGGTGACCGAAGTCCACTGTCCAGGAAGCAGCTGGAATTATGCATAAACCCTGCTCCCTTGACAACCTCTCCACTCCACCTGGAGAGGTGCATTCGATGTTTATTTCATCATAATTTTCTGCATTTTCCCAGAAGCACTGCCAGATAAAACACAGGACACCCAGTTCCATTTGCAGTTCATATATTCATGCATGGGACACATTTCTCCTGAAAAATTATTCATTAATTAGGTAAAATTCTCATTCAACTCGGTGTATTTACTAAATAGGGAAAATTTTAATATGGCTAATAAAACATTTAAAAATACACATGTAGCTCCTTAGCCGGTGCTGCTTTAGAATCATCTAGTTGCTATTTTTTTTTTTTTAATTATCAACTTCTGAGTTAACTTTTCAGAAATAACTAATCTGAGGGACACAGTTAATCCAAGGCTGGGATTGTTTATAATCTTTGGAGTTAAATTTTTACATTTGCTTGCACAAATTAAAGAACAACAAGGAGTTGGCACTGTGGCACAGCAGGTAAAGTGCTGGCATCCCATCAGGCGCCGGTTCGAATCTAGGCTGCTCCTCTTCCGATCCAGCTCTCTGCTATGGCCTGGGAAAGCAGTAGGAGATGGCTCAAGTCCTTAAGCCCCTGCACCCACGTGGGAGACCTGGAAGAAGCTCCCGGCTCCTGGCTTCTGAAACTCTGGCCGTTGCCAACAGTTGGAGAGTGAACCAGCAGATGGAAGACCTCTCTCTCTCTCTCTCTTTCTGTGTAACTCTGACTTTCAAATAAAGAAAGCAAGAAAGAAAAGAACAACAAAAGGCCTTGTTACAGGGCATCTGGACCAGAATGAAAAGCCGTGGCTCTCCTCCTTCCCAGAATCCCAGTTTAACATAATCCCTGCCACTCTCACAAGGAGCCTAAGCAGCAGTGCGACCTTGGGCCAGACACACAGTCCCTGCGGACCTGGACAGGCGACAATGGTAGCACCGGACCCTCCCACCGACCTGGCCCAGGCACAGCGCGCCTGGCGTCTGACGCCGACGTCCTGACTCGGCTTCGGGGCCGTCAGCGCTCGCACTCGGGGTCGGCCCAGGGGCACAGGCCGGGGACGCGCCGCAGGTGCACCCGGCGGCCAGAGCCCTCCACCCGCCGCCGCGCCCCGCCGCAGCTCCGCCCCCGCCCGCGCCGCGCCGCGCCGCCAGCCGGAGGGGCGGGCCTTGCAGCCCAGGCCCAGGGCCCGCCCCAGCCTGGCGCCCTATGTAAGGCCGGTGGCGGCGCCCGAGCGCCAGGAGCTCGCGAGCCTGCTCGGCCGAAGGACGGTCTCGGTGTCGGGTCCCCGCTCCGCCGGACGCCCGGGAGCACACGCGCACGCGCACGCGCACGCGCTCGCCGCGCCCCGCCCCGCCCCCGCGCGCCGCAGTGTCCGCGACCCCGGGCGGCGAGCCGCGGGCGGCTGAGGGCGGCATGCGGGACTACGAGGAGGTGACCGCGTTCCTGGGCGAGTGGGGACCCTTCCAGCGCCTCATCTTCTTCCTGCTCAGCGCCAGCATCATCCCAAACGGCTTCAATGGCCTCTCGTCCGTGTTCCTCATGGCGACCCCGGAGCACCGCTGCCGGGTGCCGGAGTCGGCGAACCTGAGCAGCGCGTGGCGCAACCACAGTGTCCCGCTGCGGCTTCAGGACGGCCGCGAGGTGCCCCACAGCTGCCGGCGCTACCGGCTCGCCGCCATCGCCAACTTCTCGGCGCTGGGGCTGGAGCCCGGGCGCGACGTGGACCTGGAGCAGCTGGAGCAGGAGAGCTGCTTGGATGGCTGGGAGTACAGCCAGGACGTGTACCTGTCCACCATCGTGACCGAGGTGGGTGCCGCGCCGGCCGCCGGGCCAGGGGCGCAAAGGCAGCTACCTCTTCGGTCCTCAAATCCACCGCCACCAGCCCAGGTGCAATGTTAACTCTCATCTTAGAATACCCTGGTGGCTCCGGAACGTGTTGCCCGGTGACATCCAGCCAGACCGTGCCCCTGCAATAGCAGGTGTTAGGCTGCCTCTCCCGCGCCTTCCTCACGGCCACCTTGGAGAGGGAGTCCAGAAGGGACGTCCTCTGGCTTGAGGGTGGGAGTGGTGAGTGGCAGAGCCGGAGCTTGGAACGTGGAGCTGGCACCATCTCTCCTCTGGCTTCCTGGCATGCGTTCCCACTAGAGAAATACTCCTGTGCTGAGCTTTGATAGTCAAGGGAAACATGTGTCCAAGACTGCCTGTTCCCTCCCTGGGACAGCCCTGTGAGGAACTGTCCACCTCTTGCCCCGGATCACTTGTCGAACTTTTGACAGCCTTGTGTCTGAAGATACAGGTGCCTTGTGAACGTTTTGTGGGATGTTCCCAGGTGAACTGGGCAGCCACGCTGCGTTCAAGTGCACAAGCTTTGTTTGTGGAGGGTAGCGGAGGTCTTGGTCCCCAGCCCCTCAGATTTTCCTTTCCAGGGGTTGTGTCTGTCCCCTGGTGCACCTGCTGTCCTTGGGGCTCAGTGCCTGACATGACGTTAGTGGTGCAGGTGAGTGTCCTTTGTGTCTTGCTTAGGCATTGCCTGGAGTGTCCACAGAACTGAGGAAGCAGAGCAGTGGACAGAGCACTCCTTTGTAGATACTGGGTCACCTGTGTGTCATGTTTAGGGATTCCCAGGTTAGGAAAGGTCTCCTGCAGGAGATGTTGCCTTCCCAGTGACTCTGGGATGGCCCAGATGCAATAGCACGAATTTGTGCACGGCAGGGCAGGGTTCACAGGGAGGGGAGATGGCAGGGACCCGGTGTGGCATCAGACGGTAACGTTCCCTCTTGGAGCCTTACGGGGGCTCTGGGGCTCCAGGTGTGTTCTTTCCAGGGAGTCTGAGCGCTGTCCTGGGAAGCTCAGACATGTGTTTGCGTAGAGAAATTTGATGTCCCCAGCACCTGTGAACTGAGTGTGACCTGAACCCCACAGGGAGTGACATCATTGCAGTATCCTCAGGCGTTCTCAGGAACAAAAGGGCAGAGTGGAGGTAGCTGACCATGATCTGGGGACTCAAACCTCCAGAGAATGCATGGAGAACGGGAGCTTTCGGTGGGTACGGGTCTTGGGTCCTAGCCTTCCAAGTGAGTTTGTTCCCTTCCTAGAAGCCAGGGAGAACTGGCTTGTCCACACAGTCACAGGTAGGGGCCACTGAGGGAAAGCCAGACTTCACGACACAGAAGTCCCTATGCATCTGCTAGGGGCTGCCGGAGGAAGGGGGCAGGCGTGAAGCTGGAAGAGGCCCAGGGCTTCCCAGGATTTCCCCGGACCCTTGAGGGTCCCCTAGCCTGACCTCATCATTGGCTGCTGTCCTTCAGTGCCCACACCCTGCCCTCAGCTGAGAGAGGTAGCAGCCCCGAGGCGCTCCCACGGCCCGGCGGATCCGGTGCTGCCCGTGTTAGTCCGCCTTGTATTCTTTTGTTTAGACTATTCATTTCGCTGTCTCAGCAGTTTCGTCAAAGCTCTATGCCCTTTCGCCTACTTCCAGGTTTTCCGTCTCTGTGGAGAGGAAAATTAATACACAGTCCTTTGTTTTGGGATCTGGAATGCGTGAGTTCGGGCTGCTGTTCTCAGGTGAACAGTCGCTGTTGGGAGCTGCTGCAGCAACATTCTGAAAGGTTTCTTTCTTTTTTTTTTTTTTTCCTAAGGTCCACTTTCTTTCAACCAGGCCCATTGACCACTGTAGCTTGTCCTGTGCCTGCCAAATGTCTCTAAGCCTGCCCTGTGTGCCAGATCCCACAGAGAGGCGTTTGCACAATGGGATTAAATTCTTGTTCCTAGGTTTCAACAGAGACTAAAGCCTCAGATCTGCAGTTTGTTTTTTCCCTGGTTCACATCAAGGTGCATCCACTTGCAGTGAACTGGGCAGCTTATGATTGATTGGCTTAATGAATGATTTAAGGAATCTTCTCTAAAGTTGGAGAAAAATGGATAGTTTTTAGGAGGGAAACTTGGGGGGTAGCCAGAAAGGATCGACCGGGGTATTCTCAAGGAACTGAGATTCTCCACCCTGTGTCCCGGGGTGTGGTACTGTGGATCTGGAGCAAGGCACTGGACTTGGCAGGAAGAAGCGGGCAGGTTGTGAAGTGAACGGGCTCAGGAATTGCCTGATGGTGCGCATGCTTCTAGGCCAGCCCCCACCTCGCCTCTTAGTCATCCCTGGGCTGTGGGGACTCACGCAGTCCCCCTGGCGGTGCTTCTGGGCCCGGGACTGCCCCCTCCTCTGCAAACCTATGTGGTTTCTCAGATTGCCCACGCACCCCAAAGCCCGTTCCAGCGTGCAGGCACAGAGGTTCCTTTGGAACTTTTGCGCCCTTCTGACTCCTGGGAGTTGTTAGGACCCCCCCTCCCCCCCAAGCTGAGACCTGACCTGCGCATCGGCCTGTACCCAGTTTGAATCCCTCTCTGGCTATCTGAGGACATCCTTGGCTCAGAGTTCTGACAGTTGCCATGAGGCAGGGGGTCAGAGAGCAAGGAAAATAACTCATCCAGAGACAGAGATTCAGGGTTCCTCTGCACTTTGGGTAGTGAAGCCCAAGGGCCAAGCCTAAAGGATACTGAAGGGTGGTGGTGAAGGTTGACAGCCCTTTCGTTTACCCACTCCCTCTCTCACCGTGTGGCCAAACAGTCCCTGAGCCTCTCCTCTCAATGGGGCACTGCCAGATGTAGAGGATGCATTAGCTGATAACCTCTTGACTTTGCCCTGACAGCCTTGAGGCCAGAATGGCAGCCAGAGGCAGGACGAGATTGTCCGGCACACAGCGTGTTCGGTAACACGTAGTGCTTACCGGGCTGTTTGACCACTGGTGCGGTGAGGTCAGGTACATCTGGGAAGAGCTTCTGCCTCCTGGGCAAAGACCCTGTCTTTTCCCTTCCAGCCAGTTCATAGGTCAGAATGTTCAGTCCCAGGGAGCTCTGTCATCTCGACTTCCCATTACTGAAAAGTAGCACCAGTCATGTGTAAGTAGAAGAGACACGATTCTTTCTCAGAGACACGAGTCTTTTTCAAAAGAGGTAACAGCTTTGTTGCAATGTAGAAGACATTTTTAAAAACTGTACATCCAAGGTGTGCAGTAGGAAAAGCTTGAGCACGTGTGCCTGTAGTCCTGTGAGACCATCACCACCCGAAAGGCACGTTTCTGACCAAGAAGCACAGCCAATCTTGCTGCTTTGCCAGAGTTACTCCCAGCTGTTTTCAGTGGGGCCTGCTTTCCCGGATTATCCAGCCAAGGGGTAACCGTGCCAGACTCGTGGTTGAGTCTTAAACCCACACATTCAAGTGGAGGCGTGGATGAGCTGGGAGCTGGGAGTTTAGTACCTTTCAGGGCACCAGTGCCTTCGGAAACACATGAAGCAGGGGTAGGGAGGTGGTACTTGGCTTGGACTCTGGACTGCTCACCCAGTCCCCCAAATGAGGATTCAGGCAAAGTCCTGCAGCCCACTGCAGCCTGCCCAGTGGTTGTCAGGTGAGTGGATGGATTGGCTGGGTGGGACCCATTCCATGTTGGTTTTGGCAGTCTTTCACCTTTCCTGACCCCTGATCACAGGCCTCTGGCTGGCAGGAAAGAAGTATTAGGACATGTTTGCTTTTGGAGGGCCCAGTGCCAGACCCTGAGCATGGTCCAAGACTGACAGTGGTGGGTGGTGGGCACAGTTACTCTGGAGTTACACAGCTGCCTAGATGAAGGACAGGCCAGACTACCTGGGGAAGGTGGGGCTGAGGGACCCCAAGAGATGCCCTGGGATCATGCCGAGACACACTCCACAGTCTTCCTGTCCCCTGCAGGGCAGCATCTGACCTGGTTTCAGTTAGCGCCCAGCCTGGTCAGCTCAGGAGTCTGTTCCTGGGAGACCTCACCTAGGAGCTGCAACCCTAGAGCTGGCCACAGTGCCTGTGTGTATTTCTGTGTTGCTGAGCCTTGCTGGCCCCTGACTCAAGACAGAGTAGTTGAGAAACAGTGATTGGCCCTTTATTTATTCATTCTTGAGCTCCAGAGTGGCCCCTAAAGGTCAGCGCAGCATCCCCATTGCCGATCGGCTCAGCTCTGCCTCCCCACTGCTCCCAGTCTTGGCTTTTGCAGACACAGTTGCTGTGTCTGGGTGCTGGTACCTCTGAGGCTGTGAGGTGGGAAGGCTGTGGCAGCCTGAGCTGTCAGATTTTTGCACCAAGAGTCAGTGTCCTCCAGATAGAGGTAGAGGGGGAGATGCTTCCAGTCCTGCCCCTGGGTTGGGGATCGCCACTGTGAGTGCTTCTAAGTGCATCTGACCCTAAAGCAGGAAGCCAGCAGCACACCCGTGTGAGCCACACTGCCCACTGTGGGCGTTCTCTGTGTCCAACCTGCCGGCTGCCCTCTGGCCCCTCTCAGAGGCGCCCAGAGGCTGCGAGCACGCTGCCCAGCAGGGCAGAGAAGCAGGTTCGTTTTTCCCCATCACTGGCCCAGAGGAGGGGCTTCGTTCTGGGCTCTGTTCACGACTCAGGAGCTGGCGGGTTCTGTGCACAGCAAGCAGGGCTCTGCATTCCTGGAAGGCGGCTGTTCATGTGCACAGTCTGCACAGGTTGCTGGGGAGCTCCCTGTCCTGGGAAACATTTTTCTGGGAACCACTGAGGTTCCTGTTTTGGCTCCTTGTGTCCGAGACTCCAGCTGCTGGGCCCTGGACCCTTCCTCTGCCTGCAGGCTTCTGTTCCCATTTGTGGTGGCTACAGATGGAACCACACACCTGCTCCTTACCCCACAAACCCTGTTTTACAAATGGGAATTAAGGCACTATATGGTAGGGGAGCAGGGACTGGCTTGACTGAGGTTGGACACCCAGTTAGGAGGAGTTGGAAGTTCACACCGAGTTTCCCGCCTACTTGTGCAGGGCTCCGAGGTGCAGCTGGGCCTGGGATTGGCATGCAGCATCAGGATGCCAACTGTAAATGTCACAAAGAGGGCCCAGGTGTCACTGGCCCAGGGTAGGAACCTGAGCATAGCAGCAGGAACAGGTCCAGAGTGTGCACCCTAGGCCCTCGGGCCTCAGTGACCCTTACAGCCCCAGAGCCCTGCTCCGGAAGCGCACCAGTGCACTCGTGCCAGTGGCCTGCAGCCCCCTGAGCAAGGGCCTCAGCCTGTGCCACATCCCTGGGCTCTGCACATCATCTCAGGAGTGAACACGAAGGCCTTACCTTTACTCGGGTGGCCATGTGGGTAGAGTTCTACTCCCTGCCTGCTCAAAATGGAAGCAAGACAGTAGGACCAAGGCATGACGTAGCATGGTGAGGGAGCCCGTTCCCTGCCCTCCTGCCCAGGTGAGGCATTCTCTGCCCGGTGTAGTTCACATACTCAGGGCATGCTGGGATGCAGGATACGCTGACCTCTTTTTCCAAGAAGCCTTAGACTGCTTTGAAAAGTGTTTGATGCATCCCTTTGCTCCTCTTCCAGTGGGACCTGGTGTGTGACGACGACTGGAAGGCCCCGCTCACCATCTCCTTGTTTTTCGTGGGTGTGCTGGTGGGCTCCTTCATCTCGGGGCAGCTCTCAGACAGGTAAGGTGTCTGTCCCTTGTAGCTTCAGGGGACCTGAGCACCAAGCCAGGAGCTCGGGCCTGGCCCTTGACTTGAGCTGCTGGTGTCGTCTCTGCCCAGGACGTTGCCTTTCTAAAGCAGAGGAGGTTGTATCTGCAGCGTATGTTGAGGTGGATTCGTTTCTGAGAGGAAGAGCGTGGTGAGGGCAAGAGGCGCGGAGTCACCACACAGACCCTGGGAGTCGGTGAAAGCAGGCCTGAGGCAAGCAGCCTGCAGACTCCTTTATTTCAATTGCTACAGCTGCTTATATAGCCAAGGCACCCAATCCGGTCAAGGGGCAGTCTATGCCCTAACCAATCACAGCCTGTTGCCAGGCAGTTTCTGAAGCCATCCAATCACAGCCTGTTGCCAGTCAGGCTCTCTTGCCAGGCAGTTTCTGAAGCCATCCAATCACAGCCTGTTGTCAGTCAGGCTCTGTTGTCATGTGGTTTCCAAAACCATCCAATCACGACCTGTTGCCAGGCAGTTTCTTTTGCCAGCGACCATCTTGGCATGACCTTCTCATTCCACCACAAGTGTAGATCCCTTATCAGTGAAAAGAGCCTGCAGTGCCCTGTGCCCAATTCTTGCTAAGTAAAGAAACCCGAGCTCCCTAAGCCCAGAATGTCCATGCTCTAGTTTAAAGATATATTTATTTATTTGAAAGGCAGAGTTATAGAGAGAGGAGGAGAGAGAGAGAGAGAAAGAGATCTCCCATCCACTGGCTCAATCTCCAAATGGCTGCAATGGCCAGGGCTGGGCCAGGCCAGAGCCAGGAGCCAGGAGCTCCATCCGGGTCTCCCATGTGGGTACAGGGTCCCAAGGACTTGGGCCCTCTTCTGCTGTTTTCCAAGGCATGTTAGCAGGGAGCTAGATTGGAAGTGGGGCAGCCAGGACTGGAACTGGCACCCTTATGGGATGCCAACACTGCAGATGGCAGCTTAACCTGCTATGCCACAGTGCCAGACCCTCAAATAAATAAATAAATATTTTTTAAAATAAAAAAGGTTGCATACAGAGAGAAGAAGAGACACAGAGAAAGAGAGAGGTCTTCCATCTGTTGGTTCATTCTACAAATGGCTACAGTGGCCAGAGCTGGGCTGATCCAAAGCCAGGAGTCAGGAGATTCTTCTAGGTCTCCTAGATGGGTACAGGGGCCCAAGCACTTGGGACATCTTCTGTTGCTTTCCCAGGCCATAGCAGGGAGCTGGATGGAAAGTGGAGCAGCCAGGCTCAAACCAGCACCCATATGGGATGCTGGTGCCACAGGTGGAGGCCTAACCTACTACACCACAGCTCTGGCCCCTAAGTAAATCTTTAAGAAAATATTCTTAAAATCACCAGTGAATACTAAAGAGTTCAGTAGACTGACCACAGGTGGACAACTCTGAGCCTGAAATACTTGCCCTGTGAGGAAAAGTACTCACTTGTCCAGGTCTTTAATCTATTAAGATGCATCAGTTGATCACTTACATTTAATAATCACTGGCAACTAATTTGTACCAGATACTGTTATGGTATTATAAAGTTTAAAAAACAAAACAGGGACAAGTGGTTGGCATAGCAGTTAAGATACCACTTTAATCAATTTCAGTTCACAGTTGATCACACTGATAGGTCTAAGAGTCAAAGGGATCACATAAACAAGACTAGTGTCTGCTAATACTAACTGATAGAATCAAAAAGGGAGAGAACGATCCATCATGGGAAGCGGGATACACAGCAGACTCATAGAATGGCAGATGTCCTAAATAGCACTCTGGCCTCAGAATCAGCCCTTAAGGCATTCGGATATGGCTGAAGAGCCCATGAGAGTATTTTAGGCATGGAAAGCCAAGACACTCTGGAAAAAAAAAAAAAAAAAAGAAGACCTAAATGAAAGATCTCTGCGAGTGAGATCCCAGTGGAAAGAACGGGGCCATCAAAGAAGGAGGTACCTTTCTCTGAAGGGAGGAGAGAACTTCCACTTTGACTATGACCCTGTCTGAATAAGATCGAAGTCGGCAAACTCAAAAGGCTTCCATAGCCTTGGCAACTCATGACTAGAGCCTAGGGAGATTACTGACGCCATAAACAAGAGTGTCAAATTGTTAAGTCAACAACAGGAGTCACTGTGTACTTACTTCTCATGTGGGATCTGTCCTTAATGTGTTGTCCAGTGTGAAGTAATGCTATAACTAGTACTGAAACAGTATTTTACACTTTGTGTTTCTGTGTGGGTGCAAACTGATGAAATCTTTACTTAATATATACTAAATTGATCTTCTGTATATATAGATAATTGAAAATGAATCTTGATGTGAATGGAATGGGAAAGGGAGCGGGAGATGAGAGGGGTGCGAGTGGGAGGGAAATTATGGGGGGGAGCCATTGTAATCCATAAACTGTACTTTGGAAATTTATATTTACTAAATAAGAAAGAAAGAAAGAAAGAAAGAGAGAAAGAGAGAAAGAGAGAAAGAGAGAAAGAGAGAAAGAGAGAAAGAGAGAAAGAGAGAGAGAGAGAGAGAAAGAGAGAAAGAGAGAAAGAGAGAGAGAGAAAGAGAGAGAGAGAGAGAGAAAGGAAGGAAGGAAGGAAGGAAGGAAGGAAGGAAGGAAGGAAGGAAGGAAGGAAGGAAGGAAGGAAGGAAGGAAGGAAGGAAACCACTTTAGACACCCCCGCATTTCGTAGCAGAGTGTCTGGGTTCGAGTCCTGACTCCGCTTCTAATCCAGCTTCCTGCTTATGTACACCCTGGCAGCCAGAAAGTGACGGCTCAGATCCCTGTCACCTGTGTGGGAGACCTGGATTGAGTTCCCAGGTCTTCAGTCTGACCCAGTCCTGCCTATTTGAGTCATTAGGGGAATGAACCAATGGATATTTTTTTATTTTTATTTTATCTTTTATTTTTTAAAGATTTTATTTATTTATTTGAAAGTTAGAGTTATAGACAGAAGGAGAGACAGAGAGAAAGATCTTCTGTCCACTGGTTCACTCTCCAGATTGCCGCAACGGCTGGAGCTGCGCTGATCCAAAGCCAGGAGCCAGGAGCTTCCTCCGGGTCTCCCATACAGGTGCAGGGGCCCAAGGACTTGGGCCATCTTCTACTGCTTTCCCAGACAACAGCAGAGAGCTGGATTGGAAGAGGAGCAGCTGGGACTAGAACTAGCGCCCATATGGAATGCTGGTGCTGCTGGCAGAGGATTAAGCTACTGTGCCATGGCCCCGACCCCGAACCAATGGATAGATCTCTTTCTCTCTGTGTGTGTGTGTGTGTATGTGTGTGTGAAATAATAAAAATAAAAATTTTAGAAGAGTAGAATTTTTCTGGGGAGGACATTTAGCACAGTGATCAAGACCCTGCTTAGAATGCCTGCATCCCCTATTGGGCTGCCTGGTTTGCGTACTGTCTCTACTTCTGATCCAGCTTCCTGCTGATGTACACCCTGGGAGGCAGCAGGTGATGGCTGTAGTAGTTGGGCTCCTACCACATACTTGGAAGATCTGCATTGTGTCCCTACTCTCAGCTCTGTGGATATTTGGAGAGTAAACCAGTAGCTAGCAGATCTCTCAAAGATATCTCTCTCTCCCTTTCTCTCTCCCTGTAAAATAAATAATTTAAAACAAAAATAACTTACCTCTTATAATCCTATGAAGTAGGGGCTGTTGTTATTCCCATTTTACAGATGGGGAGAGTGCAACCCAGAGAGGTTAAATGAGGTGTCCAAGGTTACACACCTGGCACGTGGCGGAGTTAGAATTTGGACCCAGATGGCCTTGCTTCCCTGTTGGATGTGGACCACTGTGCTAGGTCCCTGCTCTCCTAGAATTTTCCCTTCCAGTGAAGGGCAGTGAAGGTTGAGGACTGAGTGTTACCTTTGGCTATGCTAAGTGAGACAGAAGGAAGCTGCTAAGGGAGTGTGTAGCATGGGGTCCGGGTGCTTCCCCACTGGGGGAGCCTGAGCCTGGGATTGAAAGGTGAATGGCTGTGCCCGGTGAGGGGCTGGAGAGCAGACGCAGCGTCTGGCAGGGAAAGCAGCATGCTCTGAGGCCTGGCCTCAGGGAGTCCCAGTGACAGAAACTGTGCTTTGGGCGGGAGGTAGAGATGAAGGCAGTGAGGCGGGCAGAGGCCCAAGCAGCAGGACAAACAGGGCTTGGCAGAGCTGCGTGAGGAGTTTGGGCTTCCACCGCAGAGCAGTGGGAAGCTATTGAGGATTTTTTAAAGCAGGAGTGAGTGTGACAGTCATCAGATTTGCATTTTTTTGAAAGGTCGGACAGCCTGGTGGAGAAGGGATTGTGGAGAGGCTGATGAAGAGGTTATCACAATGGTTCTTGCAAAAGATGGTGCTGGCCTGGCTCAGCATGAGGGTGTGCAGATGGAGAGAAGCAGTGGGAGGCGAAGTCAGCAGGACCTGCTGGTGGGTTGAGTGTGGCAATGAGGGGACAAAGATCTCTGGCCACATCAGCAGGTGAGGGTCGATCCTGTCCTCCGTGCTGGAGCACACTGGGAGAGAACTGTGTCTGTAGATGTTGGGTTTACTTTGAATGCACAGGATTGGGGGTGACCATGAGAACCTTGAGTGTAGAAAGTGAGTAGCTGGCGCCGCGGCCCAATAGGCTAATCCCCCGCCTGCGGCGCCAGCACCCCAGGTTCTAGTCCCGGTCGGGGCACCAGATTCGGTCCTGGTTGCCCCTCTTCCAGGCCAGCTCTCTGCTGTGGCCCGGGAGTGCAGTGGAGGATGGCTTAAGTACTTAGGCCCTGCACCCGCATGGGAGACCAGGAGAAGCACCTGGCTCCTGGCTTCGGATCAGCACAGTGCGCCAGCCACAGCGGCCATTGGAGGGTGAACCAACGGCAAAGGAAGACCTTTCTCTCTGTCTCTCTCTCTCACTGTCCACTCTGCCTGTAAAAAAAAAAAAAAGAAAGAAAGAAAAGAAAGAAAGAAAAGAAAAGAAACTGAGTGCACAGTTGGAGGTAGGGATGTGGTGCTCTGTGAGAACTGAGGGTGGGGGATGGTGGCGCATATTTGATGGAAGCCACATCAAAGCCCCCAACATGGATGGGGTGGCCAATGGGGAGAGGTCAGGAGGTGGTCTTTTCTCACGGGGCAGATCGGCAGCTGGGGCCCCAAGGGATTGCGCTGATGTGAAAAACGGGGTGTTCAGAATGGAAGTCAGTGTGGGCCTGCTTACCCCGCAGCGCCCTGTTTACCCGAGGGGAGGGCTTAAGGTCCACACGGCCTGCTGCCAAGGAAACAGTGGAGCCAGAGTTTATGCATATGTCGAGGCCTACCTAATATGGTGTTTTTCAAACCTTTTTAAAAATTCTGGCAGCAGGGGCAGGCATTGTGGAGCGGCAGGTTGATCCTCAGCTTGGGACGCCGGCTGCCTTGTTGGAGTGCCGGTTGGAGGCCCAGCCTCTCTTCCCCGTCAGCTTCCTGCTAATATGTTCTAGGAAGCAGCAGAATACAGCTCTAGTGCTTTGCCTCTGCCCCCTGCAGGGGAGACACGGATTGAGCTCTCAGCCCCTGCCTCCAGCCTGGCCAACCCCAGCTGCTGCAGGCATTCGGCAAGAGAACCAGCGGACAGAAGCGCTTTCTCTTGCTCGCTCTCTCCCTCGTTCTCTGTCACTCTGCCTTTTAATAGATGAAAATAAACATTTTTTAAAGTGTTGGCAACACAGCTTTGTTTCACAGTAGGATCATTCAAGTCGAGTAAGTGACATAGCTGAGTACAGCCCTGCCTGCAGCTCCCAGTGCCACCCTTCAGGCTTGTGTGCCCTCCTGTGGAAGGCCCGGGGCTCTGCAGGGTGGCCAGCTTTTGTCCTCACCATCTCTTAAGTAAGCTGTTGGAAAACCTAAGCCCAGTAAATGACCCAGGAGCGGCAGACTCATGCCTTCAGCTTGTCGTGGAGGCTACCAGTAGGAACTTTCCTACACAGCACCAAGAACTCACCGTCTTCTGTATTATCCCAGTCTTCTGTCTGGCGCTTCTGATCTGTGTGTGTGCGTCGAGAGAGGCACAACTCTGGGAAGAAGCAGACTGCTGACACGTCCTCTGTGTGTGTGTGTGTGTGTGTGTGCGCGCTGTTTTGTGGACAGATCTTACAAGTGAGTGTTGCTGGCCCCAGTCAGGGGCTACCAGACAGTGGTGCTCTCCACATCTTCCTCTCTGTTCCATCCTGGGGAGTGGCGTCCTGGGGGAAGGGAAGGAGGGTAAAGGTTGTATCAGTTGTCCTTGTAGTTGGGACTGCTCCTTGGTTGGCATACAGAGCACTCTTGTCATAGAGCAGTGCAGGGGGAATTGAAGTCTCCTTCCAGGCCGGGAGTTCTCTGCCTTGGCCCTCTTAGCAGCGTAAGCAGAAGTCACGTAGTGCATAGTTGTGGAGATTACCCTGGGCCCACTAGATACATGCCAGTAGCACCCCCTTTCTGACTTGTGACGACCAAAATTAAACAAACTGCCATTGCACTGAGGAGAAACATGAGCTCTCCCAGAGCTGCAATGCCTGTGTACTTTGCTCCTGCTGCCTTTGCCACCCTCTGCTGCACACCCGCAGCCAGCCACACTGGCCCCCGCTGCAGCCACACTGTTGCACACCTGCAGCCACAGGGCTGCACACCTGCAGCCACACTGGCCCCTGCTGCAGCCACACTGTTACACACCTGCAGCCAGCCACACTGGCCCCCCACTGCAGCCACACTGGCCCCCGCTGCAGCCACACTGGCCCCCGCTGCAGCCACACTGGCCCTCGTGCAGCCACACTGGCCCCCCTGCAGCCACACTGGCCCCCGCTGCAGCCACAGTGCCGTGTGCTCCACTGCAGTGAAAGTGCTCCCCTCCGTGGCTGGTGCTGTGGCATAGCAGGTAAAGCTGCCACCTGCAATGCTGGCATCCCATATGGGTGCTGGTTCAATTCTGGCTGCTCCACTTCCGATCCAACTCTCTACTAATATGCCTGGGAAATCAGTGGAAAGTGGCCCAAGTGCTTAGGGCCCCGCATCCACAGGAGAGACCTGGAAGAAGCTCCAGGCTCCTGGCTTCCATCTATCCCAGCTCTGGCCATTGCAGCCATTTGGGGAGTGAACCAGCAGATGGAAGATCTCTTTGTCTCTCCCTCTGTCTGCACTCTGCCTTCAAATAAATAAATCTTTTTAAAAAAAAAACCAAGGAGGTGTTTCCCCCTCCACCTCCTGTGGCCTGCCTTGGCCGTGGAGGCTACCTCAGGGTGGCTGGTTTACATTATCCTGGCACCCACGGCTTCCCTTCATAGCACCTCTCAGAACTGGGTGAAGCAAAGGTGTTATCCTAGGATTAATGGTGGTCCCCAGCCCGGCCATACGATGACTGCCGTTGAAAGCTTGCCTTACAGCCAGGACCCACACAGCCACCGCCGTTGCCGCAGCTTCTTTGGAGTGGCATCTTAGCGCACCTTCATCAGGGAGACCTCCCCTGGGTGCCCGGTTCTCCTCCCCCATGCTCAGTCCACGTGTCTTAGTTGTGTCTCTTGTGCAGCTGGGTGCCATTCCTTCAGTGCGCTTGTCTCGATGTGCAGTCGTGTATCTGCCGTGTGGCTGTTCACGGGAAATGTGGTTGGTGCCTGCCCCGCCCACTGAACTGCAGGCTGCTTGAGGGCAGACAGCGTCCTGTTGGGTTTCGCGGTATCCCTAGTGCATAGCGTAGAAGACGCCCGGTAAACTTTCCTTTTTTGCTTTTTTTAGAAAAATATTTATTTGAAAGAGTTACACAGAGAGAGAAGGAAAGGCAGAGAGAGAGAGGTCTTCCATCTGCTGGTTCACTCCCCAAGTGGCCGCAATGGCCAGAGCTGCGCCAATCCGAAGCCGGGAGCAAGGGGCTTCTTCCAGGTCTTCCACATGGGTGCCATCTTCCACTGCTTTCCCAAGCCATAGCAGAGAGCTGGATCAGAAGTGAAGCAGCTGGGTCTCGAACTGGAGCCCATATGGGATGCTGGCACTGCAGGCTGAGGCTTTATGTGCTACGCCACAGCGCTGGCCCCTGGTAAACTTTCACTGGATGAAGCTGGCTGTCCACAAGCCCTGGCCAGACTCAAGCTCATTCTACTTCCTGCTATTCTGGTTCCTCCCATTTCTCTTAAACACACATATACACACACACACACACACACACAGAGGAAACAAGCTCTCTCCCAAACCCATTTTTTTTTTTATTAAAAATGAGCACAGATATAGACAACCACACAGAACAAATCTCTGGCTTACTGAATTGTTCTGGGAAGATGACCACACCCCCAGCTGAGCCGGAGAACCTTGCTGTCCGAGCAGCCCCATCCAAGTGCCTTTTCCAGCTACCACGCCCCTGCCCCCTGAGGAACCATTGGCCTCCCTCTTCTTTGTTGGTATTTTCTAGTTTTGTCATCCACATGTGCATCTTTAGATGTAAATAATAGTCTTTCACACTTTAAAGTTTGGGTATCTCCTGACTTCCAGTGTCTTCTCCCATCCCTTTCTCTGCCTCACGGATTATCTGTGGACGAGCCGTGCCGTGCCGTGCCGTCTGCAGAATTTCTGCTTTGTCGCGTTTGCTGACCGTGCCCTCGTGGTGCAGTCCAGTGGATTCCTCAGTCCTCTTGCAGATTGGCAGCTGGATCCAGAGACTCAGATTCCGATTCCGGCTCTTGGGCAAGACTGCACGGGGCGCGCGGCCTGGGATTGTCTTCTTGTGATGTTAGCAGTCGTGGGTACGCAGCGCCTGTACCTGTTAGCGCATCAGGGCTGTAAAATGGAGGCACTCTGGTTTCACCACTGTTTTGTTTGCTAGTGGAAATGCCATCGTAAGTGGCCTCGGCCCTCATCTGTTGTTGGTTACAGTTCGTAGTTGGTAAAACAAAGTCAGGACAAAGGCCTCCTTCCCTCTGTCACCAGTCTTCCTCTGTAATGAAGTGATCATCCCCGAGAGTTGAGCGATCCTCCGGTAAAATGCCATCACAGGTGTTTTGGTTTCAGCATGATTGATGTGCTTTCATCCCCGCCCTGTGGCACTGCCTTTTTGGCCACCCTGGTGCCCAGGCTGCACGTTCATGCTGGGGACTGGGAAGGAGGAGTAACAAGGAGTGACAGTTGGGGACAGGGAGCATCCCTGGGAACCCTGTCCACCACCGCTCCCTGGGTGGATGTGGGGAAAGCCCCTCCCGGCGGGGCTGTCCTGCCGCCTGTGCCCTGCTGGTGCTCTGCCCCTCTCTTTCCTCCCAGGTTTGGTCGGAAGAACGTGCTCTTTGTCACCATGGGCATGCAGACGGGCTTCAGCTTTGTGCAGGTCTTCTCAAAGAACTTCGAGATGTTTGCCGTGCTGTTTGTCCTCGTAGGCATGGGCCAGATCTCCAACTACGTGGCAGCGTTTGTCCTGGGTATGGCATCAAGTCGGACCCGAGTACTAGGCCCTGTGTTCACCCTCATCCCACCCCTGCCCTTTTGGAGACAGCTGTGATACCCCTCAAAGGGATGTAGTTTCTAGCAGTGCTGGCCAGGGCCCCGTGTACCCAGTTCACAGGCCGGCAAACTGAGCCGACAAGCAGCCAGCACCACAAAACCCTGACCTCTCATTTCCAGTTCTCTTTTGGCCTCTGGGATGT
Source organism: Oryctolagus cuniculus (assembly GCF_051225735.1). NCBI lineage: Eukaryota > Metazoa > Chordata > Mammalia > Lagomorpha > Leporidae > Oryctolagus > Oryctolagus cuniculus. The sequence goes on from NC_142872.1 coordinate 22,206,596, forward strand.
GGCACCTTGGTCTTAGTAGTACTTGGTGGACATTTTATAAGGCTCTCCAGAGACTGTCCATCTGAAAGAGCCTGCCCCTGCCCCCACTGAGGTTCCTGGGGAAGAAGGGAGGTGTGGCGTGAGATGGGAAGACTGACCGGCAGGCAGGCCAGTGAGATCCGCCGCCCCCGCAGAGTACGAGGCCAGTGCCATCTGCAGATGAGAGTAAGTGGGTATAGATGGCTTTCATCGCCCTCCAGGTCTGTCACTCAGGTGCGCAGACTCGCCAGCCCGTCCTGTCTGACCGCCTGCCAGGCTCGTTTGCAGGATATCAGCCCCGGCTAATAAGGTCGTTGGGCTCCTTGGGTTGTGTGCAGAAAGGATTATTGTGTCCTTTTGACGTTGTAATAGAAGATGGTTTTCCTTGAAGGATAATGGTCAGCAGGTGTGGCCTGAGGAATGCTCTCACCTTTTGTGTGAGGGTTAAAGGGGCCCTGACGTGGCCTTAGAAGGTGTGTCCCCCGGGAGATGGACAGGCTGGGCTGCGTTCAGAATCCCAACCCCTCCCTCAGCTCAGGAACTCAGCGACAATTCTGGCCGCCTTCTTGTCTGTGTGTTGAAAATAGTACCATAACTGAATCATGAGGAAGTAACCCAAGTCGGAACACTCACCAGATCCCTCCCCTGTGTTGAACAGGAACCGAAATTCTCAGCAAGTCGATCCGGATTGTGTTCTCCACACTGGGCGTGTGCATATTCTACGCCGTGGGCTACATGGTGCTGCCGCTGTTCGCCTACTTCATCAGAGACTGGCGGATGCTGCTGCTGGCGCTGACGGTGCCCGGGGTGTTGTGTGCGGCCCTGTGGTGGTGAGCCTGGCCCGGTGCCCAGCCTGTCCTCTGGCCACACGGCTGCCCTCTGGCCTTCACTAGAGGGCAGCAGCAGCCCACAGATCCCTGCCTGGGCTCCCAGAGACAGGAAGTGCAGATCATCCATGGGTTGTTTCCCCGCGTTTCCTGCACACTCAGGGGAGGCAAAACAGAGCAGCATCCCAGGCCACCGGCAGACTGTGTTCGGCCTGTGCTGTGCTGATGGAAGTGCGGGGAGTGGAGGGAGTCACTGGGAGAAGCTGGGTCCAGCATGGCCGCCAGGAAGTTGTCAGGCCCAGCCCCAGACAGCCCAGGCCCTGGCTCTGGCTGTGGCTGCCGAGGCCTCATGCTGCACACACGGGGAGAAGAGGTAGAGCAACGAAAATGAGGCTCCTCAGGGAGGCTGCACAGAGACCACCCAGCCCCACCTGTGTCCCTGAGCTGGAGGGGTCGGGCAGTGGGAAGAGGCCGTTATGTACGTGGAGGGGGACACAGTAGGGGAACCAAGGGGGAGGCGCCTGTTGCTGGCGGTGGGGCAGAGGATCGGTGGCCCACATGGAGCAGACAGCATTTCAGGGCACCGTGGGGGAGAAAAGAGTACATCGTGCAGCCTGGGCTCGGTGAATAGCAGATACCCACAGAAGCCGCCAGCACAGGGGCACCCTCATAGACACGCTAGTGTCGGTGGAGGCTGTGGCAAGTCTGGCGCGTCAGTCAGGGGTGGGGTAAGGAGAGCGTAGAGGTGAAAAGGTCAATGCAAAAGCTCCTGAGGGTGCCAGGGCTGGTGCAGGGGTTGTAGCAGGGTCTGGGCCCGCTGGGACATCAGCAGTGACCGGCTTCAGGAGCCATCTGGCCTGTCTCCTTAGGCCCCAGCAGGGGGCGCCACCACTCCTCGGAAGCGGGCTGGCCAGCCCCCACAGGGATCTTATCTGGGTGTGCGCCGAAGTGTCCTCAGTAGCTCCCACCTCAGGGGGTCACCGAGCATGGGCCGTCCCTTTGCTCCAGGCCCATGCCCACCATAGCTTCCAGCGAGCTTCTGAAAGCTCACTGCGCACAGGCCTGGCCTGTCGGTCAGCCGTCCACAGGGAGGCCTCCCTGAGGGCGCTCCTTGCACCTGCAGGTTCATCCCAGAGTCGCCCCGATGGCTCATCTCCCAGGGACGCTTTGAAGAGGCGGAGGTCATCATCCGCAAGGCCGCCAAGATCAACGGCATTGCTGCACCTGCCACCATCTTTGACCCAAGCGAGGTGAGCACCACGCGGGAGCCCGTGGGGGGCCACGGTGGGTACCCAGCCCTGAGGGCCCCTGCTCACAGGCGCTCCCCCTCCCTGCCGGGCCCCTGCCTGGCTCTGTCCACCTTCCCCACAGACTGTAGGCTCTCCTGCTTCTGCTTGCTGCTTTCTGGGCAGCTGTGTATCTTAACCATTCGTTTCGATAACAGACGCCCTTTATGAATGACCGGCCTCTCAAAGTCAGCATTTGGGGAAATCACAGTTGCTTGTGCCTCAGGCAGTTTGTTAACCGAAGAAGAAACTCAGTCTGTGGCCTGCAGCCGCACACAGATTCGGAGTTAGAGACACACAGCCTCCTGCTTTCCTCCGACCGTCAGTCGGTGCCCATCCTCTGGGAGCTGGGGCCCAGTCGTCGGCCACCTCTTCCCTCCCCCTCTGCCCCGCACGCCCTGTTCTCACACACCGAGAGAAGGGGCTTGGCTCCACCTGGGTCCTGGCCTGGCTTCCCTGTCCTGTTCCCCTCTGCCTCCCGTCTCTGCAGCAGGCAGCTCTCCTCAGTCTCTCGCTCCAAGCAGAGGCTGCAAGCTGGAAGTGCTGGCCAGCGACAGCAGCCCGGCTGATACGTGTGCAGCAGGCACGCTACTGGCACTCAGGCCTCGAGATGCAAACTGGGCAAGGGGGAGCCATTTCTTGGAGGCAGAGTGGCTGATGGTCTCCTCCCTGCTGGCATCCGGGCTAAGTGGTGGCCCAACAGCAGCTTCCACTTAGCACCTACTGTTAAGGCTCCGGGGCACAAAGGTCAGGGCAGGAGTGTGGCCGAGAGGGCTTCTGAGAGAGGGTCGCTCTGGGTGAACGCATGGCCCCCCGGCATCTTTGAGGAAATGAGGCTATTTCAAGGAATCCTGAAGTCAGAAGCTGACCCTTGGTTGAACTGCTAACTCAGGAAAACAAGCCCTGGAGCCGGGTTTGCTTAAGAAAGCGACATCAGTGTGTGTTTAGACGTGTGCTTTATTAATGGCCGTGGCTGTGCTGAATTTCATAGGAAGTTACTCTGGGTGAAGCTCAGGTCAATTTTCCTGTTTTTCTGTTTGATTTTTTTTCTCCCCCTTGGAAGTAGACCAGTAACTACATGGTCTGAGGACTCAGAACACTAATTCTTTTAAAATGTCAGATCAATAGACTACACAGCCAGTTTCTCTCTCTGACCCAGAGGGCAAGGAGCCAGCCTTGGGGAGGAATGTTTGGAGGCCTTCCTGGAATGCGGCCAGTGAGCTGAGGTCGGGGATGTGCGGCCAGGGAGCTGTAAGCTTGGGCCTCGGCCCTGCCAGTACACGGAGGGAGCGGCCACTCCCTGTCCTCATTCATTCTGATGCTTTATCAGCGAGGCCAGGAGAGCCTTCGGTAGCCCAGTCAGTGCATCCATGGGTCTTTTCCCAGGAGAAAGGTCCAACACTGCCCAGCACTGAGCCCTGGGGAGCCCAGAGCACAGGGTTTCGCGCACATGGCCATGTGCTGTCTCCAGCCTGCCCTTCCTCCCTCACCTTTAATTGTGTCCTTCCTGCAGTTACAAGACCTAAACTCCAAGAAGCAGCAGTCTTACCGCATCCTGGATCTGCTCCGAACCCGGAATATCCGAATAGTCACCATCATGTCCGTGATCCTGTGGTGCGTGAGTGACAGCTGACCGAGGGCCCCCCACCTGGCATAGACTTTCTGGGCGTGGCCGTCACGCCTCTCTTTGCACATGAGCCTCAAAGCAAGTTGAGAGCCTGTGTCATCAGAGAGCCAAAGGGACACGTGAGCCTGCCTCAGGGGTCACCGTGCTGCGAGCTTGGGAAGGCAGAAGGACGATGGCTGTGGAGTCTGGGGACATACGGGACCTTCCGAGGTCTCTCTGGGGCCTCAGCTGGATCCTTGTTCACTGTGGGTCCTGGCTTAATTTTTGCTGCCCCCTGTCTCTCCTACCCACCCACCTGAGAAGACAGGTGAGGCCCTGTCCTGAGGCTGCTGATACCTGGTAGACCTGTACCGTGGAAGCTGCTCCTCGTGGCGTGTTCAGAGACACCCTGGTGAGGGCCCTGGCTGGACGTCCCTGCCAGCCTCTTCCTGATGCGGTGTTGCACAGTGTCAGCAGGGGGTCTGTGAGTCACTCAGGAGAGGGAACACTTCCGAGTGCCTGGTAGCTTTCGCTCGGTGGCCAGACCCCTGGGATTGTCAGTGACAACCTGAGCCCGCCAGCTGTGTGGTGGTAGGATGGGCGAGAAGGGCGGCCTCCATTGCAGAATCCTGGCTAGCAGAATACCAGCTATGGGTCATCTGGCCTTGTTGTTCCCTGGGTGGTGCTCCAAGTCACCCATTCCCAGGAAATGGGGCAGGGAACCTCGGGGCAGGGCACCACTCCCTGAGTCTGCCTGCAGCCTGCCAGCCTGCAGTGAGTCACCCCTCTGGTTCCCCCAGGCTCTCCTCCCTGCTCTGGGTGTCCCGGGGATATGTCCACATCCTCTTGCCCTTCCTTGTACCGGCTGTGCTTTCCACCTGGGGAGGGGTCAGAAGATGTGTGACCCTTCAAGTCACAACAGTTGTGAGTGTCACAACAGAGAGAGATGCCTCCTGGGGACAGGGCCTGCCGCACCATGAGAAGCTCCCACTCTTCTCCGTGAGTGCAGTGGGGTTGGTGGCAGCCACCTCGGACCATCCCTTCCTGGCTGCGGGGTCTGGCTTCAGGTGTTTGGGCTCGTGTCCTGCCTCATTAGCCCCTCAGTCCTGCCCCTGACATCTGCCTCTTGACCCACTCCCTGGCTCCTTCTGCAGCTGCTGGACTTGGGGAGGTGCAGAGAAGAGAGAAGTCAATGCTTCCACTTAGGACTTTGCAAGCGGGCAGGCACGTTGGGGGTTTGTACTTTGCGTGTGATGTGCTTTGACAGCACTGGCATGGAAGCCACGATGCTGGGGCACCTGGGCTGGAGGCAGTTCCTCTCCTATCCGGGGAATAAGATGCAGGATTAAATCTGCCACCTTCCTGTCCTCCACTTAACCAAGACTCGGGGATTTACTGAGATGACTGCGTGTTCACAGTTGTGCTGCTGCTGGGAGAGATGTGCATAGCGCGTCTCCAGCTGCCCTCTGCCCTCCGTTCCAGGATGACCATCTCCGTGGGCTATTTCGGGCTTTCCCTGGATACTCCTAACTTGCATGGGGACATCTACGTGAACTGCTTCCTTTCGGCGGTGGTGGAGGTCCCAGCGTACATGTTGGCCTGGCTGTTGCTGCGGTATCTGCCCCGGCGCTATTCCATGGCCACTGCCCTCTTCCTGGGCGGTGGTGTGCTTCTCTTCGTGCAGCTGGTGCCCCCAGGTAGGGACCACGGGCACCTGCGGGCTCAGATTTGCTTTGAGTTACTCACTCTCTGCCAGGCTGCCTTCCTTACTGAAAGAACCAGACCAAGGCTGTCTCAGCTCCCCTGCATGGATGCATTCTTGACCTGACACTCGAGAAAATGGCTCCTGAGGCCAGAACGCTCTCTCTGGCTTGGGCTCTGGGGGCGTGGGCCAGAGGACATGCTGGGGCTGTTGGTCAGTTCCACTTGAAGCCCACATTATATGTGTTCACATTTGTTTTCCTCTCCAGAATGAGGGTGAAGAAGGAGAGCATCCCCATTGCTTTTTTGCTAGCTCTGTCTTTCTGTATTCAACACGTAGCTGTGGAGTGCCTGCACAGGCCTGGTGCTGACGGTGTAAAGAGGTCAGGCCAGCCCCGGGCTCAGCGGGCTCCCACCCTACCCAAGAAGACGAACCACAAACAGTGGCAGTGCTTGTTGCTCAGATTACGTAGCTTTCCATGGATGGAAATAAGAGGCAGCGGGGAGCTGGCTCACGTGGAGCGGTGATGGGCAGAGCCCTGAGCAGCGGAGGTTGGGCAGAAACACACGTCAGGTGCTGTGGAAGCCAGGCCCGTGTCGGGGAGGACATTTCAAGAAGCAGCAGCAGCAGAGTGAGCATCCTGAGCAGAGAGGACCCAGAGAGGAGAGAGGGAGCTGGGAAGAGAAGGAGCAGGGACCAGGTCACGGGAAGGGTGCCCTAGGCTGTGGGCAGAACTTGATTTCTGAAATTGCCTTCTTGTCTGCAGGTGGGTGGGAGGTAGCCCTTTCCGACAGCTTCTAGGACAGTTGATGGGCCCTCATCTGGCCTCTGTGCATGGAGTCTTCTGCACACCCCTGGGGTTGCCACAGTCACTGGTGGTCACTTTGCTCCCAGAGGCCGGAGCATTCTGCATGGGGACAGCCCCAGTGTGACAAACCTGAAGGAGCTCAGAGTAGGTGTGGACGGTCTCACATGGGCTCATCACCACCCCAGGTCACTCGGCCTCCCCTTGCTGGACTACCCCAGGGTTCCCACGGCCTGTGCACTTTCTGAGGTCTGAGCAAAATGAAAGTGTGTGTGTGAGTTAGACCCGAAGTCCCCGCTCACCTAACAGTCGCTCGGTAATTCTGTAGGAGGTTGTGCGGTGGCAGCCGCTTACGGGTGGGAAAGCAGGTTTGGTGAGGGTGCTGTCCCTGGTGGTCTGTGGGACAAGGAGATGCATGCGCTTGCCCAGCTGCAGGGCCCCAGCTCGGAGGGAAATCTTGACTGTAGCCCCTATTCCATAATAGGAAGTTGGAAGACAAAATCTGAAAGGAAGGTCTGTCTGAGGCAGAAAAGAAACGGGACTCTCACAGCAGCGTCCCTGGGCTCGGTGCCCACTCCTACCTTCTCCCCTTTGCCCCTGCAGACTTGTATTATTTGGCTACCATCCTGGTGATGATGGGCAAGTTTGGAGTCACTGCTGCCTTTGCCATGGTCTACGTGTACACAGCTGAACTGTACCCCACAGTGGTCAGAAACATGGGCGTGGGAGTCAGCTCCATGGCGTCCCGCCTCGGCAGCATCCTGTCGCCCTACTTCGTGTACCTCGGTAAGTCCCAGGGTCCCCGGGCACACTGCGACAATGGCACAGAAGCACCAGCCGGCTCTAGTTGTGGGGAGGAACTCCCATTCAAACTACGGACTGGCTGGAAGTGGCTGACAGGTCGGACGGTTTGGTGTTTTCGCCTCTGCAAGCCTTCTGTCAAAGATGACTACTTCAGGAACCACTGCACTTGCTTGAAGAAGTTACATCTTGGAAGTGGCATTTTTTAAAAAATTAAAAAATATGTTTATTTGAGAGTGCAAAACAGAGAGAGTTCGCAGCTTCTGGTTCACTCCCCACATGCCCACAACCAGGGCTGTGCAGGAGCCAAAGCTGGGAACACAGTCCAGGTCTCCCACATGAGTGGCAGGAACCCAGTCATCTGAGCCGTCACCGCTGCCTGCCAGCGTCCATATTAGCAGGAAGGTGGAGTCAGGAGACAGAGCCAGGTACTAAACCCGGACACCCCAATGTGGAACGCAGGCAACCTAACCAGCATCTTAATCGCCAGGCTAAATGCCCACCTGTTTGGGATTAGCATTTAAAAGGAGCATGAAGAGAAAGACATCCACTCACAAGGCCTGATGAATTCAGAATTGTTGCAACTTGTAGCACTTCACAGAGTGGCTTTATGCTGTGTCCAGATCCCCTGTGCTGTTTCATATAGCAGGGCACCAGTTTTCCCTCCTCGAAATCAAATCCTCATGGCAGCCGCTGTTCCCTGCACATGGCCAGCCAGTGCCTCTCTGGGGAGGGGTGACACCTACCCTGACAGTGCCCAGTGAGCAGACTGCATGGCCTAGCAAGCGGCAGTACCCTCTTGCCTAGCCTGAAGGCCCACCAGTTGGGGCTTGTGACACGCCTGCAGAGCTGGAAGAGTTGGTGTGCCTGTGCCTGGACAAGCACCTCAAGTTCTTTGGAAACCCAATAAATGGGAATAATCGTGCTCAGCTCCTCCCTCCTCCCCCCCCCCCCCCGCCCCGGACCAGATTGTAATCCTGCAGCTGACATCGAGGCAGGTGATCCCCTTTAGAGCGTCCTGGGATATAAAGGGACGAGAGGGAGACCAAGCCTCAGTGCAGCCCTGGGCGTGGGCCTCTGCTTTGCCACAGGTGCCTATGACCGCTTCCTGCCCTACATTCTCATGGGAAGTCTGACGATCCTGACTGCCATCCTCACCCTGTTCCTCCCAGAGAGCTTCGGTGCTCCCCTGCCAGACACCATTGACCAGATGCTAAGAGTCAAAGGGTAAGGAAGCTTCCTTCTTCCCAGTGCTGATCCAGGGGGTCCGAGACAGGGCCTGGCCAGGCCTTCGGAGGCCCTCCCACTAGAATCCCTGCCATCTCTGGACTAGCAGAGCCATCAGAGGTTATAAAGGCAGCGTGCATGCAGCCTGTCCTCTCTGGTCTGATCCTGCGTGGACATTGCCATGATATACCCATGGCGACAGTGGCCCTGGGTGGTGCAGCAGCTCGCAGAGCCTTCTGGGATCTGCTCTCTGGTTCCTGGCACGTTTGCTTTGAGACTGGTAGCCATCTGTCCAGGACTTGTTTCTGATGTTTGTTTTGCTTGTCTTTATAGTATAAAATACAGGCAAACCCCAAGCCACACGAGGATATTGAAAGACGGCGAAGAAAGCCCCTCAGTCCTTAAAAGCACAGGTTTTTAGCAGCCTGCTGCGTCCTGTCAGAAGTGGCTGTGCAGATTCTGGGTCCTTCAGGGACACAGGTCTTTGCCATTGATTCTCTTGGCCTATGTCTGACTGGCTCGTGGACAGACACCCAGGCCCAGGGTGCGTACGGGCCTAGATGGCCACCGTGGCCACCTGCAGACGTCCCAGCTATCCACAATGCACTGGGCTCTTCCCCAAGAAGGTCACGATGTACTGGAACCAGTGGAATCTGCAAGAATGTGAACAATTCTCATTTACGCCTGCGTGAAGAGTCCCCCCAAGGGAAGTGGAGATCTGTGGTCTCCCCACTTCCCGCTGATGATGAACTTTAGAGGAAAAGAAAGAATTTCACAGGGAGTTTGATTTCGCACCTTGTCTCAGTTACAAAGGACATTAACGGGGCTTGGTGCTTCCCCAGGGCAGAAGAGCACAGGCCCCAGGAAACACACAGGTAGCGAAGGTGCAAGGCACTGACTGAGCAGAGGCGGGACCCAGCCCGGTGCGAGGATTCAGGAGCTCCTGGACCGCAGTGGTAGGAATGCGACTGCTGGGCAGACTTGTTTACATCCCTTCGAAGCTCTGGGCTTGCCCAGGCCCGTCCGGAACGCATTGTCGGATCTGTGTAAATCAGACCTCTTGCAACAAGCACTGTGAAGGCAGTACGTCAGTGGAAAAGGCAAGCAGCCCCGTCTCCTCCCTCAACAGTCCTGTGGGTTTTGTTGCTTGTTTGTTTGTTTGTTGTGTCTCCTTCTCCTTAAGTTATTTGCCCTTCAGCATAGACTTGGGGAAGGCTGGTTCCTTAGCCTCCTGGTTTGTGCCTCTTTTAACCCAGAATCAGGCTGACACTGGCCTGCCGCTGACACTGTGCAAGGCCTTACCTGCCTGCCTTGGCCACGAGCACTTCTCTGAGTGCCCAACATGATGTCATCTCGTGTGTTCCTTTTGTGACGCCGTAATCATGGGGAAAATACAGAAAAGAAACCAAAATCGTGTTCACAGTCCTGTGGAGTTGCTTGCTTGGTTTTATGCAGCATAATTGGAAGCCACTTTATGCTCAGTGTGATCGTCCACTGATTCTGTCACCACGGTACTTATAAAGCACAGGCGTCGCCTGGTTCAAATAACCTATCTTTGTGAAAGCTACTGAAGTGCCTTGGGAAATGTGGAAGTTTTAATAAATAAATAAAATGATTTTTTAAATAATAGCAGCTGCCTGCCATCTTCATTTCCAGAATTTGGGGAGCCCCGCCACACCATCAGCTGACCTTTCTGTCTGTCAGTTTGGGCTGATCCTAGAAGTAGTTTGGGACTGGTCTCTAGAGTTGAGAGGAATCCCTGTGTGCTAGAAACCTTCAACCCACTGACTATGGACTATGCCAGCCTCCTCCTCCAAGTGTCTTAGCCTGGGCTCCCTGAAAGAGCCTAAGACCATCACTTCTGTTAAGTAGGAGTCAAGGATAGGAGGAGAAGGGCAGGGATGGAGGCAGAGCCAGTACAAGGATGCATGATCAGGGAGGCCAGCACCCAGGGCAGGGGTGTCCAACCAGCCAGTGACCTGTGCATTGCATCTTGGAACCATCTAAACCAAGGATGCAAGGGGGAAGTATTTACTTGTTGACACCCATGTGTCAGAGGCAGTCCCTCAGTTGTCCACTCAACACACTTCCAGGTTGCCCATGGATGAGTTCAAACAGATTCTGTTGCCTAGGTAGAAGGCAAGAGGGCAGGAGGTCATCAAACAGGTTCTGAGCTCCTGGGTAGAAAGCAAGAGGGCAAGAGGTAATCAATCCACTGCAGGCCCCCGGGCAGGCACTGTCAGGCTGCCCCTCAGCGAAGCCCTGGGAGCCTGGGGATCGTTCTCTGCAATAGTGGCTGGGGTCGGCGGAAGGGCTGATGGAACTGGGAGTCAGGTGTGACGCACAAGAGGTGTCTGTATCCACAGACAATTTGTCACAGGGCAACCCGGGCTCGAAATTGTGGATTCCTGAGTTCTAGCTCCAGTATTGGAGAGACAATACAAGGGCACGTCCTGTGAAAACAAGAACAGGAAAGCAACACTTCTGGGATGCTGCTGGCTTTGCCACTCTTCTCAAACCTGGTTCTGTGCTGGGTTTCTGATTAACTGACTTCACAAGGGCCCGAGACCTGAATTATGCCCCTGCTTGCTCTTTGTCCTGTTGGATGAATGGATGGTCTCTGCATTTCCTCTCTTACTCTCAGTGTCACTAGTTCTAGCCATTCCTGGCCTTCTGAGGACAAAAACTATGCTTACCTCAATGTTTGGAGCCCTTCATGTGATGGGGCAGTGGCTCAAATCACCACGTCTAGGGTTTAGTCAAATGTTTGAAAATCCAAGCTCTCTATCCAGTTTATTGCAGAAAGTCAACTGGAAAAAAACTTGGTTCTTTGAAAAGATAAAATTGATAAATGTTTAGACCAAGAGGAAAAAATGAGGAGACTCAAATTACTAAAGAGAAAATTACTACTGACCTTACAGAAATGAAAAGGATTGTAAGAGAATATTGTAATCAGAGAAAGCCAACAAATTAGATAATATATATGAAATGGAAAAATTCCTGGAAACACAAAAATTATGAAAACATACTCAAGAATAAAAAGAAGGCCAGCGCCGCGGCTCACTAGGCTAATCCTCCGCCTTGCGGCGCTGGTACACCGGGTTCTGGTCCCGGTCGGGGCGCCAGATTCTGTCCCGGTTGCCTCTCTTCCAGGCCAGCTCTCTGCTGTGGCCAGGGAGTGCAGTGGAGGATGGCCCAAGTGCTTGGGCTCTGCACCCCATGGGAGACCAGGAGAAGTACCTGGCTCCTGCCATCGGATCAGCGCGGTGCGCCGGCTGCAGCGCGCCGGCCGCGGTGGCCATTGGAGGGTGAACCAACAGCAAAAGGAAGACCTTTCTCTCTGTCTCTCTCTCTCACTGTCCACTCTGCCTGTCAGAAACAACAACAACAACAACAAAGAAAATCTGAATAGGCTATAGTAAGAAAAAGAAGACTGGATGAATAGTCAAAAGCATCCCAACATAGAAAAGCCCAGGATCAGATGGTTTTACAGTGAATTCTACCAAACATTTAAAGAATAATTTTTTAAAATAATTAATACCATTCCTTCTCAAACTCTTTCAAAGGATAGAAAGGAAGAGAATAATTTGTAGCTCATTCATGAGGTTAATGCCAGGCAAAAATATCAAAATAAAATCTTATGATGGGCTGGCACTGTGGCGCAGCGGGTTAACGCCCTTGGCCTGAAGTGCCAGCATCCCATTTGGGTGCTGGTTCTAGTGCTGGCCGCTCCTCTTCTGATCCAGCTCTCTGCTATGGCCTGGGAGGGCAGTGGAGGATGGCCCAAGTCCTTTGGCCTCTGCACCCAGCAGGGAGACCCAGAAGAGGCTCCTGGCTCCTGGCTTCAGATCAGTGCAGTGCCAGCCATTGCAGCCAATTGGGGAGTAAACCATCGGATGGAAAACCTCTCTCTCTGTCTCTGCCTCTCCTCTCTCTGTGTAACTCTGACTTTCAAATAAATACATTTTTTTATTTGACAGATAAAGTTAGACAGTGAGAGAGAGAGAGACAGAGAGAAAGATCTTCCTTCCATTGGTTCACCCCCAAAATGGCCAACACGGCTAGAGCTACGCTGATCCGAAGCCAGGTGCCAGGTACTTCTTCCTGCTCTCTGACGCGGGTGCAGGTGCCCAAGCACTTGGACCTTCCTCCACTGCCTTCCCAGGCCACAGCAGAGAGCTGGACTGGAAGAGGAGCAACTGGGACTGGAACCGGTGCCCATTTGGGATGCCGGCACCGCAGGTGGAGGATTAACCAAGTGAGCCACGGTGCCAGCCCTAAATAAATAAAATCTTTAAAGAAAACCTTTATGATAATAGTCTATGAGCACATATGTAGTAATAATAAAATACTAGCAAACCAAATCATTGCCATAGGAAGAGTCATACATATTTGACTGCTATGGTTTGAACATGAATTGGCTCACAGACTCATGTAGGACTTTAAACTCCAAAATAGTAAGAGTCATCATATAATAACCAAGTGGGATTCACCCCAGGGATACAAGTGGTTTATCTGATTATGATGTTCAGGAAGTGGGCCTAGTGGGAGGGTCTTGGGTCACTGGTGGCTGTGCTCTTGATAAGTGGTCCTCTGGGAGGGTTGTTATAAAAGCTGAGTCTGGCCTAGCTGGGTTGGGCCTTGCTCTCATTCCTGACTCAGCATGTGATCTTTCTTCTGCACGCATTTTGATGTGGCCCTCTGCCACCTTCATCAAATGCCAAACAAATGGGCCCCCAGTTTTGGGTTTGAACCTCCAGGACCGTGTGCCAGAATAAACCTCTTTTTCCTTTGTAAGTAGCTTGTCTGGAGTATTTCATTACAGTAATATAAAGATGACTAATACAGTGACCAGGATTTATCTCAGGAACAGCAAGGGCAGTTCAATGTGCAAAAGCCAATCAACATAATACACTGTGTTAATGAAATCTTCTCAGAATATCCAATATTCTTGCCTGATGAAAGGTGCTTATCAAACTGGAAAATGGAAGGTGATTTCTTCAACATGATAGAAGCCATCCATGAAAAATCCATAACTGGGGCTGGAATTATGGAGACGCTTCTGCCACTCACCTGGGATACCTGGATGGAGTTCCAGGCTCTTGGCTTCAGCTTGGCCCATCCCAGCTGTTGTAGCAATTTGAGGAGTAAACCAGTGGATGGAAGATTAATTTCTCTCTCTCCTCTCTTTGTAATTCTTCCTGTCTTTTTTTTTTTTTTTTTTTTTTTTTTTTTTTTTTTTTTTTTTGACAGGCAGAGTGGACAGAGAGAGAGAGAGACAGAGAGAAAGGTCTTCCTTTGCCGTTGGTTCACCCTCCAATGGCCACCGTGGCCGGCGCACTGCCACCGGCGCACCGCACTGATCCGAAGCCAGGAGCCAGGTACTTATCCTGGTCTCCCATGGGGTGCAGGGCCCAAGTACCTGGACCATCCTCCACTGCACTCCCGGGCCACAGCAGAGAGCTGGCCTGGAAGAGGGGCAACCGGGACAGAATCCGGCGCCCCGACCGGGACTAGAACCCGGTGTGCCTGCGCCGCAAGGCGGAGGATTAGTCTAATGAACCACTGCACCGGCCTGCCCCGGTCTGTCTTGCTAGCTCTATAACTTGGGGCAAGTTTCTTAGCTTTTCTGGAACTCAATTTCCTCAACAATAAAATGCATTATCTATCTCATGGGGTTTCTATTAAAATTAAAATTAGCCCTGTGGGGCTGGCTCTGTGGCTCAGCAGGTTAAGGCCCTGGCCTTCAGCGCTAGCATCCCATATGGGCACTGGTTCGAGTCCTGGCAGCTCCATTTCTGATCCAGTTCCCTGCTGATGTGTCTTGGAAGGCAGTGCAAGATGGCCCAAGTGCTTGGGTCTCTGCGCACATGTGGGGGACCTGGAGGAAGCTCCTGGTTCCTGGCTTCAGCTGGTTCTGTCCTGGCTATTGCAGCCATTTGAGGAATGAATCAGTGGATGGAAGATCTCACTCTGTGTGGCTCTGCCTTTCAAGTAAACAAACAAATCTTTTTTTAAAAATTATATCATGCACAAAGTGCTCAGAAATGCCAAATCTGATAACAGCAGTTTGCCAGTCGTTTCCCGTGTGCACGAGTAATTAGTCCTGGATCTCTTCTGCTGTGACTGCATTTGGAGGTGAAGACAGACTTTTCCAGCCCTAAGGTACTTAAATAGAGCACTCACTTTACATGTACAAGGTTGGTTTATTTGCCAAGTCCTTATACTCATACATCCCTTCCTGACCAAGCCCTCAGGACAACATTCCTCACGGAACCCCCATCTCCTTTGTCTTTTCTGTACAAGCAGACAGGTGGCAGCTGGGCTGCCTGACAGCCTGGGAACAAATCGCGTTCACCATCCCATCAGCCTCCACACTCGAGCTTGAGATGGGCATGGGCTGTCCAGGATGCACCGTTGGTGAAGGAAATGCCCCATTGGTGAGAGAACCCTGGGTTCCAACACGCAGGTGGTAATCAGGGTTTGTACTCATGCCCACTTCTAGAGGAAGATGGGCGGTGGACCAGAGATTCTGCAGTTCTGCCCTAGCACAGGTGGTTTACTCAGGCCACCTGCTGGCCACTGAACCTCTAGGAAGGACCAGCCTGCGCCACCCAGCTTTCTCAGGGAGGCTGAGCCAAGAGCAAGAACGCCTTTGGCCGCGCTAGGCGCCTTTTCTCAGAGAGTGGCAGCAATTTCCACCCAGCTTGCCAAATAGGAAAGTGCTCTCCTTAAACAACAGTTAGAGAGAGGACTCCCTTTCCCAGCTAGCAAGGGTTCCCCAGAGAAAAACTACTCACTTTTGACAGTTCAGGAACAACTGCTCGTTTCCTTTCAATGTTTGGACTTTTAACTCCTAAAGAAAATTAAAGGATATTTTCAGCTGCTGGTGGTTTGTATTTTTCTAGAGGGCAGCAGTGGTAGCACTGAGTCCTAAACTGAGGATTGGAGATTTTATCCATGGAGCCACTTTTGAAAACAAGACCAGACCCTTGCCTGCACGGAGGTTGTGGCTGAGGGCTTAGTACCCAGGCACAAGCATACATGTCTTATGAGAGGGGAGGGGCAGGGAGGCGGTTCATTGCCCACCCAGCACCTCACCCATCATCTGCAGAAATAAAGCCCTCCAAACCCTGGGCTTCTTGCAAGGTTCTCCAGCTCAGTGATGCTGATTGAATTAAACATGTAATAATTTACTGAGGAAAATGGTCGTGATTGATACAGGGGAGGACGTGGAGTGAACAGAGATTCAGACTATGGTGCAGGTCCAACACCTGCGCAGGGGCCAGGAGAAGGAAGGAGGGCGAGTGAGAAGAGCCTCTGACTGCAGAGCCGTTCTGAGAGCACTGGCCAGGCGACCGGAAGCCCCAGAGCACAGTTCACCTCGTGGGGAGTTCTTCCTGTTATTCCCTCTCGCAGCATTGAATGCACTCGGGAGCACTCAGATGCTGTTCTCGATTTGCTTATGTGGTGGTCTGACGACCTCACTGATCAGTGCTTTCCTGATGGCAGAGGCTATGCCGACTTGTCTCATGATGGCATCTCCAGCGTTCACAAGGTGGCTGTATTTTGCAGTGGGCACAGAATATTTGATGAGTGATGTATCTAAAAGGGTGATTTGCTTTTCAAATTTTTGCTCGCGTTGCACACCAGGTGGTTCTTTCCCAACCACAGATTCTGTCTAACTTAGATGCTGCCCACACCACTCCTCCTTTCCATCTGTAATGTCCTTCAGGGGCATTGCAGTGCCCCCACCGCCCCCTTCTGTGGACCCCAGACTTGGATCTTTGGTTTTTTTTTTTTGTATCTTCACTGACAGTCATTGCAGCTCCAGATAAAGTGTTTGTTGCAAAACTTGCTGCTGCAAACTTCTGTTGTAGGATCCAAACAACAGAGGTGCTTCCAGAGAGGTGGGAAAGGAAGTGGCCCTTTAGAAGTTAATCAAAGATGAAAATACAAATATGAAAAAATAAGGGCTCTGAGAACTTACTAAGTAATATTAATCAGTAAGGCCTTGCTCTACTTAAAAAAAAGTCCATCTGATGAGGAACAGAAAGGATAACATAATAAAGAGAAACTCGGGGACACAGTGTCCAGCAGGCCCCATCCCAAGAAGATGGGCTGGCCAGACCCACAGAGATAACTGAACAGTCCTCCTGGCAGGTTTTGCACATGTTGTGGAGAAAGTCATGACATTGCCCAAGGCTGATATCACTGGACACTTTAAATCAGATAACTCACTCGTTTGATTTTGCTTTTAACCTCACCAAGCCGCCTTCTGATCATCAGGCTCCAAATTGCATGGCTATGAAAAGTGTACTCATCAGGCAGCCTCAAAGGCCCCGTGCTCTCAATAGCTTTGCCTCTAACAGGAATTCCTAAGTACTAGGTTTTGTTCAAATCCTGGCTCTAACAACCATGCTAATGGTGTGAGCATGGGGATTTGTTTCATTTTTCCCCCAAATGAAAAACAGATTAGAATATACTGTAGGATTGAAGGGAGAATAATGAAGCGATGCATGTAATGCACTTAGTATATGGTTTAGCAAGTGATGAATGCAGTCACTCAGCTGGCATTCTGATTGTATATACATGTTATACACATACATGTAACAGTGCTTATCGGCCTTGGAACACAAAATTAGATGGCATTTTAGTCCCACAAGGTCAAGGCCCAGATCTGGACCTTGGGGAATCACCAAGACGAAAGACCCTATGCAAGCTTTTACCTCCGGGCACCCTCCGTTCACGTGAGTGATGTCTACGCAAGGCAAGCAGGAGGTGGCTTCATCTGCCTGGATCGCCTCCTGTTTTCCTGACCTCCGTCTTCCCAGACCTACTTTTCACACAGAAGCAGATTTCGCTGTACTGTGCTTGCATGGAGCCAAGAACTGCTGTACAATGAGGAATGCGCTTCCAGAGCTGTCTTTGATCTTCCACATTTTTCTTTTTCCTTGCCCTTCATATTACAGACCAAAAGCATCCTCTTCTGAGGGCGGACACACAGGCTGTTTTTCTAAGGGTCACCATTTGGCCTGCCCCACGTCTCCACCCACTCTTTAGGGAAATACTCTCCAGGAGACACCAAACACCCTGACATCAGTCTCAGCCCCAGGCCTCAGCAAGCTGGGAATGGGCCCACTTCACAAACAGGCAAACCGCAGACGCTCTGGGCAGATTAAACCGTTTATTTTGCTTTTCTTTCCAGTTATCAGACTGCTCTATGTTTATTCTATCTCACACACACATAAGGCAAATCATGTTTGGAATCTGCAGTCTTATTAACATTTTCCAAAAGCAAGTAAGTACAAAGGCCTCCACACAGCGCTGTAATGATTTGCATCAAAATCTGGGACAGGAGCCGGCGCTGTGGCATAGTGGGTGCAGCGTGGCATTCCATATGGGCACCGGTTCGAGTCCTGGCTGCTCTGCTTCCAACCCAGCTTTCTGCTATGGCCTGGGAAAGCAGTAGAAAATGGCCCCCAAGTCTGGGGCCCATGCACCGACACAGGAGACCTGGAAAAAGCTCCTGGTTCTGGATTGGCGCAGCTCCAGCAGTTGTGGCCATCTGGGGAGTGAGCCAGCAGATGGAAGACCTCTCTCTGTCTCTCTCTAACTCTGCCTTTCAAATAAATAAATAAATCTTTCAAAACAGTGCTGGGACAGTGTTTTGCTCTGAACAAAAGCTTTGCCCAGCAGCAAAGCTGCAGGGACAACCGTCGGGCTAAGTTTGAGGCTTCACCCGAAAAACACTGCAGGGACCCCTCCGTTCTTCCAAGTCAGGACAACACAGCCAGACTTTGAGAAGTACTGCAGCCGCCTCCAGTGAGGTCGGCTGGCCTCGGGAGAGCCTCCACCAGGTACACAGGTAAGTGGCCACCCATCCCGCTCTGGACGAGCCCACCTAGGGGCTCCTAACCCTCGGAGGCAGTGGTGATTATCACCCCCACCTCCTACAGGGGAAGACACCACGGCTACTGGGGTCAATACTCTGTCCCGAAGCACACAGCCAGCGAGACACAGAGCCAGAGCTTGAATGCTGGGATCTCTAAACTCTCGGGTATCGAAGACCACCACACAGTCCAAACTGTGGGCTTTCTTATCAAACCAAGAGTCCGCATTTCACTCAGGGTCAAGTCCGCTCCAACCGGCACCTCTCAGCTGGTCCCAGCTGGCCAGGCCAGCACCCGCCTCCTCGGGCCACAGCGGTCAGGTCCGGGTCTGCCACCAGCCCCGAGACCCAAGTGGACACAGACTGAGGGGCCGAGGCGGGAAGCCGCAGCCCGCGCGAGACCTGAGCGCGCGACCCACGCGGGCTGCCGGGCTCCAGCCCCGACGTCGCGGGCCGGGCGCGCGCAGACCCGGGGCCGACGCCCCCGCCGCGCGGCCCCAGGCCCGCCCCCGCCCCTCGGAGGTTTTCGCTTTCGCTTTCCTGCCGCGGTCGTTGAGGAAAATAAAGCGGCCGTGACCAGAGCCGGCGCAGTTGCGATCCGGCCGAAGGGCTCGGGGGTGCGGCGGCGGCCGGCTCGGAACCGGGGTCCCAGGGCCGCGGCCCGCGCCGGGCGAGGTAAGCGCAGCCCCTTGGCGGCCGCCTCGCGGGCTCCTCCTTGCGGACCCGGCGGGCCGGACGCCAGGCGCTCGCAGACGCGGCTGAGCTGGCCGGGCGGGCCGGGATCCCTGCCGCGGGGTGGGGAGGGTCGCAGGCGCGGCCCGAGCCTCTGGGCCGGGCGGGGAGCCCCGGGAGGCCGCAGGCAAGCGCGCCTAGGGTCTGGCAGCCTGAGGTCGAAGTAGCGTTGTGGCAAGGTAGGCCGCCTGGGCACAAGTTTAATTTGTGTAGAGTATCGACTTTCCCGGGTGTTTGAAGTTGTGAGTAAAATGCCAAGCGGAGGCCTCCCCGAGCTCACCGAGGAGCTGGTAATCTACGCCGCGTTTGCTTTTTAACTTTCTAGGTTTCCCAGCTCCGATGCACCTGGGCGCACCTGAGTGCACTTGGGTGTACCTAGGATGCTTTCCAAATGTTCCCTGCAGTTCACCTGGTAATCATGGGTGTGGTTGGGGAGTCTGCTCTCAGCTCACGCTTGTGTGAAATGGGCCTCTCTCTGCAGGAACCCCAACCCTCTGGCTGGTTTAGATGGTCAGGGACTGGGCGGGGCACTCAGGAACTGTTCCCAGACCAGTTTCTGTCCATGGCATCCATTAGGAGTGTGAAAGATGAGCGTTGCCTGGCCCTTGCACTTGACCAAGTAGACACAGCCAGTTTGTAACTGCACCCCAAGACTGTGAGGCAGCCCCTGCCTTTAGCGTGTTCCCCATCCCTTGAAAGAGAAAACCTGTGCACAAGTTACCTGCAGGCAGGTTTTGTAGAACAAGAACAGATGGCAGGATGCTGAGTGCTGAAGGCGGAGGCCGAGTCTTTGGGCACGTGAGGTACAGTTATGAAGTGACAATTTTTGCATGCCGATACCAAAAACTCCCTTTTACCCAAAAAAAAGTGGATTCAGCCTAACCACATGGCTCTGACCCTGAGTTACTGTGACAGAGCCTGAATGATCTTTGACATCACGTGACCCAGCGTCCTGATGTTTACAGCATGTCTCCATCCCAGGGTGTGTTTTTAGAAAAATGCTGCTGTTTGCATGAGCCGGAAAGCTAGATTTTGACTCTGATTTTGTAACTTACCTTCCTTCTGTCCAGAACTCTTCTTCTCTTGCCTCCTGTCACCTGAGTTTTGCCTGCAGTAGATGCTCTTTGCCACTGCGCCCTCACCTTCCGCGTGTGGGTGAGAGGGTGGCAGTGTGGGCAGAAGCTGCATTCTCACCTCCCCAGGTTCTCGATGTCTTGCATCTGAGAACAGAATGACTCAGCTGAAGACCAGGCTCATCTTCCCCACCTCCTTCTTCAATCCATAGCTTGCTTCATCATTCATTGGTGATGCTCATGATGCAGCTTTGAAAATTACATTTTTAATTAGGAAGTAAAGGGGTTTTGTTTATTTTCTGTAGCATCTCAGATCCAACTAACTTGTCCTATTCTTCAGGTTAGGCACACTATAACTTTGTTTCATTTAGAACTTTTTTTTTTTTTAAGCTTTATTTATGAGAGAACAGAGAGGGAGAGGGAGCTTCTATCCACTGGCTCACTCCCCAAGTGGCCGCAACCCTCAGGGCTGGGCCAGACTGTAGAGGCTCTTTTATTTTTCTCCTGTAACTTTCATTTCTGTTCTAACACCCACCCCTAACGTTAGGCAACCACACAGTAAATTGGCGTATTTATTGTGTGTCCTCAAGTCACCTTTCATCATGTATCTTTGAAAGATAGGTTGTGTTTTGCTTTTGCTGTTACTCATCTAAACACATACTGTTGGGCTAAATCACATTCTGTTTCCTGTTCCCACCGCAGTATGCCTTTGATTAAATCCACGTCACTTTACCTACATCTAGTTTGTTACTCCTGATTGTTGCATAGTTTTCTATCAGAATTATACATCACAAATGTGCTTAGCCAGTTCCCAGAGGATAGACCTCCGGTGGTCCCTTAATTCCTTCTTCTTACAAACAGTGCTTCAACAAACACCCTTCAGCTGTTTCCATATGGGCTTGTACAAGGCTTTTCCAGAGAGAGGTGATAGAGAGATACAGATAGATAAGGCATTGCTGGTTCTAGAGTACTTGCGTGCTGTCATATTAAAAATTGCTACTTTGTGCTGCTGTGGGTTTGTAGGAGATAGCTTTCATGTGCTAGTCTCATGGGTCCCACCTTGTTTGTGAGGCAGTTGGGACATTAAGGCCAGCGGTGTTCCGTTGAGAACAGATCGGTGAGCTGTAATAACCTCTCCCATTGTCCGTTAATGTAGTGGATTGCTTTATCTTGATATGTTCTTAATACACTTTTGGATTTGATTAGATAAGGTTCTATTTAGTATCCTTGTTTACAAGTGAAACTGGCCCGTCTTTGCCTTTATTTGCATTGTCTATGTTCCAAATTTCAAAATTATAGTAATCCTAATGGACAACATTTTCCCTAATTTTCTATCTTTTAAAGCACAGGTGGGAAATGTCTGCCCCACAGGCCATATAGGGTCCATGAAATCATTTGGTCTGGTCCTGCCAAGGCAACCACAGGCAGGACTTGAAACCCAGTCGGTCTGTAGCAGGCTAGTTTTTAAGTTGATAATTTTGTTTGGCCCACGAATGCTATTGAAAATATCCAAATGGCCCTTGGCAGAAAAAAAGGGTCTCCACTCCTGTACTAAAGCAACTCACTTAAGATGGAGATTGTTTGCTCCTTAGACACTGGCAGAATTGGGGCTGGTGCTGTGGCGTAGGAAGTGAAGCTGCCGCTGCAGTGCTGGCATCCCATATGGATGCGGGTTCAGCTCCTGGTTACTCCACTTCCAATCCAATCCCTGCTAATGCACCTGGGAAAGCAGCAGCCAATGGCCCAAATCCTTGGGCCCTGCACCCACGTAGGAGACCCAGAGGAAGCTCCTGGCTTCAGCTGGCCCAGCCCTGGCCATTGCTGCAGTTTGGGGAGTGAACCAGTGGATGCAAGACTTTCTCTCTCTCTCTTTCTCTGTAACTCTGCTTTTAAAATAAATAAAAATAAATATTTCAGAAAAAAACTCGACAGAATCGTTTCTGGGCCTTTTGAGTAAGATCAAGTGTAGCAGTTGGCAGAATACACTTACATAACCTTCTGGGCCTGAGACTTTATTTAAACTTCTTAAATGGCTACTCACTTTTCCTTTTGTTGTTTGTGTGCCGGTTTTAGCAATTTTTGTTTTCTAGAAATTTATTTCACTTATATTTTCAAAGTTAGTATTATATAGTTATTTTTTTAAATGAGATTCTTTAACTTATGTATTTATTTATGTATTTACATATGTGTATATGTATTTTAAAGGCAGAGTTACAGAGAGGTCTTCCATTCTCTGGTTCACTCCCTAGATGGCTACAACAGCCAGAGCTGGGCTGATCCAAAGCCAGGAGCCAGGAGCTTCTTATGGGTCTCCCACTCAGATGCAGCGGCCCAAGGACTTGGGCCATCTTCTCCTGCTTTCCCATGCCATAGCAGAGAGCTAGATCAGAAGTGGAGTAAACAGGAGTTGAACCAGCGCCCACATGGGATGCTGGCACTGCAGGCAGCGGCTTTACCCGCTATGCCACAGCCTGGCCTCTGTGTAGTTATTTATGTTATTCTTTTATAAGTTTTTAAAGTCTGTTGTACTTGATATATCTTCATTTTTCATCTTTTTTCCCCTCCAAATCTTACATCAGTTATTCACCATCAGTCTTCCTAGAACTTTGTCAATTTTCAAATAAGTACTTTGGAATTTGTTAGCTGCTTTTTTTTTTTTTTTTTTGCCTCTATTTTTTGTTTTCAGTATCTTCTTTTTTGTTGATTCTGCCCTTCCATTTATTTTCTCATATCTTCATGTTTCTTTGGTTAAGTGAAATTGTAATAGATTCAAACAGACGTTCCCAAAGTCACACAGGAAAGTCCATCCCTGCCTCCTATAAACCACTTGCTATAGGTAATGACAGTTACTGTGTTTGTGTGTTTTTTGGGCATTTTACTGTGCTAGTACAGACATTTTTCTACCACTTTGTACACCATGCAAGTCATAGGCCTTTTTCTGTGGTCTCAAGCACATAATACACACATCCATTAAAATGGGGTACTCTGATATATTCATTTTCTGTTCATTGATGTTTGGATTGAAACTCTTGGTCTTTTAATGGCAGAAGTAAGTTCAGTCTTATTTGATGGGTGGTAAGTCTGGCCTTATTTCTACTTATTTGTATCATTTGTTCTGCTACAAATTTATCATGAATTCTTTTTTTTTTTCTCTCCTTTATGAGTCTTTCTGGATTCATCAAAGCATCTTTGTCCTTTTTCTTTCCTTATTTTATTTAGTGACTGGGAAGCTGTGTATCTCACACGGGGCCATTGGCCATTCAGTTTTTAAGCATAGAAAAACCTATTTTCCTACCGATGACAAAAATTAATCAGAATCTACAACCTGCTTCCAAACCTAAGAATCTGTTCAGCATGTTTTCAGCTCTCTTTGCCCCACAGGCACTACCCACCTAGGTATCTGCCCAGGAATTATTGGAACAGTCTGGAAGCTTCCAGTTGTTCAGGCTTCAGTATACGCTTTTTTGTTTCTGTTTTTGAAATCTCAACAATTACATTAATCTGTAACCTATTTGTGTGATTCTGTTTCTCCAGGAGAAATCAAACATGCTGCTTTTATAGTTTTCAGTGACTTAACTGAAAATTTATAGTGACTTGGATCTTGTGAATAATGTTTCTCCACCTCTCTTGTTTTTCAAGATAAGAATCCATGCTATTCTGATCCTCATTTGACCTTTGCTGGCACAAAGACATTCTACTGTTTGCAAATGCTAAAGTCACTTCCTCATGTTTTACTGAGTTTACTTTAGCTTGGTTAAACCAAGTGCAATATCAGTTTGTGTAAACTCACCACTAACTGAAGTTCATGTAATAGCCCTGCCGTAACTCAGGGACTGGACAAAGTATGGAAACCATCTTTGAAAATTCAGCTACTGAATATTTTACACTAATAAGCTCAGAAGGTGTAGTTATTTTAACATTTTTGTTTAGGATACTTAGTATTTATGAGAATGAAGTACAATGGATACTCTCATAATAAAATATGGTAAAAGGTCTTGGATAGTGCCTGGGCTTTGATTATCAAAAGCTTTTTTTAAAAAAAAAGAAAAATATTTATTTATTTGAAAGTCAGAGTTGGGGTGGGGGGAAGAGAGAGAGAGGGAGAAGGAGAGAAAGAGAAAGAGAGAGAGAGATCTCGATCTTCCATCTACTGGTTCACTCCCCAAGTGGCCACAACACTCAGGGCTACACCAGGCTGAAGATAAAAGCCAAGAGCTTCCTCTGGGTCTACTGTATGGGTACAGGGCCATCCTCTGCTTCCTTCCAAGGACATTAGCAGGGAACTAGATCAGAAGCAAAGGAGCCAGGACATGAACCGACACCCATGTGGGATGCCAGTGTCATGGGGGATGGCTTAACCACTATGCTACAATGCTGGTCCCTATCAAAAGCTTTTTAAATTACCCTTTCCATTTGTCCTGATTCTCTTTCCAGAAATATATCTCAAGGCATATTTCCCACGTGAGGTTATTCTAGATGGGCCATATTTGCTGAGTCATCTAACACTGACACCACGGGAAACCTTTCCCCTGCTCAATTCCTTTCCAAATGGGGCCAGCAAAGCCACCACCTGCAGCCTGGCAGCCCACATGGGTGCCAGTTCGCGTCCCAGCTGCTCCCATTCCAATCCAGCTCTGCTATGACCTGGGAAAGCACTAAAAGAGGATCCAAGTGTTAGGGCCCTGTGCCCGTGTGAGAGACCTGGAAGAAGCTCCTGGCTCCCGGCTTCGGATCGGCCCAGCTCCAGCCATTGCAGCTATCTGGGGAGTGAATCAGCAGATGGAAGACCTTTCTCTCTCTCTTTTCTTCTCTCTGTCTGTAACTCTACCTCTCACATAAATAAATAAATCTTTTTAAAAATAAATAATAATAAACGAAACAAACTAAGTACATGTCCTTACCTTTAAAAGTAAAGTAAAAGTCCTTTTCAATCTTCTGATCAAGGGAAGGAGAAAAAAAACCTCAGCTTGGTGGCAGTATGTCTGTAACACCTCTGTAAGCCTGCCTAAGCTTCCATGTGATAGAAGAGACTCAACAAAGGGCTGGCAGTTTCTTACCTACATTTTAATCCTAGAATTTTGTTTCAATTGCAATAACGTATTTATTTTTATGATTTCCCACCTTTTATTGGCATATGAAGCTGGTTCTCCATTTTTAATAGTAAATAAGGCTTCCTTTTAAAATGCATTTGTTTAGAGGCAGAAATGAGTTGATTTAAAGTAAAATATTAAGTGTAATATGGAGGATATTCAATTATGGCAAAATGGCAATGGTGATACCTGGTGTTGGAAACATGACCCTAAAGAAATAAAAAGAGCTATTAGATATAGATTTATATCCAGGTATATATTTATAAATGGACATATTTCTCCCAGTGTGATTTCTGTTTTCAGACACTACTTAGACACTACTCGGTTACCTGTAGTTAGGGGTTGATTGGATAGTTTTGATGCCTTCATATAATGGGATACTTCTAAATATACATTTACTTTCATGGGAAAATGATATACTGTTAGTTAAAATGCAACTGTCTATAAAAGAAAAGTCCACATTTTGTTAAAGTGTGTGTGTGTGTGTGTGTACATAGGAGAAGAAAGACTGGAAGAAGATATTTACCAGTGGGTTATGTCTGGATGGTTAGCGCTACAAGAGGTTTTGTGTTTTCCAATAATAGGAATATATCACCCAGAAAACCCAAACATGTACATACATATATTTTATAAAAAAAAGATTTATTTTATTTATTTGAAAGGCAGAGTTACAGAGAGAGGTAGAGACAGAGAGAGAGGTCTTCCATCCGATGGTTCACTCCCCTGTGGCCACAATGGCTAGAACTGCGCCAATCTGAAGCCAGGAGCCAGGAGCTTCTTCTGGGTCTCCCACGCGGGTTCAGGGGCCCAAGGACTTGGGCCGTCTTCTACTGCTCCCAGGCCATAGCAGAGAGCTGGATCAGAAGAGGAGCAGCCGGGACTAGAACTGGCGCCAATATGGGATACCGGCGCTTCAGGCCAGGGCTGTAACCCACTGCGCCACAACACCAACCCCAATACATCTATTTTTAAATTAACTTGTTCCTATCCTAACAGGGCTGCCTGATATTTTGCTCTCCACAGGCATTCTTAAGTCCTTTTATGCTCTTAGAATTCAGTTATAGGGCTGACATTGTGGCATAGTGGGGTAAGCTGCTGCCTGTGATGCCAGCATCCCATGTGGGTGCTGGTTCATGTCCTGACTGCTCCACTTTTGATCCAGCTGCATGCTAATGCTCTTGAGAAAGCAGTGGATGATAACCCAAGTCCTTGGGCCCCTGCTACCCATGTTGGAGACCCTGGGTAGAGTTCTAGGCTCCTGGCTTCCGTCTGGTCCAGTCCTGGCCATTTCAGCCATTTGGGAGTAAACCAGGAGATGGAAGATCTCTCTGTCTCTCAAGGTCACACTGTCTCTCTGTAACTTGGTATTTCAAATAATTAAATAAATAAATGTTTTGAAAAAAAGAATCCAGTTTGGGGCCAGCACTGTGGCTCACTTGGTTTATCCTCCATCTGCAGTGCTAGCATCCTATATGGGTGCCGGTTCTAGTCCTGGTTGCTCCTCTTCCAGTCCAGCTCTCTGCTGTGGCCCGGGAGGGCAGTGGAGGATGGCCCAAGTGCTTGGGCCCTGCACCTGCATGGGAGACCAGGAGGAAGCACCTGGCTCCTGGCTTCGGATCAGCGCACTGCCGGCCGTAGCGGCTATTTGGGGGGGGTGAACCAACTGAAGGAAGACCTTTCTCTCTGTCTCTTTCTATCACCGTCTAACTCTATCTGTCAAAAAAAAAAAAAAAAAATCCAGTTAGGTCCTTGTGGCCTAGTGCAAAGCTATGGGGACAGCATCCCCAATACTTAAGAGTATTCCACAGCAGTTGGTATTGGTGGGTGTCTTTATAGAATAAGGAGAATATTTCTAAAATTTCCTTAAATCACTTTTATTGCTTTTTCTTATCAACAGTCCCAATAGCAGGACCAACTTAGAAGTCTACTTTTTTTCAGTTATTTATTTATTTATTTATTTGAAAGGCAGAGTTACAGAGAGGCAGAGGCAGAGAGAAAGAGAGAGAGAGAGGTCTTCCATCCACGGGTTCACTCCCCAAATGGTTGCTACAGCCGGAGCTGAGCCAATCTGAAGCCAGGAGCTTCTTCCGGATCTCCCACATGGGTGCAGGGGCCCAAGACTTGGGCCATCTTCTACTGCTTTCTCAGGCCATAGCAGAGAGCTGGATCAGAAGTGGAGCAGCCAGGACTTGAACTGGCGCCCTTATGGGATGTTGGCACTGCAGGTGGCAGCTTTATCTGCTACACCACAGCGCTGGCCCCAGAAGTCCACTTTCTAAGTAGATCTGGCTCATTAAATAAGAGAGGAATAAATGTGGAGAGAAAGTCTCCTAGTAACTTGTTTATTCTTTCTTTACTTTGTGCATTGTTTTTCTGACTGTGAAATTTCTAAATGTTGGATATAATCATGATACTGCATCACCTGGGTTTGGAGATATGTGCGTTTAAATTTGGATACCTCCTTCCAGAATTACAAGATCCGTGTTTGGGGTGGAGGGGGGTGATATTAAAGAGTTTACTGCAAGGCTGAATCTTGGCAGAAATACTTGCTACCTTTTGCCTAGTAAGAGTTCCCTGGGTGTTGCTTCTTAGAGCTTCTTCCTGGAGACTCCTGCACTCTTTGGTGGGAACGAGGCTGGCAGGGCCGTGCGGAGTCAATGGTGTGTGTTTCTGGGAGTGGTCTACAGCCTGTTGTGAGCTTCCTGCTCTTGTAATGGGTGCTGGGGGAGCAGTTCAAGTCCTGAGCCTGAAGGAGGCCCTCTGTGGAATTCCTGTGATACCTTTGACCAATTCTTCCCTTCCTGGGGTCCTTCAATTCCACCACCCGCCTCCCTCTCCGTGGTTGTGCTGCAAGTTCACACATCTCTTGCCTGGTCCCCGCCTGCTCCTCCTCTGACTTCCTGTCTGTGTTTTCACCAAATTCAGTGTGCTCTAACCTCCTACCACTGCTATGAGAAGTGACTGCGGGTTAGTGTTTTACAACCGTGCAGACTTAGTGTTTTACGGCTGTCGAGGTCAGAAGTCCCACTATCAAGGGTTTTGCACTTCTGCATTCCTTCTGGGGCCCTAGGTAAAAATCATTTTGTTGGCCTGTTCCATCTTCTAAACACCACCTGCATTCCTTAGCTCCTGGCCCCTTCCTCGACCTTCAGGGTTGGCAGATCTTTTTCATGTCACGTCACTCTGATGCTGCTGGGGTCCAGAGTCCCCCAGCTCCTTATAAGAACACCTGTGATGACATTGTCCCCCCGGATAACCTCCTCATCTCCAGACCTGTAATCTAATCATGCCTGCAGTGTCCCTCTTGCCCTACAAGGGACACAGCCTCCAGGGATCCAGATTTTGACATTTTTGGTGGGGCTGTAAGTTAGCCTGGCGCAAAGCTTAATCTTATAAAAACACACACCCAACCACATTGGTTCTCTGCTACCGCCCGTGTGTTGCTGCAGCCTGCAGAGGATGAGGCCCACACTTGCTTTGTGGCTGGGGGGGCCAGGCGAGGGCTGCCCACATCCCTTCGCCAGCTGCAGGCCACCTGCTGTCCGCTTGCTGCCCATCAGGCAGCTTGCGTGCACGATGGCTTTTTATGAGGGGCGTGGCTTCTCCACCCACTCCATCCCGGGCCTCAGCCAAGGTCAGCTCCCCTGGAATGCTCTCAGGAAAACTGTGCTGGTCTGCTGTCACACTTAAACACAGTTCCACATCCTTCTATCTTTGAGGTGGTTATTTGATTAACATGAAATGTTCTCTTCTTATACTTCTGTGAGTTAGCATCCGTATTGACAGACACCAGGTCTCTTTCCTGCCCACAGCTGTGTCCCTGGCTTGCTGTACTTGGTATGCAGTTGGAAACAAGAAATGACAGGGTTAGTAAGTACCAAGGGAACCAAGTGAATAAGTGAGTGACTGTTATCCCACTGTATGGCCCTGCTCCTGCGATTTCTCCTGCACTGCACTGATCACCTTTTCCACTGGAATGTAAGCTCTCCGAGGGTGAGGACTTTGTCTTGGGTTTGCAGTGTTGTGGGCAGCATCTGGCCCACACAGGCACTGGGGAAATATTTGAGAGTGAATGATCTGCGGGATCTCAGAATCTCAGAGTTTTCATGTTTGGTTCCTCTGAAATCCAGTGTTATCGATTCTTCGTTTTTTTGATTCATCTTCATGCAACAATCAGATGATTTGGCGGAGACCTTACAAAGCAGTCACCTGCTGTGGTGAGGATTAAATAATTAATAACAGCAAGTCACCTAGAACGATATCTGTTGGCAACAGCCCCATGGGAGAGTTTGCTGTTGCCAGGAAACATTTGAATCCTTGATTGTTTAGAGTTTTTGGTGACCGTGAGGCCTGTGGCAGGACCTCAGACACAGGCTATTGGTGACTGCAGGCATTGGCCGTGGGTGAGTGCTACTGGCTCCTAAACCAGGAGGGGCGCCAGGTCTTCCAGCTGCCTGTGGGCCATGCTGGGCTTAGTGGGTTATTTGAGCCACTGCTTATGATTTTTCTTGTTTTGCCTGTAGATGGCAGCACGCCCTGGACCTCCTTGCAAGGGAGGCCGCGCTGAGGCCGGACAGCAGAGAAATGAGAAAATGGACTCCCTTCTCCTGGAGACGTGAATGCCAGCCACCAGCTGTGGGTGAGTGTGCAGCTCAGCAGGGATTTTTCTCTTCATTTGTTGTTTAGTATGGGAATTATTATAAAGCACATGTATTCAATTCTGAGTAATTTGTTGATTTTTACAAAACCAAACAATGATAGCAGTAAAACCAGAATCATCCCTAGAATGCTGCAGAGAGAATGTGGGCAAGGGGCATTGCTGCACGGTGTGGTGTCTCTTCTCCTCCACGCCTTGGGCCCCCTTTACCATCCAGGCAGGGGGTGGGGTACACATCCCAAATGTTGAGCATGTGTGCGGCGAGGCATTCTCTGCAGGGACCCTGGGTTCATCCAGTTATTCCCACAGATCTCCCTTGGCGTCTGCAGAGGGTCTCAGCAATGACCTTCCCTGAGTTTCTGACCTGCCGGGCTTGGCGTCACCCTTCCCTTAACTGCAGCTCCTGTAAGGCCCGCCCAGCAAGGATTCTGTGACATCTCTGCATCGCGTCCTGAGGCGTCCTTTGCAGGGAAGTTGATGACCCCTTGTCCTTTTCACTCGGGCCTGTGCTGGCTTGGCCCTGTGATGTTTGTGTTTTGGGCTCACTGTGTGGAATCACGGAGCTGCATGTTGGGTCCTGATCTCACCAAACTCCAGGGCTCTGTGGAAGTTTACTGTGGTTGGAAGAGGGTAGATTATATAAGTCAAGCTTGCCTTTAGGTGCTTTTTTTTCCCCTAAAATTACTAATCTTTAAAATATTTCAAATGTGTGTATTTCATTTAAAATCTAATTCCCTTCTTTTACACCTCTTGAATTGTTTTTCAGTTATAGAGATATTGAAGCAGACAGAGAGAGAGAGAGAGAGAGAAAGAGAGAGAGAGAGGTCTTCCATTCTCTGGTTCACTTCCTAGGTGGCCGCAGTGGCCAGAGCTGCGCCAATCTGAAGCCAGGAGCCAGGAGCTTCTTCTAGGTCTCCCACACAGGTGCAAGGGCCCAAGGACTTAGGCCATGTTCCACTGCTTTCTCAGGCCATAACAGAGAGCTGGATTGGAAGTGGAGCAGCCAAGACTCAAACCAGCGCCCATATGGGATGCCGGCACTGCAGGTGGTGGCTTTACCTACTACGCCACAGTGTCAGCCCCACAGATTATCTTAACCAGCAGATGACACACCCCCTGCCAAATTCTGTCTTTTAAATACTTTCGTTTTAAAACAAACACAAAAAACCCACGTAAGCATGAAATAAAAGTGCTGGTCTGGAGGTGTCCCTTGAGAGAATGTGGGATTAGGTTAGGTGTGGAGAGTTGTGCAAGGGGTTTATCCTGGGTGTTTAGCATGTGGGAGGCATAGAGCAGAGATGGGCCACAAAGAGGAAGGAGGCAGGTGGAGAAGCTGGGGGCAGCAGGATGCCATCTGCTGTTGGTTCGTCCTCCCCGAGGGCTGCCCACACCACTGCCAGGCCTGGGCTGTGATGCTGGGTGGCGCTACTGGCCAGCCGGCTGATGTGATTCATAGCTGTGTACTTCCGTGTCCAGTTTCACCCTCTTCTTGCCTCACAAAGTTGGGCTGCTGGCTTTTAGTAAAACAGGTGCTTTGAGGAGTGCGTTGAAGGACCATCAGCCCCCAAGGGACTTTGATAGAAGACACAGTTCAAAAACATTTCCGGGCTTTTTTTTTTTGAAACCAGTTAACAGTTTTCAGTTCAACTGTGTTTTCCTTCCTGAAATATTTAAGTGAGACTAAATCTTATGCTTTTTTTTTTTTTTTTTTCCTCTGCTCACTGTTTTCAGGGAGTTCCACTGCTTGTCAAGTCTGGGTGGAGATAGAGCTGACTTTGTGTTCTCCACACAGACCAATCCTACAGAAATGGGAGAGACTTCAGTGTGTCTCCGGGGTAATTTCTGTGCCTTTCGTTTCCTGTGTTTGGGAAATACATAGAATATTTAGGGGCATTTTACAAATCCTTTTTCTTACCGAAGTATTTATTTGAAAGGCAGAGCTACACACAGAGAGACAGACAGAGAAACAGAGAGGTCTTCCAATCACTGGTTCACTCCTCAAATGGCCATAACAGCCAGATCTCAGTCAGACTGAAACCAGGAGCCAGGAACTCCATCCTGGTCTTCCACATGGGTGGCAGACCATCTTCTGGGCCATCTTGTGCTGGTTTCCCAGGCACATTAGCAAGAAGCTGTCTTCCAAGTGGATTAACAAGAAGCTGGATCCGAAGTGGAGCAGTCAGGACTTAACCAATGCTCCAGCATGGGATGCTAGTGTGCAAGAAGTGGCCTAACCTGCTGTACCACAATATTGATCCCATATTTTAACCAAATTCTAACTTTTAACTTCAAACGAGCTAGCAGGAATGTAAATCATTTCTTAAATTTTGCTTATTTATTTGAAAAGCAGAGACAGAGAAAGAAAGATCCCATCTGCTCACTCATTCCTCAAGTGCCTGGAGTTTGGCCAGGCCAAAGCCAGGAGCCCAAATTCAGCCTGAGTCTTCCACGTGGGTGGCAGGGACCCAATTACCCGAGCCATCATGTGCTGCTTCCTAGAGTGTGCTTTACTTATCAGGGAGCTAGCACTGGGAGCAGAGGACTCCAGCGTAGGCACTCGGATATGAGATGTGCATGTCCCAAGCCATGTCTTAATCTGTACCAAATGCCTTCCCCCATGGGTGTTTTTTTTTTTGTGCCTGAGAGGGGAAGAAGAGGGAGACAGTTTCCCTGAGGATTCTCTGTTCTGGCTGGCGAGTCAGAACTGTCCCTGCCTGTTCCTACACGAGTGCCCAGGAGAGTCTCAGTCAGGCAAGACTGCCCCCGGGGCTCTTGTACGTCAGATGGGAGCAAAAAAAAAAAAAAAAAAAAAAAGCAGAAGGTGGTTCCAGGCACACAGTATGAGAAGGAACAGGAGTGGTTTGCAAGGTGTCTGGAGGGACTGTGCTGGGCAGGTGGGTTGGCCGGGTACTGGGGTTGGTGGGAGCTTAACTTTCAAGCCAAGAAGTTTGAATTTGATACCACAAAGAATTGGAATCAGGGGGCCAGTGTTGTGGCATAGCAGGTGAGGCTGCTGCCTGTGACACTGGCATTGTGTGTGAGCGCCACTTCCCATCCATCTCCCTGCTAATGCACCTGGAAAGCAGCAAAAATGATCCAAGTGCTTAGGCCCCTGCTACCCATGTCAGAGACCCAGATGAAGCTCCTGGCTTCGGCCTGGCCAAGTCCTGGCTGTTGTGGCCATTTGGGGGACTGAATTCATGGATGGAAGCTCTCTCTCTCGCTCTCTCTCGCACTCTCTCTCTCGCACTCTCTCTCTCGCTCTCTCTCCCACTTTCAAGTAAATAAATCATTTTTTTTTTTAAGTAGACTTTTGAACACTGGAACGGTTTGCTGTTTTTTTTTTATTTTTTATTTTTTATTTTTTGACAGGCAGAGTGGACGGTGAGAGAGAGAGACAGAGAAAAAGGTCTTCCTTTGCCATTGGTTCACCCTCCAATGGCCACCGTGGCCGGCGCGCTGAGGCCGGCATACCGCGCTGATCCCATGGCAGGAGCCAGGTACTTCTGGTCTCCCATGGGGTGCAGGGCCCAAGCACTTGGGCCATCCTCCACTGCACTCTCTGGCCACAGCAGAGAGCTGGCCTGGAAGAGGGACAACCGGGACTAGAACCCGGTGTGCCGGCGCCGCAAGGCGGAGGATTAGCCTAGTGAGCCGCAGCACCGGCCAGTTTGCTGTTTAAAGCAGGAGTTTCTAGAGCAGGTGGTGTGGCACAGTGGTTAAGCCCTACCTAGGACACCCTCCCTCCCACAGCAGGGTGCCGGCTCAGTCCTCACATTTCCATTTCGTTTTTTGTTTTGTTTTGTTTTAAAGACTTATTTTATTTGGAAGGCAGAGTTACAGAAAGGCTGAGGCAGAGAGAGAGAGAGAAGTCTTCATCCACTGGTTTACTCCACAGTTGTCTGCAACGGCTGGAGCTACGCCGATCCGAAGCCAAGAGCCAGGAGCTTCTTCCAGGTCTCCCACAGAGGTGCAGGGGCTCAGGGACTTGGGCCATCTTCCACTGCTTTCCCAGGCCATAGCAGAGAACTGGATCAGAAGTTGAGCTGCCGGGACTCAAACTGATTCCCATATGGGATGCTGGCACTGCAGGCGGTGACTTTACCCACTATGCCACAGTGCCAGCCCCCTCACACTTCCATTTCTGATCTAGCTCCCTGCTGATATACCTGGGAAGGCAGCAAATGATGGCCCAAGTACTTGGGTCTCTACCACTCTTGTGTAAGACCCAGACAGAGTTACAGGCTCCTTGTTGAGCCCTGGCTGTTGTGGCCATTTGGGGAGTGACCCAGCAAGTAAAAGATCTTTGTCTCCCCATTGCTGTCACTCTGACTTTCAAATAAATAAATAAACCAATCAAAGAAGGAACTTTTGTTTCCACTTTACTGCTGGGGAAAGCTGTATTAAAAAAAAATAGTTTTATCTATTTGAGAGGCAGAGTTACAGACAGACAGAGAGAGGTAAAGGCAGAGAGAGAATTTTCAATCTGATGGTTCACTCCCTAAAATGCTGCAGTGGGCCAGTCTGAAGCCAGGAGCCAAGAGCTTCTTCCAGGTCTGGTCTACCACGTGGGTGCAAGGACCCAAGCACTAGGGCCATCTTTCACTGCTTTCCCAGGCCATCAACAGAAAGCTGGATTGAAGGTAGAGCAACCGGAACACAAACCAGCACCCATAACGATGCAGCACTGCAGATGGAGGCATAACCTACTACACCACAGCACCAGCCCCAAAGCTTTATATTTCGAATAGTGTCTTCTCCAACAGTTCTCTCTGCATACGCAGCTGGTAGGGGTTGTACCTGTCAGAATCCAGCATCCGTGTGTACTCCAACCCTGCCCTGGCCTGCATTATCTGTGGGTACAAATTGACCTGCAGGGGACCAGGGGCCTTCCCAGCCCTGACCTTGTATGACCTTGAGAGTCTGTACATGGCTGCCCCTGCTCAGCAGCCACACTTCCTGGGCTGAACCGAGTGTGGGGGGAAGGGCCCTTGGGTAACTCGTTTCCCAGTCTTGAGGCCCTAGGAAAGCAGGGGCTGGAATCAGGCCAGCCCTCCATGGTCTGCAGAGCAACAGCGCAGACCAGTTTCAAGAGATGCACAGGGGGCCGGAGCTGTGGCACAGGGGGTTAACGTCCTGGCCTGAAGCGCCAGCATCCCATATGGGCACCGGTTCTAGTCCTGGCTGCTCCATTTCCAATCCAGCTCTCTGCTATGGCCTGGGAAGGCAGTGGAAGATGGCCCAAATCCTTGGGCTCCTGCACCCACATGGGAGACCCAGAAGTTCCTGGCTCCTGCCTTTGGATCGGTGGAGCTCCAGCCATTGTGGCCATCTGGGGAGTGAACCATCAGATGGAAGACCTTTCTCTCTCTCTCTCTGCCTCTCTTCTCTCTGTGTAACTCTGACTTTCAAATAAATAAATAAATCTTTAAAAAAAAAAGAGAGAGAGAGATGCACAGACTCTTGGGAGCCCGGGAGCTGCAGGGTTGATGGGGACGCGGGCAAGGGGACAGCACAGGCGGCTTCCTGCTGCTGCCCTCATCCTCCAGCACAGAATGTGAGGGTTTGATTGTTTCAAAGTTTTCAATTCATTCATTTGTCTTTCCTTCATAGAGTGTTCAGGAAATAATTCAGTGTTTCAAATATTCCATGTTCAGCTCTGGACCCTGGGCTCACAGCAAGGAACAGCTCAACCCGAGACCTTGCTCACAGAGCTTGCATGCATTCCAGTCGAGGGGCAGAAAAGCAGGGGAGAGGAAGAGAGGGAGCAGGGATGCGTTGGCAGGGCAGTCCAGAAACTCTGAGGAGGAACGTTTGTGCAGAAACCTGACGAGGTCAGGGCACGAGCGGTGTGAATGTCAGGTTGCAGCAGAGGGAAGAGAGAGCCCGTTGGTATCAGATGGGATTGTGTGAGGCACAGCAAGGGACAGGTGTGTGCCAGGGAGAAGAGTGGGAACACTGGGGGCTGGACAGGCCTTCCTTGCAAGCTGCCGTGGGAAAGCAGCATTTTGTTGTTTGCCCAGCTAGCTCCAAGGTAGGTGCTGTACCTGGCTGCCTGGCTCCAAATCTGCGGCACTCCCCAGGAGGCCTTTGCAGCTCTCCAGGATCCCTCTGTATCATCCCTTTTCTGGCTGAATTAACCTCAGTTCTGTCGTCTGCAACCCTGGACCCTGCCTAAGCTAGAGCTCCAAGGGGAGGACACGAGGGCTACCTCCCTTTGGAGCCAACCAGCTCTGCAGGGAAATCAGATCTGCTCTCGAAGTGAAAAAAACGCACTTGCAGATTATATTAAAATGTTCACTGGGGCCAGCGCTGTGGCATAGTGGGTAAAGCTGTTGCCTGCCATGCCGGCATCCCATATGGGTGCTGGTTCGAGTCTCGGCTACTCTACTTCTGATCCAGCTCTCTGCTATGGCCTGGGAAAGCAGTGGAAAATGGCCCAAGTGCTTGGGCCCCTGCATCTGAGTGGGAGACCTAGAAGAAGCTCCTGGCTCCTGGCTTCAGATCTGCGCAGCTCCGGCCATTGAGGCCATCTGGGGAGTGAACCAGTGATGGAAGACCTCTCTCTCTGTCTCTACCTCTTTCTCTCTGCCTCTGCCTCTCTGTAACTGTACCTTTCAAATAAATAAATAAATCTTGGAAGGAGGGAAGAAGGAAGGAAGGGAGGGAAAAATAAATCTTGGAAGGAGGGAAGGAAGGAAGGAAGGGAGGGAAGGAAGGGAGAGAGGGAGGGAAGGAAGGAAGGAAGAAAGGAGGGAAGGAGGGAAGGAAATGACCTGTACCCCCATATTTATAAAAAAATGTTCCTGTTTTGGTTAGAGAGCTTCTGCCTTGACAGGAAGGGGCCTGTCCTTATCACTAGGCCTTCCTCCAGGGCCCAAGAGGCTGGGGTTCTGTCTCCTCCTCACCTGGAAACTGAGGGCCTACTCTGGTGCCCCTTGCTTGTCTTTCTGTGTGTTATCGGCCATGCTATTCCTGCCTGAAGGAAGGGAGGAAGACTCAAGTGATGTATTGAGGGTCTTTCCCATCTTGGGGGTCTCTGGATAATTTATTCTGTGCATAAATTCTATAGAACATTGCACAGGGGTTAGGAACGTTCCTTGAGTTGTGTCCAAGGCCTGTGATTTCTGTTTGTTTGGTGCGGCCTCTCCCTCTACCCTCAACTCGTTTTTCGCTTTCTGCGCACTTTTCCATCTGTCTTTATGCACCAGCTCTTAGTGGTTCAGAGCACGGAAAAACAGACGTGGTACAGAGGCCAGGTGCACTTTGCCAGCCATGTGACTTTGGGCATATCCCATGACCAGTTTGCTGCACTATGTTTCCTTATCTGACAGCAGGAATGGAAATAGAGCTGAAGGCACAGGGGCCTGGGAGGATGCATGTGGTGCTGCCTCTAGCACAGTACCTGGCCCATGTGGACTCTCACTGGATGACAGCTGTGGTGATGATGGTGTGAGACGATTCCCACCTGTACCACTGAGGTCACGTGACTGACCTGTGCTCCCGTGAAAAGGTAGAGGCAAAATCATAGGGAGAAGCAGGTCTCAGGGAGCCTAGGCCAGGGCTTTCTCCCCAGGGTTCATGTTAGTTCCTAGGAAAAAGTAGTAGCATAGGGGCCGGTGCTGTGGCGCAGTGGGTTAAAGACCTGGACTGAAGCGCCGGCATCCCATAAGGGCTCCAGTTCAAGTCCTGGCTGCTCCTCTTCTGACCCAGCTCTCTGCTATGGCCTGGGATAGCAGTGAAAGATGCTAAGTCCTTGGGCCCCTGAACCCATGTGGGAGACCCAGAAGAAGCTCCTGGCTCCTGGCTTCAGATTGGTGCAGCTCCGGCTGTTGTGGCCATCTGGGGAGTAAACCATCGGATGGAAGACCTCTCTCTCTCTCTCTCTCTCTCTCTACCTCTCTCTACCTCTCTCTGTAACTCTGTCTTTCAAATAAATAAAATAAATCTTTAAGAAAAAAAAATAAAGACCTGGCCTGAAGAGCCAGCATCCCATATGGGCGCCAGTTCTAGTCCTGGCTGCTCCTCTTCCAATCCAGCTCGCTGTTGTGGCCTGGGAAATCAGTGGAAGATAGCCCAAGTCCTTGGGCCCCTGCACCTACATGGGAGACCTGGAGGAAGCTCCTGGCTCCTGGCTTCAGATCAGAGCAGCTCCGGCCATTGCGGCCATCTGGGGAGTGAACAAGGGGATGGAAGACCTCTCTCTTTCTATCTCTGCCTCTCTCTGTAACTCTGTCCTTCAAATAAATAAAATAAATCTTTTTAAAAAAGTGTCTGACAGTTCAGCGCCAGTGACAGGGCTTCCTCAACACAGCCACAGTCCCAGGCACTAAGACCCCCTCTGAGCAGAGGTGGGGACTGGGGGTGGTGTGCTCCCTGCGCTCCTCTTCCCAGGTCTGCCTGCTGCTGCTACATCCTGCAGCCTCCCAGAGGCTCATGGAGACTTTCTGGAACCTGGAATGAAGAGGAGTGGGCTGGACAAGTCCTCCTGTGGCAGGACTCTTGCTCAGGCCAGGGGACGCAGGTCTCCTGAAATAATTGCTACCATCAGGCCCTTTGTCCTCTAGGACAGGGGCATCAGCCACCCTTTCCAGGTACCCTCGTCATCCCATGGGCCAAGGACTAGTCTTAGACATAGTGACTTCTGACAAAGCAGATTTAAGGATGACCCAGCTGGGTTTCCCTGGGAAACAGCAGCAGTAAAGATTTTGCCTTAGGAGATGCAGCACGCACAGCCAAGTTGGATTGAATCCTGGCTCTGCTC
Source organism: Oryctolagus cuniculus (assembly GCF_051225735.1). Classification (NCBI taxonomy): domain Eukaryota; kingdom Metazoa; phylum Chordata; class Mammalia; order Lagomorpha; family Leporidae; genus Oryctolagus; species Oryctolagus cuniculus. The sequence goes on from NC_142872.1 coordinate 22,245,076, forward strand.
CCTCATGTGTGGGGGTTGTGGGTGGGTAGGGGTGTGCTAGGAAATTGTTCAGTTCCTTCAGTTCTGGGTCTTTGTATCTATAAATTGAGAACAAGAATCCCAGCCTCATGGCGGATTTGCTGTGTGAATTAAGTCACCTTGTGAACTTCCCAGCACATATGTGCGCCTGGGGGCTATTTTTGTCACCACTGTTAGGCTTGTCAGTTTCTCTGCCTGTCTGTGGGAGGGAACAGCTTTCACACACTGCATTTGCTGTGACTCAGGGTTCTAGAATGACTGAGCCCAACATTTCACACTTCTTGCTGTGTTGTTATGCACAGTCGTTCTCAGTTATCCAGAGTGGATAATTCGGTTTTTGCTGGTGTGCTGTTTTCCCTGTGTCTCTTGTGTTTGGTAAATGTCCTTGAAAGAAAAAAAAAAAAAGTTATGTAGCCAAAAATATTGCAGGTTTAGGATGCTAAAAGTTTTCCATAAATTATTCCCTTTAATAAGTAACCACCAGGCTGCTGTTTCAATAATGCCTAATACCACCCTGCTGTCATCCCCAGGCTTCAAATGTCCTATTCCAGGGCCCACGCCGGCCTGTGGACTGCCCCGACACCTGGTGGTGGTTAAGTCTGTTGACCTTGAGAGTTTAGGGCATCTGGTTTTCCCCCATCCTCCCTTTCCAGACCATGCATCACCGAGGGAAAAATCTGTCCTCCTTTAGAAACTTTCCAGAGAGAACTGCTGGCTCCTCCTTTGGGGGCCATTTTTAGGGACTGGAGGGACAGTGGCTTCTTCTTTGAGTTCCTGTGCAATGTGCCCTTGGGGCCAGCTGTCCATTCTGCAGAGTGTCCTCAGTGCTCGTGGAAGCCTGGGACAAGGGCCGGGAGGTGGGTGCTCCCCCAGCATGTGAGTGGGGCTGCTAAGCCTGGCAGTGGGGTATGGCACCCTGTACCTGTGCCCTCAGTTGAGTACCTGGCCACAGCTGGCTCTGCCCTCGCAGGCCTGCACCCATATGACTCTGGGGACGATGAAGAGGTCTGTGGGCCAGCTGGGTCACTCTGCGAGCTAAGCGATTGGCTGTGTTGGGCCAAGTCTTCCTGTTTGGGGGGTGGGGTGAAGATCTGCTGATCTAGGGGGCTTGAACCCTGAGAACTAACATCGGAGGTTCCTTAATTCAGGAAGCATTTATTGAGCACTTTCTGTATGCTTGCAGAGGCCACATGAGAGCCCTTAGCTGTGAGTTGGTGCCAATGGCCACCAGGGAGCTCCACTGCTCTCAGAAGGCTCTGAGACTGGACTGGCACCTGGCTTGGCTGTGCTGCTGTTTATCTGAGCAGCTTCCATGACAACCAGGAGATAAACACCTGAGATCAAGCAAAGCCTGGAACACAATTAGATGTTTGGGTAGGGTGGGGCCTGTACTGTGATCTGGAGACCCTTAAGTGACTGGTGTTTTCTGGGTGACTTTTCAGCATGCTAATTCTTTGGTTAATTAGTTAATTTATGCCCAGAAAGGATTCAAAGTGGCTCTACTCAGCAGGCGTCTTAGAGGGAGGAAAGTGGCCTTAGCTTGCTCTGAGTGACATGTGGAGGTTTAATTACGTCCTGAGTTGAGCAGGAGAGTCATTTACCAGTGCAAGCATTGTGCTGTGCTCCCAGCGTGGGCTCCCCATGAAAACACAGCTTTGCTGCCAGAGCTGGTTTGCAGAGTTTCTGTGACCACCTCTGGGTCTCTTTGCAACAAGTGGCCCCAACACCTTCCTGCCTTGAAGCAAATCATGTGACTTAAAAGAAGCAAACCTGACCTCAATTACCAGGTGCAAACATCATTGCTGAGAGTAACCGGAAGGCTAGTGTTTCTGGTCCTTTGAGCCTCCAGTGTTAAATATTAAGAGCGTACTGTTCAGGGTGTGATAACGGCTGTCTCCTAGTTTATGATTTCCAGTAAACCAGGAGCCTTCACGGAAGGGCTAGGGACAGGTGAGAGACTCAGACCTGACCCTGTGCTGAGCTGGCAGAGCAGTTTCTGCAGGGGCTGGAGGGGCAGGGAGTAAGGCCCCAGCCCCTAAAGATTAGCCCTGGTCTAAGGCACAGCCAGAGGACTCCGTCTGCCAGACTGCAGGAGGTGGGGCCAGCTCCTGCTCCCAGCCAGGCAGCTAGGAGTGCTCTCAGGGTGGGGGTGTGGGCAAAGGCAGACGTCTGTCCTCAGCATACTGGCCACTGGGCCTGCTTCCTGCCGGGTGCCAGGCCAGGGGGGAGCTCTAGGCACATACATCTGTCCTCCTGGGCCATGGACAGCTCAAGCTGGGCTCACAGACAGCAAGGGGAGCCTTTCCAGCATGTGAGGCCCACAGACACACCATCTGAGGCACTCTGCCTCTGGCCACTGTCGGGGGAATCTGGGCCGAGAGCAGGCAGCCTGGCCTAGGGAGGGAAATGAGGTTCTGCCATGATGGTGCTCTCCAGGCCCGCCTGAGCTTCTCTGGAGCAGCAAAGATGGGAGACATAGGTCTAATAAAGCGGCCCTAACAGCAGCAGCATGTGTTTATTTAAGTAGTATTTACCCAACACACTGTGCTAGATGCTGGGCAGGCAGTGGGGAACAGACAAGGTCCTTGCTCATATGGGCCAGCAGAGATGGAAAACAAATGTGGAAATGAAATGGTAAGATCGACAGTAAGTGCTTTCTTGCAAGATGTGTGACCAAGTAACTAAGCGACTGCTTTGGACTGAGTTGTCTGAGGAAGTAGCATTTGAGGTGGTAACTGGATGAGAAGAGGACTAAGGAAAGAGCAAGTGACTCCCCTGTGCTGTGGGGGCAGCAGGCAAGGAAGAACATTCTAGAACACATAGCTTGGTTAACATCCTGCTTTGGGCATATGAGGCTTCTTTATTCTGAATTATGCCTCGAATGTTCCTTAAATAAACCTTTATTGGGTGCCCGCTGTGTGCCAGGTGCTCTGCTGGGACGTGGTAAAACTCAGACGAACATTTAAGTGCTGGTTCTCAGGGGCTTCAGTGTATGGGGACAGTTAGGCCAGAAAACAAGACAGCTGTGGTAGGCGCTGTGAGCAAAAGAAGCCACAAGGCCAGCAGGCGCACAGAAGGGCTCCCGACCCTGGTGGGGAATGAAACACTGTCCAGCAGTTCCCTGGAGGACACAGTGCCTCTGGGGCCTTGGAGGATGGGCTGAGGCTGCTGGGAGAGGACAGAGGGAGGGGCTGGTGCAAAGCCTAGAGGGCCGTGTTAGCAGATGTGAGGAGGATGCTGGGAGCCCTGGAAGGGATGCAGGTGGCCCGGATGCTGTGCTCTGGAGCCTGTACCACTCAGAGCAGCTTGTGTAGTTAGCGCCAGATTCCTGCAGGCCTGAGGGAAGGACACTGAGTTTACGAGGCACTGTTCAGACCATTCTCCCAGCCTCGCTTCCTACCTGGGAGCCATCTCACGGAGCGGCCATTTCCCAGTTCAGAGTGCACCCAGGTGGGAGTGTGCCAGGGCTCGCATCCAGGTGAGCACGTTCACTCAGTGCATTGGGTAGGGGTGCTGAGTTAAAACCTGTGCTCGTGTGGGTGGGGGGTGATTAGATGAGGAGTGACTTCTAATGATCCACAGCATGGTGGGATAACTATGGTTGACAACAGCTAATTGTATTTTCCAAGCTTGTAGAGAGGATTTTGAATGTTCCCAACACACACAAAAATAATAAATGTCTGGGGTGACAGATCACACTGTGCACACATACTGAAAAGTCCCACTGTGTCCCGTAAGTACATATAATTATTATTGGTAAATTACGGAAAAAAAATGTAATTTAGGGGAAAATCATATTAATTTAACTAGAAGGAACCAACATTTTTAAATATATATATATTATTTATTAAAAAGGCAGAGTGACAGAGGCAGAGCTCTTCCATCTGGTGGTTCACTCCCCAAATGGCCACAACAGCCAGGGTCAGGCCAGGAAGAAGCCAGGAGCCTGGACTCCTTCCTGGTCTCCCAAGTGTGTTATCAAGGAACTGGATAGGAAATGGAGAAGCCAGGACTTGATCCAGCACCATGATGTGGGATGCTGACATGGCCTTAACCCATTGCACCAGAGGGCTGGCCCCAGGTTTTACATTTAGGACAGGAAGACATTCTTTGCAAACTCCCTTCTGCTGAGTCTCACTAGACTTTGAAATTGTGAAGGCTCTGTTATCATGCCCCCAGGAAAAGTAAAACAACCTTGTGTTTTCTCCCACCTGCTGGGGAAGACACATCCTTTCCTCCTAACAGCTGCCCTTCTTTCATTTCCCTCTCTCCTCCCCAGCCCTCAGAGTCCCTGGTTATCTTTCTTACACACTCCTTACTTCTTCAAAACACTCCTATATAGAGAATAACACCTGATTAACTGAGGTCACCTTAACCATTTGTGACCTGCAAAAAACCAGGAAGTAAGCAGTAAGCAAAAAAGGCAGACAGGGAAAGTCCAGAGTCCAAAAGATATACCCAGTTATTGAGGACGTGTCGTGGGCTCATTGTGTTCAGGCATTATGCTGAGCTCATCACCTTCCCGGTTTTGTCTATTCCATTGGCCCCTCCAGATGGCCTCTCCACCTGTCTGTGCTGGGAGCTGACCTGAGGAATCACCCAGCCTGTTTGCCCCTAGCTTCTGTTTAGGTTTGGCCAATGGAAGGCACTGGCAAGAGAAATGGAAGTATACAGAAAGATGAGGTCAAGAGTTAATTCCCTCCGGGTCCTGTCAGGTCACTGCAGACCCGTGTCATCCTCCATGGAGCCCACACCTCCTGCCAGATGCCCATCCCCGCAGCCGCCTTCTCGGAGTTCCCTCCCTCTTCCTTTGCATCTGCAGGCTGCAGGTGGTCACAGCTCCCTGTGATGCTGGCCTGCAGTGCTCCACTCTGCCTTGTTGCCGCCCTGAGCCCTTCCCACCCCTTCACAGACCAGCTCCTTTTTGCACATGCTGTGGTTCCCCACCAGACCCGATGAGAGATAGTAAGCACGGTACCCACTTTAAAACAAGGTGCTGCCGGCACTGCGGCTCACTAGGCTAATCCTCCACCTGCGGCGCCAGCACACTGGGTTCTAGTCCCGGTTGGGGCGCCGGTTCTGTCCAGCTTGCTCCTCTTCCAGTCCAGCTCTCTGCTATGGCCTGGAAAAGCAGTAGAAGATGGCCCAAGTGCTTGGGCCCCTGCACCCATGTGGGAGACTGGGAGGAAGCTCCTGGCTCCTGGCTTCGGATCGGCGCAGCTCCGGCCATTGCGGCCATCTGGGGAGTGGGCCAACAGACGGAAGACCTTTCTCTCTGTCTCTCCCTCTCACTGTCTGTAACTCTACCTCTCAAATAAGTAAATAACATCTTTTAAAAAAAATAAGGAGCTGAGGCCCAGAGAAGTTTAACTTGTTCAGCACGTTGCTGATAAACGGTAGAGCTAGGTCTCAAATCCAGGGGGTTTTGACTCCAAAGCACAGGTTTAGTCATTATATCATATCATATCACTTCTGCAAAGTCTGTAAAATATCTGTTCACTCTAGTGTTTTATTTCCCAGTCCACAGCCATTTTAAAAGAGTAAAAATTAGAGGCATGCATTTGGCATAGTGGTTAAGATGCTGCTTGGAACACCTGCACACCACGTCAGAGTTCCCAGGTTTCAGTCCTGGCTCCACTCCCAATTCCAGCTTCCTGTTAATTCGCACCCTGGGAGCCAGCAGGTGATGTTGCAAGTAGTTAAGTCCCTGCTAACCTCATAGGAGATCTGGATTGAATTTTTTTAAAACATTTATTTATTTATTTGCAAGTCAAAGTTACAGAGAGGCAGAGGAAAAGAGAGAGAAGTCTTCCATCCATTGGTTCATTCTCCAAATGGCTACAACAGCTAGAGCTGCGCTGTTCCCAAGTCAGGAGCCAGGAGCTTCTTCTAGGTCTCCCACATGGGTGCAGGGGCCAAGCACTTGGGCCATTTTCTGCTGTTTTCCCTGGCCATAGCAGAGAGCTGGATCGGAAGTGGAACAGCCAAGTCTCGAACCAGTGCCCATATGGGAAGCCAGCACTGCAAGAGGCAGCTTTACCCGCTACGCTGCAGCACCAGCCCCTGGATTTAATTCTTAGCTCTTGACTCCAGCCTGCCCTAGGACTGGCTGTTGTGAGCATTTGGAGGGTGAACTAGTACATGGGAATTAACTGTCTCTCTGCCTTTCACATAAAAATAATAAATAACCTTTTTAAAAAATGAGCAAAAAAAAAGCCGGCACCGCGGCTCACTAGGCTAATCCTCCACCTAGCGGCACCGGCACACCGGGTTCTAGTCCCGGTCGGGGCGCCAGATTCTGTCCCAGTTGCCCCTCTTCCAGGCCAGCTCTCTGCTGTAGCCAGGGAGTGCAGTGGAGGATGGCCCAAGTGCTTGGGCCCTGCACCCCATGGGAGACCAGGATAAGTACCTGGCTCCTGCCATCGGATCAGCGTGGTGTGCCGGCCGCAGCGCGCCAGCCGCGGCAGCCATTGGAGGGTGAACCAACGGCAAAGGAAGACCTTTCTCTCTCTGTCTCACTCTCTCACTGTCCACTCTGCCTGTCAAAAAAAAAAAAAAAAAAAAAAAAAAGAGAGAGAGAGAGAGAGAAGGAGCTGGTATTGAGGCCTAGCGGGTTAAGCCCTCACCTGCGGTGCTAGCATCCTATATGGGTGCCGGATTGAGTCCCAGCTGCTCCACTTCCAGTTCAGCTCCCTGCTCTGTGCCTGGGAAAGCAGCAGTAGATGGCCCAAGTGCTTGGGCCCCTGCACCCATGTGGGTGACCTGGAAGAGGCTTCTGGCTCCTAGGTTTGGCCTCGCCCAGCTGCAGCCCTTGCAGCCATTTAGGGGGTCAACTAGTGGATGGAAGATCTCTCTCTTTCTGTCTCTCCACATCTCTTTGTCTCTCCTCATCTCTCTAGAGGTAACTCAGATAAATAAATAATTTAAAAAAAAAAAGACCAAAAGAAGTGGATGTTAAAGGCAGGCATTCAAATAAATAGTGAGAAGTGACTGGTGGCCATCTGAAATGGAGAAAGGGCACAGTAACTGTTAGAATCTCCACAGGGAGAGGTATCAGCCTAGCGGTTCAGACACCTGCATCCCTTAACAGAGTGCCTGAGTGTGATTCTCAGATGCAGCTCCTGACTGCAGCTTCCCACTCACGTGCACCCTGGTCAGAAGAAGACGATGGCTCAAGTAGTTGGGTCCCTGCCCTCCTCCAATGAAAAGAGAAATAAAAATAGACCAGTAATTTGGGAAGCCTTCAGGGTCCCCAGTGACCACTGCACTTTGCCCCCTGAAAGGGGACGGTATTGACATCCATGTGATGCCTCGCACAGCCCCTATCCTGCTCCCCATTACTGGTCCTCATTTTAGTGGCTGCTTTTCATGCTTATTTTGTGACACTCCAAGCATACAACAAAGATTCTTAAAAAAAAAAAAAAAAAAAAAAAAGAGTCCTGAAACTGCTGATTCAGCTTATGTGAAGATGCTACCTTTTTTTTTTTTTTAAGGAAATTTGAAAAACACCTAAAATTTAATTCTAGCTATAGTTTAGTTGGAGAGTTCTGGAGTGCAGAATTTCATCTGCTTTCCAGCATTTACGGAACCTGATGTCACTTGGGGCTGGAGGGAGGCTTCGGGGAAAGCAGCCAGACTGTCACCCTTGGGCCTCTGAGCCACCCGGCTGGACAAAGGGCCCTTTTGCGCTGGACTCTCTTGTGTGCTGCTGTCTCCAGATTGTTATTAAGATAGTCGCCTGCTCCCTGTCTTTGTGGTTCCTCCTGTCACCCTTGAAGATCTTAGCTGGAGGAGACCATAAAAGGCCCTCTTAAAATACAAAGCCTGGGAAAAAGTAGAAGACTCTCTGAAGCCCCTCATACACCTGACTGTGGGAAGGTTGGCCTTTCTTGAGCACTTTGCGGTGAATTTGGATCACGTTACGAATAGAAACTGCTTGTTTCTAACATGTGACCGACTTCTGGCCAGTGAGAGGCAAGTCGAAGTGTCACGTGGACTTCCAGGCTGGCTCCCTGGACGGAGGGAGTGTGCCTTCCACCCATCCTCCCTTTTTCCACCCTTCCTAGATGAGAGCCTGCCGACTGCACTCTGGCAACCACTTGGGCTGTGAGAACCAGAGCTGGATATTAGACACAGGGGCCACCATACCAGTCCTGTACTCGCAGCTTCTGGCTTTCTTTGTTGTTGTTGTTGTTGTTTTTTAATGTGAGAGGGAAAAAGCTTCCATCTCATTCTAGTCACTGTTTTCTGTAATTGAATCAAATCCTGACCAATACAGCTGCTTTTCTTTCGAAGCCTTTTTATCCATTTACTGATCTGCATTTTATACAGAGGAAGGATACTTCCTCTCTGTCAGTGTTGCTGTGAATATTCTCCCCAGTTTCTTGCCTACTTTTTAATTTTGTTTGCGAGTTTTGTTTTTAAAGTGTTGGTGTTTATTTTTAAAATGGTTAAAATTTCCAGTCTTGGGGGCCAGTTTTGTGGCACAACGCGTTAAGCCGCTGACTGCAATGCCAGCACCCTGTATGGGCACTGGTTTGAGTCCCAGCTACTCTACTTCCAATCCATCTCCCTGCTAATGCACCTGGGAAAGCAGAGGAAAAATGGCCCAAGTACTTGGGCCCCTGTACCCATACAGGAGACCTGGAAAAAGCTCCTGGCTCCTAGCTTCAGCTTGGCCCAGCTCTGGTCACTACAGCCATTTGGGGAATGAACCAGAGCAAGGAAGTTCTCTCTAATTCTCCTCCTCACCCCATAACTCTGCCTTTCAAATAAATAAAAATTTTTTTAAATTCCAGTCTTTTAAAATAATATGTGTTATTTTATTTAAAGTTCTTGTCAGGGTTGGTGCTGTGGTTCAACAGGTTAAGCTGCTGCCTGCAGTGCTGGCATCACATATGGGCGCCATTTGGAATCCTAGTTACTCTACTTCTGATCCAGTGCCTTGCCAATGTGCCTAGGAAAGCAGCAGGAGGTAGCTGGAGTCCCTGGGCCCCTGCAACCCATGTGGGAAACTTGGAAGAAGCTCCTGGCTCCTGGCTTCGGCCTGGCCCAGCGTCAGTTGTTGTGGCCATTTGGGGAGTGAACCAGCAGATGGAAGACTTCTCTCTTTCTGCCTCTGCCTCTGCCTCTCTCTGTCTCTCTCTCTCTCTCTGTGTGTGTGTGTGTGTGTGTAACTCTGCCTTTCAAATACATAAATCTTTAAAAAAATAGTAAAGTCCTTCACTCAGATAAATATTCACCAATATTTTTCTAGTTTTTTTTATGATTTCACTGTTTAGCATTTGAGTCATGGTCAGTGCTGTTAGCATTTGTAATCTTCTGTAGATCTGGACTTTCTAGCCCCAGGTGCTCTGAGATCTAAAGCAGGAGCCAGGATCACCTCTTACACCACCCGTCCAGCCTGAGCAGCCTCCGCTCACTCCTGCCTCCCATCTCCCCTACCCCACATAGCACTCTTGGCTTCTTCAGAACCTCTGTCTTCACAACCTGTGTTCAGCTCTGTTTCAACTCTTCTCTAATTTCTGTTTGCCTAGACCAGGCCATGGCCAGCCCTCCTCACTACCCCAGGAATACCTGTAATAGCTGGGGCTGGGCCAGGCTGAATCCAGGAGGTGGAAACTCAGTCTTGATTTCTCAGGTGGAAAATGGAAAAGCCAGGTCTCCCGTATCAAAAAAGTTATGGAAAATCAAATTAAAATATAAGTTTATTTTAGTGCAGATAATTTTTGAAATCCGTGCACACATAGGATCTTCAAAAAGTTCATGGGTAAGCAAGTGTTTGGCTTAGTGGTTAAGACAGTCACATCTCATGTCAGCAGAGTACCTGGGTTCAAGTGTGGGCTTTGTTCCTGATCCCAGCTTCTGCATCCACTCCCAATCCCAGCTTCCTGCTAATGAGGACCCTTGGAGGCAACTGATGATGGCTCAAGTAGTTTAGTTCCTGCCAATCACATGGGAGAGTTGGATTGAGTTCCTGGCTCATGACTTTGACCCCTGGCCCAGTCTCAGTCATCTGGGAGTAAGTGGTGCTCTCTCTTTCTCTCTGTGTCTCTGCTTCTTAAACAAAAATGGAATTAAAAGTAATTTGGGGCCGGCGCCGCGGCTCACTAGGCTAATCCTCTGCCTAGCGGCGCCGGCACACTGGGTTCTAGTACCGATCGGGGTGCCAGATTCTGTCCCGGTTGCCCCTCTTCCAGGCCAGCTCTCTGCTGTGGCCCGGGAAGGCAGCGGAGGATGGCCCAGGTGCTTGGGCCCTGCACCCCATGGGAGACCAGGAGAAGCACCTGGCTCCTGCCTTCGGATCAGCACGGTGCGCCGGCCGCAGTGTGCCAGCCGCAGCAGCCATTGGAGGGTGAACCAACAGCAAAGGAAGACCTTTCTCTCTGTCTCTCTCTCTCACTATCCACTCTGCCTGTCAAAAAAAAAAAAAAATTAATTTGGAAACAAAATTTGGGAATAAAAAGTAACTGGAAAAATGCATAATATGAGAAAATTACATGTAAATTCCACAGTTTTTGTACTGATATGAACTTATCTTTTCTTGGGTTTTTCTCTGAGTTTTTTTGCAGCCCCCTCGTGTATATTCCACTGCATGAATGTACCATTATTTCATCTCCTCCCCTGTAGGTGAACACAAAGGTTTCCAACTGCCCTACTGATACCTGGGTGGGGTGGGGAGGACTGCAGTTGAATCAGTGTTTCTTTAAGATACAGTTCTCAATCTGGGGTTGTTGAGATAAATGGCACTTGTGCTGTGAGCTGTAGAGTCTTCCAGGTATTCCTCGGCAGAACCTTCTACCCACAGACGCAGTGGTCTTTTAAATTGTGCTGTCACTGCCCGTGCCTTGCTGCTCGTTCATTCCTCCCCCTGCTGCTGGAATTACCTTCAGAAAACGCAGATCTCACGGCAGCGTCCTCTCCTTACATGCTTCAGTGGCCTCTGCAAGTCCTCCTCAGCCAGCGGGTCCTCTGTGAAGCACACACCCAGCAGACTTGCAAGTGCAGATTGACTGAGGGCCGTGCAGAGGGCAGACAAGAGGAGAAGGGAGCAGGAGTGGCAGCCAAGTCAGCCCAGCCGGAGACAGGGAGAGGCAGGAAGGATGAGGCTGGGAGGGCCCCGATTTGGGTGCTGGTTGCATGAGGGTGCATTTCAACCAGCCCGGCGGGCAGCTCTGGCCAAAGATTGCCCAGCAGAGGGGTCTCCTTTGGGAGAAACTGGAGAGGGGCCTTAGCACCCCTGCCACGCTCTGCCCCTGGCCTTGATGTGAGCTGCGATCGCCAGCTGTGTGCACTCGGGGCCGCAGGCTTTCTGAACGGCCTGTGCCCTTGGTTGCCGTGAACGGCAGCCTCCCTGTCAGCCTTCTCTGCCCTTTCCTTGTTCCCAAGCCCGAGTCTAGGCCATGCCCCACTTGACCAACCGGCCATGCCAGCCCCAACCCCTGGCCTTTACTCACTGACTCGGTTCTTTCTGCCTGGTGCCCTCTCTCCCAGCTACACCGAACAAAACCCCAGTATGTTTTCAAGGCCTCACTGAAATGTCACTGTTTCTGGGTCACCTTCGCTGACCCCACGTGCAGAGCTGATTACTCCTGGCGCCTGTGCTTGTAGAGTACGCCTGTCCTGGTTGTAGCTCAGCACTTGCCAGTTGTCGAGTTCTTAGCTGCTTTTTCTCTCAGATTCTTGTCCCCTCAAACCTCTAAACCTGGCAGAGTGGGGACACATTAAAGGGGACTGAGACAGTTCTTTGCCCCTCTCAAACCCCTTGAGGATGCAGAATTCTAGCTCCTGTAGTAGTTGGAATCGCACAGAGATCAGTCAGTGTTTGTTCCATTGTCTGGGACCTCATGTGGGTGAGGTGAGGTGGGCAGAGGGGGACTAGGGGAGGGCATTTACTACTGCAGGGGGTCACCCAGTCTGGGGCGAAGGCGAAGTTTTTGGAGTGCAGCATGTCATCCTGTGTTTCTGTTTTCCTCCATCGAGGAAGCATTTTATTGCCTCTGGTCAAGAGATGGGAGCTTGCAGGGGTATTCCCTTTGCAACCACATTTTCATGAGTTGAGATTTTGTGTTTCACTGTTATCCATGCAACTGATGGATATCAGAAGAGCCGTTGGGATGCCCAGGATGAGATCTGCAGGTCAGATGAGTTTTCTTTTTCCTATGGGAGTTCAGTGGCTGGAGGGAGGAGTTGGCAGGATGGAAATGGTATTTCCCCTTCCTCTTTGCCACACCTGCCAACTACAGACCTTCCCTGAGAGGAGGCCTGTGGAACGTGGCTGGGGGTTTCTGGGTGGGCATTATAGGGAGTAACTTCAAGGCTTGGTGGGAATGGGGGTTTTGGGAGAACAGAGGAAGAGCTCCTGGCATAGACCCTCCCCTTCCTTGACATCTGCAAGATGTCCCTTCAGTGGAAGGAGGCTAGAGCTGTGACTGCCACCTCTCCAGTGCCCCTTCAGTCCCTCCAGTTGTCAGGGCTCTCAGGGCTCAGGGCCATATGCCTCGCCTTCTTCCTCAGAGGTTCTTATGTCCCCATCAACCTGCTCATCTTGGGAGGAGGGGAAAGGAGCAGGCAGGGAGCCACATTTACCTCTGTGGACAAGGAGTATCAGTAAGAATGGAGAATTCTTAGGCTCTATAGTTGTTACCATTCATTCATTCTGAAAACCCAGTTTCAACCCAGAGTTCTGGGTGAATGCTGGTCTCAGTCTCAGGGAGGAAGCTGTGATGTTCCCAGAAGGCCTCAGAGTGTGGTGCACAGCAGGGACCACAAAGGAGAAGAGCACCAGGAAAGGAGAAATTCCTCCGACTCAGGGAAATGCTGAAACGAGCTCTGCGACGTGACAGCTCTCCGATTCTGACAACCTCTTCACTGCTTTTGTTTTGAGTCCTGGCTACAATTATAAATAGGAAACCATATCTGTTGAGACTTCCCAAGGGTTACATAAACAGTTTGGATGCTAATATCTTTTTAAACAACAGTTTCTGAAAACACTAAGAAAAAATATAGCCCCTCTTATTTAACAGTCTGGTGCCTGGAGCCAGCCCTGGGAGTCCCTAGGAGGCCTTGCAGAATCACTTCCTCCTGACTCTGAGCAGGGATAGGGCTCTGGCTTCTTGAGGGACAGCAGTGGGGGAAGGGCCTGGCTCTGTGTGTGTACGTGTGGGTGTTGGGGGAGGGGAGTGTGTGAGATCGCGCTTCGTGTAGGCAGCTGTGTCTTGTCACTAGGAGAAAGCAGGAACCCAGGACGGAGCCTGGTCTTCTGGGGGCTCCACCCTTTGGGGAAGGATTGTGGGCTGCAGGCGGGATCTTGCTGTTTGAGGATCTCATGTGATGCAACCAGGGTTCCTGGGCTCTAGGTCACGCTGGGAATGTCCCTTTGTCATAAGGTCTCGGCAGCCTCAGTGCCCTTGATGGTTTCTCAGCTGTGAGGAGCTGGGTTCATCTGAGCAGCGCCTGTATCCCTTTTGACACATCGTTGTCATCAGCTCCTGTCCCTGTCCAGTGGCCTTAGTCTCCTGTGCCCATGGAAATGACTTGGTGTCATCCTGCCCTACTCAGTAGTATCTCAACTTTGTCATTAGAATTATATTTGAAATTAAGCATTATTCTTCTCCAGATGTCTTTTTGGAAATGCAGTTAGCTAAAGATACAGAACTCATTGATATGATTAACCTTATCAAATGGATACACTTCTGCTTAAATGGGCTCCAACTGGTGGTTCCTACAGTTATTGTTACTTAATTTACTAGAGATAAACAGACAGAAAGAGCTCCCACCTGCTGGTTCACTCCCCAAATGTCTACAATGTCTGGAGCTGGGTCAGAGCTGAAGCTGGGAGCCAGGAACTCAATCCATGTCTCCTACATGGTGGCAGGGGAGCCATCCCCACTGCCTCCTAGGAGCTACACTAGCAGGACGCTAGAGCCAAGAGCAGAACCAGAGCTGGCACTGTGGTACAGAATACCTTAAAGTGCCATGTGTGACACTGGCATCCTGTATCAGAGAACTGGCTCAAATCCCAGCAGCTGGTTCAAATCCAGCTCCCTGCTACTGTGCCTGAGAAGGCAGCACAAGATGGCCCGAGTGCTTGGGCCCCTGCCACCCACATGGGAGACCCACATGGAGTTATAGGCTCCGTGGTGTTGCAGTCATCTGGGGAATAAACAGCAGAAGAAAGATTTCTTTTCTTTTTTTTCTTTTTCTTTGACAGGCGGAGTTAGACAGTGAGAAAGAGAGACAGAGAGAAAGGTCTTCCTTCCATTGGTTCACCCCCCAAAATGGCCGCTATGGCTGGCACGCTGCACCAATCCAAAGCCAGGAGCCAGGTACTTCCTCCTGGTCCCTATGCGGGTGCAGGGCCCAAGCACTTGGGCCATCCTCCACTGCCCTCCCGGGCCACAGCAGAGAGCTAGACTGTAAGAAGAGCAACCGGGACAGAACCGGCACCCCAACCGGAACTAGAACCCGGGGTGCTGGTGCCACAGGCGGAAGATTAGCCTAGTGAGCCGCGGCGCCGGCCGAAAGATTTCTTTATCTCTATGTTTGTCTCTCTCTCTATTACTCTGTCCTTCAAAAATAAATTTTTTTTAAGGGCCAGAGCCAGAAATAGAACTCAGGCACTCTTCTGTGGAATGCAGGTGTCTTAACCCCTGGGCTGAATGCTCGCTCCAGTTCTTAGCTTTTGAGGACACACATACTTCTTCCAGAGTTTATTGGAATGGATAGGCCCACTCCCCAGGAAACATGCCAGTACTTTTGTGTAACATTTGGGGATTTCAAGGACCCCTTTGGCCTTCACTGGGTTCTGTGTTCTTATAGGAGGGTGGTGAGTGGGACAAGGCGGAGGAGGGAAAACAGAACCTGGGTGCTGCTGGAGATATTTCGGTGGCTGTGCCCTAATTGGCCACGTGAAAATGTCAGCAATGAGTGTTACCAACCATGATCCCACCTACTCTAGTGCAAGAATATGCTTGTGACAGCAGTGACGTATGTCCCATGCCACAGCTCTGAGTGCCCCGAGTGAGAAGTGGAAGGGGAGGACACCGTCCCAGGGTTGCTGGGCCTGGCTTCCTGCTGGAGGGGGCAGATGGTGTCCCTAGTGGGTTGGGGTCCCCTTGGATGGTGACAGAGCCACCCACCTGCCACCACCATGTCACACCAGCTGAGGTAGGGTCATGTTCACACCAGACTACAATCTCACAACCCTGAGCCTGAGGTCCCTTTTATTTCCTTTGGTGAAGTCAGTTCTACCACACCGCTTGTGATTCCCAGGGCATTGTTTTGCCCTGAGCAGGGGAAACATGGGGGAAGTTTTTGGATCTCGAGTTTGTCCCAGAGCATGGCAGGGGATTTTGGAAGTGAGGTAGCACAGTGAGGGTTTGTAGTCCAGCCTTGCTGAGCGAAGCTCCTCCCACCTGCCTGGTGACTCATGGAGGGGAGAATTTCCCCCTCTGGAGCCAGCTAACAAGTGTCAACACCACTCTGCAGGGCAGAGGAGCAAGGCCTGACTAGGGGGAGTCAGCAGGGCTTGGGAGACTGGACCCAGTTTAACATGAAAAGGGGTGGTCCTTCCATTAAGCCAGTCAGTTGGGGTCCCCTTCCCCTCCACAGAGCTATTCGCAGCCCCTAGCACAGCTGTCAATCCAGATAGGGCATCAGCATGTCCTCACGGAGCTGGTTGGAGACTCAGCTCGCCTCTTCACGGCCTGGTGATGCTGAGTCAGGCGTCACACAGCTTGCTCAGGTGGACACGCCTTCCCATCACAGACGGTTCTGATGCTCACCACCACACCTCCTCTACTTCTGTGGGCTGTTTCCTGTCTGTAGTTTTTGCTGTTGTTATTTCTGTGTATGCTGCTCTTCTTCAGATAAAGATTACTTACACAGGATGCAAAAAGCAGTCGCCATAGATGAAAAATTAAACATTCATGAACTGTTAAACATTTTTATTTATTTGAGAGACAGAGTCAGATGGAGTTGAGCTCCCATTCTGGGTTCACAACCCAAATGCCCACGAAGGCAGGGGCTCAGGCTGGGGCTGAAGCCAGCAACCAGGCACTCAATCCAAATCTCCCTCTTGGATGGCAAGGACTCGATCACTCCAGCCACCACCATTGCCCTCCAGGTTCTGCATTAGCAGGAAGCTGGAATCAGGAGCTGGAGCCAGAGCCAGGTCAAACCCAAGTACTCTGAGAAGGTGTCTTAACTGGCATCTTAACTGCTAAGCTGAATGCCCAGCCTGAGCTTTTGTGAACAGGGTAAAAAGGCAAGGTAGAGACAGGAGGAAGATGCGCTCAGTACAACACCTGACAGAGGACAAGTATTTGCATTCAGAATGTATAGAGAACTCCTGCATGTCACTGTTAGAAAAAGAAAATTTAGGCGAAATTTTCAACAGAAACATCTAAATACTGCATATATAAATAGCCAATAAGGAAATTCAAATGTGTAAGATACCACTATAAGCCCACAAGAATGACTAAAGTTTAAAAGATTGACAACACCAAGCTCTCATACATTTCTGGTGGGAATGTTAATTGGTACAGTCATTTTGGAAAACTGTTTGCAGTACATACTAAAGCTAAGGTTATACCCCTGCTGTAAACCTTCGTATGCACTAAGAGGAATGAGAGTAAGTGTCCACAAAAACCATAAATAAGGATGTCCATGGTATCTTTATTTACAGGAGCCCCAAACTGGAAACAACCCAAGTGTCCATCCATGGTAGAATGATATATTAATTGTGTCATATGCACATAATGAAATACAACACAGAGATTTTCAAGAAGTACAAACCATGGCTACTTACAACATCATAGATGGACCTCATAGTGTTGAACAAGAGAAGTTAGACATCAAAAATATACCTACTAGACGATTTTCCAGGGCCTACGCCCCCGATCTGTAGGAAGCACCTGTAGAAGATATGATTCTACGCCCCTCAACATCACCTTTAGATTAAGGTCTGGAATCTCTGAGAGGGGAATGATATAGGCGGGCTTCTTTATATGAAGTTTAAAACTAGATTAAATTAACCTGTGGTGATCGAAGTCAGAACAGAGGTTATCTTTTGGATAGGTACTTTTAGGGAGGCATATGGGAACCCCCTGGGATCCTAAAGGCTTCCGGAGGATAAGACCCTGCCTATTATCTCTGAGCCTAAGTGCCAGTGCCCAGCAGAGCCGCTGCCCATGGGGCAGGTCCTCCGTGGGGTTTGTTGGAGTGAGTGCAGGAATCCTCGGCCTTTCCTTCTGTAGGTGCTGTCAGAGTTCTGTGGGTGTGTCTGCCGGGGAATCAGTTTGGGGAGGCAGTTAACAAATGCCCAAAGTTCACTGTAAAACAGAAGCATAAAATAGGCGCCAGAGAGAGAGAAGCAAAGAGGCTCTGGGTTGGAGGCAGACACTTGCAGATGCTCCAAGGACTGGGTGGGCTTCCTCAAAGAGATGATCCTGAGCTGAACCTTGGGTGGTGCTCAGCTGGGATCACAGCAGACAGAGAAAGGCTAGGAAGGGCAACCCAGGCTCGGGGAAAGGCATAACCCGCCAGTTCCCCAGCTTTCATGCATATCAGAAACACTGGCGGACTCCTCAAAGCACAGGCTGCTGGCCCAGCCCCGGAGGTTCTGAGTCAGTAGGTCTGGGGCCTGAAAATTTGGCCGTTTTTCTCATTATCCCAGGTGACACTGATGCCCCGGTCGGAAGCCCATTCTTTGAGAACACCGTCCAGGCAGCTGCCTCTCACCTCAGGCACAGCATTAGGTGAGGGAAACACAAGATGGGAAGGGGATGCGGACAGGTGCTGTGTGGCCCAGACCCTGTAGGCCTTTGGCTGCTGTCTGAGGAGTTCTGACCTGATTCTGTAGACTTCATTAGGTGTCAGGATATGGAGTAAGGACCTAGTCTCATGGGATGTCCTGCTCCAGGGTCTAGAGCACCCTGTACTCCCAGGCCCTAGCCTGCACCTGAAGCTTTACAGACAGGTGAGTGATAAATTCATACTGAGCCTGGCTTTGTAAAGACACATCCTCCACTGCCTCATGCCGCACACTTGCAAAGGGAGACAATTCACACTTAACAGGCAAGAGCTTGTTTTAATTATGCAACCCCAGGACTTCCTGTATGTACACCTGTATGCAGGTGTAGCAGAGACAAATAGAATAGATTGTGTCTTCAGGCAAGAAAGAATTCAGAGGCAACAGAGATGAGTGGTGAATAAGGTAACAAGGTTTCTTTACAGAAATCTGGGATGAGAAAATGCCCTTAATTCAGACAGGTGCCAGAGACAGTGAGGGATCCAAACAGTTTATTAATGCCAGCGGGCTCAGTTGGAATCGTTTCCTGATAACTGAGCATCCAATCCAAGTTTCTTACAACATGTAAAGGTTCATCTGCATCGTACCTTAGCTGTTACAGCATTGGCAGGTTTAAATTGTAGCCTGCATGACTTAGGACCACACTTCCAATGGTCAGTGGGTTCAGGATGTTTGTGAAAGAGATACCAGGGGCAAATTGATTAGGTCAGATTTATGATGAGAGTTTATAGAAACAGAACTTAGGACATCTTCCCTCCCTAAACAAGGTAACAGTGGGCAGCTGTTTCACTAGTTAATCACAAGCAGCCACTTTCAAGGTTTGTGTCGGGAGGGGTCCGTTTTTCTTTTTTTGTCTCTGATTGTGGCCATATTTCCTCTACAGTTTAATGGGGTGGGACATATCCTACCAGACATGTTCTATCCACACAAAATCTGAGAGTGCCAGCTCATTCAGACTGGGGAAGGCAAGGTTACATGCTCTGATGGAGAGACTACACCTGACAAGCCAGGCGGGTATCTCAGGAGAGGCTGAGAGAGCTGAGCATGCAGTTTCTATTCAGACTGGAGCTTTTAAGGGACTGGGGTCCTGTTCTTCCCCTCCTCCCTCCTCCTGGACAGAAGGTTTGCCCAGTGTGAATTAGGTGAAATCCCTCCCACAGTGCTAGCAGACTGGGTAGCCTACCTGGCTTGGTTGGGCAGAGGAGAGTCCCCTAGGGTGCCTTCCTTTGGGAAAGACTATGAAGGTTTCCTCGCCCAGTGTTATCAAGCTGGGTGACCCATTTGGTGCTGAGCAGAGAAGGTTCTCCTAGGGAGCTTTCCTTGGGGTGAAGGCTGGGACCACCTGTAAGGTTATCAGGGCATGGACAGGACTTTGTAAATGCAAAATACTGTGCTTCTGAGGCTTTGCTTTCTGCAGAATCTTTGTTTTTCCTTAGATTCCTTAAGCTAATTTGTAGCTTCCTACGTAGCAAAAGCAGCAGCGTTCATCCTCGTCATGAGATCATTGGCTGGGCCTTATCTTTCCCATGGCCTAGGACCTTCCTGCTTCCCAGGGGCAAGGATGTTATGCCACAAACACCATCCATTTCTGTCACTAGGGAAGCACCTGGATGTAGGTAGTTTCCCCTAAATGATCTCCTTGGCTAAGAAATGGAGAGCTAGTTGCCTCAGTGGGTTCTGCAGAGGGAGGCATGCTCTGTGTTTGCCTGAGGGAAAAGGTTGCCACTTCTCTAGGGCCATCCTGGTCAGGACACACTGGACTAGCAGGACTGGCCTTCCCTGGCAACCCAGGCATGCAGAGCACATGCCACCTGTCATCCTGCCTACTGGGCTCAGTTACACCTTCAGTGAGCTACACTTACCCAGTATCAGCTCTGCAAAGTAACCAACAGGATGTGGTAGAGACACAAGGATGAATCACCCACGGACCTGCCCTCTAGAAACATGGGATTCACCATGGAAGGGGAGATGGAAACCGTTCCTGAGTGTTAAAACCCTCCAGTCACTCTGCATCCGGGGCTTAGATCCAGCCTCCCCTTCTTCCTCACTCCTGGATGCAAGAGGTCTGGGACTTCCACTCACTTAGACTTCACCACACGCCAGATGCCACAGGGGTCCTGGGCTCTCCCAGGTGAGCAAATTAAGATGCTGTGGTCTAGCGGTGAGCTTCTCCTCCACAGCTGGGTTAGGCCAGCTCTGCGCAGGTGCTGTGCAGCTACCATCCCCACTGCTGTGGCCTTGACAGCCAGCCTGGCCTGGGGATCCTCAAGTACCCTTGCTGGCTGAGGCTGCACACTAGTAGGGGAATCCTGGGGCCCTCCTCTCTGTCTCAACCCAGCCGAACCAGGGGCCTCTGGGAGTCACGGGTGCTGTAGGCTGGTGATCCCTGGAAAGCTGGGGTAGAGCTCAGGTGAATGTGGTACGCTGCTGACTCCCCAGGGCCCTCCTTCCCTTTGGAGTCCTGTCTTCCTCACTGACCATGCCCCCTTTGCACCTAGAACTGAACACAGGCCCAAGAATCAGAGCTGGGATCAGACATTGTTCCGACACTGCCCAACATGGGCCGTGGGCAAGGCCCCTAACCCTCCTAAGCCTCAGCATCCTTGTTTGTGGAATGTAAAAAGCTAGCTGGCTTGTTGCAAAGTGTTGTTCAGAGGCACAGGGTTGGCACAGAGGCAAAACTCTCATCCTGAAACCTCCCTGGAGCCCTAAGGGGGAGTGGGACACACAGTATGATGTTTGCTGTACCAGGCAGTTTTGAGGAGCAAAGTGGAGGCAAACTGGTGTTGTCTAACAGGAAGAGACTGCAAAGTCCCAGCCTGTGCCATGGGGTCTGGGCTTCGGCCAACCCTCCCGGGTTCTGGGCTCTGGTGTGTGTTAGCACCAGGCACCGTGTTAATGCATTTCACTGAGGCAAGACTGAGATCAGGGTGATCATCCCCATTTTACAGATGAGCATACTGAGGCTTGGAAGGCATCATGCATTGACTTGGCGTAGTATTTGTGGAGCACCTGCTGCCTGCTGAGTGGTTCAGATGTAACTGCAAACAAAAACAGACCCGAGCCCCTCCCTCGTGGTGCCTCTGCTCCACAGAGGAAGTCACTTGCCCAAGGTGAGGTCGGAATGTGTGAAAGGCAGGATTCAAACAGAGGTCCGGTGGCCTCCAGGGCTTACGCTTTTCCCATCTCACCCCGGAACTCACTGTGAGGACAGTGCTCTCCTGAGGGGCAGACACTGTCACTGCTGCCTGCTGTGAGGAGTTGGAGGATTCAGGAGCCAGAGTCAGGCTGGGCCCGGCAGAGGAGAGGGGCTGCTGTAGCTGGGGAACCCTCTGGATCCCAGCAGTCCCAGGCAGCCATGCGACTCCTGACCAGGGACGTCCCCCTCCCAGGCCACCTCGGGGCTGTGGAGGTGGGGAGGACAGGGGTAGGGTAGGCTGTGTGCTGGGGTCAGGACAGGCGTCTCCTGGTCCACGTGGGGAATCCCCTGGGATTTTACTGGGCTTGTGGGAGGGGCCTATTGTTTTCCTGCTGCAGCAGGCCTCCAGGGAGGGAAAACTCAAGAGCCAGGCCCCACCTAGGGCTGAGTCAGCCTCTGCGGTCGGAGTGGCTTCTCTGGGGGCACAGCTCTGCTGTCCCTGCCCTCGGCCCTTCCCTCAGACCTCCTCTGCCTCCTGCTCCAGGCGCCCCTGGGCACTGTTCCTGGGCAGTGGCTGTTTTTTGTAACCCAGAGAAACAATCCTGAGGTTTGCAGCCCTCCCGGAAGAGCACCCATGCGGAGTTTGTTCATTGTCACTAGAAACAATGCAAGCAGGCAGGGCCCCTGCGTGGGGTTGCATAAACTAGGGTGGAAAATCTACAGGTAATGCAATACCACCCTCAAGCTGTTAAAATTATAGAAGAAAACATTAATGACTTGAAAAGAGCTCTTCGTAATAGATTTCGTCATAATTTAAGTCACAAAACCTAATATATGCGATCTCGTTCTTGTAAAATATGTATATAGACACACAGAAAAACGTCTGGAAAGGTGTGTGCCAGACATGAATGGTACTTACCTCTGGATAATAGAATTATAAGTGACTTTTTTTCTCTGTTTTACATATTTTCAAAATTTCCTTCAGTGAAGAAGAATATCTTCTCTAGTTATGGAGGAAGAAACTTCCCATGGTGTGTACTGGAGAGAGAAAAGGGAGGGTTTCCTTCTAGCCTAGGTCCCTGCCTTGTTCCAGGACTTCAGAGACTGTAGAAGCTGCAGAGAGGCCTGACCCTAGTGGGGTCGAGGCTACTCCCAAAGGAATAGCCAGACATTATGCAGGCCTCATCCTAACTGGCATTGCCCAAAGAGGCTGTGTGACCACTCCACCTGGCCACAGGAGGCCCCTCCATGCTCACTGTAACATGGGTTCTGTAACCCCATGGTACTGTCCTCGGAGCTCTGTGTACATCTAAGAGTGTCTACCTGCCTGCTTGGGCAGTGTTTGTCTCCTACCAGGAAGGCAAGCTCTGTGGCAGCATCAACCCTGCCTGTCTTCTCGCTGTCACTTCCCTGCAGGAGGAAAGTTTGGTTCGTAAAGAGCTGAGGACTTGCCCAACAGCCCCAAGCCATGGGTGTTTGTCCTAAGGCTACAATGGGAATCACTTCCGGGCCATCCAGAACCAGGTAGATGGCTGGCTTCTGGGGCCAGAGGGGGATGAGGCTCAGCTACAGAGAGGGCCTGGCCCAGCGCCAGCAATAATTGCAGCTGGCAGGTGTTGTGTGAATGCCAGCTTTGCACTTCACATTTTTATGAGTGAGCAAAGTGAGGGCAGAACAGGTTCACCTTTTGATCCCTTGCCCCTTGGCTTCTAGTCTTCCTGCTGCACTAGCTACCTCTGTACCTCTGCTCAGGACCTGAGTCCCGCTCTTGAACCTGCTCCAAAGTGTTCATCCCCACCAAATCTGCCCCTACCAGGATCTCGGGGACTCCACAGTGCTAAATCTAGGTGTCAATTCTCTGTCCTCATGTAACTTGACCTATCACGGTGGGTTGCTCCTTCTTCCTCCTGGTGGCCTTCCTGTTGTGCTTACTGGGCCCTCTCCGTCTCCTTGCCTGAGCTACTGGATGGGACTCAGTCCTGGGGCTGCTTCTCTGTTGGCATCCACCCCTTGATGATCTCATCCTGCGTCCACGGTTGTAAGGGACTACATGCTCAGCAGCTACCCTTATCCACCTGTCTACACTGGTCTAAAAGGTACCTCTCAGGGCCTGCCGTTGTGGCACAGTGGCTTGAACTGCTATCTGTGATGCAGGCATCCCATATCATCTGCTTCACTTTGCTGCTAATGTGTCTGGAAAAGTAGCAGAAGATGGCCCAGACACTTGGACCCTTGCCATCCACGTGGAAGACCTGGATGGACCCCGACCAATGCCATCATTCAGAGAGTGAACCAGCAGATGGAAGATCACTTTCTCTCTCTGTCTCTCCCTCTCTATCTGTCACTCTGCCTTTCAAATAAATAAAATAGATATTTAAAGATAAAAAAATAAAAGGCACCTCCACTTAATATGTCCAAAACTGAGTTCCTTATCTTCACCCCAAACATGCTTGATCTGGTACCTACAATTCTGAAAATGGCAGTTTCATCCTCCCAGTTACCCGGGCCAAAAACCTGGGGTTCTGCTTGACTGCTTTTGCATTTCTCACCTGCAGTCCACCGGCAAATGCTGTGGGCTCCATTTTTCAAAGCCCATCTGTGCCAACTTCTGACCATATCTCAACACCTCTGTGCTACTGCTCTGCTACTTCCAAGCTACTGTTGGGAGGATTTCTGCATTAGCCCCCTAACTGGTTCTACCTCTCTTATCCTCAACACAGCATTCAGAAAGATCCTGTTAAAATGTGAGTCACACCATGCCACTTCTCTATGTGTGTGCCTCCTTCTCAGAGCCAAAGCCAAGGTCATGTGAGGGCTTTTTATTCTTTCTTGCCTGTACTCTTTGAGCCTCTAACCCCTCTCATCTCCTCTCCTCTCCCCTGCTCATGCTATTCTAGCCACACTGCCCTCCTCACTGATGTATTTTAAAAAAAAAAAAGTTTATTTTATTTATTTGAAGTGTGACCTACAGTGAGAGAGAGAGATTGAGAAGTCTTCTATCTGCTGGTTCATTCCCTAAATGGCTGCAGCAGCTGGGCTGGACCAGGCCAAAGCCAAGAGCCAAATCGCCCACATAGGTGGCAGGGGCCAAGTATTTGGGCCATCTTTTGCTGCTTTCCCAGACTTACTAGCAGGGACCTGGCTGGGAAGTGGAACAGCCAGGACTCGAACCAGTACTCATTTGGGATGCTGACATTGAAGGAGGTGGCATAACCCACTGCACCACAGTGCCAGGCCCCTCCTCCTCACTGATCTTCATGCGCCAGGCAGGCTGTCACCTCCAGATCTTTGCACTTGCTGAGACTTCGATCTGGAAAGCCTCTTCCCCATGAATGCGTCTCCGTTATCCTCGTTTGTCCTCACTTCATGACTGACCTCCTCAGGTGTCCTGCCTTCCCTGGACACACCATGAAGAATCTCAGCACCCCTTCCCCAGAGTTGCCTGCCACCCTCTTCTGCTTTATTTTTTCAGTGTAGCATTTAACTCCTCTGACTGCTATGTTTTCAATTTATTGTCCTATTGGTTGTCACTGTCCCTCCATTGGCTGCAGACTCCATGAAGGCAAGAGGTTTTGTTTACTTTGTCTTGCTGCATCCCTGAGCCCCATGGAAGTGCCTGGCACATAGAAGGTGCTCAGTGAATAGCTGATGACTGATGTATTTGTAGAAATGAAGGAGGGGCCTTGAGCGTTACCGGGCTGAGTGAGAGGGAAATCGTCCAAGTGGAGAATGGCCCTGGGTGGACACCGTGGTTTCTGTCTCTGTCTTGCGCCAGCACACAGCCAACTCACAATGCTCAGCTTCCATGCAGGCTTCCACCCTCCATGCGCAGCCTCAATTGTTTACTTTCCTTTTTTCTTCCAGGTGCTAGAGTTCCCAACCGACTGGAGGCAAACAACAGCCACAGGGTAAGAGAACAATGAGATCCTACCTGGTTTGGAACTTTGCAACTTAAAAGCCTTGGAAAGCTTTCAGGGACAACCAGCACGCTAGCAGTCTTGGCAGCTGGGTAAGATGAAGGCCTAGGGGACAGAGTGAGCCATGGACAGTGAGGACAGCTCATCGTCATCATAGATGGCCGAGAGGTCCTTAGACTCTGTCTTAGCCCATTTCCTATTGCTATAAGAGAACACTTAGGCTGATTTGGGAAAGGGAAGAAGTTTCTGCAGGCTCCTGGTTCTGGAGGCTGGGAAGTCCACGATCGGCAGGGTCTTGTGCTGTGCGGTAACATGGTGGAGAGGTGCGAGGGCAGGTGAACATGTGTGGGAAAGAAAGCAGGAGGTGTTGGAAGACGTTAGTCCTCTTAAAGATGGAATCCCCTTCCACAGGCCCTGCAGCCCAACATTGCCACAATGGCTATCAAATGTCAGCCAGAGTTTAGACATTCAAACCACGGCACCCAGTACAGCAGTGTTTCCCTTGGGAGAACTTGACTCGCTCTCTAGCCATTCGGGGTGGGCCCACTGCCTGGCCTCTCTGCTCTGCCTTCCCTGTTCCCTCCATGGCCACCCCTTCCTCACTTCCTCCCTAGGCTTTGTCCAGCCTGTACAAGTCATAGCAGGCATTGGCAGAGTAACATGACTTCTTTTCGGGAAAGGATGGTTTGTTTCTATATTAAGAGGAATACACCAGGATCCTTCCAGCAGAGGAATACTGTGATCTTGTGTTAAATCTAAGTGTTTTTTAATTAATTGATTGATTAAATTTATTTGGGAGACAGAGTGCCCAAATATTTGTTTACTCCTCAAAATGCCAACCACAGCATAGGGCCAGGCCAAAAAGCCAGGAGCCTCGAACTCAGTCTACATCTCCCACTTGGGTGGCAGGGTCCCAACTATTTGAACCGCCTGCTGCCTCCCAGGGTACACATTGAAAAGAAGCTGGTATCAGCAAGAGAGCTGAGATTCAAACCCAGGCACAGTCAGGAGGGTCTCTTGGGCACACATAGCCTGCTGGGAAGTGGAAATGGTAGCCACTGCAAGGCTGCTGGGCCTGGCTCCCTCCCACACCCTGCCAAGTGCCCTGCTGGCCAATAACATCAGTGACATGGGGAGACCCGCTTCCTTATGCATGAGGTGTGTACCCACCCATGCCTGTTTCTGAGGGTTCCTGTGCATGCTCTTCTGCATAAGTGAATTTTCAAGTAAAAAGTCTTTCAAGTCTTTGTTTCCTCCTGGTTTCTTTTTGTTTGCTTTTTCTCCTTTCCTTTTGGAGGCTTTCCTCAAATGCTGGATGCCTTGGCTGCCTGTTGATATTTATGAATGGAGCAGTACAAAGCTGGGCTAAACTCTGTGTACTTGGGGAGAATTTACCAACTGGGAATTCTCTTTTGGGAGGGAGCCAGACTTTTCATTATCAAGCCTCCAAACTTTAGCATCTTTCTCCAGGGCTAGCTCTTTCAGCCTTAACACTGTTGACAGTTTGGGCCAGATCATCGGTTGTCAGGGTCTGTCTTGTGTATTGTAGAGTGGTTAGCAGCATCACTGACCCCTACCCACTGGATGCCAGCAGCAACCTCCTTCCCAGAGCTGTGACAACTGAAAGCATCTGTAAGTATCACCAGAGGTCCTTTGGGTGCAGCTTCCTCGCCGAATAGCACTAGTTGGCCTATGGCTGCACAGCAAACCGCCCCCAGACTCGGCAGCATGAGCAGCCACCCCTTTGTTACAGTACCAGTCAAGGATTCAGAAGGCGCACAGGTCTCCCCTGTTCCACCATGTCTGGGGCTGAGGCTGGGATAACTGGAATAGCTAGGGGGTGACTTGGATGGTGGCTGGGAGTTGGAACAGCTGGGGCTGAGGGATCCACTTCCAAGATAACCCTTCACTTGGCAGGGACAGCTGGAAGGCTGAGGCCAGCTGGGACCACTGACCAGAGAGACTAAGCATGGCCTCTTTAGTACAGGGCCTGGGAGCTGACGCTTAGTATGAATGTTCCGGACAGCAAGATGGAAGCTGTGTGGCCTTTTCTGGCCTTGCCTTGGAAGTCACACTGCATAGCTTCCACGGTAATCATAAACCTGCCCAGTTTCAGAGGAGGCGACACGGACCCACTCTCAGTGGGAGAAGTGTCGCAGAGTTTGCAGTTGTGTTTTAAATGCACCTGCTCCTGCCCAGGGTGATGTATACCTGGGGTCGAGAGGAGGGGGAGGGCAGCCTGTGGAGTTCCATTGTTCCGTCTCAGACCTCACCTTCATCCCCAGTGCTAACCTGCCCTCCCTCTGGTTGGAATCTTCCTTGTCCTGTCTTTTATCTCCTGCTGTGTGGGGTGGGAGTGAGGGTGGAGTTTGGGGAAGGTTTCAGTCAGTTTTTCCAGATCCTTACCCCCAACACACATACCACTCGGTTCCTGTCTCTTATCCCCACCATCCACAGTACCTGAGCTCCTCCAAGCTTCAGGGGAGGGAGATGAAGTGCTTGCTTCCCATGGGTGTCCTTATTCGGCCTCCTGCCCGCATCCCCTGTCCTCTGCTAGCTCCCAGGAGCCTATGTACATCTTAGCGATCCGTGTCTCCTTCACCATCCTCTTGGCCTTTGAGAGTTTATACCATTTGATTTTTTTTTTTAGTCTTTTAAAAAATTTACTTATTTACCTGAAAGGCAGAGTTACAGAGAGAAGGAGGGAAGGAGGGTGAAGGGAGACAGGGAAAAAGAGAGAGGAGAGAGAGAATCTGCTGGTTCATTCTCTAGATGGCTGCAACAGCCAGGGCTGGGCCAGGACAAAGCCAGCAGTGAGCAGTTTCATCTGGGTCTCCCACATAGGTTTTAGGGGCCCATGTGCTTGAGCCATCTTCAGCTGCTTTTAGGAGCATTAGCAGGGAGCTAGATTGGAAGTAGAGCAACCAGGACTGGGGGTGCTGTCATCACAGGTGGTGGCTTAACCCGCTAGCCACAATATAGGCCCCTCCATTTGATATTTTTTTTATTTAAAAGGCAGAGTTAGAGAGAGAGAGAGAGAGAGACTGACTCTTTGATCCACTGATTCACTCCCCAATTGGCTACAATGGCAGGAGCTGGGCCAATCTGAAGCCAGGAGCCAGGAGCTTCCTCCAGGTCTCCCACATGGGTGCACGGGCCCAAGGACTTGGGCCATTTTCCACTGCTCTTCCGGGCACATTAGCAGGGAGCTGGATTGGAAGTGGGGCAGTGGGGAATGGAACTGGTGCCTATATGGGATGCTGGTCCGCAGGTGGCAGCTTTACCTGCTATGCCACAGCACAGGCCTTTCCATTTGATTTCTTGACTGGCCTATCAGTGGTGCTGAGGGAGAGAGAGATCAGGTCCTGTGAATAACCTGCTGTGTTTAACTGGGAGCCTGGTTGCTTCTCCTGCAGGTGGATGTGTCTCTGCCCTGAGCTTTTACCTGCCCTGCCCATAATAGCTCTGCACAATAGTGCAGTGACCACATTTCCGCTTCCGGGGATCATTCAGACTTGTCTTTATTAACAGAGAGGGTTGCACCTCTGTGGTGGGGGCTTCAATCATTGTGTTGAACTCTTTACACCGTTTTTTGTGGCCAACTCTGTCTGTGGCTGCCTCTTGTCCTTTGTGTTGACAAGGAGGTGCCACAATTCAGCCTTGAACTTGCAGTGCAGTCTTTTTTTTTTTTTTAAGATGTATTTATTTGAAAATCAGAATTACAGAGAAGGAGAACCAGAGGCAGAGAGAGAGAGAGAGAGAGAGAGAGAGAGACACCTTCTCTCCACTAATTCACTCCCCAAATGGCCACAACAGCCAGGGCTGGGACAGGCCAAAGCCACAAGTTTCCTGTGGGTCTCCCATGTGGGTGCAGGGGTCCAAGCAGTTGGGCCATCCTCCCCTGCCCTTCCAGGTGCATTAACAGAGAACTGGATAAGAAGTGGAGCAGCTGGGACTCAAACTGGTGGCCATATGGGATGCAGACACTGCAGGCGAAAGCTTAGCCTTCTGTGCCACAGCACTGGCCCCTGTAGTGTAGTCTTTTAAGAGGAACTAACTTGGGTGACTGCTGGCCACTGTTTGCTGTCTGCCCCTCCCCCGAACCCTGCCAGCATTGGACCTTTGTGCATTGCATCAGCCAGGCTCCTGGGCCTCACGTGTCAGTTGGGTTTGGAGTGGAGGCTGAAGGGTGAGGGAGGATGATGTTGGGGTGCTGTGTCCCTCCCCCCCGATTCCCTCCCTTGCCAGATCTCAGGTCACCAATATCTGTGTCCTTCCACTCCAAACCACAACCATCGCACCTGTCCTCCCCTGCAGCCGTCTCTGAGTTCCCATAGCCACTCTCTTGTCTTCCCCGGTAAGGGGTGGGGGTGGGGTTGTTGATCTCAGCCCCCCCTGCTGCTGGCCCCAAGGTACTTCACCTACCCTTGGGGGTTTCCTTCAGTCCTGATCCCCTCCTGTTAATAGTCTCTTGCTTAAACTCTGCTCTGTTACTGTGGGGTGTGACTCTGTCACCTGCTGGGACTCTGAGTACAGACAGTTTTTCCAATTTGCTTCTAACGCAAGAGTGAATAGTCCAAGAGTGAGGTCCCCAGGGACTGTTCTAGGAGTCCTCAGCTTTGGGTATTCTGGACTTTATACACACACACACACATACACACACACACATATACTTTTTAACAGTAATACAGATAATAGAGGGCACCAGGTTAGTGACTTGGGTGTTTTGAGAGGGGAAGTAAACATGTCAATAAAGGGGGGCCAGGACAGAAAACTTATGCATAGCACCTTTCTGAGGTCATGTGACAGACAGGAAGCTGCCTGCGGTTTCAGAATTGTGTAAATGCCTTCCTGGAGAACGGACAGCCCTGCCTGTGTGTTTCCAGGTTGGTTTCTCTTGTTGGTGCTTTTGATCTGAGGAGTGGCATGTGCTTGTCCACCCAGTGGGATGAGGACACACTGGGGCCCAGGGAGGCGCAGGCCTGTCACTGCCCACACATCACCCCTGCAAGTGCTTCCAGGAGCCCATTCCTCCTGTGCCCACCTCTGTATCCAGCCTGCGTGACCCTCTGCATTCTCTTGCTGCCTAGGACTCCTGCCCTAAGCAGCCCTCACTTTTTTTTTTAACTTGCAAATGTCTTTGAAGCACACATATCTCTAGGAAAAAAAATAACATCAAGAACTCCTCCTGGCCACCCATTTCCTGAAGCATGAAAAGGAAATGTTTTATAAATGCTTCTTAAAATGACAGGAAGGGGTACTGCTACTCTGGCTGGCAAGGGTTGCCACTGTGGAATCTCACAGGTGAGATGGGGTGGCTCCTGGGGCCTGAGATCCCAGTTAGCAGCAGCATAGGCAGATTTCTCAGGGTCCAGGCCTTCTTCTAGGCCACCGCTTTGGAGCTGTCTTGGACAGGAGGAAAAGGCCCTGGGGGCATTGTCCCCATGTCATAGGGGGAGACTGAAGCCAAGGAGGCAGAGAATAGGGGCTGCAGTGAGGAGGTGTTCTTACACCCCTCCTGCCCCATGCATGCTTCTTTTACCTCTAGGAATGTCTTTGTCAAGCATGGCTACTCTTGAGTGACATAGCGTTATCAGTTGGGCTTGTCCTCTGGCAGCCCACGCCACTCTGTGTCTTTTGGCCATGTGAGCCCAGCCAAGACCCCCAGCGTCCTTTGCCCACAGAAGTGCAGGAGGCCTCAGGCTCCTTCCTGTTTGCTCTTGCTGTACAGACGCAATGCTGCCAGACAAACATGCAAGGGCACGGCCCACAAACCCAGCCTGCTCACTGTCCCCGGTGGGGCCCAGGCCTTGGCACAGCCCTCCCACAGCAGGAGGTTCAGGGTCCGTGTTTCTGGGAGGGCAGATGGCTGGTAGTGGTGGTGGTGGTGTAACACCTCTGTGCTGTGTGTTATCTGGGCCAGGCTGCCTGTAGTTTGACCAGAGCATGCTAGAGGGTGGCCGTTGCTAGGGAGTCTGCCATTAACCACATGGAAGTATGGAGGAAGGAAAAACATCAGCCCCGCACTTAGAGCTGAGCCCAACATGGTCCGTGGACAGATGTTGTAAGTTCCTAATCTGCTCGCACAGGCTGGGGAGTTTGGGCGTTGTCTAGAATCCAGGGCTGGCTGTTATCCACTAATGTACACAGTCTTGAGCCAGATCCTCTCCCTGCCCACTGATGTCCTCAGAGCCTCTGCAGTGCCTTCACCAGGAAGCATAGTTGCCACCTGTCTGTCAAAAGCCCCATAGCAGCTATGCTGAGAGATTGGCTACTCTGGCGCAGGGCAGAGCACGGCCCACCTTATTCCCATTACACGTCGTGGCAAACTGATGCAACCAGCTTTCAGCAGACACCGCCCAGGAGATATTGCAACATCATGCCACGCTGCCCAGGAAGGAGGCCCCAAATCTCACTCCCTAAACAGGAAGTGGCCTTGGTCAGTGCCTTCTGAGATCCTTGGGTGGGTCTGATTTTCCCACGATTTGAAACCAGGTCTTTCACTCTTTTCTGCACATGGTAGTCATCTGGGGTATTAGAAAATACTGATGCCTTGGCCAGCACCACAGCTCACTAGGCTAATCCTCCGCCTGTGGCACCAGCCCGGGTTCTAGTCCTGGTTGGGGCACCAGATTCTGTCCCGGTTGCTCCTCTTCCAGTCCAGCTCTCTGCTGTGGCCTGGGAAGGCAGCGAAGGATGGCCCAAGTGCTTGGGCCCTGCACCCACATAGGAGACCAGGAGGAAGCACCTGGCTCCTGGCTTCAGATCGGCACAGCGTGCTGGCCGTAGCAGCCATTTCAGGGGTGAACCAACGGAAAAAGGAAGACCTGTCTCTTTCTCTCTCTCTCACTGTCTAACTCTGCCTGTCAAAAAGAAAAAGAAAGAGAGAAAGAAAGAAAAGACAGACGGACAAGACTGATGCCTGGACCTCACTCTCACCTCAGAGATAAGGCCTTGCACCTCTGACCGAAATGATGTATGTTTCAAAAATTTTCAACTTTTGGGCCAGCGCCGTGGCTCAACAGGCTAATTCTCTGCCTGCGGTGCCGGCACACCGGGTTCTAGTCCCGGTTGGGGCACCAGATTCTGTCCCGGTTGCCCCTCCTCAAGGCCAGCTCTCTGCTGTGGCCAGGGAGTGCAGTGGAGGATGGCCCAAGTGCTTGGGCCCTGCACCCCATGGGAGACCAGGAGAAGCACCTGGCTCCTGTTTTTGGATCAGCGCGGTGCGCCGGCCGTGGCAGCCATCGGAGGGTGAACCAATGGCAAAGAAGACCTTTTTCTCTCTCTCTCTCTCACTGTCCACTCTTCCTGTCAAAAAAAAATTTTTTTTTCAACTTTTTTTAAATAGGCAAACAGAGATTCCATCCACTGGCTTATTCCTCAAATGTCTGCAATGGCTGAGACTGAACCAGGCCAAAGCTGGGAGCCAGAAACTCAACCCAGGTCTCCCACATGAGTGGCAGACACCTAATGACTTGAGCCATCACTGCTGCTTCTCAGGGTCTGCATTAGTGGGAAACTGGAATCTGGAGCTGGAACCCATGCTCCCCTCCCTCACACAAGCATTTTTGAGTTTTTGTTAGAGGATAATGTATGAGGGTACTTCAAAAAGTTGGTGGAAATGGAATTAAAATGTTTATTTTGGTGCAAAAAATTTTGGTATCCATGTTTCATAAATTTTTTGAAGGATCCTTATGTGCATGATCTTCAAATTTGTTTTGCACCAAAATAAACTTTTAATACCATCGTCTGTGAACTTTTTGAGACAGCGTCATAGATGCCAAAAATAAATAAATACATAAAAGCAACAGCAACTTGGCAGCACGAATCACACGTGTAGAACTCATGAATGTTCACAAAGTGAACTTGGCCTCGTTGCCAGCATCCGCATAGACAGAGCATCGCCTGCAGTCCTGGGCACTGCCTCTGATCACCGTCCGCTCCAGAGGCTAGCCGCCATTCTGGCTTCCAACAGTGTAAGTTAGGTTTGCCTGTTTTCTTTTTTGTTTATTTATTTATTTAGACAGGTAGAGTTAGACAGTGAGAGAGAGACAGAAAGGTCCTCCTTTTTCCATTGGTTCACCCCCCAAGTGGCCGCCATGGCCGGTGTGCGGCGGCCGGCACTGCGCCAATCCGAAGCCAGGAGCCAAGTGTCTCCCCCTGGTCTCCCATGGGGTTCAGGGCCCAAGCACTTGGGCCATCCTCCACTGCACTCCCAGGCCACAGCAGAGAGCTGGCCTGGAAGAGGGGCAACCGGGACAGAATCTGGTGCCCCAACCGGGATTAGAATCGGGTGCCGGCGCTGCAGGCAGAGGATTAGCTTAGTGAGCCATGGTGCCTACCAGGTTTGCCTGTTCAAACTATGTGATGTAAATGAAATCCTCCACTCAAGGATGTTAGTTTGTTCAGCCTTTGTCTCTGCTGCCAAATAATTTTCCTGCTGATCTGTACTCCCTCCAGCCATGTGTGAGAGTTCTGGAGTCTTCACATCCTTGCCAACAGTTTTTTTGTTTCTGTTTTTGTTTTTTTCTTTTTCATGTTAGCCATTCTAGTGGAGGTAGTATCACAATCACAGTGTGGTTTTAATTTACATTTCCCTGATGACTAATACAGTGGAGCACCTTTTCATATGTTTACTAGCCATTTAGATCTGCTCTTTGGGCATGAGTTTTTTTTAAGAGCTCCTTAAGTAACTAATGTGCAGCCAAGGTTGAAACCATTGAGCTAAACCACAAATTAGTATCTGCTGCTCCTTTTCAGTGTTCTTTCCTTGACTTTAGAGCTCTGTGGATCTGAGAGGACCTCTTGGGCCTGGGGAAAGATAATCTTCACCCCCCCCACCACCACCATCAAGCTGAGCCCACAAGGAAGAAGCAATGGGAGAGCGGAGCTTTAGGAATGCACCTCCACTTCAGAAAGGCCCGGGGGAGGGCCTGTGGCATCCACAGCTGCCACAGACATTTCCTGACCACAAAAATGGCCCCATGCTGATCTCCCAGAGCCCTGGGAATCATGTGAAGGAAGTGGAGGGCACCAGGCCAGGTACTTCCCAGTTTCTAGGTCCTGTTGAACAAGACCCAGCTCATGTGGAACTTGTGGTCAGGCTGGGGGACAGTGGAGCATGGGCTCCAGGGTCCCAGGTATAGGTGAGGGAGGCCTATTGTCTGTGGCCTTGTTCCTGGGTGGGCGAGCAGCTGCTGGGGGTGTCCTGAGTGAGTGTGGGCCTAGCTGGGTATTGGGCTTGCGTGTGAGTCCTGGTTGTCATTTCCATCATCTGGAATGGCCTTCTCTGTTCTTTGCTCTAGAATCTACACTGTAGCTGAGGCACCCTGCTCCAGGAAGTCCCTGGCTGTAGCTATTCTGAGAGTCGCAGCCCTTGAAGTAAGCATCCACACTGGCCCCCAATGGCCTGCT